>NW_027411644.1:152793057-153459307 GCF_047663935.1 Musca autumnalis
CTTTCAATAAAAATAAAGGTTTCATTCAATTTGGAAAAGGTTTCATTTGTTTTGGAAAAGGTTTCATTTGATTTGGAAAAGGTTTCATTTGATTTGGAAAAGGTTTCATTTAATTTGGAAAAGGTTTCATTTAATTTGGAAAAGGTTTAATTTAATTTGGAAAAGGTTTCATTCAATTTGGAAAAAGTTTCATTCAATTTGGAAAAGGTTTCATTTAATTTGGAAATGCTATAAGTGACGAAAAGGACATTGAAGGAAGCGAGTTAGAAGATCGAAATGCTCTACGAAAATAACCATCATTCGATCTGACTGAAGACAAGTCATTCCATAAATAAGCTAAAACAACTGTTAACAAAGATATAACGTTAATTTCAGATGCCTTATATGGGCTTCAGCAGAAACTTGATCAAGCGATAACTCGGAATTTCAGCTCACGGCGGATCTGTCCTTCAGGATTCTTAATATACTCACCAAGGGGTTTCATCCCCAAAGGGAATTATCTCTGCCCCAGATTTTCACCTCCATTTTGTGTCGCAGTGTTATTAGGAATTTTTTAACCTTAATTGATGCCCAAAAATTATGATATGTTTATGTTCAAGGAAGCAAAACATGCAGCGATTTACATTTTTATGTAATTACTTAAGATAAGAATTTAAGTAAAAAATCGTTGAAAATCCATATAATTTTTTTATTTCTTTCTCTTTTAAAATATTCTGGCTTTTTTCTTTCAATAAAAATAAAGGTTTCATTCAATTTGGAAAAGGTTTCATTTGATTTGGAAAAGGTTTCATTTGATTTGGAAAAGGTTTCATTTGATTTGGAAAAGGTTTCATTTGATTTGGAAAAGGTTTCATTTGATTTGGAAAAGGTTTCATTTAATTTGGAAAAGGTTTCATTTAATTTGGAAAAGGTTTCATTTAATTTGGAAATGCTATATATACTCATGGCAGTTTAAATACTAAATTTCAGTCATATCGGTGGTATATTGAGGCCACAACTTTCAAAATACCTTAAATCGGGAGGTACGGTCCTATGGGGGCTATTTGAGGACGTCGACCTATACCGGCACATTTCGGGTGGAATGTTTTATTACCCTATCAAACACTTTATACCAAATATCAGCTATTTCGGTGGGGAACGAAGACTAACTACCAAATATCAGTCATTTCGATGGAATGTTGAGCAGCAACCTTCAAAATACCGAAAATTGAGAGATACCGTCCTATGTGGGCTACATGAGGACGTGGACCTATACCGGCAAATTTCAGGTGGAAAGTTGTATACCATTAACGATGACATACTACCACATTTCAGTCATTACCCCCAACGGAGACTAAATACCAAATATTAGCCATTTCTGAGGAATATTGAGGCCACAACCATCAAAACACCGGAAATCGGCAAGTAAGTTCTTTGGGGGCTATATAAAAGCGTGGGCCTATACCAGCAAATTTCATATGGAACGTTTAGTACCCCAAATTAGGACAAAATACCAAATTTCAGACATTTCGGTGGATTAATGTGGCCACAACCTTCAAAATACCGAAAATCGGTGGAACCGTTCTATGGGGGCTATACCTAAAAATTTCTGGGGGAAAGTTTTATACGAAGACTAAATACCAAATTTTAGCCAAAATACCGAAAATCGGAAGATATCGTCCTAAGAGGGCTATATCAAAACGTTAACCTATATAAACATTTTATGCTAGAAATGTTTCTTAGCATCTGGAAACACAAAATACAAGGTTACAACCGATTCTGTGGTCAAATGAGAGTAATACATTCAAAATATCTTACAGTAACGCGTACTATATAAACAAACTTTGGTTTGGTTTTTTAGCCCCTGGAAACACAAGATACCAAATTACAACCGATTCGGTGGTAAAATGGGACAAATATCTTTAAAATTCCTTAAAACGACGACTCGTCACACGTCACTTTGTATGGGGACTATATGAAAACGTGGACCTACATAGTCCGCTTTCAAAACCAAAAGTCCTACGTACATGTAATAGACTGTACCAAAATTTCATCCACCTACTTCAATCCGTTCGGACGCCAGAGTTATTTCCATAGACGGACGGTGTAGAATTGCACGCTGATCAAGAATATATATAGTTTGAGGGGTCTACAATGATTATTTCGAGTAGCTACAAACGCAATGACAAATTTAATATACCCCCATCTAAGGTGAAGGGTATAAAAATCGGTTTCTGGAGAACAGCTGATCTTCCTGAAATAAGGTTTTTTTAATTACTTTTAAAGTTTGCACGTAAACAAACAATTTTTAGAGAAAATAATAGAACCTAAAAATCGTGTACCTGACGTACCTCCCACACAAAATTTGGTAAAAAGTACAGTTAGCGTTACCACCCGATTTTATATCTTTTGCTTAACATGACCCAACGTTGATAAATTTTGATGCAAAAACCTTTAAAACTTCCGAAGTCGAAAGTTCCCAAAAAAAAAAACCATTACCAAGTAACTACTTATAGTAACTCATTATATTTACATGGGGATGTAATAGAAAGGAAGTAACGATAGTTGAAAAAAGCTAAAAATAGATATATTCTATGCTTAGAACAGTTGAGGTGAATTTACTTTCAATTTCAACACACTACATTTTTATTTTATTAAAATTTAGCTTGTTTCCATTACTTTGTAAAGGGTTATTCGGCTCCTAGCATGATGGCACATAGTATTCTGTATTCCTACAAGCGGAAAAGTTCAGAGTAAATTGAGCATTTACATATAACCGATTTTTGCAAATATCGGCTCCTGATTATGTTCGTTTCTTGCTCCTACCAAAAAATCAGGAGCAGACATTCCGAAATATATTTCTCATACTAACAACTGTAGCACATCTATAATTTCAGCAACCATAACACCAAACTTTGAAGAATCATTTGTTTTACATTCCGTATCGTATTCAATATGGAATCATAGAAAATCACATCTTCATGTATCTGATGCAATTTTCTTGATACACCAACCTGAATGAATTGAATTTTCAATTCTTTCACTTTCTCACATTGTATAGTAACGAAACCAAATTTGTTTCATTCTGTAACTTATCACATCATATTGGGCTAGATCCAATATAACTTTAAACCACACCACTGCCTGAATACCAGAAACAATTTACAAGAATAACTTTTTTCTAATAGACATCAGACCAATATGTGGCTTAGCACTCGACTAAAATAGGCCGTAGCCACCTACGTTGGTTGGTTTCTATCCGTGTCTCGTTATTGTTGCTGTCGTTTAATGACATTTTGTGGCGGATAAAGGAATACTGTAGCTCAACCACTCTTTGTGGTTTTAAATCGCCTGTAATTATGTAAATGAAAGGATATGAGATTGTCAGTAACAAAATAAATGGAAAATCACAACCTCGTCCAACTGGGATAGTAGTCAGTAGAACCAATATCGTAATATAGAGGCTTTAATAATACATATGTTTGTATGTGAACATTGAACGCGTGCGTGTATTCTACATCAGGTGATTCTTTGATATTATTCTTTTAAGTTGTGGGTCGGCCGGTCTCACATGTACCATAAAACATATGTTTGACATGTATAGAGTGTTGCAAAATCATTATTTTATTGGCGGAGTTAGGTTTGGGCGATTTTTAACGATTACTCTTTTTTTTAATAAACCACTTATACAATTAGCATTGCAATTATTTTAGTTTATTTTAAGTAGCCTTTCATTTAAATTTAATTTCCAAACAATGTCATTTAAATAATATTAACAATAATTATTGTTAAGTACTACTACATGGTAGCGGTGTCCACAATTAGTTTGTTCTATATAAATTTTCAATTAAAAACTCTATCAAAATAATGAATTCAATTTGTTTTTTGTTTTTGTATAATTAAGTACAGTGTTTTGAGAAATTCAAGTAATTGAGGAAATTTTAATAGTTTTTTACCTTGTTATATGGAATATTTGTAACAAGTGCTGACGATAAGTTGTTTGGAAAATGTATATGAGAATTATATACAACCAATATAAAAACTTAAGAGCCACCGTGACCGTCTTGTAAGCTCAATGTCTCAGTGCGATTACCAGGCTAGACAACATGAAATATTTTTCAACGGTGGCAAAACCCCTCAGCGAAATTTTGGTTTACATGTACTGAGTAATTTCTACACAAGTGGAAGGTGGCCCAATATAATTGAAGTCATAGACTGGCCTTCCTTATTAGTAGTCTTGACATTCAAGGTTACTTACTTAGTTGGCCCTCTACCGAACATAAGCATAAGCCGAACCAAGAAAAGATTTCTTTTCCGCTCTATTTGTTGCTTAATTTTCAAATTTGGAATACAGCGTTTTTCGCTTTCGTCTTCCACTTGTTTATTCCATTGAAGCCTTGGCTTTCTAGTTCAACATGTACATCCGTATTTATAGGCCTTTTTAGCGGGTTCATCAACGCTCATTCTTATGACATGGCCTAGCCAACGCAATCGTTTTATCTCTATTTTGGTACAAAACACTTCGGAGTGGTTCTTTCCTATTTTAACCCAGGACCGAATATAAAAATCTGGTCAATGGTGGATTTGAAAGGTCCAAACCCGCATTGGTACTTAAATGGCTTTTATACAAAACAAAATTCTTGTTTCATAAGCCAAAATAAGAATAGATTTCGAAACTTTGCTTTACTTCTCCAAGTTTGGATGCTTTCTTTTGTGATATCTTCTTTAACTTTAACTTTTTTCCATCGGAGTTTTGGCCTTCCCTTGGGGCGTATACCGTCAATTGGCTCGTATTGAAATGCCTTTCTGGTAGGGGCATCCTCATCCATCCTGCTGACATGGCCCAGCCAACGCAATCGTCGTAGCTCGATACGTTGTACTATATTGATGTCGGTCGACCTAATTGATATGGTCCAATTGCTTCGTTGACTTTAGGCTTTAGTCGTTCGCACAATATCCCTGACACTATCTTATAAGCAACAGGGATCAGATATGCCCCTGTACCTAGAGCACACAGCCTTATCTCCTTTTTTGTGGGCAGGACATAGGATGCTCACGTTCCAATCGTCGTGTACACGTCCATCCTCCCTAGTGCTAACTAGGTGATTTATACACCTTATCAGCATATCGGCTTCGGTTTTGAACAGTTCGGCTGGTAGGCCATTGCCTCCTGCTGCCTTATTATTCTCCAACCGCTTTATTACTGTCTTTACCTCATCTTGGTCGGATTTGGATTTGTGGTATCTTCGTCGTCTTCTCTAGTATTTGATACCAGCCAAAATGCTCTTCCATATCCTGAGCATCCTATCTTCATCAGTTACTAAACGACCTTGCTGGTCTCTACAGGAGCATGTGCCTGTACCAAAATCATTAGTTTGATGTTTCACCCTTTGGTAGAATTTTCGGCCTTCATGTTGGCTTCTGTACATCTCGACTTCTTTCACACTCACGCGTTCTCATTTCTCTCTTTTTTCTGCGAAAAAAGATGTTTCTCTTCTGCCATACCTCTCTCGTTCGCTACGCGTTGTTACTGATGGTAAAGTAGCCCTAAATGCCGCATTCTTTTCTTTGGTAGCAGCACGACACACCAGGTCATACCAGGGATTCTTTGGTGGAGGTCTCTGGTATCCAAGTATGAATTTTGGGGGTGTTTGCATCAAGTGAAAATAGTTGTTAACTGTGCTGATATGTTATCGGAACGGGGAGTACTTTCAGGTAATTGGGTCAGTTGAGTGGAATATGCTGTGGTTATCTGTAGTGTTTGCAGCTTACCGATGTCAAACTTCCGTGTTGTGTATGTTCTTACTGTGCTGCAACAAGGTGGTGGTCCAAGTCTATGTTCCTCTGAACGATCGTACATCCAAAACGCTCGATGAATGTTTTCAATATATCACAGCCTTATCTGGATTTTTTTGGCTTCATATTTTTGTTTGTTTCTTCATAGTATGTTGCTTTTTTGGAGGGATGTGTTACTATCCCAAAATCTAACCCAAGTTTTTAATGTTCATATGGGTGAGCGCGTGGCACATGTTAGCTCACTACCTTTAATGGGCGTTAAAGGCATCTCCCCAGGTGACACCACGGAGAGGTCAGTGTCAGGGACGTACGCAGGATTTCATTTCGGGGGGGCCCAACTTGACCAAAAATCATGCAAATTTGAAATGTTGTGTAGCGTTACGTAAAGGTTTTTTAAAGGTTTTGTTAGTTGATTTTATATTATATAAAACTCAAGAAATTTAAAATCGGACGATACAGACTACGACTCATATACTTCGAATCCTTGTCGCAGTACTGTATGAGGCTACAAAACTCATGTTTGGGCTATGCCAAAGCATGGTCGAACAAATAAATATCTCAGAAACCAATATCAGAAATCAATCGGCAAACTCTAAGCTAAATCGTGACAAAACACTTTAAGTCGAAAAAATTACATGATTGTTGTTCCGGCTGTATTCTCTACTTTCGGTATAATGTTACAGAAGAAGCATTCATTTTTTAATTGTACGAGTGGACGTTTTTGGACTCGATTATATTAAACACTTTGCTGGACAAATGACAAATAACAATCGATCCTTTAAGAATGCCACATAATTATTCGCTAATAATAAGCAAATTTATCAAGAAGCACCACTTGTGTCCAAAAGAGTTTTATATTTGTCATAACTTGTAATCGGTTGGAAACGAATTAAAAAAATCGTATTTTGAGCTTTATCAGGAAGCGTGGACTTGCAGACGAAAAATAGGATATCGCAGTAAACAAGACTACAAGTGTCAACAAAAATAAATGTCCAAAGAATCCTCAAACAGTCTTTAAACTGCGCTTATTTTGAACTTTTGTGAGGGATATAATTGAAGATGTTGTCCAAACATATTCTCTTGGAACTTGATGTACATGTGGAAGTAATTTTACGATATTTGAAGGAGTGGACCGATCTATGTCAAGGAAGAAATATTGCGATGTGCAAAGTTTAGATAGAATCGATTACTCTCTTCGAGATATATAGTATGCACCATTTTAGCGAAAATTTTTGAACTTTTATGGTGGAGGTACCGATATGACTTAAACTTAAAATATTACGAGATCCAAAACTTTGACCAAATCAGTAGATCCGGTCGACAGTTATCATGCGTATTTCAGCAGTATTTTATGTCATTCTTTTTACATCATGTATGTATATCAAACACTGCTGACACGAACAGATTATTCTCATATTTGGCAATTCGTGGTGAATTATTGATAATTTATTAAATTATCGTTGGAAATATTGGACAGTGTTATACTATGTTAATTATAGGGAATAAATTCAAGTGGATTTGCCAAATATAGCAGATTTTAGCAGTTTTTAACGCAAACAAATTCATTTTACATCATTATTTTCTAAAATAGAATAACACAATTTTGGTGAAGCCAGTGAGGCAAATTTCTAATTGGCTTTCAGATATAGTCCATGCAAAACCCTTCATAGATTTTATCCAATATACATTTTTTCATGCACGTCCATTGAATGCAATACCTCGAATATGATATAACAAACATGGAGTATATTCATTACGGAATTCGTATTTAATAGTGGAATGATATGACATGAAGAAGTAATTCAGATTTCATTAGAACAAACAAAAAATTTGAAAACATTTCTTAAAAAATGCACATTTTCTGAACAGAAACTTCAGAAAAGGATAAGTTTTCATATAAGTTTTCATTTCATTTGAAATCTCCAATCATAAAAAAATGTTTATGAGAAAGAAAATATGTAATAATTTGTTACAGTAGCTTAACAAATTTTGTTCGACCAAACCATTTCGGAGGTCCCGGGCCCCCCCGAGCCACCCCACTACGTACATCCCTGGTCAGTGTCCACTTGAGATGGAAGAGGGACCAAGATATGTCCTGGGTTTTGCAGGCTTTAACAGGCCAGGACCGTTGCTTGGTATCTTTCTCCCTACGTCAGTTTCAAGGTTCAGCTTCAAAAATCATGGTCTTTAAAACATTTTAATATTAGTGTTTTTTTCAAGGGTGGATTACTAATAGGGTTTTGTGATTCTGTTTTTTTTAGCAAAGCAAATTTACATTTGTACTCTAAGGTGTATGAAAATCCTATCGTAAACACAGTCTAAAAGTCCCCAATGATATTTAATTAGTTTATTGCTGGTTAGCTTTGAAATTTGTTCATAAAATTGGAAATAACCAAGCAACAACCTGCAATTCGCATCGTTCACCCGCACTCACACACACACATACCGAGAGCTAAAAACGCAAATTGGTTGTTATTAAAATTGCAATTTTATTGCGGCTAAATGACTGCCATTTCGACAAGTTCACACAGAGTCCGTTTATTTTCATAAAGTTAAATTGTTGTTGATGTTTCGTGGTCGCTTTGGTAGTGGCGTTGCTTTTTCGTTTATAAAATAATGGTAAATAAGGAGAAAAAATGTGTGTTGTTCTATTTGAAAATTCCCTTTTTTAATCATTCATAATTTTGTACTTCCGTACGATGGTGTTCGGTTTATACCATTCCCACATTCATCTATGACAGTCATAGCTGTTAAGTACCGCGTAGAGGCGGCAAACAAAATTTATGTGAAAATTGCAAAGTTTTAACCACATTTTCCTGAGTGAAAGAGCCAACCAGGCAAAGAAACGACTTTGTTTGCAGTTATGTGGTGCTTATGGTTAGAGTGGTTGCCGGCAACATCATCAGGTAACCGGTAACCTTTTGGACTGTGACACCAGACCACAAATGAGCTGCTGCATGATGGGTGGCGGTGGGAGTGAGGATAAACATTTTGCTTATTTTTTGTTAATAATAACAGCTTTAGTAGTTGTAAAAGTTTACCCGCTCCCAGTTAATGTGGTCAGCGGAAGTTTATGATGACCATAGGCGGTTGCCACAATATTCTAAAGGTTATATAAGTTTAACAACAACAGCAACTTCTTGAAAGTAATAAAAAATTAACTAAAGCTACAAAGCCCACCAGTACTTGTGAACCTAAAAGCTTACGTGATTCCCCCGCGTTCAAAGAACTAAACGGCAATTTATATAGTGTGGGACTGTGTGGGCATTTGCTTTGTTCGCTTTTGCGTAATATTTTATGACTGACACACGCACATATTTAAAGGATAATAAAAGCCATAATAAACACGCACTCAAAAAAATTATAGGCGCCAGAATTTTGTTTCATTGATTCCGGTCATAACTCTTCATATACATATGTACTCGTATACTAGGCTCCATTAAGGATGCCAAATATCTTTATTTTGTTGTAACTACAAAGGGACCTTTTATTGCCCAAAGGGAGAGAGGGAGCAAGGGAATTTGTAACAATGATTTATTTTTCTTATGAAGGACAAATTGTTAAGATCTTTAACGCTATGAATATTTTAGCAAGAAATTATATTTGCCAAGAAAAATGTGATAAAAGGTTGAAGGGAAATGGTATACATTTCCCCAGTAGTTTTTTTCAGAAACTCATCATTATACAACCTACATTAATGTAACGAATATTCCATAACTTCATTGTAATCCAATATTGTTTGACATCAACTTCAAATTTAAATTCTCTTTTTCTCTCAATGAATGTAACCTTATTACTGTTTCAATACCCTTATTATGGCATTACCGAACAACACGAAAAAATGTTAAGCCCCAACCGCCCAGCCAAACAGAGAATCCCTTCCAAATCCCTTTTTAAATATATTAAATTATAATCATATTTTGTCCCAAATTCTGGCAAAGCACAAAACTATTTTTAACCAAACAAAAATGTTGTTTGACTTCAACTATTTCACTCGTTCTTCATCTCTGTTTCTGCATCTGTCTGTCAACCCTTTGAATTATTTATTATTATGTCTTTGAAACGTTATAAAGTTATTATTTTTTTATCCTTTTTTGCTGCTTCTCCTGCTGCCACTGTTTTCTATCATAGAAAATATTAATTTAAAAACTTGTTTGCATACTTTTTTTCAATTAAGGAAAATAAAAGCGGAAGTTCAACATTAGTTAATATTTCATAATTAATGACGGACAGAAGAGTTACCAAAACAAATGTTAACTGTAGAGAAAGGAATTACGAATGATGTTGTTAAGTTAAAAATACCGAGCATTGCAAAGTTGTAGAAAATTAAGGGAAATGCCAACACAAGCAAAGATCTCATTAAAAACGCTTAATACAAAGGGAGTTTTACCCAGAATTATAGATAATACAATTGTTTCACAGGACACGGATGTGCACGGAAGTATTATTTTAATTAGGTGTTTACTTTAATTATATATCTTTTAGCAAAACTACCACTTATAATGCAAACATTTGCTTTTTTATAAAATAATGCAATATAAAAAATAAAAAAAAACAACGTCTAACTAAACTCCTGGAAACTATTTTGTGAAGAGGTTGATAGTGTAAATCAAAATTTGTCTATCCAAAACCCATGCACAAACCGGCAGAGAGTGTTAACGCTTTAGAAGAAACACCTTAAATCATGAGTTTATCATCATACAAAGCAGCAGGACCACCCCAAACCTTTCCGGCCCTAGTTCAGTGCTATGTAAACAATATTTCGGCCAAACTGCTCCGAATTTTCAACGCTTGCTTCAAATTTGTGTATACTACCATAGTCTGAGTTTTATTTTTAATTGATCGTACGACCTTGTGGCAAGAATTAATGATGCACCATGCCATTGCAGTCGAAGAAAACAGTGAGCAAACCTTTTACATTTGACCGAACTTGACGTGACTTTTTGACGATGTTCAACAGCTCCTGAGCGATGTCCATGCGACGTTGTTTTTGCTCGAAAAAGGTCATAAAAATTGAAGAGCACACCAAAACACGACTAACCTATTTATCTGTCAAAAACAAACTGACAATCCAAAATCGCATGATATATAAAAGGCATGTGTACCAACACAAAAACGGAATTATGTATATTCATTAGGAAAACGAATAAGACAATGAATATTTCTCGAACAGTTAAGTAACTGGTAGTAATTCTTGAAAGAAAACTTAAATGGAAACACCATATTCAGGAAATTGCTTATAAAGCGCACAGATGTTGTTGGTCAACCCGTAGGTGGCTTAAGGCTCAAAATCGGGTTTTGATCCTAGGGTGATACACTGGTTATACAAAAGCGTAGTTAGACCGATCCTAACATATGCAGCTGCGAACAAAAGAATGCAATATGAAAATATTGCAAAAAGTCCATGGAACACATGTATTAAGTATCTCACCAACTAGATTTTTAGGGATAATTTTGTTCGTCCAACCCATAGACATTTTCCAAACGGACAATTCCGCATTGCCCCTGTCGCCCCGATGCGTCAGGATCTTTGTTTACTGTATAGTTTTTTTTTTCGCTATTATTGTTTTTTCCACTATTGGCCATAACGCTAGTGTTTCAAATATGAGCCTTGGTCTAGTGGTGTATTTTAGGGTGATCCGAATAAAGAAAAAACGTTTTCGAAAGGTCTACAACCTAAATTTTTCCATTTGATCCACTAACCCTATATATGAAATTTTATGGCGATCGGTTAACGTTGACCCATGCCACCTGAGCACTCTTTGATTCCATAGTAACTTGTATGGGAACAAAGGTGAATTTTCACGAAAATAAATGCCATAATTATTTTCCAACCGATAATATGTTACCAATTCGTTGTTGTTACTAAAAAAACAATCATACATAAAATTCTGAAAATCGGGCCAGAGTTTGTTTTTGTAGGATTCGTTTTTTAGCCATAATAATGAACTTGCAAACTTTTTTCATCGATTGGAAAATAATTATGGCCTGTGGAGCGATTTCCTGAAAATTCGCCTTTGGACTCCATGCAAAGTACTATGGAAAAAAAGAACGCTAAGGCACACGGGGTAATCGTTAACCGATAAATTATTGTAGAAATCGTTTTTTAACCACAAAAATAAACTGGTAAAGTTTCGATTGGACCATAAATGTTGCCTTTATAGCCTTTTCGTAAAAATTCACATTTGGTCCCATACACATCACTATGGAAACAAAGATCGCTCAAATGACACAGGTTAACGTTAACCGATCGCCATAAAATGTCATATATAAGGTTTTTGGATCAATTGGAAAAAAATTGTTTTTTGTTAGTCACCCTTATGTTCAAACCTACATATAGTCACATGAAATGCCCAAAGACGTAACCCTCAACGTAACCCTTTGAGGGTTACGTCTTTGGGCATTTCAGGTGACGATATACATCATCGTATGCAACAACAATAAAAGTGAAAATTACAAAATCACCAGTCAAAATAGACATTGGAATAGCAAAAATTCCCGCAAAGCTCAATTTTGGTGGAGATCTAAGGTTTGCCATCCTAAAAGTCCCCATCAATCCCATGTTAGAGTTATTCGGGGCCAAAGGACAAAATTAGGGATTTTTTAGGTTTTCGGATCTTTTCTTGAAAACGGTGGGTCTAATCAAAAAGTGACTAGAACAAATATTGTAGACAGAAAAATTCTCTACATGCTTGGTTTTTGTATTTTTCTTCCAGAGGGAACCATTCTTGAGATATAGCGGTTCTAAAAAACACATCATTTATATGCACTTATAAGGGAAATACGCACATATTCAGGTGAAACGGCTAAAATAACCGGAGTTACCGTGTCTGTCCCCCCAAAAAATAAATGTTTCCTTGAAGAGCGAAAGTAAACCTATCTTTAAAAAAATCCAACAAAATCGGAGCGTGCTTACTATAGCTATTCCATGTTAGTCATCATGCAAAAATAGCCCATATAACCCACATGTGTAATCGAAAGCCCAACGGAAACGATCCCAACGAGAACTTTCCAATTTTTTTTTTATTTTTGTCAAAAGGCAGGGTTTATTGAGCTGATTACGGAAATGAATAATTTTCAAGGGCGGCGGACCTGGTTCGCCTGTTATTTGACCCGAAAAGTGAGATTTAAAACCGGGTAGACCCGGTTATTTGAACCGAAAAGTCAGATTTAAAACCGGGTTAGACCCGGTTCTACTGAACTGATTACTGCATAATGGTTATCGTTTGAAAGCTTATGGAAATACCTAACACATGGCGTTGTTATTTTAACCTGTCCGCCTCATGATGTTCAAATGCGGCTTACTTCTTCAAAATTTGAGACTTATATCACAATATCTCAAGAATGGTGATTTCTTTTGAAGAAAGACCATTCTTGTGTACAAGTTTTAGGCCTACAATTTTTAATTTAGTCAATTTTTGATAGGTCTTACTGTTTTTAAGAAAAATCAAAAAACTGAATAAGGCCTCCAAAAATTACCTTCGACACTGAATAACTTCGTTTGCACACATGGGATCGATGGGGACTTTTAAGACGTTACTTCTAATGGCAAAACCTAGCTTTCCACCAAAATTCAGCTTTGTGGTAATTTTTGCTATTTCCCCTATATGCCATATCTATTTTGACTGAACTATAATACTTGGTTCTCTCTCTCACTAAAAAAAGTTAGTGATAAAATTCATTGTCTTAAAAAATAAAACTCACCAAAGTAGCATTTTTCTTTTGGGATGTATAATCGTTCCTTACTCCTTCAACTAAAGGAACAACCGTTTTTGTACTTAGCTCATACTATTTGAAGTTCTTACTTTTATTTTTATAAATTTATTAACACTTTGTTTAGAGGTGACCTCCAGTTGTAAAGCCCAATAAAAGTAATTTTTAATGAATTTCCGAGAAAACTATGAATCTTTTTGTTAGATTTTTTTTATTTGAAAGAGCATATCTTAATATATTTTCTGGATTTTTATTGTTGAAAAATATAACGTAGTTTTGTGGCAAATGGCCCCCAATGGAACAATGTTTTTTATTAAAACGTTTTGCGATGCCAACTCTGGCTCGAAAACTAAAGAACAATCGGTTCATATATTTTTGTGAGCATAGTTAGAACATAAACATCTACCCCTTCATCGATTGACTTTTTAAAAAATATTTGGTGGAAATGGTAGAGCGAACGAGTCAAAATTTTTGGCATAAAAAACTGACGTTTTTGGACGTTTAAAGGGTCAATGTTGTTGTTTTAATTTTTTTAACTATTGTACACGGGTGCCGCCGTGGTGCAATGGTATGCACACCCATGTAAAACTTCTCTACAAGTGGTGTCTTTAGACACGCCGTTCGGACTCGGCAATAAACAGTAGGCCCCATATCATTGAGCTAATATGAATCGGGGTGCACTCCTTGATATGAGAGAAGTCTACCTTGTCCCGTATGGGATGTTTGTGGAATTTGCAAGATTATGCAAAAAATCCAAAGTTTTGTGGGGATCACATTTTTTGATGAAGTGCATTTGGCAACACCCGTTTTTTACTCTGAAAACATCCAAAGCATTTGTATAGAATTTCCCTTCCAAATTATCAGTGTACTTTCTTATGAATAGATATATGTATGTATGTATGTATGTATAAATATACCTAATACGGATAATTGTATACCCCTGTTGTAAACAAATTTATGCTGCCGCTTATAATTATTTGCCCAGGAATATTCTAAGTGAGCTAGTTAATTACAAAGTCACGCCACTGTGTATTCAAATTATTTCGTCTTGAACGCCAAATGTGTTTCCCGGCCTGAATCACCGCTACACCTCTTACCTGTAAGACTCTTGACTTCAATTACATAACAGAACATAATAATAATTTAATTATTTTAGAAATTTCATGTTTAATCGTTGTTTATTATTTTCAAAGCAATTTTCCTTCGTTTTGATGTTTTTTTTCCTTTCTTTATATTCCCTTCTTATATTTCATGGCTGCCAAACTGTCACAATTCATAAACACCCTTGGGGAGGGCTTCACAAGACTTGGGCTATTAAGAATACCTTGTTTGCTTTTAATGTACTTGCATTCGTTTAATTCGTAAAAACGAAAACGATACATTTTTCATATTAACGGTGCCCCCGAAAAATGGCAATACAGCAACAAATTGCCGCACCCCGTCGTCTAGATGGATGGTGGGTGGTTTGTTGGTGGTGTTGCACCCATTATCATTAACGAATATTTGTCTTAATTAAATTTTGTAGTAATTTGCTCCTTTAAGCTGATGTGGCAATGGTCGGCCTATCATAAACCAGCCAGCAGGCTTTACTTGGCAAAAGGACTTGAAGAAGAAGAACAGTTTCTTAAAATTTCTACCATGTTCAGTTAAGACTATGACCATTTAGATTTCGGTAATAGTTTCAACTTTTGAAGAGATGCTGAAACTATGGAATTTTAGTAATTACATTTGCTTTCCACCTTTCTTCACAGTACTTCAGTTAAGAGGATTAATAAAACGTTTGTTAACATAATTAGCTCATACACATCACTAAATTTAAATTTAATTGTGAAGGAGTTGAGAATTATTTTGAAAAATAAGTATTTGGTTAAGTATTGGATGCAGTTGTACTCAACGTAATAATTGGCACACAATATTTTGAATAATTGCTTTTATATGCAAATGTTTTAAAATAGTCCCATCAGAAGATTTCCTAAAAGTTTCTTAAGACCATATTTACATCAAATTGGTTTTTCGTAAAATCGTCATTTCCAAAGTAATCTGTCCTGCAAACAAAATAATTTCATAATTTTAAATATTTTAGAACTTAAATACATCAAGTTCAATGTTTGGCCTTGTTAATGCTAAGAAAAAGTGATAATTATACGGATAAACATACATACACATGTAAGTATGTAGATCTTTAGAATTAGATTTAAACAAATATGTCCATAATCAAATGACGAATCCTTTTCATTATATTAATATTATAATACACAGAAACAATATCTTTTGGAGCTTTCATTTCATCTCATCACCAATGCAATTTCCATGGTGACACACGCATTATGCATAAATGTGGCCGAAGGATATCATTATTGTACTCTATCTCCGTTATTGGTCTGCTTTTATTAAAACCTAAAGCTTATTTTTCAATTTGGTTAACAATTTCAAACTCACTCACAAATGTTGCTGATTGATGATGGAGAAAACCATGACAACAAGTCTTTATTTTTACGATTGGCCATTACAGTCAGTGGCCAGAGCACTGAAAAGACTTGTAACCTTCGAATACATTTATCATTTAAGTTATAACAACATTGTTTCAAACCACTACTAGCTCTATTCAGGCAGAAAACAACAACAAAAACTTTTCACAGGAATTTTTTGTGTTGTTCTTTCTGTTGTCCATTGTTGACAACTTCAATTGTTGTTTGGTTTAATCCTAAATAAATGTTTACTTGAGGACAACTTGTTATTGTCCTACCAATGTCTCTCAGACAACAAAGTTTCATTTAATGCCAGCATAAATGTGACCGACCATTGAAATGGCCAAAGACCGACCACATTGATCATAATCAAGTCATTGATAGACGACGGACGACATGTAATGTTGTCATGGTTTTGCGAGGATTTTCAATCATTTATTATAAGTTTGTGTTTTTGTTGGATTTTCAGCAACAACAACAAAAAATAAGAATCAGCTTCTTTCTTGTTAGAACGTTGCTTTGGATTCCATACTTACAATTGTTCATTAATGGACATTTTTTTTAAATGCCCATAGCTATTATAATTACCGAATATTATCGGTAAGTTAAGGACCAGCGAAAGTGTTACAAATTTATGTATTTACATTTATTTAAATCAAGATTTCGCGTTGTATTTTCAATGTTTACTAAAAGGAGTTTGAGAATTTCCCTCCATTATTTCCAAATACTTTAAAATTTGCGCTGAATCCTTTGGTTACACTTAAACAAAATTCCTGATAAACAAAACCTTTCAACAGAATTGTCGAATACCATTCAATAATTCCATGAAATGACCAACAAGCAATGTTATGCCATAACGACCTGTAGAACCTGCTAACCGTCTCGATGAACCGTCTAAACTGACCACAATAACTGTCGTTCGGTA
Source organism: Musca autumnalis (assembly GCF_047663935.1). Classification (NCBI taxonomy): domain Eukaryota; kingdom Metazoa; phylum Arthropoda; class Insecta; order Diptera; family Muscidae; genus Musca; species Musca autumnalis. Next base: position 152,809,939 of record NW_027411644.1, read on the forward strand.
ATCACAAATAACGTTTATTAATTCATGACTATCAAACATTAATTTGACTTTAAAGAATTCAACACCACCACCAACAACAACAGAAAAATATGTCGTCCTTAAACGATAACAAAATAATCCGAATAAAGAGAATCAATAGAAAGCACTATAAAAGAATAGACTTGCAAATGAGCCATTCATTTGCAAAACGAAATATTTTAATATAGAAGCTTTTTATTTACCCCCTTTCCAATTGACAAATGAATTGGGTTCTGTTTAATAAATGTGCTGGACATTAATTCTAGCGATAAAAAACAGAATAATTACAGCAGACTATTTTTTTTTTTAATTTCCATTTTATTAATTCCATTCATAAAAATCTATGAACTAACAACCCAGCAAATAAATCCTTACTAAATAATGGGTTTTTATAGTACTTATTGGTAGTCGTAAATACTTACAAAACACCCTACTAACCCATTATTTTAACAAGGGCATGTGGCACTGAATATCTTGTTATTCTACGACCACTAGAATAACTGGTTATTTTATGGAAACTGGAAGTAGAAAAGTACGCTAAAAAACATATGTATATTTTTCTATTTGTAGAACCGTTGATGGGAAATTTTGTTTTAATTTCTACGCACTTTATATTTTATTTTATTTTGCTCACTATGGGATTTGATCATGCGAACTTCTGATTTATAGCCGAACGCATAACACAATAGGCCACGTGAACGAACATTAAGGGTTGTTTAAACGCTTACATGTGATTACATGTGCCCCACCAACTGTTCTTTGTTTTTTAACAAAAAGTACAAGGCCGACGGTGAGTGTTGAACACACAACTCTCGGATTTGCAGTCGGACACACATGCTCTGTGTCACCGTACTAATAACATAGTAAGAAGTAAAATAATTAGTTATTTTTGTTTACATTACTTTGTAATGGGTTACATAATTACTAACGGATCCGAATTTTTTCTGGGAATATAAAATACTTCTTCTATCCATTTTTAAAAATTATTATGGGGCTATACCTAAAAGTGAACCCATGTATGTCTACAATCTTTGCTAGAGAAGTGTTTAACTATTGAGAACCATAAACAGATGGAACTAAACGGCGCACAGTGGTTCAGAATCGTTTTTTCCTGGTCAAAATTCTGTAACTTTTGAACGGATAGAGATATATTCATAATTCTTTTTTTGTTAGACAGATAACACAATCATCTTTCAGACGAATTATAAGAGATAAACTTCGGTTTGGTAGTTGCAGAGAAATTCAAGGTCAAAGTTAAACTTTTGAGTTTTTTAACTATTTTTCATCAAAATATAAAACACTCATATTTGTGGTTTTTATATCTTCCTATGTAATAAAGATGGTCAAACACCAACAAATAAACAAAATAATTACCAAAAAAAAACTAAAAAAAAATTCGAAAAAATTTCGAAAAATTTTTTTTTTCAAAAATTTGTAAAAAAAAAATTTACAAAAAAAAATTAAATTTTTTCAAAAATTAAAAAAATTCTGCTTGGGTTTTAATAAAACTTATATAACTCGTATAAAAACTCATATACTCAAAAAAGTTGTAATTTGTGTCAAAAAACTGTAATTCATATGGAAACAGTATAGAAAAACACACATTTTTACCCATGTAATTTCAATAAATTGAAAAAAAGTGTTAAACGGTCGGAACGGGACGGATACAAAAGTATATATGGGCTGGAAGAGGAGACTTTCCGGCATCTTTCTGTGAAAACAGAACTTTGTTCCATGTTGCTCCACAAAAGTTCTAGTCCACTAAGTTTGGAATTTCATAAAATTTAGTACCCGAGGAAAAATAAAATAGATCATGTTGTGTAAACGCTACGGTAATTTACTAAAACGATTTTTAAAGACCACAATCCTACCTACCTTACAGAAAAACAATGAGCACAATAACTGTTATAGTTTTAGAGAAATAGCTTCGTCTTTCTTCAGAAATTTGCAAAAATTACGTATTTCCCAAAAATGGGGAAAATGCTCGTATTTAGTGGCACGTCACGCCCACACCTTCCAATATTTGGGCCTAATTTTTTGGTTTCCTTAGTTTCAATATGTTTACTATCGAATCCCATATAGATATTAAATATCTTTGACAAAACAAAATTTTGATTTTTGGCCAGGAAAATCGATTCCTGAACCATTGTGCGGCGTTAAGTTCGGCTGGGTCGAATATCTTCCACCACGAACTATATTGAAGTAAATAGCTCTTCCTCCACGTAAGGGCTTATTCCTTGGAGGAGTAAAATATCTTAAATGCTGAATATCACTTTATATTGATAATTTTCTGCGTGGAGGTTTTCTAACCATTGAGATTCAAAAATACCATGTTACATCCACTTCAGAAGGAAAGTATTTTAGGTGGATAGTTTAATACTCAAAACGAAGACTTAATGCCAAATGTCAAACATTTCGGTTAGATATTGAGACCACAACAGTTTTATGGGAGTTATGTAAAGTTGTGAAAATATACCGACCAATTTCAGGTGGAAAGTTTTACACCCTCAACGAAGACTTAATGACAAATGTCATTTCGGTTGGATGGGGAGGTACGCTTCTATGGGGGCTACCGTGTTACGCATACAGAGAGCTTTCAACTAGTTGTTTCTGTACTTTTTAGTTGGATGGGAAAACAACAAAAACAAGAATATTGACCGATCCATGAGAATTGGGAGGGCAAAACAAAAGCATCAACGGAATATCCTTAAAAATTGTAGTGTTATTGGTTGTAATTAGCTGCACTTTTGACTTAAATTCGTTTTTTGAGGCATGTTAATGTCATTTTGGGAAGAATTTGCATTTTTTATCTTAACAGGGTTGCCATATCATACCCCTTTTCCCATGGTCTGGGGAAAATATAATAATACCCGGCCAAAACTTGGATCCGCAGTACTGCCTTGACTTGGCCCCAATGATTTCTTTTTATTCCCGCACATGAAAAAGCGTGGTCAACGATTTACGTCGCCAGAGTATGCTGTTGGAGCGTTGAAAACCCCATGTTTTGAAGGTGTCCCAATCGGAGTGTAAAAAGTGCTTCGAAAATTGGTGTTAGTGCATGCCAAAGTATATAAATCATGCTGGAGAATACTTTGAAGAACAATAAGACCATTATTATACACTTAACAATTCTCACAAACTTTATTACGGACCAAAGTCATCATTAACAATTTCGAAATCTTTTCGCAAGTCGATTCTGCACATTCGATTTATTCCTTGCGATAAATATTTAGATTCAAACAAAAGTGATGCGTATCCAAAACGTCACCCCTACAAAATATTTACATACATTTTTACTTTATAAATATCTTTCCATATTTGGTATGGAAATTGTAAAATGTACATCAAAGATCTTGGTTTTAAACATTTTGGGTCACGTCCGTGACATTGTGAATCCTCTATTTTAATATAAAATATGTGTAAATTATTATCTCTTAGATGCGTGACTAGTTACACTTCGTCAAAGATATCAACATTTATTTTCTAATTAAACCTAAAAACTAAACACGTTTTATGTGTCTTTACATTTAAAAAATTGGGTGCATATGCATGACATATGTATGTACATATGTATGTACACACTGTGTGTGTTCTATGTGTGAGACATTGTCTCACATGACACGTGCATAAATTTTCTTCTTATGTCACTCACATTCATCATATTTCAGAGTGACAATGGCGTCGTATACTTAATAATTAATCCCATTTTCGGGAAGAAAACCCGAGCTGTCCGTCCGTGCTTCTTGTCATCCACATATATTCTCACATTTTCAGCTACATTTATGTTTGAGGTCTCTAGACTCTGACTGACGTTTCGATATGATTTTGTGTTGGGGTTTCTCTAAGTGAATGCGTGCCGCCCGTGACTTGAAAGGTGTGTTCAACTATTGTGCGTGGTCTTATTTTTTGCTTATGACTGCTAATAAAGTATTTTCATACTCACAGCCAAAAGTTAATGAATTTTTCTGTAGCATTAATGTTTAAATAAATAGCAATGGTATGTAAAATGTTGAAAAGATTGAGAACAATATAACTTGTCCAATATGATGAAAAGTTCAAGGCTTTTCTAACACATTCCGAATAGCAATTCAATCGAATAACTACTAAGTTTTTTTTTTATGAAAAATATTTTGTTCATTGTCGGTGTAAATAAAACAAAACTTTTCCACAATAACAAAAGTTTTTATTTCGACGAAATTTGTATTCCATTCCATGAAAGTACATCATATATAAAAATTGTCTATCATAACGTGTGTTCGTTTACTCAAAACTTGTACAAATTGTTACTAGAGGTTTACTCTTCAGTACAAAAGACTTTGACCGTTTACAAGAAGTTACTGGACTTGTACAAATTATCGAGTAAACGAACACACATTTTGTTGGTTTAGTTTGGCTTTTAAAAATATTTTTTTCTATTGCTAAAATCTCAACCACTGCTGTAACTGTAAATGTTTTCGACAGAGTCCAGAATTAAATAGGCTCGTGGTTTGGCACACTTCATTGCCTAAGAATTTAATAAAGCCAAAGTGTAGGTGTATTGCGTGCATTTGTCGTAGCGTAATTATAACTTACGCCCACCCACCACCAACAAAATCCAAGAAATTTTCAAGAAATAACGACAAACGTACTTAGCCGACCCTCTAAATTCTTTGTAATGGCCGCATCATTGCAATTAAAAATTATAATTAACTGTATTCCGCCAAAGAACCGGAGATGTTGTAACAACATTCTCATTGAAACTAAAACGTGCGGAGGGTAAAAAGGAACATAATAATTTTAACGTCCTTGAGTATCCATCCAATAAGGATGGGAATTGTTGATGAATATGAACAAGAAATAAGAGTGGTATGTATGGTCAGTGTGAAGTTTAATTTTTGATTTGTTCATGAAACCAAACGTAGAATAAACAGACTTTCAACCGCATTTGAGGTGTTTTCCTTTAACTGAGACTTCTAGCGATGATTACATCTACGTATTACGTTATTGGTATCATAAAGCTGATTTAGGTCGTGATGCGATCTAGGAGTGGCCGACGGTGCTTTTACAAGGTCTACGGTGGTGGACGGTGGATTTACATATTCTGAGATGGGTTCAGTTATGGCCGAACTTTTTATACCCTCCACCATAGGATGGGGGTATATTAAGTTTGTCACTACGTTTGTAACTACTCGAAATAATAATTGTAGACCCCACAAAGTATATATATTCTTGATCAGCGTGCAATTCTACATCGATATAGCCATGTCCGTCCGTCTGTCCGTCTGTCCGTCTGTCCGTCTGTCCGTCTGTGGAAATCACTCTAGCGTCCGAACGGATTGACGTAGGTTGATGAAATTTTGGGAAAATATGTTATATTTACGTAGGACTTTTGGTATTGAAAGCGGGCTATGTAGGTCCACGCTTTCGTATAGCCCCCATACAAAATGACGCGTGACGCGTCGTCGTTTTAAGGAATTTTTAAGATATTTGGCCCATTTTACCACCGAATTGGTTGTAATTTGGTACTTTGTGTCTCCAGAGGCCAAAAAATATTCCTACCAAAGTTGGGTTGTATAGGTCCACTTTTTGGTATAGCCCCCATATAAGGCCCCATATAAAGTACGCGTCATTTTAATATGTTTTGAATGTATTAGACCCATTTGACCACAGAATTGGTTGTAATTTGGTATTTTGTGTCTTCAGAGGCCAGAAAACATTCCTACCAAAGTTGGGTTATATAGGTACACGTTTTGGTATAGTCCCCACATAAGACCCCTTATAAAGTACGCGTCATTTTAATATATTTTGAATGTATTAGACCCATTTGACCAAAGAATCGACTGTAACTTTGTATTTTGTGTTTCCAAAGCCTTAGAAACATTTCTACCATAAAATGTTTATATAGGTTCACGTGTTGATATAGCCCCCATAATACAATATCTCCCGATTTTCGATATTTTGAACGTTTTAGCCTCATTATCACACCGATATGGCTGAAATTTGGTATTTAGTCTTCTTTAGGCGTATAAAACTTTACCCCAGAAATTTGTAGGTATAGGTCCACGCCATCATATAGCCCCCATAGAACGGTACCTTCCGAATTTCGGTATTTTGAAGGTAGTGGCCACATTAATCCACCGAAATGGCTGAAATTTGTGGTGGAGGGTATTAAAAGTTCGGCCCGACCGAACTTAACGCTTTTCTTACTTGTTATTTTTATACCCTTCACAATGAAATATTCTGAACTTAATGAAATAATTAATTTTCTTTACGAAAGTACCAACGCTCACATTTTTAGAGGGAGAGATCAGTCAGCTAAAAACTTGAAAATACTTGAAACCGGGCGTTTGCGGGGGCTATACCACAAAGTGGGCCTATGTCTACAATTTTTGATGGACACATTTTTAACCACTGGGAACCATACATGCTAACGGGCATCCAATCTAACCCGAAAAGTATATAAAAACTAAAATAAACAAGTAAAAAGGTATCAGTCGGCTTGGCCGACAGAGATATACCCTCAGCGTCGGACCTAAAGAAAAGAAAATAACACACAATACTTCTGAGTCTATATAATACGATATACAACGTTTGGACCAAATCGGGTTTCCCTTCGAGGGTTATCATACGTACACTACCCAGTTTAGATGGGACCGGCAGTTTTTTTTTTTGAGCTTTTGGGCCATTATCGCAAGAAGTAAGTACATGCCCCTGAAAAACATATACCGTCGTAATGGGGAAAGCGAATACAAGTTGTTACAGCAAAAACCAAAGGGATTCGAAGTCCAAATTTTGGACCGATTCGGCTGATCCGTTCGAGAGTTATCGTGCGTTGCAGTCACTACACATGGTTTCATAGGGGTATTTTAAACTTTTCGTACTATTTTCTCAGGATGTATGGACTTTCCCGTGAAAAAACGTGTACTGTCACGAATACAAGTTGTTACAAAAATAAGCAAAACGATTTAAGAGCAGACCTTAAACTGCTCTCTTCACGAATTTTGTGTGGGAAGTACTCAAAGGAGTGAACTTATATAGTCCATATTCGAACCTGATCTATGTCCCGTAGAGATATTACGATACGAAAAGTATGGATCAAATCGATTACTCCCTTCAAGAATTTTCGTGCACACAATTTTTCCGAATATTTTCAAACTTTTGTGGGGAACTTAGACTAATTTGGACAAAATATTATGAATGCAAAATTTTAGACCAAATCGGCTGATCCGTTAGAGAGTTATCGTGCGCCCCAACCACTACACAAGGTTCCATAGGGGTTTCTTTAAATTTTCGGACTATTTTTTCAGGAAGTATGGACTTGCCCTTGATACAACTTGCACCGTCGTAATTGGGGCAGCAAATACAACAAAACTCAAAGCGATTCGAGAGCCGGTCCTAAACTGAACTTTTCCAAAATTTTGTGTGGAGGTACCCGAAGGAGTTGACCGATAAAGTTCATATTGGAATCTCATCTATTTCTGGTAAAAATTTCACGATGTGCAAAGTAGGGACCAAATCGGTTACTCGCTTCAAGAGTTATCACGCGCACAAATTTTTCGAACTGAGGGAGTGGACCGATATGGCTCATCTTCGAACTTGAACTATGTTTGGTAAAATATTACTAACGCCAAATTTTGGACCAAATCGGTACATCAGCCAGCCAGACAGACGGACATAGCTAAATCGACTCCAAATTGTCTGAAACACATTTCGTCCAAACATACTTGCGGTCTAAAACCATTATTAAATTGAAGCACAGTTTGCCCTATGAAAGTGTATATACCCTCGTTAGCATGAATGCTGAGGGTATAAAAACCTAAACCTACCATTTTATGGGGCCATACCGAAACGTTTACCTATTTAAATGTCAAATTACAGAAAGATCGGTCAAAAAATGTAGCTAATATCTTTAAAACACCTAACATATGTTGACAATTTTTGATGGAGAAGTTTTGGGACCACTGAAAACCTCAAATGCTGAGATTTCCTTTTTCATTTCATTATTTTTCTTTGATGGGGTTATTAAACTTTCTCCTCTAAATTTGTCGGTATAGTATAGTCCCCATAGAACGATACAAAAAGTATAATCTGAAAAAAGTGACACATGTCTTTCGAAAAAGTGGCATACTTTTTTATTTTAATTCAAAACAGAAAACAATATCGAAGCCTCCTAACAATAGTATGCTAAGTCGACTTAGCATGTTTTCAAGTTCTTTAAATTTTTATATTTAACGTCTTTCAACCTAAATTCTCTCAAATGTTGGTAATCGTCTAATTTTGGTAATGATCGGTCAATCCGAACAGAAGTTATAAACAAATATTGACTTAGCATAGTACTGAAGTTCAAAAAAATTTCCAAACTTTGAGAGCTTCTTCTGCAAAACTCACTCGATTTTTGACAGTCCAACAACCAAAATGTTCGTAAATGACTGACGAACAAGGATGGTCACGCTGTCAAGCATGCAAAATTTGAGCAAAACTGTCACTCAAAACTGATCGTGCGTACCGCGCTTTACCAAACCTATTCGTTCATTCCTACAAACCGAAAAACTTGTTTTTACAGATGCAAATATCACTTAAAAACAAATACAAAAACGTGCCGCATTTACTTCAAGATTCGGCCGAACTTAACGCCGTGCTTACCTGTTCAAATTATTATTTATATACGAAATCGTCGATGTTAAATAAAATGTTCATATTCATTAAATTTTGCATTATTTATAATTTATACACAAAATTGTGTGTTTTTCGTAACTGCTTGGTAATACGGACACCGCCAAAACATGAGTCTATAGTGTAAACAATTTTAGTGTCCGAATTCATAAGTATCCGGATTATCGAGACAATACTGTGTTTATTAAAAGTTTTATTATATTTAAATAAATTATTTATTAGAGTATTCCATCAGGAACATAAAATATTTACATAAAATCTCCATGTTATTTTATCCGATGCAGTATATCTTGTATATAAATAAATGCTTATCATTTTTGTTTTTAAATATTGTTTCAGAAAAATTTTAGTTTACGTTTGATCTGTTTGTTACATTTTCATTATGGGGTTAGGGCACAATTGTCAATGTAACTGTTTCACTATTAAATCTTATTTTATGGTAGTAAATTAAAACAAACACATTCGCTCGAAGAGGTACAAAACAAACACACAACGGTACTATAATAACATACATATGCTTAAAATAATATTTGATTTTAATTTCACATTATAGTTTGGACGAGATACATATATACTACATAAAAACATTGGGTTGAAAGCTACAAAATGATCACCAGTGGCGAATGGTCATGTTTTCTTTTAATAAAACGTTTTAAAATCTCATCATATTTATTTGAAAACAATCGTAGTTGGTTATTATACACTTTTATAATAGTCAAACTGCACATTTTATATAAAAAGATATTTCTGATTTTTTTTTTTTTTGAAATCTATAAAAAAATTCTTAATTGAGAAGGCACAGACGATACACATGTATCTTCTACTTTTGTTTCACAAATTTTTTGTTTGATTTTTCCCTCTTTTTCAAATATTTAATAAAATTCTATTGTTAAAAAAATAATTATTTTGTAATCACTTTAAAATAAAATCAAAACTAACATTGGATACGAAACATTTACTAAAATAAATATTTTTCTGCACTCTCTTTGTTCTTTTTCTTCCATTTCTTTCTCTCTTTTTTAATGTGATTGTCTGTGATTGTGTTTTGTATTGAATTAATCGACACAATTATGAAATGCAATTCGAAATTATTTAAACAAAAATTCGCCATTCAACTACCACCACAACCACCATTTACAAAACCAACAACGACAACATCACTACCATAAAAATTACAACGTTAACTCTTCAAATAAAAAACCTAAAAACATAAATTCAACACTTCTACACATGTTCAAAATTTCATGTCGCTTCGCCACTAACCGGTATATCCGCTGATGGGGTAATGTCCTTGCTCATTCGCTCCTTCTATCACATCCACGCGCATCCATCCATTATTCATGGTCCATGAAATGTCCACACCATATGTCTGTCCGTCCGCTCCTGTCGACGGAACGAATTTTTTGTGGCTATATTTGTTGGGAAATGACATGGCGCCCGATTTTGTTGCTATGTTAGGCTACTACGTGCCGAACTCTTGTCACTGAGACGAAAGGGTGCCTTGAAAATTGGCGGAGTTATAGGCAACGGTAGTGGTGGTAATGTTGGTGGTGCAAATACTACAGCAACAGGAGAAGTGTCAACATCATCATCATCGGCAAATCAACACCTCCAATACCAACAACTGCAGCAGCAACAACAACAATTTCAACTTGAACAAAACAATCATAATCTACCCGCCCCACCTCTTCTCCAGGAATCGAATCGCCACTGTGCCCGCTGTAACACGGAGCTGGGACGTATCACAAATCGTGGTGCTCCTTGTCGTGTTTGCAAGCTGAGAGTCTGTAAGGCCTGCCGGGAATTTACCACAAGAACCACCGACTGGGTTTGCGTTGTCTGCCACAAACAAATGTAAGCCAAAAATCTGTGTCTGTGTTGTTTTCTTTCACCCACTTGTTGTCCTTGGTTTTGTTCGATTTTGTTGTTTTGTTACGATTTGATTTTGTTTTGATTGATTCCTTTGTTATGGAGATTGAGTGAAATTTATTGCATGGTTTTTGAGATTTCTTCCAAAGTTTTTCTTTTTGAATACTTCTTATTTTGTGTGTTTTGTTTTAATTGGTTGATTATTAAATTGTTAATGATAATCCATTATTAACTAAATTTACATACATTCATAAACTGTTTATTGCAATAAAAATTAATATTTAAAATTTAAATACAATATCCATAAAAAGACAGTAAACATCCAACACTTATTCAAAACATGGTAGGTACCCAACATACCAAATAAAAATTTAAAGTAATAAAACTTGAGAATAATATTATATTTTAACTTTAGAATAAAATTATATTTCAACTTGAGAAAAATATTATATTTTAGCTTGAGGATAATATTATAAAATGTACAAACTTTTCAAAGGGTGTCTGAAAACTATTTTTATACAAATTTTTGTTAATTGACATTTGTTGATAAATTCGTTTTCACAAAAAAACATTTTTCCGTATTTTACATCGATCTTTAATTTTATGTGTTTAAATTCATATCCGCGTTGTGTTAAAAAATAATAAATGTAAAAAGTATTGAAAATAAAATTTGTAATAAAGACAAATTTGGCATAGAAGTTATTATCAAAAATGATAAGTCCTTTTCTCCCGATATCTCTCTCGCGCGGTACGCGTTGCTACTGATTGCAAAGTAGCTCTATATGCCGCATTTTTAACGGGTGTTAAAGGCAGTTCCCCAGGTGACACCACGGGGAGGTCAGTGTCCACTTGAGATGAAAGAGGGACCAAGATAAATCCTGGGCTTTGCCATGTTAAAGCCGGTCAAGACCGTTGCTTGGTATCATTCATCCCCTACATTTTTGTTGAAAGGCGGGGTTTTTCTAAGTGAATGATCATACAATAATAAATGCCTAAAGTTTAAACATTTTATGCGTTAAACTCGTATTTCAACAAAAATGGTTGAAATAGCGCGTACTGTGCCTCATCTTGTTGCAAAAAATTTAGAGTGTGGAGTGTTGAAAATTTAATTAAAAACTCTGCATTATTAAGATGATTGTTCTAAATCTACAAAAAGCATTAAGAACTCTCCCAGAGATGCCGGAAGTGTCCCGCTTGCAGCAGGTTGAAAATGTGACCACTTTAGACCGGAAGGATTCTTGACAGATTTTCTTTGTAATTCGATTCGGCAACTAGCATGCAAAGGCAAATACGGCATAGGAGGTAAGTTCAAGTTAGAAATTAACTTAAAAAATATAACTAAATTTCTACTTTTCATAGATGCAGCTGTGGACACGTTGGACCCAAACATTCTTTCAGTTCGTTGAAAGTATAAAGATGCGAAACATATGTAAAAACCGCAAATGCAAATAAAAAATACAATTATTTAATAATATCATAAACAGACAAATTGAATTACTTGTGAACTCAATTTTCATAAAAATAACAATAAAATAAGTAAAATCATAAAAAATGTTGAAATATTAACTAAATTAGTAGAATTTGAATAAAAATGCAAAAAATTATATATAAGCTTGTTTCAAAATTACACGGATAAGCTTAAGACAATATTAATATTATAAGCTTATTATACAATTACAAGGGTAAGCTTATAAACAAGGGTTCCGTTTCGATTATTCTATAATTATGGCATAAGCTTTTAACAACAAATTTCTCAAGTATTTTATAAGCTTAAGGCTTATGTTGGTAAGCTTATTATAATATAATTCTCAAGCTTTTTTGGTATGTTGGGTAGTATGTATATATTACACAGTTTAACAAATTGCAATTGAATTTAAATGTATTCCGTTATAAAGTATACTCACTTCGGTAATTACGAGTATAACAAAAATCATATTCTTGAATAGAAATCTATAATTGACTTCTCAAGCGCCTAGGGTTTATAATCATAAACATCTGACATCAAGTTTTGAAGAGATTCATGCATTTTAGCTTTCTCTTGAAACTTTGGGTTTTCCCATAGCGTGTACTACCATTTCATTCTTAAATATCTTTTCTGGCCTGATTTATACATGAAATTGTCTTCATGGACTTCCTAACCTTTGTAATTTGATATGTTTAATTACACTATGCAACACTGAAAATGCAAACAACTTCTAGTATGCATTTTTTGAAAGTACATATTTAGACTACAAAAACCCTAGTAGGGTTTTGTCCTGTCAATTTCAGTTCGGATTTTATGGCATCATCTAAACCGGGCTAAATCTACACTTGTTTGCATTTATCAGGCATTTATCTCAGAAATGAATAGGAATTTGGCCTTACTGCCTTTAGCAATACACGGTGCTCTTGAAACAATTTTAAATGGAAGGTGCTTACACCTCGGAAGTTTTTGCGGATTCTGAAACTACAATGTTCATAGATGAGAACAATCAAAAAACAAAAAAAATCGCCGGAGCGCTTTTTAAATAAATCGCGATTTAAGTTGACATTTTTAGTGGTTGTTTAGGTTTTCGCGATTTTGCTTAGAAACCGCATTTCTTATCAAAATGGGACTAAAACAAATATTGTAGCTATGAAAATTCTCTACAAGATCGACCTTTATGGTATTTTCGTAGATTTTACCATTTTTGAGATATAGAAGTTCAACTTGGGATAATGCACTGACTGTATCGCCCCCTTATAAAACAATGTCATGTAGGGTGCGCCTTAACTAACTTTTGATGAAAACCGCTTACACAGGGAAAGTTTTTGTGAATTCTGAATCAGCAGTGTTCATAGATGAGAAAAATCCAAAAACAAGAAAAAATCGCTGTAGAGATTTTTAAATAAATCGCGGTCAAAATGTACATTTTTGGGTGTTTTTTAGGTTTTTACGATTTTGCTTGAAAACCGCAAGTCCAATCGAAATGGAGCTAAAGAAAATGTTGTAGCTGTCAAAATTCTCTAGAGGATTGACTTTATCATTTGTTCCCAGCTTGTACCATTTTTGAGATAAGGAAGCTCAGTTTACATTTTTAGTTTTTTTGTTAGGATTTCGCGAATTTGCTTGAATACGGTAAGTCGTATCGACATGTGGCCTGAGAAAATCTTGAAGCTGTGAAAATTCTCTACAAGACTGGCTTAAGTAACTTATCCTTAGTTGTAACATTTTTTTAGATATATAAGTTTAAGTTGGGAATTTGCAGTTATGACATTGTTTTATAAGGGGGCGATACAGAATTGAATTGAATTTGAATTGTCCCAATTTGAACTTCTATATCTAAAAAACGGTAAAACCGACGAGAATATCATAAAGGTCAATCTTTTAGAGAATTTTCATATCTACAACATTTGTTTGAGTTGCATTTTGATAGGAAATGTGGTTTCTAATTGATTGTTCTCATCTATAAACATTGTAGTTTCAGAATCCGCAAAAATTTCCGAGGTGTAAGCACCTTCCATTTAAAATTGTTTCAAGAGCACCGTGAATATTGTAGCCCTAAACTAGTAGAACTTATCTTTTGAAAAAACCACATAAGAAAAACTCCATCTAGGGCATCAAAATCTGTAATATATACAAAATTTTACAAAATTGCTGAAATTCTGGTCAGTATCGGCTTAACTATTGGGAGCTGAACCAAGTAACCTTTTGCGAAAATCTTCCAAATAAAGTTCTCAACAATTCTTTAGAACATTCTGAAACTCTAAAATGCTTACTTCATGTTGTTTCAGCGGTATTTTGCATCATATCTTTTACAACACGTATTTCAAACACAGTTCACACCAACAGTTTATTCTCGTATTTCGGATTTCACTACATTATTGACATTTTTATTAAATCGTCGTTGAAAAATGTACTGAAAACAACGGCATAGAGGCATTTTACAAGAGAGGCATTTCATGTTCTGAAGAGTTGTGTATTACATTCCAGGAAATATTTTTCCAAAAAAAGAAAATGTTCAGAAAAAATTAACAGTTTTTGAGATACGGTTCGAAATATATAAAAATTATGAATTTTTACATATGTTTTGAAATTTGAAGCAACAAATGTAGTTTTTCGAGTTCATTATTTCTTCAAATATTTTAATCCTGTCCTTATCTACAAATTTGCTTCAGAGGTCAGAAGAAGATTCGCATTAATTTCAGAGATATAGCCCCGAATTTCTTTAAAAACTCAATATTTAACCATGTTTAGATGGGGCCATAAAATTCGAGCTTGATCTGACACAACAAAACCCAACTAGGGTTTCTGTACTTTCAAAAAATCCTCAGTTCGAATTGTTTGCACAAGATCACCTTAAAAATGTTGCACAGTGTTATGCCATTCAAACTTTGGACTAGAACTTTGAAGGTATTGAAAGACGTGGGGAGATATTTTCGCTTACAGATAGCTGGAAGTGTCCTCTTTCAGCGCACATGCACCGTTATAAACGTCGTATGTTTTTCAAAAAATATTTATTTATTCATCAATAACTTTCTTGTCCCCTTCAAAGTAATCCCCCTCAGATATAGTGGCCGAGTATGTAGCGTGTTAGGCTACAAAGCAGAAGTTCGTGTGTTCAAATCCAGTAGAAGGCGAAATAAAAAAATAAAATAAAAAATATGAAGTGTGTTGAAATTGAAAACAAATTCCACCTCAACTGTTCTAAAAATAGAAAATATAATTTTTTAACTTATAGCTTATTTTTCAACTTCCAGTGGCCATAAAATGACTAGTTATTCTAGTGGTTATATTGGTCATAGAATAACTAGTTATTCAGTGCGACATGCCCTTGTTAAAATAATGGGTTAGTGGGTGGTTTTGTAGGTAGTTACGACTACCAAAAAGTACTATAAAAAACCATTATTTTGGGTGGATTTTTTTGCTGGGATCGGTCCACTCCTTCCGGTACCTCCCCCACAAAAATCTTCAAATGTTCGGAAAATTTGTGCGCACGATAACTCTGGAAGGGAGTAACCGATTTGGTCCATACTTTGCACGTCTGGTAGGAAGCAGACTTAGATGAGGTTCCAATATGGACTCAATCGGTCCACTCCTTCGGCTACCTCCCACACAAAACTTCGTAATAGTTCAGTTTAGGACCTGCTCTCGAATTGCTTTGATTTTTATTGTAGCAGCTTGTATTCACTGCCTCTATACGACGGTACAAGTTTCATCAGGGGCAAGTCCATACTTCCTGAAAAAATAGCCTGAAAGGTGCAAAAAGGTGCCTCCCCCATAAAAGTTCAAAAATGTTCGGAAAAATTGTGCGCAGATAACTCTTGAAGGGAGTGACCGATTTGGTCCATGCTATACATATCCTAATATATCTACCAGATATAGATCAGGTTAGATTGTGGACTATATTTGCTAGCTCCTCCGGATGCCTCCCACAAAAAGTTTCGGATAAGTTCAATTTAAGACCTGCTTTCGAATCACTTTGATTTTTGTTGAAGCAATTTGCTTTTGCTGGCTCAATTACGACGGTAATTTTTTTTAGGGCAAGTCCATATTTCTTGAGAAAACAGCTCGAAAGTTGTTAAAACCCCCTTGGTATCATATTTAGTGGCTGGAGAGCACTATAACTCTCGAACTGATCAACCGATTTGGTTAAAAATTTGGCCTTCATCATATTTTTTCAAACTTAGTTTCAGTTCGAAGATGGGCAATACGGTTCCACAACTTCCGGTACCTCCCCCCAATATTTAAAAAATATCACTAAAATGGTATGCACAATATCTGTTGAACGGGCAACCAATTTGGTCCAAACTTTGGATCTCCTAATATTTTGTCCAAATTTAGTTTAACTTCTAAAAAGGCCCATATTGGTCCTCTCCTTAGGGTACCTCCCCACAAAGGTTCAACATTTGTGTCTAAGTGAAGTTTAGTGTCTGTTCGAAGATCCTTTGGCAATGTACACCGATGCTGTTCATTGTGGTCCGGGTTACAGTGATATTTTGTTATCCGTGGACAAGTCCATGCTTTCTGGCATACTGGTCCAAATGTTATACGATGACCCACTGAATTGACTAGTGGGCGCGAAATCTATCGAAAAGATATGACTCCCAAAATAAGATCCACTTCCATAATGGACTATGTCGATCCATTCCTTTAAGTACCTCCTCCGCAACATTTTTGAACTTTAATACTAATCCACATTTTTGTCGGCAAGTTCAAATGTCCAAACATTCTGAAAAGACCTTAAATACATCCGATCTGTCCGAAGATGAAAGTTTCAATTCACATGGGCTGAGTGTATATCTCTGTGGGCTAAGCCGACTGATACTTTTTTACTTATATGGAATAATTAACTTTCACAATTTTATGTCGAGATTTTTTGTTGAGCACTGGGAACCCCAAGTATTTAATTTCAGCTAATGCGTTCAGCTAAAAACGGGCGGTACCGTTATATGTCCACAATTTTTTATAGAATAGTTTTTAACCAATGGACATCCAATCTAAAAACCTGAAATGGATGCTACCGTTTTTTGGGGCCGTACCAAAACGTTGACCTATGTTGAAAAATTTTGTTTGAGAAGTTTTGTGACCACTGGGAAATTCAAATGTCTAATTACAGGTAGATTGGTCGATAAATGTATCTAAAATACTCAAATTACATAAAATCGGGAGTTACCGTTATATGAGTGCTATACCGAAACAAGGACGGAAATGGCTAAATCGACTGACAATTGTATCCTGATCAAGAATATACATATGTACTTTATAGGGTAGCAAATGATTATTTCAATGCGTTACCAAGGAAAAAACCAACTAAATATACTCCCATACTATGGTAGAGGATATAAAAACATACATATGTTATATTTTTAAAGCTGGGTACACATTGTCAGTTTTGAATGGCAGCTTTGTTGTTGCTTACTAGTGTGGCCGTTCATTTTCGTCATTCATCATGCAATCACAAAATATTTTGTGGTTGCTGGACGGTTTGACAGTTATCGATAATTGCGAAATATCGTCATTCAAAACTGACAATGTGTACCCAGTTTAAAAGTTGTGGTGAATTTGTGTTCAATTTCAACACACTCCACATTTTATTTTGTTTTTTTTTTTTCTGGATTTGAACATGCGAACTTCTTATTTGTAGCCAAACACACTACACGTTGTGCCACGCGTACAAACATTAAGAGTTGTTTAACAGCTCACATGTGCACCACCAACTCTCCGTAATTTTGCTAGCAAAAAAATTGAGCGTTCAACACACAACTCTCGCTTTTGTAGTCAAACACTCACGTTTTGTGCCACCATACTCATTACTTTGTAAGGAGTAAAGTCAGTAGTTTTGCCCTGTAACAATATCTAGAAATAAGCCGTTATTTTTCAGCTTACTGGTAATCCGTAAAGTAGCTGGTTTGCATAACTTTGCAATATGTTATTCTACGTCCTGAAATTATTCCCCATAACATTTATCCATTCCCCATAACAGTTACTTAACTAAACTTAACATCCCTACCACAAGTTTCCGAAAGAGATTTGTAATTTTGAACGGATTTAGGTTTAATTGCGAAGGACTCTATCTGTCAATCCTACTGACAGCTCTTCAAACACTGCAAAAACTCTGAAAACCGCTGTAGTTGCCACTACGTTTGTATGAGAATCTGATGTTTAGTCCTTCACTGTACACACCAGCTCCTGTCCCATCTTCCATCTTCAACTCACCGGTGAAATTGGCTACACTGAACACACATCCAGAAGTTAAATATTCAGTATACCATTTAAAATTCTTCCAAAGTTCTTAGTACATCCGATTGCCATAATGTTGCTGATTCTGCAGATATATTATCATTATCTAGAGCCTTATTATTTTTAGGACTTTTAACTATCATTTTCGCCTCCTGTTCAGTTGTCTGGTTTGTCCACAACTCCGATGAATGTCATATCCAATGAATGTCACGCGCCATCTCTACTCTGAGTGATATTAATCCTCTAAATTTCGTATCTCGTATCTTAAATATAAAATCAGGAGAGATAAACAACCATCATTTTTGATACATCGGGTTCGGGTAAAAGTTTAAATGCAATTATTATGAAATTAGATGTATGTACTCAGTTTTTCCGATGTATCAAAAAATTATCGTTTTTTATCTCTCCTAAAAAAAATGATTTTTTAAGATACGAGGTTGAGAAAGTAATACATCGATATGTAATTTCCTTTTAATCATTTAAAAGTTAAAAAATTAAACCTACCTTCAAATGAGAACTAAATAAAATCCTCAATACCCTTTTAAAATTTTAATTCCTTATTTTGCCAAGATTTCGTTCTAAGTTTGTACACAAAAAAGTTTTTATATAAAAATAACATTTATTTTAGCACAATAAATCGCTTGTGACTTTTCCTTTATGCACATTATTTTTTATGGACCTTCTCATTCAATCGTATTGCTTTGGAAATTCTCTAGACATATGAAAAGAAAATCTTCATTATGGAAAACATTTTATATTGTCTCGGCGTAACACAATATCCATTCAAACCTTTGGACCACAAATTGAAAGACATTCTATTGAAACCATCATCTATCCATCCATTCATTGTTTGTGGGGTTTTTTTGGGTCCATTTGAAAAGTGTGGCCTAAAACGTTTTATGACTTTTACATTGCCTTTGCTGTCAAGAGCAACAACAACAGACAAAGTGAGGGTCGGTCGTTGCAATTTTAATTTGTTTTGGGATATTTGGTTGACAGTTTCACGGCAAATAACGAGTGATTGGTGTTGTCTTTTTTAGTTTCGTATTTGTTTTTCTATTTGGCATCACCTTCCATATGAATGAACAACATACACATGTACTATGTGCGTGTAGGCCTGCCATTGAATTTGACCGATCGACCGGACCGGACCAATACTTTTTTAATGGAATTGTATTTCATTGTCATTTCACGTTAGGGTGTCCAAAAAACCGGTTTTTCCAAACAAAACGGTTTTCGGTTAACCGAAATTTTCAGTTTTTTCAAAAACCGGTTTTCGGTTTTCAAAAATTTTCAAAACCGGTTAACCGGTTTAAACCGGTTTTGTAAAATAGGTGCAAAATTGCTCATAATTGATAAATATTTGATTAAAAATGTGCGGCAAGGGGTAAATTAAGTATAACTAATTCTTTATTATATAATAATCTGATAATATCCTTGTTATTTAACATTCAACCTTAAAGTGGAGACAGCAAACATATGTCAGAAATTGTGCTCTAAGAATAGTAAAAGCCCTTACAAATATACGATTGTGTACCAAAGGAATTAAATTTACATTTTATTAAGTCTGGATTCTCATTCTTGCGTTGAGAACCTCAAATTATCGTGCCGGAATCAAAATGTACTTTGTTATCGTTACCCTTTACAACCTTAAATTCGACTAGTTCTTAGTTTACTGTAATAATTCAAAAACGTATAAATAACGTCATTCAAACAACCGTGTGATATTACGTATACGCAGTTTTTTCATAGATCGTTCAATTGAACTATATTGGAATTGTGCCATTTTACACTAAATATTTTCAAGTTTAAAGGTATCTGACATTTATAATTTAGCCGTACCTTTTGTTAGTTATGTTTAGTTTACTTTCAAGAATACAATTGTAATGCAATTTTAAAAATATTACTACTTTTTTAAAACCGGTTAACCGACACAAATAACCGGTTTTTTCGGTTAACCGAAAATGACGTTTTTGGCGAAAACCGGTTTCGGTTTTGTAACTCAAAACCGGTTAACCGGTTAACCGGTTTCGGTTTTGGACACCCTATTTCACGTGGTATTTTTATTGCTGTGCTCTATGATGATGGTGCGTGTTGTGGCATTAAATTTACTCAATTTTCAATGTGCATATATTTTCATTTGCACTCTCTCTATCTCTCCCGTTGTATTATCTTTCAAAGAAAACACTGGAAAAACGAAAACTATTGTAAATATTTAAGCATTCAGTGCGTCAACAACGTTTCCATTTCACTGTACAACATCAATTTTTCTTGTCATTTGCAGTAGATGTGAGTGAGTTTCGGTAACATGAAATTGGAAATTGCATATTGGAAAAGTACATCCCACGACAGTGCCACCACTGTCAGCCAGCAAAATCAACAGCATTCAACAAGGGCTATGTGCGTCATGCGTTTTGTGGGCATTAACATAACTGAACATCTTTAATAACATTAGGGTGGCCATTACAAGACACGATATCCCTATTTTTCCCTTATTTGAGTCTAATCAGTAGTGTTAACATTAAATTGAAAATACGATTAGGGATTTTGCGTAGAAATATGTAGCTAATTTATCATTGCAATCCACCCTAATGTGCCGTCTAGTGTTATGTTTTGCTTGTTTATCAATGGTCACATTTGAATACAGAGTTACGAGTTTAATACGTGTGCTATGTTGTACATTTTAATGTTTTCACCATCACCGTCGTCTATGAAAAAAGTGTTCAATTTGTATGCAAAACAGATGAGGTTACAATGTTGTTTTCATACCAAAATCGACTGACAAACTCAGTGACAGAATGTGGTGAATGGATTGCATTTGAAGATGGTTGATGGCAACATTTCACTGGAAAAGTATTTTTCGTTAGAAACGTTGCATACGACTTTTAAATGTTTATTTTGAAAATAAGAAAAAAAAAAAAATGAGAAAAACGATATGTTATCATGTTAAGATATATTGACTATTTGTGTAGAGTTTAAAGATTTTTTAACTGTTGCTTAACGGTTTAAATAATATTTTAATGTATGTATGTAGTGACTGGAGAATATTTACACCACTTTGCGAAATGTGGTCTCCTCTACTCATCGGCATATTAATGTACATTCTTAAAGGACCATCCTGAGAATGGATTTCATGCTACCCAGCAACAATTTGGTAGGCACATGTCATTAATTCATGCATTACCGAGTAATGAGAGCTCATTACTTTCCGCATTATCAGGCAGTACATAAATAATGGTTTACACATAACTACTTACTTTACTCTTTAATACGTACTTACTAAGTAATGAGTATGGTGGCACAGAGCTTGTGTGTCCGACTACAAATCCTAGGGTTGTGTGTTCAAAACTTACCGTCGGTATGGGAGTTTTTTGTTAACAAAATTATGAGAAATGTTGATGTACAGTATGTGTTTAAATAACCCTAGCTGTTCGTACGCCTAGGCCACTAGTGTGTAGTGTGTTTGGTCACAAATCAGACAGATAGCAAAATAAAAGAAAAACAAGTGAAAAAGGCGCTAAGTTCAGCCAGGCCGAAGAAGACTAGGAAGAAGACTAGGAATTTCTGGCGGGAAGCTATACGAAGGCGTGGACCTATACCGACAAATTTCTGGGAGAAGACTAAGTAAAAATTTCAGCTATTTCGGTATGATAATGAGGCTAAGACCTCCACAATACCGAAAATCGGGTGGTACAGTTCTATGAACCCATCCCGACAAGTATCATATGGAACGCTTAATACCCCAGCTGAAGACCAAATACCAAATTTCGACCACTTCGGGGGAATATTGAGGCCACAACCTTCAAAACACCGAAACTCGGGAGGTACGTTCTATGGGGGCTATATGAAGGCGTGGACTTCTTTATCGGATCTCCAATGAATATTTCGATGTGTAACAAACGGAATGGCAAATTTAATTATACCCTCCATATTATGGTGGAGGGTATAACAAGAGAAATGTGGAGTGTTGAATTTTTGAACATAAATTCACCTCAATTGTTCTAAAAATAGAACATATGTTTTTTAGCTTTTTCGACTGTCGGTATGTGGTTAAATATCGGGTATGTTCTGAGACACACTTCACCTCTCACTTCACGCCTCAAACATTTTGTTCACCACATTTACGCTTATTTTTCGAGTATTTTATGAACGGACTAGGGTGTACTCTTCTTTTAAAATATCCTAATGAATCTAAGCTCCAAGAAATTCACAAAAAATGGTAGTAAATGGGGTGAAAAAATTGCTTGTAGCGTGAAGTGAGAGGTGAAGTGCGTCTCAAAACATACTCGATGTATTAAAAAATACCTTTAAGGAAGTACTTACTTCCTATGACATCCCAATGTAGTATTTTTAAATTTTTTACTTTTACGGTAAATTTGTAAGTAGTTACTACTACTAAAATTTACTGAATAAAGTCATTACTTGGTAATGACTTTTTTGCTGGGTATATATAAAAAAGGTATCCCCTCATTAAATCTGAACCAACAAATTTCAGTTCCCCGCAATTTAAGATACTGCAAGGTTACTTACTTTTTCAACCCATTTAAAAAAATATTCTATTTATCTGACATCGTGAACTCCACTTTTCCTCATGATGTCATCAATTTAAAGTTGTCAGCAACCTAAATTCAAGTTAAACTCAAAAATCCTCGAAACTTCAACCGGGGTACCAAATGCTTTCTCTAAGTCGCCCCCTTCAGAAGCAAAACCAGATAGAGAGCTTGTGGCAATTTAAGAGAGATTAAGAAAAAACAAGTAAAAAGTCGTTAAGTTCGGCCGGGCCGAACTTTTTATACCCTCCACCATAAAATAGTACTAATTAAAATGGAATAATTAGGGTCCTTGCACAATTTTAGGTGGAACAACTTTTCGACAATGGATAGACTACTACTGCCTCCCACTATTGCTTAAATTACACTGTGAACACAAATGTTGGGACAGAGATAATTCCTTTTGGAGATGAAAGCCCTTGGTGTGTGTATATTAAAAACCCCGAAGGACAGATGCGCCGTGAGTCGAACTTCCGCGTTATGGCGTTATGAAGTTTTTGCAAGTGACCCTGTAAGCCATCA
Organism: Musca autumnalis; assembly: GCF_047663935.1. NCBI lineage: Eukaryota > Metazoa > Arthropoda > Insecta > Diptera > Muscidae > Musca > Musca autumnalis. The sequence continues at coordinate 152,833,252 of NW_027411644.1, forward strand.
TGAATTAGCATTATATCTTTGTTTGTTGTTTTTGTAGAGCACTTAAGCAACAGTGAACAAAGATATAACGCTAATTTCTGATGGCCCACAGGGTCTCTAACAAAAATTTCATCACGCCATAACGCGGAAGTTCGACTCACGGTGGATCTGTTCTTCGGGGTTTATAATATACTCACCAAGGCCTTTCTTCCCCAAGAGGAATATTCCGTGCCCCAGACTTTCACCTCCATTTTGTTGCACAGTGTTATCTAATCTAATCTAAAAAATGTGTTCAACTATGTGAAAGGTACCACTGACGGGGCTATATCAAAGAGTCAAACTATATTTAAATTTTTTGGCAGGGAACTTCAAGAGTCAAATTGAGGGTAGTTTCATCAAAACAATGTAGACCCTCAAAAATGGGCCCATGTTGACGAATTTTAGTGAAGCAATTTCGTGACCACTGAAAATTCCCGAAAATCGGGAGGTACAGGTATATGGGGGGATATACCAAAACATGGACCTATATTGACAATTATTTTTGAATAGACAAAATTATAGCTAAAATTCTCAAAATACCGATCATTACAGCTAGTTCGGTTAAAAATTTCAGCTAAAATTCTCAAAATACCGAAAATCGGGAGATACCGTTATATGGGGGCTATACCAAAACATGGACCTATGTTGACAATGTTTCGTTGGAGATGTTTTATAACCACTGAGAACTTCAAATGTCAAATTACAGCTATTTCGGTTAAAAACTGTAGCTAAAATTCTCAAAATACCGAAAATTGGGAGGTACCGTTATATGGGGGCTATACCAAAACATGGGCCTATGTTGACGATGTTTGTTGGAGATGTTTCATGACCACTGAGAACCTCAAATGTCAAATTGCAGATATTTCGGTTACAAATTGTGGCTAAAATTCTCAAAATACCGAAAATCGGGAGGTACCGTTATATGGGGGCTATACCAAAACATGGACCTATGTTGACGATGTTTGGTGGAGATGTTTTATGACCACTGAGAACCTCAAATGGCAAATTACAGCTAGTTCGGTTAAAAATTGTAGCTAAAATTCTCATAATACCGAAAATCGGGAGGTACCGTTATATGGGGGCTATACCAAAACATGGACCTATGTTGACGATGTTTCGTGGAGATGTTTCATGACCACTGAGAACCTTAAATGTCAAATTGCAGATAGTTCGGTTAAAAATTGTGGCTAAAATTCTCAAAATACCGAAAATCGGGAGGTACCGTTATATGGGGACTATACCAAAACATGGACCTATGCCCATATCCTTTGGGATATAAGTTTGTTGATCACTAGGAACCCTAAGTGCCAAATTATAGCTAATTCGGTCAGCAAATGTGGCGAAGAACGTCAAAATACCTTAAATCCGGAGGTACCGTTATATGGGGGCTATACCAAAAAGTGGACCGATATAGCCCATCTTCGAACTTGACCTGCCTATGCAAAAAAGACCCTCGGGTGCAAAATTTCAGCACTTTATCTCAATTATTGCGGACGCTAGAGTGATTACAACGGACGGACAGACAGACGGACAGACGGACAGACGGACATGGCTAGATCGTCTTAGAATTTTATCCTGATCAAGAATATATATACTTTATAGGGTCGCAAATGATTAGTTCGATGTGTTACAAACAGAATGACAAACTTAATATACCCTCCATACTATGGTGGAGGGTATAAAAACAACTTTCGGAAAATTCTTTCGATGTTTCATTAATTTATTGTCCTCAAATTAAAAATATAATCGTTTCAACAAATACCGACACAGACAAAATGACGGGATAATAAGACACCGTTCTGAGCACGGCCGCTGTAGAATGTGTTCGGCAAAACCGTTTCGTTGTTACTTTTTGCGACTCAAGAATGCTAAGCAAGTACCTTTGAGAACCAAACAGAAATTTTTTTAGAGTAGTTTTTGCTTAACTGCGCATCCAACAAATACGCAGGTATGTCAAATAGTCAGTTATCTTGAATAAATTTAACCTCAAACAGAAAAGCGAAATTGCAACTAAAGCCAAAATTCAGCAAAACTAATGCAGGTAAACCAAAACTACTTTATATTAAACCGATTTATATTAAACCACTACGAATATCGCATATTCGCAACCAGCCTTAGTCGCTGTACTTTTGTGGGCTAAGATTGATATGCCGGGCCAAGAATGTATGTTATAAGGTATCCGACGAATGTTACGATGTGTTATAAACGGAATGACAAAGTTAATTATACTATCCATCAGAGTCGTACGCGGGGTGTTTTCAACTTTTGCAACGGCGAGGTGGAAACCAAAGTCATTGTTTCAGTCACCAGAGTACAATTTTAATTTTTCTTATCATTGAGCTTAAAATATAATGCATTCTTTGACATCACTTCTGGCATTTCATTACTATTTCAAATAATACGCAAACTCATTCTCAAATTATTTGAAGTCTCACCGATCGCATTTAAAATTTAATCATTGGGAGTGGATAACTCAATATTTTGTACATACTGTGTTTATGTGATAAATCCTCCACATCAAGCCGGCTAATTTCTTTCTATATCAATATTATCTAACAAACATAAACATTATAATATAATACCCCCAGACTTAAATAATTCTGATATAACACTGAAATAATATTTTGTACATGCTTCTATTCAAATAAATCATATTTACGATATCGTATGTCTTAAATTCACATTTGTTGTTGTACTTTGCTTACTATTTTTATTGTATTGTAGTAGCACTGCCAAATTTGGTAACACGTGCCCCCTAAACAAAGCTCACTCATCTATGTGTACACACATTTCAAAATGATTTCAGCCAGCGCATCAAATATTCCCACCCGTAAAGTTCAGGGCTGAATGATAACAGGTGTCAAGTACAGATGCTTCATTTAGTTTCAAAATAAGGTGTAACTTATATTTGTCGGTGCTGTTGTTGTTGTTTAGTTGAAGATGTTTAGACTTGCCAAATATGTACGTACTCACTACATGTACATACAAAAGCACCAACACTGTAATTTGTGTTCATTTGTAACCTTTTGGTAAATGCGTGAATTTGAAATTTTCTACGAAATATTCGGAAGTATCTTTTAACAACAGAAATTTATGAATATGAAATTCTTATCATTGCTCTACAACAATTTTCTCGAAACTCTGAAGATAAAACATAAGGTCGTTGCTGTAGGCAGGTTGCTATTTACATCAGGGGGTATAATTCGTTTTATACCCTCTACCATATAATAGAGGTAGGGTGTCCAAATCATCACGAACGAATATATGTAGCCGCTTTTGGGTTAAGAGCAATCTAAAGAGATTCCAGAGGTGTCACTTCATCCAGAAAAAGCAACGGTTTCGTGTGGTTTATCCGCTGGTAGAATCAGCAGTCCATATTTCTTCAAAAATCACGTTACGTTGAGAACGTAACCTTCAATGAAGACCATGACAGCCGACTATTTGATGCTTGAAATGAAGCTTGTGATCTCGGCAACATTTAGGTTTCAACAAGACGATACTATTTCCCCACATGTCATCAATCAATGGACTTATCAGGGGAACACTTCGCTGACAGAAAATTTTACGTTTTGGGCCGGTCGATTGGTCACTAAGATCGTGTGATATCACACCGTTAGACTTTTTCCCGTAGGGACATGTAAAGTCTAAAGGGTATGCGGACAACCCCGCTTCGATTCAGACCTTGGGACAAAACATCACGCATGCCATTCGTCACTTACCAGTCGAAATTTTCAAACGATTCATCAAAAATTGGGCTCTACGGGCAGACCGTCTAGGACATTTACAGACATAAACTAAAAAAATAAATGCCAAAGAACGTTCTTTCAAATGATAAAATGTATTTTGCATTAAATTGGAACTTTCTAACTTGGGCGTTTTTATTTTACTTTGCAAGAAAGTCTGCCAGCGTCTTTTAAGTTTGCGAGCACTCCACGCGCAGATTTGCAGACCATGGCCGATGAAACGTTGGGGGGTCGTCAACTTTATGGGTTTTGTTTTTATTTTTCTTTATTTTTTTCACGGTAGGGGGGTTGCTAACGATTAACCCAAGGTTTTGCAGTTCTTATTGTGGATGCGCGGCTTATATTAGTTCACTGTCTTTAACGAGTATTAAATGCAGTTCACTAAGAGACATCATGGGGAACTCAATGTCCAGCTGAAATGAAAGAGGGGCCAAGATAAGTTATTGTCTTTCTATTAAATCCGATCGGGAGTCTCAACAGTCGAATACGACGCCCGGAAAATGTGGCAAACATTTTACTAAGAGGAGACACAAATTTTAAAGGGAGGCTTGCGTGCACAACTCCCTAAGATGAAACTGGAGCAGGAGCAGGCGTATATAGCGATATCTTCAACTTATGACTCTCACGTAAGCTGAACGAAAATCTTTGCAATCAAAAAAGCTGCAGAACAAGCTATACAAAAAGTGATGTGAAAGTGAACACAGTTGGACCGGTGATTATCTACGTCGATTTTCAAGCAGAGTTGTAATGACGCCTTGGAGATTATTCTTAACTTCGTGTTGGGTCCCGGGTCATTGCAATATCAAAGTGAATGAAATAGCGGTAAGTATTGCAACTCTATCTAGCTGCAAGACAGCTGGCAAGGCACTCTGACCAATTCTTCCCAAACGAAGAACCACATCCCTACTCTCCTACCGAAGAAGCCCGACCTGAAACTAACGGCGGGAATAATTACGGGTTACTGCAGAATCATATCTATGTCTTGGAAATGGGAAAGAGCTGAAAATGCTGACTATTGGAGCCTGTGCGAAGATGAAGAAGAAACAGAGACAACCAAGCACTAATTATGACGCTGTCCAATGCTCACAATCAGAAGACTGCGAATCGCGGATAAACACAGGACCCAATCTCTGACAGCCTTCAGTCAAATCGAACCCACAGGTCTGCTTATACTTGCCAAGGTCCTGGGGTGGCTGCAACGAGTAGAAATTACCGCACCACGATACATGGCATATACATACTTCCTCTTCTCAATAGCTACTTCCTTTGATATTTTTTTCTTAAAATTCTTAAATATCATCTCTGGTAACTTGTTTACACGGAGGGTACTGCACCACGATGTTTCCTAAGAGTACTGAAATATCTAATTACAATAACAAATGTGGCAGACAGGTTTTAGAAAATAAAATCTAAGCTTATTTAATTTGTACATTTAAACGAGACTTATATGGCCGGAATGGGTGCCACCGTGTTACAATGGTATGCACACCTTGCACGGTGAATGCCCGAGTTGGATTCCCAGGCTAGGCAACAACAAAATTTCAACGGTGGCAATATACCCCTCAGCCTAATATTTGGTAACATTTCCTGAGTATCTTAGCCATGTACAAGTGGTGTCTTAGGACACGCTACACAGTGGTTCAAAAATCGATTTTCCTGGCCAAAACCCCAATTTTTGGACGACACTAATTGTTAAGTTCTATATGGGATTTGATGTAATCATGTTGAAATTAAGGAAACAAAAAAAAAATAGGTCAACATATTGGAAGGTATAGGTGTGGGGTTCTCATAAAGACAAATTTTTTTTTTTTTCAATTTATGCAAATTTCTGGAGAAAGAAATAGCTATTTCTCGGAAACTATAACAAATATTATGTTTTTTGCTAGGTAGGTGGTTGCTTTTAAAATCGTTTTAATAAATTACCGTAGCGTTTACACAAACTGAGGTACTTTATTTTTAATCTGGTAGTACATTTAAGTAGACTAAAACTTTTAGGGAACAACCTGGAACAAAGCTTCATTTTCGTAGAATCATGCCAGTGAATGTCCTCTTTCTGCGCATATATACTTTTGTATGCGTCCCGTTCCGTCCATTTAACACTTTTTTAAATACCGCTTCCCATATTGATTATAGCTTTTTTACACAAATGGACATTTTTTAAATATGTGACTTTTTATATAAGTTTTATTAAAAACTGTGGATTAGTTTTTTTTATTTTTAAACAAATTTTATATTTTTTCGAAAAATATTTTTTTAATTCAAAAAAAAAAAACTTTAATTACTTTTATATTTGTATATTGTTTATAGTTTCTTTATTGGTGTTTGGCCATTTTTAATATATTGGAATGTATAAAACGCATAAAAGCACTCAAAATATGAAAAAAATCAAAATTTTAATTTTGACCTTGAATTCCTCTGCAACTACTACACCGGAAAGCTAATTATTCATCGGAAAGCTAATTATGTCGAATAAAAAAATATGAAAATATTTATATCCGTTTAAAAGTTACAGAGTTTTGACCGAGAAAAAACGATTCTGAATCACTGTGCGGCGTGCGCTCATTGATATAAGTGAAGTCTCCCTTGTACCGTCGGGGATGATATGGGAACATTTGTATATACAGTGGTGTGAAAAATAATAAGGACACTTCAATCCATAACCAAGATTACATTGAAAACTGACTAAAAAAGTGAAAATTACATTAGTTTATAAAATTTATTGTTTTCTTAAAATGTTAAGAAAAGTATTATAAAAATATTTTGATTGCTTGCAACCATATTTTATTTATCTTTTATATTTTATGCGAATTGTCGTAGTTTGGTGTGTGAAAAATAATAAGGACACTTCATGAAATCTTTTAATAAGGACCAAACTTGAAAGAAATTAATGCAGGTTTTTACTAAATAATGGTAGATAAAGTGTTTCAGTGTCATTAATACTTTGTAGACGATCCTTTGTTTTCTAAAACGGAAGCGCATCGTCTGGGCATCGAGTCGACCAAATTTTGGCACTTCTCTACTGGTATCGCGTCCTACGCAACCTGTATAAGTTGCCAAAGGTCGCCATAATTTGATGGACACTTTCCCCTGCTTGATTTGTTAACTTTATTCCACAACATTTTTCAATCGGGTTCAAATCAAGGGATTGTATGGGCCATTCTAACAACTTAACTTAATTATCCTGGAACACCTTTTTTTATTTTGCCGTCATTTTTGGGTCATTAACCTTGCTGAAGACTCATTTGAGAGGCACACCCCCTACAGCATACGGAAGAATTATATTTTCCAAAATTTCAATCTAATCTGGTGATTTCAAAAACACTTTGAATACTGTATAGAGACCCCACAGCATAGTAAGAAAATGAGCCCCACACCTTGCTGTTACCTCTGCCATATTTAGCCGCCTTCAGAGTATATTTTGGGTTATATTATTGATTTTTAGGTCTTCAACCATGATAAACTCCTCTATCGGAACAAAAAAATATATTTGGTTTCATCAGACCAAAGAATGGTACGCAATTTTTCTGAGGCCAAGCGATGTGATTTCTAGCAAACTGTATTATTTGCTGAATATTTTTATACCCTACACCACTACGTGGGAAGTGTATAATTTTTCGATTAAAATGATACTTTTCTGACACTGTGAGCTCTAATGTGGCCACCCTAGAGGGTTTTAGGAGTTGTTGATGCGTCAAAATTAATATTTAATTAGTTTTTTCTTTGTAAAGATGTGGTAAAAGGATCTTTTTTAATCATCGAATAACGCATTTATTATTACAGGTACACTTTTTGGATTTCTGCTACGACTTTTACCTTTGAAGTTCACTTAGCTGCATCCTCCACCATTGTTTTTAAAGATTCTAAGCTTTTTCTGTATGAATTTCCTTCTTTATGTAAACATTTAATGATTTCTCGAGTAGCGTGGTAACAATGTGTATTTTTACCCATATTTGCAAAGAAAAACTAAAAAATACCGGTGGATTTAACATTTAATGAATAGAAATTAATTCATTTTAAACTTTTACTTACAGGAAAGAATCACAAAAAAATAATATCAATTTATTTTTACTAAAAGGAAAAACTGTCCTTATTATTTTTCACAGCAGAAATCACGGATTTTACGAAAAATATTTGTTTTGTATAAAAACTAAACAGAAAGAAAACAAAATCGTAACGGGATTTATTATTGCAATACATGTACATTTTCAAAAACAAATTTCCATCGCAAATTCTTCCATTTTACACATTTTAGGAGCGACCAAAAGTTGTGGATGTCACTGTCCTTATTATTTTTCACACCACTGTATGTACTTGACGTCCGAAAAGTATCCAAAAATTCCCATATGATATACAACAATAAATGGTACTTTTCACATTAAACACCGACAAAATTTTAGAATAAAACTGTACTACAGTTCTTGCAATATTGAATATGTATCTTTAATGTATCATTTAGAATCGAACTACTTCCATTTATTGTTAAGAAGCGAATGTTATCTACAAATCCATACATACACCTAATACTTTATTTATTTCTATTCAGTATTGTGGGTGGTCATGTATGTTTCAAATTGTCGTCTAATTCGCTAATGTGAGTCTTTGTGAAAAGAAACAACAAACATTCGGATGAATACGAACACATCACCATTTTAGGAATATTATATAGAACTGCAATTATTTTAGCATGCGATTTGTTCGGGGGCGAACTTTGAGTTTGAAGCCGTAGCAGAAACTTTAGCAGCATGCCCGTATGAATGATTATTGCTGGCATATATTTATGCATATTGCCACCCTTATTGTGTTGGCGTTCACATTCGACGATGCCCTCCCATATGTGTTGAATAAAAAAAAAAATAATTAAGAAAATCCGACATTGGTGGCTAGGAAATTCAAATTCAATTCTTGACAAATGCGTAGAATTTTATTTTTGTTTGAGAAGGCGTTTTAAGGTGTCTCTCTATGAAATGATTGAACGAAAATCGTCTTAAATTGAATGAATAAAGAAAAAAATGTAGACGGGATATGATGTTCTCTCCATTTGCCATCAATTATTGTGGTAATTACGGGCGATGACGACTGTTGACTGTGGTGCTTGACTGATGTTATTTAGTGTGAGTTTTGTTGCATGCCTTTTATGTGCGCAGACTATGTGTGTGCGTGTGTGTGTTATAACTTTGATCACTTGCTAACAACATTGAATGTTTGCTAACGGTGGCTTAAAGTTCATTTAAGCCAAACTCATCACAACATGGGTTGGTTGGTTAATATGGATGTTGTCATGTGCATCTGTGTATGGCTGTTTGTATGGAAATATCAGCGGATGTTTGATGGTTTTGCTGATTTGATTTTTCGCTTGATTTCAAGTTGGCACTCATTTAACATTCAGATTCCATAGCAGACGCAACTCTAACGGCAGAGTTGACGCTTTGCTTTTTGGATTTTCTTCTTAATTTAATCTTTTGAAAATGTTTTCATTTCTCATATTCAAATGCAATTGTTTTTCCGCTTGCAGGGAAATTCAAGCATCCAGCGGTGACTGGCTTAAAGGTTCATGTGGTGCTGTCGATCATTTGGCCACTAGTGACGTTTTGCGCAAAAGTATACGACGTTCTTGGACCATTTCAAGTAAGTTGTCAAAATTCCCAACAGAAAATAAGAATTAAAATTACCCATTCCCCATTTCAGATCCCGAGGACGATCCCAATAATCCAAACGCTCAAAATCCAGTAGCTGATAATCTTTATCCGCAACAACAGAATCTCATTGAGGCCCAATCGTCGGGTAGTTATCCCACCTTGGATGTACGCCATCATCAGCACCACAATCTCCCCCAGTCAATACGCTCTCATCCCATTGTAAATTACAATACGGGCAGTGCCATTACCATAGCAGGTGTCGGTGTTAGCCATAGCAATATTTCGGCAGGCTATCACGTGAACCCTCAACGTCGTGTCTTACGTCAATCCACTCTGCCCACAACTTTGCCCAATAACGAACAGAACTTGACAGGCAGTGGTAGTAATCTGGAGAACTATAACAGTGTCAATTTGACAGCTCCCACATCGCCACATCAAATGCAAAAGGGCCCCCTCTATCCCAGCGCCTACAACAGTGACGACATTATTAACATTGAAACAAGCGATTGTGATAATTACGCACAACAATTGCAGCAGCAACAACAACCAATAGCATCGGGACAAGTAACCCCTACGCATCATCGTTTACAGGTAGATATTCATATTCACCAGCTACCAATCGTTATCGTAAGTTCACACACTTTCCCTTTTAATTAGGTGCGAAGACAATCAACTCTACCCGCAAATCCATGTCAACCTCCAATGTATATGTCAACATCACCGAATCGCGGTTACAGCCGCTCACCAGAACGCTCTCCGGGCGAACAACGTTATCCACCATTTATACGTCAAACCTCATTCCCCTGTAACATCATGGAACCACCTGCGCCAGCATCGGCAACCGCAGCAACCTCATCATATCCCTCAGCCATGCATCGCGGCAAAATGTTACCCTCCACCGGAAATTTCAATCAATATGATCAAACGCAGCCAACACAAAGCACAGCATTGGCCGAAGATTTGGAATACAATGCCCCCGGTATGCCCAAACCACGCATGATGCGTCAAGCTACCCTGCCCAATCCTGATCAACATGTTAAACTGCTACCCACATCACCGCCAAAACGTCAGACATCACCACAATATCGACGCTCACCTGAATTTATGCGTCAACAGACTCTGCCCAACCCTGAATCGTTTACCAGCAGCAATTCCCTTACGGTCCAGTCAGCCAATTCGGGATCACAAAATAAATTCCTTCCCATTTCACCGAGACAGAAGCAAAACTTTCTCTTTCCAAATGTACAGAATCCTCGACAATTTTTATCTCAACAAAATGTGCCTGCCGTTGGCGTGGCTGAGATACCGGTCAGTACGACGGCGGAACACTATTCTAGCAGTCAGAGTGTGAATATCCATCACTCCAGAGACCATTCGAAAATGATTAAGGTTCGTAGCCACAGCAATGAAGAGTATTCCATTACCAAGTCGCATCACCCAGAATCACGGCGTTTATTGCCCGAAATACCCACCGCCAGTTCGCGCTCTATGAGTCGCTCACCCAGCCGTTTGGTAAGACAGGATTGTCTGAAGGACCAACCAGCAGCGGGTGTTAGTCATGTCCCTGGTGAGGGACATACACGTACTTTCGGTGAAGCTAAACAACAATTTCATCAATTTCAAAATGTCACCGAAGAAGATGACAATCGTCCCGAGTATGTCGATTATTTTGGGGACAGTACCAGCAGTTTTCTCGAAGCCGATGAGGTGCAGTATGAAAAGAATTACAATAGTGGCTTCAGTAGTGAACCTCGTATCATTTACAATGATGGTTCCGATGATGGCAGCTATCAGGGTTATCAAAGGCCAATAGTGCACAGTGCCGAAAATGTTTTGCTTCCCGATCAGGGTTATGGTGGTTATTATAAAGCTGATCCAAGTACGGCACTTGGACAGCATTCATTTGGTGTTAATTTGGGGGCTAATGGAGTTATGGCCGCTGCAGGAGGAAGTGGAGGTGGTGGGGCATTGCCACGCACTCCGTTGATGCACAATCGTTTGCGACGACGTCAGTCAAGAGATTTACAAGCCCAACAAGAAGAATTTGCCCAAGTGGCATCCTTAAATGTGCAGGCATCTCAAAGTCCCAGTATGTCACCACCAAATGAGGCAACATCCACTGCAACAGAAAGCGAAGCAGTGGCTGCGGAAGCAAAATCTAGTGAAAGACCAAAGCCGGAACAAATGCGTTCAATATCCGAAGATTCGGGAGCAAACAAATCCAATGTACCCAAGCCTGTAACACGTCGTTCTCTATCACATCCAGAAAAGGAGACCCAGGTAATGAATTTATAATTGATTCCTACTGATCAGTCCTTTAAATATAATTGTTTATATTTATTTCTCAAATAGACAACAAAAAAGGTGGAACCTACCAAAATACCGAGTCCTAAACCATTAGCCGATATTCTCGATAAATCAAGACCCATGACTAAAATACCAACACCGCGAAGGCGTAATAGTAAAGGTGTCGATATCGAAGAAGGTAAGAGAAATATATTTTACCTTATTATTGCTTGAGTTGCAATGGTCCAAAGTAACCAATACAATTCTCTGATATTTATAATTTAATTTGTTTGTGCATTGGTGGCTTTTTTATTGGGATAGCTGTTGCAATTTTGTTTATTCAAAATAGTCCCACTGTTGTTGTTTTAATATTTTAATACAACTAATTTATTAGTAGAGAAAGTTTGGCATAGTTCACCAAGGGGTAATGCAGGGAAGACTAGTTTCTATCCTCACTACAGGATCTCATCGTGTCATCGTTTCTTATTTGTGGATATTATATATGTATAATAAACAGACCAACAAAAATGTTATGTTGCCTTCGTTGTAATTCAACTGCACATAACAGTGGAGAAGGTTTGTCTTGTTTTGCAAACACTTTCGTTGTGGTTGTGTGAGGTTGGCAAATTAAAACTTTTCATTGAAGCTTTTTCTTTGGTCACCCTCATACTTCGAGCTGACGATTGATGTTTGGGAAAAAAGTTTTTTGTTGAAGAAGTTATTGAAAAATAATCTCGGTGGAGAATATCCACAAAGAAGAAACATGGGAATCGATGAAATCCTGTGGCGAGGATCTAAACTAGTCTTCCCAGCCTTACCCCTTGGCGAACTATCCCAAATTTTCTCCACTAGTAAATTAGTTGTTCAAAATATTAAAACAACAAGAATTTTGAATAAACAAAATTTTATTTTGTTCTTGAAAAATTATTGAGAAGAAGGCATCCAAAATAGTTTGAATGGAGCACAAGTGTCAGAGACATAGCATATTATGTATTTATAAACTCAGAAATATTAAAAGTTCACATTGATGTGGACTTGTATTTTCATACCTTCCATGTTGATTGAAGTTAAGGCTATTGTGCCATATTTTAACATCCAGAAACATTCAAGAATATTATGTTCTCCATAATGCTCTATTTGAAAAAGCATATATTTTTCAACTCAATCAAAACTCCTCTACGTGTCCTAACTAATCGCACTTTACATCATTGCGTTTTCTTTTTTTCCTTTTAGGTGGCAATTTAAAATCCCATTTAAACGAAAGAAAACATTCCGAATCAACTACGAAACCGAATAGAAACCAAAACGATGACAAACAACAACAACAAGAGGTAAAAGATTACAATCTCGATGCTGATGAAAACAAACAGCATCCCAAGGACAATGAAGAACAACAGCAAAGAAGCAAATCTCCCCGAGGAGAAACACAGACACAAAACAATGACACAAAAGATCCAACATCAGATGACAAAACAGAAGGCAATGCTCAACTTACAAAGGTAAGAAAGACCCAAATCATAGATGGCCACGTAATTGTTGAGTCCCCATAATTGTCGCCTCTTTGCAACTCATTATGCCATTCGCTACAATTTTATTGGACTACATTTACATAATTATTTTGCATTTTTGTTTATTTTTTGTAAATGTCAAGATTTAAAAGGTCATATCTTACATAATGAATGTACTTGAAGATAAATGTGTTTGCATTAAAGAAAAGGAGAGTGTAGTAATATCAAAAGTAGAAAAGTTAAAGTAAACCAGTAAGGAAAGGATCAAAGTCGGCATGGCCGACTATATGATACCCTACACCACTATGAATATGTATAATATATGTATGTAGGAAGTATAGTACGTTTACATATAACCGGATTTAATGAACCCACTGGGTTTCAAATGATAATTCCCTTGCGTATACGTTAAATAAAACCTCATAAAAGGTTAGGCAAAAAACTATAATATAAACAGTCTATTATATCCAAATCCCCACCAATTTCAATATAGTTTGGCGCATTTATTTCTAGACCTAGTTCCGTCACACATTCAAGTTTTCATGGAAATTGGACATACACAGGGTGTTTGTGTATTAAAAACATGAAATCGGCCGAAAATATATATGGGAGCTATATTCAAATCTAAACCGATCTCGATATAATTGGGCATATGTATTTCTAGACCAAATTCCGTCACACATTCCAATCGGAGAGATACAGCGTGTTCGGCGCATCAAATACATAAAATAGGCCGAAAATATATATGGGAGCTATGTATATCCAAATCTGAACCGATTTTCACCAAAAACAATAGCGTTCTTCCTATGGCTAAAAAAATGATATTCCGTAATTTTCAGCTGAATCGGGAGAAAAAGTAGAACTGTATTCTGAATATTTTTGAATTTCTTAAATTTACAAATCGGTAGATTAGATTAAATCGTGCATATAAGGCGATTCGATAGAAATCGGACACTTCTACAAAGAGTGATTTTTGGCTTGCTTTATTTTTTGCTGTCGCGATGCTGCTCATCAACAAAATATTTCAGTATATTTTCAGATTTTTTACTAACAGTTCCAGAGATATCGCGCCTTGAAAAAGTATAATTCTGTAAAAACTATGTGCAAGGAAATACTCATAAGTTCTTTAATTTAGGTCCAAATAAAAAAAATATTTTTTGTTGTTTCATCAGCTATCTAATCTATAAAAATAAAAATCAAATGTCAGTTGGCTGACCTGATTTTCCAGGGAATGTCAGGGAATATACAGGGATGGGCCCCGGTGAAAATAGGCTACATATTTTGTTGAATTTCGGAAGGGGTGGGGTACTTCCCTTTGCCATATTTAAAATAACGCTATATCTTTATGGATTTGATTTTTATTGCCGTCAAAAGCCAACTTAGGTTTGTATGGAAAGAAAATTTTACCACACCCACTATTTTTCAATATAAATGTTTACTACAAAAACTACTGAACCGATTCTCCTGAAATTGTCAGGGAATGTACAGCAGGCTACATATTTTATTGAATTCCAGAGGGGGCGGGATACATCCCCTATGCGATATTTTTAAAAAACGCTATATTTGCAAAAACTACGAACTGGGTGCCACCGTGCACTATAGGTAATTTGGCCTGTTTTTGAGGCAAAAATTAATAGCGGTGGATATGTGGGCTTTTTATACATTTTTATTGCTTTATATGCAAAAGTAAGATAAAACAAAGAATTACAACGTAAAATTCGGATATAGCGAACATCGGTTATAAGAAACTGCGTTTATAGCGAACAAAGTTTTATGTTTCCAAAGAATTTTTCTTAATATTTGTACACACATTCAACTTCTTAAAACGACCACGACTATAACAAACAAAAGCTGTTACCCCGCGAATAGAATTTTTTACAATTTGTTACGATTTTCAGGCCTGCTTTAAAGCAGAAGCGGATAGCGACGAATTTAAGCACTGTTTCAAATATTTAAATATATGATATTTAAAAGTAGGCTTTAATAAAAATTTTACAGACGAATACGTCTATAACGAACGCAGGATATAACGAACAACTTTTCTTTTTCCTACCCCCTATTCTCATTTTTCCTATTTGATCCGTTCCAACCCAATAAAAGCGGTTACAATAAAAGAAAAACGGTTACAATGAACTAAAGTACTAATCCGCCAAAAGATTTTTATAAACATTGATATGTTTAAAATATTTATTCGCGAAAAGATCTGTATAAATATTATATTTTTAAAGGACCAAATAAATCACGCAATCATGATCCCTAGTTAGAACTTATTACAGCTATAATTAACAAAAATGTTGACCACAACACGTATGTACATTTTTAGAACACATGGTGAATATTTCCTTAAAGAAAATGTCTTTTTAGGTCAAATCGGATGCTTTTTCGTATTTAATATTTCCTTCACCAAACAAAAAATTAAAATAAATATATATTTTTCTGCAAGGAGGGCACCTTCAAAAAAGTGATATAACTCAAAAAACGCAAAAAATCGCACCTTGGTAATTATGTAGTTGATTCAGAACCCTTTGCTGAAGATATTTCCAATAGCAGAATCACGGCCAAATACGGCCAATTTAGTATAAGTCTATATGAAGTGAGTTTAAGAAAAATAAAATATATATTTTTTACTTTTGTGTTTTTTGGTCGCTACCCATAATGTTTAAGCTATATTATATATTAAATAAATTCCTCTCGCAATTACCAATCTGTTCCATTTTACATATATTTACATTTGGTTTATTTTTCCGCGGTTTTAAATACATTGAAATATGTCTTACAATATATATATTTTTTAGTTCTTCTTCGAAATTCTCACTTTGACTGCAATTTAAACCGCGATAATGACGCTATTTTGAAATATATCATTCATATTAATAAATTTTGACATGTTCTTTTTTTAATGCCAACTAAAAAATTATTATTATTAAAAGTTGCAAAATCGACTTTTTGCCTCAAAAACTGGGCAAATTACCTATAGTGCCGTGGTGCAATGGTATGCACGCCCGCCTTGCACGCAGAAGGTCGGGGGTTCGATTCCCCGGCCAGGCAACATCAAACATTTTTCAACGGTGGCAAAATACCCCTCAGTAATGTTGGCGACATTTCCTGAGTATTTCAGCCTTGAAAAACTTCTCCATAAGTGGTGTCTTAAGACACGCCGTTGGGACTCGGCGATAAACAGTAGGTCCCATATCATTGAGCTAAATATGAATCGGGGATGCACTCATTGATATGAGAGAAGTCTCCCTTGTCCCGTATGGGATGTTGTGGAACAATGTTTTTTTGTTATATTTGATAAAATTATGAGTGTATCGACTTGCAAATGATTTTTCGAGACAAACGGTGGTTGCGCCCCCGATCAAGAAAAACGATATATTTACAAATTTCCTTAAATGGTGAGGTTCAACGGTCCATAAGCCATGAAAAACATATAAGTCCCAAGTAGAGAATTCGACTAAACTTTTATAATTAGATCGCTTTAGGATAAAGACAGGGAACATGGACGATAATAAATCCTAAACAGCATCAATGGGCGAAAAAATCCGACAAAGTCCGTAAGAGAAAAGAAGGTTACCGACAAAATCTGTTGATAAATTTAAAATCCTCTTCGGTTGGCAATGAACCGAAGAAGTGTTGTAGAAAATACCTATTTTTGAAATGTCAAGCATGAAGTCCGTCAAAAGTTGTCATTAAAACTCATTACGACGGGCCAGCAACGCGGACGGGGGTCTCCTAGTAAAAAAAAATGCACAGAGGTGTTGGATGCAATTTTCGCTATTTAAAATCAATGTTTATCAATGCAATCATTTCCTTGAAATTGTTTTTTATTAAACAACGATAAATTACAAAAATGTTTGGTCTTATTTGGTAGTGGGATTCGAATAATTACTATTTTATTCAAAAATTTTCACTCAGAAATCCCAATATATTACTGAAAATAATCTTTGGAGCGACACGAAATAACCAATATATTTTTATTTCATAGTACTTTTTCAAAAAAAAAATCTAAGTGGTTTGTGCGTGACCTTTGTGCATATTTACATTCATTTATTCTCGCTACAGGCAATCATTTTTGAGACAAAAAGTCGAAAAGTCATAACCCTAATGTACATGGCTTATTTAGGCGATATCTCTAGAATGGTAATTCCTGGGAAAAGTCACAAAGATCATTTTTGTTGCGATTTTTTTTATCAAAAACTTTGATCTTATTTTGGGAATCAGTCCCTATTGGAACCCTCTGGGAGTTTGTTTCGGTCAAATCAGATACTCATTTCGTAAGTTTTCGTGTCCATAAATCAATTTAATTGGTATTGAGCGGATTATTTTACAGCTTTTGGTCCATTATCTCAGAAAGTGTGAACATTGATGGTATTAATTCCATTTCACTACCGAATTGGATGTATGTTTGTGTTTTCAGAGGCTAAAAAATATTTCTAATTGGTTGTAATTTGAGATTTTGTCTTTCCGAAGGCTCAAAAATATTTCTACCAAACATTTTTATACAGGTCCTCGTTTTGAAATTTGGTATTTAGTTTTCTTTGGGACTACAAAACTTTCCCCCAGAAATTTGTTAGTGTAGGTCCACGTTCCCCTATTGAATGCCTTCCGATTTTCGTTATTTTCAAGGTTTTAGCCACATTATCTGACCGAAATTGCTAACATTTTGTATTTAGTCTTCATTGGTGGCATGAAGCACTTCTACATGGAATTGTCTGTATAGATCTTCGTTCTTATATAGCCCCCATAGAACCGTATCGCCAGCTTTTATTTTTAAGGCTTTAGCCGCATTATCCTACAGAAGTTCGTAAAGTTCGGTATATAGTCTACGTTGGGGATATACAACATTCCTGCAGGGTATTGTGTATATCATTGCACTTTTTTGTAGCCCCCATAAAAGAGGTACACCCTATTTTTGGCATTTTGAAGCTTTTAGTCACATTTATAATTTTTATACCCTCCACCCGAAGATGCGGGGTATATTATATTAGTCATTCTTTTTGCAACACCATTAATTTTTTGTCAGAGAATCTAAAAAGAATACATTCTGGATCACCATACAATTCTAAGTCGATTAAATAATATCCGACCGTCTGTCTGTAGTTTTAAGAAGCTCTATGTTATCATTTGTAGTAGTCCTAAGATGATTTAGTATTTTGGTACTGCTCCATATAACGGTACCGTCGCACAGTGGCCAATTTTACGAAAAACCTGGCCATAACTCTACAAATTAATAGATTTAGACCTATCCTTGGGTTCTTATGTTTTTCGGGTCGCTGGTTTCTTCTTTCACATTGTTTAACCCTCAGATGGTCATTAAAGAGGTATTTTTGATCCCTTCTCCTATAAAATGTGATCGTATCAGATTACAATATTCTTCAAATCAATACTATAGGTCCCAGAATACACCAAAACTCTATATCTTACCTAACCTCCAGAAATGTGCAAAATTAAAAACGCATTTTGGTGTACTTGGTGTGAGTTTTGGAAAAATTGTCATACAAAGCATCATTCTAAAAGAATGGCGTCAAAGACAAAACTGTTCTCCGCTAAATGTAACTAAAGTCACCAAAGAAGTGAAATCTCTATCTGCAACAATTTTGCCAAAAAAAAAAAAAAAAAAAAAAAAAAAAAAAAAAAAAAACAAGAAACTAAAATAGGGGCACAAGCTTCTACCATTTCTACAGTTTTGTAAATATTACTTGGATTACTTGGAATCCTTGCACATTAGGTATATGGTGTCTTTGGCAACTTTACTGACAAGAATACGAGGAATATTTTTTCCCTTTTTCCACAAATCTTTAAAATCTCCTATAAAATGTGATCGTATCAGATCAAATTATTCTAGAAACTTCTTCGCCATAAAAGTTTACTATAGATCTTAGAATACATCAAAACTCTAAATTATACCCAAACGCCAGGAAGTTACCCTATACTATGTTCTGACATTCTGAATTAAAGAAAACCTGTACATATCTGTAAGACAAAATATCACATAAAAACGAAAAGTGCAAATATGTGCAGGATGTTGCGATGGAAATTGGTAAAAAGCTCTTCCTTTTTTATGAAATGAGAAGGTACACACCCCAACTCGATCTTACTCACAACTATTTTCATCATTTATTGTGAAAATTGACCTTGAAAAAAATCAACAAGTACGGACATCAATTATTTAAAAACGCGCACTTCATTGGCGACACTGAACATTTTAAATTCGTTTCAAATACCTTGCATTATAATTACAAACAAAAAAATATTTAAAAGCCGTCCTTTATTAATATTTTAATAAACAACTTAAATATTGAGAAAAATAATTTCCAAATAGGGTCACTTTCACTTGCTTTTATATCCACTTACTAAACAAGAAACGTATATTCATAACTACACGCAGTGGGATCCTATAAACAAAATTTGAAATTATTTAGTGTAAATTGATAAAAATTTTTTAATTTTTGCCCAGGTTTTTCGGAAATTTGGCCATTGTACGTCGGTTGGTTTTTTAAGGTGTTGAGATTTTAAAAACATTTACTTATTGAATTAGCTGTAAATTCACATTGAAAGTTCCCAATGGTCAAAAACACCACGAACAATTGTTAACATACACAGGTTCGCATATTAATATATTCCCCACATCCCGATTTTTCCTATTTTGAGGATTTTTTTACATACATAGCTGTAATTCGGCGTTTAAGGTTCCAAGAGGTCAGAAAACTTTTTTTTAGAAAAATTGGTATAACCTCCCCAGCAAAATGTTCAATGCCAAAGATGCCATTCAATCATAGGTGCAAGTGATCTGGCATGTCATCTTTTTATCATCTTCATCGATGGACCCCGAAAGATGCTATTCTTTTTTGGATCCAAAGCATGTCATTTACACCAATGCTTTGATATGTCATTTTCACCAATGCTTTGGCATGTCATTTCCACCAATGCTTTGGCATGTCATTTTCACCAACACTTTGCAATGACATTATCATTATGATGACAGTTTTAACAACGTTGGTTGTGATTTCGAGTCTCCGACAACATCAAGGCTATTGTAAATAATTAATCTTATAGATTTAGAAAAATGTGTATAAATAAAAACAAAAAATTCATTTTTTATTGGATCGATGAAATGGGTTCAAATGCTGATGAAAAGATCGGATCTTTTACGACTTCCTTTGCATGAGTTCAAATGCTGAAGAAAGGATCGGATCTTTCACGACTTCCTTTGCATTGGTTCAAATGCTGATGAAAAGATCCGATCTTTCACGACTTCGTTGGAACCAATGCAAAAGATGCCATGAAATCACGTCATCGCATGGAACCCCTTCCTTAAAATTTTGCTGGGTACATATCACACTACCTTGCAATTTTAGCTACTTTGTTAACTTTAGCTATATTTTCCGATGAAAATACCACTAATTTGCATTTAGGGTTGCTAATGGTTAAACACTTATCCACAAAATTGTAGGCATATGTACGTCCACATATAACGGTTCCTCCCTACCGATGTTGCTGTAATTTCGAACAGCGTGTTCTTAGATTAGGTAAGGTAAACGATTCCGCCCGATATGAAGTTTTTTTTTTAATATTTTTAAACTGAAGTGGCTGTATTTGGTATACACCAAATGAGTTGAAAACCTCCCTACAAACCTCCCTACCCTACAATATAGGTTCATATTATGTTATATACTCAATTTACAGAAATCAGGAAGTAACGTAACATAATATTTCGGGTTTAAAATGGGAATTAAACCTTGTTTAAAAGAAAGTGATATTCTTCAGTTAGCACATTCCCATTCGTAATTGATGGGAAACTATTTTTTTTTTTTTCATTTAATTCAATACAACTCGTGATGGAGGGTATAAACAGTTCGGCTCGTCCGAGCTTAACGTCGTTCTTACTTGTTTTTAACTTTTGTAGGGAGGTGCCAGAAGGAGTAGACCTATATGGACAGCTTTGGCATGGTTGGTGAAGATATTAGGATGTAAAAAAATGTGTACCCAATCGCTTACTCAGTTCGAAGGTATCGTGCGCATCCGCCAGAAAAACAGATATACGGACAGTGCTAAATCGACTCCGAATTGTGTGAAACTGATTTTGTCTAAACATATAGGCGATCTAAATTATTATTTCGATGAGGCAGATTTTTATCGTATCAAAGTGTATATACCCTCTTTAGACTATAAGCTGCAATGCGGCGAAATTTTTGCACTTTAGAGCGAGAGGCACGCGAATGAGTGGACCGATGTCCATTATCGAACTATATCTAAGATTCACTGAAATATTACGAAAGCAAAGTTTGGACCAACACAATATTCACTTCAAAAGTTGTCGTGCGCACCAGCCACTATACAAGGTGGTCGTAGGGTTTTTACAGCTTTGGGACCATTTTCTCTGGAAGCATGGACTGATACCTGAAAAAAATGTACCGCCATCATGGGTACTGTAATTACAAGTTGTCAAAGCAAGTTAGTAACTGCACTTTTCTAAAATATGCGAAATAGTCCATATTCGAACTTTATCTATGTCTGGAAGAAATATTACGATGTGCAAAGTATGGACCAAATCGGCCGCTAATTGCGCACCACTTTAGCGAAAAGTTTAGAATTTTTGTGAGAAAGGTGCCCGAAGGAGTGGATAGTTCATATTCGAACTTAAACTAAGATTGGACAAAATATTACGAAAGCCAAAGACGCTTAGCAATTTCAATTTATGAAATTTTTATTTTAAAAGTGTATATTTCTGCTTCTCTTAGACGTATTCGAAAAAAATATATTCAAATTGTAAATATGATCAAAGAAGACCTGCAGAATCAAGAAGGTTGTGGTTTGTGGTCAAATATAAAGAAAGAGGTGTCAAGCTATCATATAACTTTTACTGTAATCTCCTTTACTTTCTCATTACGTAAGACAAAATATAATTGGATTTACTATAACCTACACCAATACATAGGGAGGGAGAATTATAAGTTGGTTTTAGCCCAAAAGTTTGTAAAAAATCGAACAAATCTGTGGTTTTCTTGGAAAACGACATAAGTCTAAAAATCAAAATTTTCAGTAGAGCGAAATCAGTATTATTTTGTAATATTTGCTGTTTGTAGATGATTTTGTTTTGGTTTTTTGTTACATATTCATAGAGCATCCCAGAAACAAACATTGGGAACAAAAGCATTTTCAATTTTTTATATACACTTGTGTTGTTTTTCGGTGAAATTTATTTTACAAAGTATTACCCAATCTTCATAGAAATAAAAAAACATTTGATAAAAAAAAATAATTAAAAATTTGTATATTAAAAATGTTATCAGTTTTTGTAGGCGATTGTCAAATAATGATCGAAGACGAAAATAAACTAAAACAAAATCAAAATATTCTTCATATCAATGTTATTTAGAAATAGTAAATTATTCATTATAGACACATATATAATACACTTTTAGAATTTGATGAATTTGTTTTTATTTATTCATTTTGTTGTACTGCGATTACATCACAAGTATGAACTTTAGTAATTCAATGGATGATCAGCATGTTCTCCCTATTTTGGGCCATGGATCTCTTTTTTCATAAAAATTACGCAACGAGACTTGTGTTAGGAAGTAAACTACATAAAAACAGAAAAGTTATGTAAAATAGCATGCAAAAGAACAAATTTAGTTTTACATCGTTTTCACTTGAAAGAGAATCAATAAATAGTTTATTTTTATCCAAAATGACCTAAGTCGTCTTGCGTCTTTTTATGAAAGTGTTTGGGATTTATTGCTGCTTGTGTCCACATAATAATTTTATTATGAAAATTATTTTGTAGAAAGGCCCACTTACGTAGGTTTGCCAAAAAATATAACAGTAACGGAACATTTTTTTTTTTCAAAAAAGGAAAAGTGACAAGAAAAGCTCTCAAAAAGTACAACTATGTGGCATTAATAACTCAAAATTTACATAAGACGACTTATGTTGTTTTTTTGAAAACACAGAAATATATACCAAAATGAATGTCCCGACGAGCTGGGAATCCCTCCGTCTGTCCATCTAAACCTTGTAGTCACGCTTTTAATGGTTAATGGGAGTCCCATAGAGCAAGAAGCCTATTGGTTTTAGTTATGGTCCAGTACTATTCAGTGGTCGGAATGGGTAAAAAAACTTATTTATAGAAAAATTCAACGTTTTATTCTTATACGAATATCTCTTCTTCTAGTTGGTGTATTCCAAAAGCAAAGCCTGCCAATGAAAGACGGGAATATCATCTTTACGGATATATCAGTCGCTAATCTAACCCAATTTTTAATTTTTGGAATTTGAATTGTAATGGCGAATATCACCTTTGGTTGGGAACTTTCCAAAAGCAAAGCCTTATAATGGTGCAAAGTAGGTTGGCGTAGGTAGTCAAACAACGGACATATCGCAAAAAGTTTGCTTGAAATGTAATGGTTGGGCGTATTTCAACAAAAGTGACAATATTAAAGAAGACATTCTGAGCTTTAAATTGATCTCTATTGGGTTACCAAAAGTGATCAAATAAATTTCCAATTTGTGGAATTTTTTTGGTATTTGGTTTACCAACCTCGCTATGTATGCCCACTTTTGATGATATTTGAAAAATGTCACTAAATTCGTACTAGAAATTATATTGAAGTGGGTTCAGATTTAGATATTGTTTCCATATCAGGCAAAAACCAAAAATGTTTTACAATCGATGAATCCGAGTTTCACCCTTTCAGAACTCGCGAACTGTTAACATATTCTATATAGTATAACTGACATATTTTAAAATGAAGTGTTTTAGGAGGGATCCCATAATGTCGACCATTAAAATTAATTTTGGGGAAGCTGTGTTGGAATCAATGTAGAAAAATGGGTCAAAATGGGTTGAAGCCAACAAGTTTTTTTATGCTCCCTTCCGATTTCTGGAATAACCTTACATTTTATAGAACTATGCCAAAAGAAAGAATCACGGAATATTCCATGGGAAACATTGATATATCCACTGCATCCACCTAAAATTGATGCTGACATTTTGAAGCCGGAATTTCGGGGTTTTTGGATTTTTTTTTAATAATCCGGACGCGCAACACGATAATATTCCATACTCATAATAATAATGTATATCTCAGTGTGCTCCTCACAGTATCCTAGTAATTGGAGTATAAAGGTCAAAATTTGATGCGTGAATTTTCTTAAAAAACCTATGTTTTGCGCGTAAAATTTACAAGTGTCATTTAATTTCCTTTGAACTCCGCTTGAATTTAGTTTTTTTTTCCGCGACGAATCCATCCACTAAAACCGCGGATATAGATACCTTGAAAATAGAAAAATCAGCAAAAATATATTTTGACAAATCCGCGTACTAAACCGCGATTTTCTTTAACAATTTTTACATAAATGAAATCTTTTATACGCGATTATAATATTTGTGAAAACACGTGTCATAAATAACAGAGATACGCGAGTAATGTGGAAATTTTACGCACAATAGAATGTGGAGGCACATCCGCGGTTGTTAAAGAATCTACTTGAAATAGATGTATATTGACGTATTTTTGATGGGCGCTAATGAAACCGAATGCGCATCAAAATCGTATGCACATTGCGCGACTTTTACCCACTTTAAGGTTTTTTGCATCCTGCGATGCAACTGACGGCACTCTTTGGCCGCTGAATGAAACATCGAAATATGTATAAATATTGAAAGCGAGTGATTCGCTGTATCCAAAAACGGATGCGCATCAGCTGATTTTAACTATTTCGCAATTAATAGGCTTTTTAATTTTCACATTTTTTGAATGATTGTAATTTCAATATTACTCTTAATTTTCTATTCTTATAAGTTATCACAGTAAGCAACTAAGCTTTCGCGATAGTAAACCATATTTCTTGAAGATGTTTTAGCAGTTCAAACTAATTATTGTATGGGATTTCAGCGAAATAGTTGAAAAACTCCCAAATATTTTTTTTTCTAGTTTTTCGAATCAAACCAAAAAATATATTTGCAACAATAGTTTCCAACAATAAGTTTTGCTCTTTTGTTGTTGCTATTTATGTACCCAATCTCTATAAATATGGTTTCATATTTTTCTACGCATTGTCAAGATTTTGTAGATATTTTTAATTTATTTTTAGAGGTTTGTAGGGACTCTGGGACAGGATAATTTGGATTTGATTAAAGACTTTTTATTATTTGTTGTTTTTTCGCGAAAATAAAAATAAATTTAGTACATATTTAAAAATCTACGAATAGATAAGGAATGCTGTTAACGATTTATGCATAAATTTTCTCATAACAACAAATAAGAAATTTTTAAATATTTTTTTTTCTTTTTTGAGTATAAAAACCGCTATAACATTTTAAACTAGAATTTGTTCCCTAACCCCTATACCAAAAATGTGCTCGCAAAATTTTTTTTTCCATTTTTTTCAAATAGAATTGCAAAGGAATTTTGGTTTTTACAATATATTTTCATACGATTTGATATTTATTTACATATTTAGAAATCAACCAACTGAAAACCAACTTTTATTTTCATTTATTTACTACTTTATTTCACTATTTCATTTCAGACCCATACAACCACTTTAGGCGAACAGGAAATTCAAAATGCTGTCGAAGCAGCGGCAGTAATTTTCAAGAAGGTGGTACTTCAACGACGCCAGGAAAAGAAAGCAGCTGAAGAAGGTGAGTTTGTTAAACATTAGTTAAAGTGTATTTCATGTCGGGGGCAATACTAACCTTGATCTGTGAATTTTATTTTGACTTTATATTATTTCTGTTTCCGTGTTTAAAATTTTCTTAAATTTGAATTAACATATTAATAATAGGTGATGGTTTATAAATGGGAAGGGACATTAAAGTAATACTGTAAATAACATTTTATTACTTGTATTAAACGTAAAAAGTATATTCATTGAAATTAATAAAGTAATATGTAATTGTAAAACCTACATACCGTCACCATAAATGCCCGAAGACGTAACCGACATGAAAATCGAAATTCGTTTTTTGACGTAATCTGATACATAAAGCTAAAATACATGCTCTGGCAAAATTTCAAGCTTCTACGTTCAAAAACAACGATCATATTCAAGAAATGGAATTTCGGAAAATGGGATAATATTGCAGATTTTGTTGTAATGGAGGATCTCAAAACTAAGCCCTTCAGCGGTTTTGGCTTCACTACTTATTCCCCTTCGTATATGATCGATAATATTCCATATACTCGCCTTCATAAGATTAATATTCCATAAAACAGTTTTTAATTTTATAACGTTTTTTGCTTCTCCTGTAAAATTTTGCTTTTGTGGGTTACGTCTTCGGGCATTTATGGTGACGATACATATGAATAGTATTTGTAATGATACATTTCGGTCAGTAAATGTTGCATACTTTTAGGATTAACACTAACCCTACTGTGGTACTTCGTCATATTTCTTTTTAATATTTCTTAACAAATTTTTGCCATTAACTTTCTGAAAATAATACATTTGTCTC
Source organism: Musca autumnalis (assembly GCF_047663935.1). Classification (NCBI taxonomy): domain Eukaryota; kingdom Metazoa; phylum Arthropoda; class Insecta; order Diptera; family Muscidae; genus Musca; species Musca autumnalis. Next base: position 152,859,911 of record NW_027411644.1, read on the forward strand.
ACATTGACATGACTGGTTAATTGTTTGCAAAAGTTAAATGCTAACGGCAACACAATCTCTTGCAATATTTAATTTATGTAACAAACTGATGCAATTACCCAAAACCTCCTTTATGTGGTTGACGCATCATTTGAAATGCTACAGCTCCAAACTTTCGCCACACTTTTTAAGAAGGACCATTTAATATAATTGACTGATATAATGTGGTTAATTAATTAGCATTATTCTTGTCTACAATACTCGGTGTAAATGTCGATTTCCAAATTTCTCAGCTAACATACATGCACCCAAGTTACATGCGAAAAGTTAATGAATTAGTAAACAACAACAGAAGCTTAAGTGAACACTGCCGATACCAGAAAAGGCAATTTCTTAGAAATCCTTCACTGTGACTACTTTCAGATTTTAAGATTCGTATCAAGAACACTACTTGGGAGAAGCATGAAAGAAGGAAGGAAGAAGTAAATTTGCATTATAAAACAACAAAATCTGAGTTACAAGATTAAAGGATTTACATGGTTAGGTACTTTGTGTACGGTTCGTAATCTCATTCGATCTTATTAACAGTGCCTGTGTATGTGTGGGTGCGCATCTTTGAGGTTAATGAATAATTTACCTGTACAACAAAGTAATAAATTAATGTTTTCTTTTGATATTTGTGTGTGAACACTTTATTCATTATTCAGCTAATGTGAAAATGTTATCTGAAGCTGATACCTGGTTGTTGCTATCCTTTTACTTGAGTAATTGGAATTTCACAAATTATTTAAACGACTTAGTAAATATTTACCTGTGAAAGGTGTTTAGCACAATCTTACTTACAGAGACCAAAGAGACTAAAATGCTTAAAATTACTATTTGGAAAAAGCAATTGAAAACGGAAAACGATAAATAGACAGATAATTCAAATCGTATTTTGCGGAACCACCTCGAAAGGTTTTCTATAGAATGAAGACATTTAAAACTAGAAGATAAAAGAAACCTTTACATAGAAGGCCTCTAAATATATGGATGGAAAAACTACTTCGTCAAAGAATCTTCTATACATAGAAAACACCTTCGAAGCATTTCTACTGATAGAACACCACTTCAAAGGATATGCATATGTCTGGGACTATGTCGCCGTGGTTGCTTTAAACCAGGGATGCGCTTTTTTGCAATGACAGTATACTCAGCGATCCCACTGAGATGTCTTTGCATCTGATTTTCTCCCTCACGTACACGGTACGTGAACAAAAACAAACGATAAACATGATTTGGTTTTTGCTTTGTTCACTCATAAGTTGCAGTTTCTACGTGACATCCCTAAATATTTCTTTCTTTCTTTAGGTAAACTTTGCTTTTGCCTAGGCATGTAATACAGGACGAATTGAAGGTTCTCGATAGACTAGTCTTGATTTCGGGTAAATAGTTGTGACATTCCTAATGTAAGCTGAGAGGAAAATACTTTTTATAGACCTTTAGAATTTTGGAAGTGAATGGCTTAGATTCTCCGCTTTCGAGTTATTGGTCACGATAAATTCCCTGCATAGAGCAGGAATAGTTAGAAAGTATAATTGGGGTCATAATTTGTAGACCACTTTTTTGTAACACCAACAACTTTAGTGAATGATGATGAAATTATTGTATAGAAAGTTTAGCTACATTTTCCGATCAAAAGTTAAAAATTTTAGTGCGCGCCATAACTCTCAAAGGGAGTTACCGATTCTGTACATTGCACATCGTAATATTTCTACCAGACATAGATCAGTAGTGGGATTCTGAAATGCATTTTTGGTTACCGACAAAAGTCTGTCAAATTAAAACGCAAAATTATGAAAGTTGGCAACACTCTTACTATCGGTAGGACTTAGCGACAACTTTATTTTGGTTGCTAACTTAGCGACAAGTTTCGGGTTTTACCGAAATAATAAGTATTTTATTTGAAAATTTTGCCTATTAGGGCGAAGATTATTTTAATATTAATTTTAATTATTTTCTAGTTGGAGTCGAGCTCATCAGACATATCGGCTGTGGAGTAACTTCTCTGTCATCAAACTTTTTCTATTTCAAATGCAATTTGTTTTTTTTTTATTTTACCGATTTTTGTCGGAAGTGAATCCCATCACTGATTAGAGTATGAACTATATCTCTCCACTCCTCCCACACAAAATTGGAAAAAGTGCAGTTTAAGACCTGCTTTTGAATATTTTGCAACAAGTTGTACTTGGATTCCCAATTACGACGCTTTAAGTTTTTTAGAGGCAAGTCCATACTTCTTGAAAAAAGGAAAGCTTTTAAACCCGCAAACGGCCACCATGTGTAGCGCGCACGACTGGTGCGTACCACAACTTTCGAACCGAATGCTGCGTTGTCCCAAACGTTGAATATCGTAATATTTCCGTGAATCTAAGATAAAGTTCGAAGATGGTGTTTATCGGAACACTTCTTCTGGTACCTTCCCCACAAAAGATCAGAAATATTCGCTAAAATGGTACGCGCGATATCTCTTAATCGTAGCAAGAGATTTGATGCAAACTTCATAAAAGTTTATTTAATGGAAGACCTTAATTCGAGTATCCCTTGGGAAATTTTTACCGAAGGTTCTTCTTGTGGTCCTGTTTACGTAAATATTATGTTTTTCGTGAGTAAGTCAATGTTTACTGATATAATGGACCCAAAGCTACGCATCACTTTTGTGTTTTAAACAAAATACATATTTTTGTTGGCAAGTTTCTACGTCTAAAAAGGTCAAAGAATTCTGAAAACAAGATACATAACACGGTGCTCTTGAATCAAATTTAAATGGAAGGTGCTTACACCTGGGAAGTTTTTGCTGAAACTACAATGTTCATAGATGAGAAAAATCAAAAAACAAAAAAAATCGCCGGAGCGCTTTTTAAATAAATCGCGATTCAAGTTGACATTTTTAGGGGTTGTTTAGGTTTTCGCGATTGTGCTTGGAAACCGCAAGTCCTATCACAATGAGAATAATGAAAATGTTGTAGCTATCAAAATTCTCTACAAGATTGACCTTAATGATATTTTCGTAGGTTTTAAAAATTTTGATGTATAGAAGTTGAAATTGGGACAATTCAAATTCAATTCAATTCTGTATCGTCTCCTTATAAAACAGTGTTATGACTGAAATTTCCCAACTTTAACTTATATATCTAAAAAGTGGTACAACCTAGGAAAAATTACATAAGCCAGTCTTGTAGAGAATTTTCACAGCTATAAGATTTTCTCAGGTCCCATGCCGATAAGACTTGCCGTATTCAAGCAAAATCGCGAAACCCTAACAAAAAAACCTAAAAATGTAAACTGAGCTTCTTTATCTCAAAAATGGTACAGCCTGAGAACAAATCATAAACGTCAATCCTGTAGAGAATTTTCACAGCTACAACGTTTTCTTTAGCTCCATTTCGATTGGACTTGCTGTTTCCAAGCAAAATCGTGAAAACCTAAAAAACACCTAAAAATGTGAATTTTGATGGCGATTTATTTAAAAATCCCTACAGCTTGTTTTTGAATTTTTCTCATCTATGAACATTGCTGTTCCAGAATTCACAAAAACTTCCCCTGTGCAAGCGGTTTTCATTAAAAGTTAGTTAAGGCGCACCCTTCATGACATTGTTTTATAAGGGGGCGATACAGTCAGTGCATTGTCCCAATTTGAACTTCAATATCTCAAAAATAGTAAAACCTACGATAATACCGTAAAGGCCAATCTTGTAGAGAATTTTCATAGCTATATTATTTTCTTCAGTCTCATTTTGATAGGGCTTGCGTTTTCTAAGCAAAATCGTGAAAACCTAAACAACCCCTAAAAATGTCAACTTGAATCGCGATTTATTTAAAAAGCGCTCCGGAGATTTTTTTAGTTTTATGATTTTTCTCATCTATGAACATTGTAGTTTCAGAATTCGCAAAAACTGCCCAGGTGTAAGCACCTTCCATTTAAATTTGATTCAAGAGCATCGTGATAAATAATTATATTTTTGAAAAGGATTTTGGTTGTGTAACCTATTTTTAATTCAATTCACACATGCTGAGGGCATTTCTTTGTCGGCAAACAGACTGATATTTTTTTACTTGTTATACATACATTTCACCATAATATGGAGGGTGCAATTACACCCTTAGACTTTAGCCTACGAGGGTATATATGTGGTTTTCAAACAAAACAACATAAGTCGACTTATGCAAATTTTGAGTTATTGGTATCACGTAGTTATACTTTTTGAGGGCTTTCCATATCGCTATACCATTTTTGAAAAAAATGTTACTAATTTATTTATTTTTCGGTAAAACATAAGTGCCATTTCCGTATGTTCGTCCGTCTGTCTTTGTAATTTGATATAGAAGTTTATATATCCTAGGATATGAGTCCACGTGTTCATATAGTCCCCATAGAACGGTACCTCCCCATTGTCAGTATTTTGAATGTTGTGGCCTCAATTTGTCATCATATAACCCCCATAGAACGGTTCCTCCGGAGTTTTGGTGGTTTGGCGTTTTCAACCATCTTACCAAAGTGGCTGAAATTTTATATTAAGTCTTCTTTGGGGATAAAAAACCTTAGGGGTGTCATTGTGTGAATACATGCTTTTTTAATTAGTCGAATAGTGTGTGTGTGTGGAGAAAGAAACGTTTACTATACTGCAAGCAAAAACGATCGCGGAAGTGGCTTAGGCGTGTCGCCCATGGCGATGAATTCAGTCGGCGCTATATCGCGGAAGTCGGTTTGACGTCTTGGAAGTCAATCCAGGGACATTTCTTGGAGATCATTTCCGCGAAAGTTCTTGGAATTAAAAAAAGTATTTTTTTCATTTTTTTATTTATATTTTTATCTTTTTAACTACGCTCTTTTAGCGAATTTATTCTTTAGAATTTCCGCCTACATTAATTTTGTCATTTTAAAAATGTGATGTAGTTTTGTTGCCTGACTTGGTAATCATAATAATGCTATAGAAATTGTTTGTGTAATTCACCAACGATCTTCCTTGGCGTGTCTCCGGAGTGACGTCTTAGGCGAGGGAGTGAGAAACTCATTTCCAAATGCTGGCAGGATAAGAGCCCATGGGCGCTTTCTTAGAGATAGCTGGGTTTATTTGCATATGCTGGTTTTATTTACCATTGTAGTTGGGCGTTTTTATACCAGAAAGTTAAATTAGATAGCATATTTTTAGGCGGAAAAAATGAAGAAATTGGGATAAAATTGTTCTTGGTTTATACACGTTAGGAATCAAAATTGAATTAATAAGTGTTAGATTGGAGTTTTTTTTCTACTACCTCCTTACAAATGCCCAAATGGATGACTTCTTTTTGAAATACTATGATACTACCCAGCAAAATTTAAAGGATGATGATGATTTCATGGCATCTTTTGCATTGGCTCAAACGAATTCGTGAAAGATCCGATCTTTTTATCAGCATTTGAACCCATGCAAAGGAAGACGTGAAAGATCCAATCTTTTCATCAGCATTTGAACCCATTCCATCGATCCAATAGAGATGAATTTTGTGTTTTTATCTATACACATTTTTCTAAATATATAAGATTAATAATTTACAATAGGCTTGATGTTGTCGGAGACTCGAAATCACAACCAACGTTGTTAAAACTCTCGTCGTAATGATAATGTCATTGCAAAGGGTTGGTGAAAATGACATGCCAAAGCATTGGTGGAAATGACATGCTTTGGATCCAAAAATGAATAGCATCTTTTGGGGTCCACGCTCATATAAAATTCATCGATGAAGACGCTAAAAATATGACATGCCAGATCACTTGCACCCATGATTGAATGGCATCGAACATTTTGCTGGGTAATTATGGATCTGTGTCAGAACTTGTAAGAATTTATTTTATTGCCAGCTTTTAAATTGTTTGCAAAAACTTTTTCTTTAAGAGAAAATAAACTATGTAGTGCTGAATAGTGTAGTAAAGTGTAGTTAGTGTAGTAAAAACTGATATCCAGAGAAACTAAAACGATCAACAAATCATTAATGTCCACAAAATAACAGTTTTTATGAAATGTTGAATATTTACTCATCTCCCTCCATATGCATTATTTGACAAAGAACTTCTGCACTTACATTCATTAAATGTCTCACATTCCAAAAAAATATTAGTATGCATAAATATGTACATACATATGTACATTAGGGATATAACTTTTTGCACTTTTTTGCAAATATCAAAAATACCACCACATAGCCGTGTAGAGCATGAAAAACTATTATGAAATACGGTGTCAATTTTTCTCTACCGCGAAAAAAGTTTCCGCACCAAATGCATTGAAGTTCTGTAATGCATTTTTTAATTTTATCTGTCATAACAACATATATGCTTTTCATTAAAATTTTTATTTTTTTGTAATCTAATTTAAAATCATTATCAAAGCGTTCTGGACCAATTTGTTCTAAAATCGCGCCATTTCGGACCATATTAGGATTTTTTGACACTATTGCAATTTTTGGTTTTTCTTTATAAACTCGCGAATTTTATGTTTATATTTTTTTAACCTATCGGACAAGAGAATATGGAGTCATTTGCAACTAATTCGCGAAAGTTACAGGCTGTTTTTGTTGACTTTGCCTGTGAGAATTGAATTTTTTTCTATAAATATTTATTCAAACAAAACAAATTTAAAATTATAAGTAGAAAAAATATCAAAAGGGTTTTAGTAATTGCGGTCGAAGCTGAAACTTTTTTCACCGAATCGATCTTAGAAACGCGTTTTCATTATTAGGACAAAATTCCCCACATGGTACTGGTGTTGTATTCTTGTAGAAAACAAATACGATTCTCACAAGCAAAGTCAACAAAAACAGCCTGTAACTTTCGCGAATTCGTTGCAAATGACCCCATATTCTCTTGTCCGATAGGTTAAAAAAATATAAACATAAAATTCACGAATTTATAAAGAAAAACCAAAAATTGCAATAGTGTCAAAAAATCCTAATATGGTCCGAAATGGCGCGATTTGAGAACAAATTGGTCCAGAACGCTTTGATAATGATTTTAAATTAGATTACAAAAAAATAAAAAATTTAATTAAAAGCAAATATGTTGTCATAACAGCTAAAATTAAAAAATGCATTACTGAACTTCAATGCATTCGGTGCGGAAACTTTTTTCGCGATAGAGAAAAATTGACACCGTGTTTCATAATAGTTTTCCATGCTCTACACGGCTATGTGGTGGTATTTTTTTGGTTATAGCCCTAATGTACATATGTATGTATATTTCAAATGTGTGTTATGCCATTACGAAACAATTACCCAAAGAGATTCATTACGAACTGTGCAAAGTTCAAAATTTCTATTTGACTTGCATGTTACATACCACAAAAAAAAAATATCTCACATTACAAACCCCACTCACACAAATCACAAATAGAACAATTCCTTAAAAGATGTTGAATGTTTTGTCAGGACTTTCCATTCCCTTGTTCTAAGCAGTATCTCACATGGTTATATGTAGAAAAGTAATATTCAATTTGTCATTCAAAAGAAGAAAAATGTGCCAAACACAACAACAAGGACATAGAATTCAATCCTAACACAAATAAACATTTGATACTTACTTTTGTCGACAAACTATAAATTGAGCAAATATTTGTTGAACACTCAAAAATCACTGTTGTAACCACAAAACTCATAGCCCAAAGCATATTTGGACATTTGGCTGATTGAAGATGACATGGGAATATTCATTCAATTTTACAATATTTCATAAGAGATTATTGTGATATTGACATATGTATGTACATACATATTTGATATAATAGGATATATGAAATCAAGTTTCAAGCAGGAACAAAATTTAATTCATCAACTTTGTAATACTATATTTTCATATCTATGTAAGTTATACAAACTTAACTTCAATACTGATTTGTTCTCTATGCAAACAGAAATCATTTGTGGCCATAAAATTTTAAATTTTCAATCGCCATAAAAATAATCTCGAATATCATTGTCATTAAAAATGCAAGCGATACCTAATATTATATATTTATTTCCTTTTCATTTCAAACATGATGAACATTTTAAGGACCAATGATATTGTTGTTGTACAAGAATACACACACACACTTAGTGTGTGAATTGTGAAACCTTTATGGATGGCATGGACATAAAATTTCCAACATTTGAGCCATTTACCACAGGCTATTCCAACCATATACGCAGGTTGAACAAATGTGTAAACAATGCCAACAACAACGACCACATCATGAAAAACAAATATTTGTTGTAAATTCAGAGATTCCCCTTTGTGCACCGACGACCGACTCTTGTAAGTCCTTTATGACATGTAAAGGCATTAAAAGGTTTGCACGTTTTTTTTTTAATTTTTCAAAATTTATGACTCTGAACGTGTTTCTGGTGAAATCTGAAATGGTTTTTCATTTCCCAAACAGTTAAACAGTAAGGGGATATTATTCAGAATTTCAACAGGTTAATTTTAGTGTACAATATGGCAATACAAATACACTTATAGAAATTATGAAGGCGTTTTTGCAATACACTTTTATATGTTCCCACAACATCCCCAAAGGGATAAAGGAGATTTCTCTCATATTAATAAATACACGTCGATTCATATTGGCTCAATAAAAATTAGGTACCATAGATTTTATCGGCTGGTCCGAACGGCGTGTCTTACGACACCACTTTACGGAGAAGTTTTTCATAGCTGAAATACTCTGAATGAGTCCAAACGGCGCATTGTGGGCGAAACACCTAATCTACGCAAACCTTTTTTAGACAATTTTGAGTAGATGTTGCCCTCTCCGACATTATCAAACCGAAATGGATGACATTTTGAGGTATAAAACATTTCACAAGAAAATTATCAATATAGGTTGAAATTTTCATATGGCCCCCATGGAAGGGTACATTCGGATTTTCCTTATTTTGAAAGTTGTGACCTCAATATCCAAACGAAATGGATGAAAAATGTCATTTAGTCTTCTATGGGGACTTTCTCCCAGTCTTTTGTCAGTATACGTCAACGTTTTGATATAGACCCCGGTTTATGGCTGTATTTACCTCAACTTGGCCGTGCGGTATACATTCAATACCATCTTCTGAGATTGGATCTGTGTTGTGGTATCTTCGTCGTCTTCGCTAGTATTGGATACCAACAGTTTGGCAAAATGTTATTTCCATACTGTATCAATTACCTGTACATCTCTATTTTTTTTAACTCCCGCTTTTCCATTTCTCTATTTTTCCTGTTGAAAAGACCTTTCTTCTTTTCTCCCGATAACTTTCTCGTGCATTTCTACTGATTACAGAGTAGCCCTATATGCCGCATTTTTCTCTTCGGTAGCAGCACGACACACGACACGGTCATACAATGGGTTCCTTGGTGCGTCACCTTTAGGTGTTATTGTCCATCGTATTTCCTGGCCATAATACTGGTCTTGTATTTTTCAATCTACCAATTCGTAAACTGCACGTTCTCTAAAACGAGTGCGAACATTCCAGGCGCAGGACGCCAACTTTAGAGGGATTTGTTTTTCTTTTTCTTTTCTTTCTTTCTTTCTTTCTTTCTTTCTTTCTTTCTTTCTTTCTTTTTTTTTTTTTTTTTTTTTTTTCATAGTATAATGCTATTTGGAGGGATGGGTTACTAGCCCAACCTAAGTTTTAAACGTTCTTATGGGTGAACACGTGACACTTGTTAGCTCCCTCACTACCTCTAACGGGTGTTAAAGGCAGCTCCTCAGATGACACCACGCGGAGATCTGTGTCCACTTCAAATGAAGGAGGGACCAAGATAAGTCATGGGCTTTGCCATGTTAAAATCAGTTAGGGCCGTTGCTTGGCATCTTTCATCTCCTACATCACCCACAAAATTTGCGGCACAAATCAAGTTCAAATGTTCATGTTCAAATCTAGCAGAGAGCAAAATCAAATGTGAAGTGTGTTGAAATTGAAATAAACTGACCTCATCTGTTCTAAAAATATAACTATCGCTCATTTACTCAAAGAGTGACACATCCTTATAAATCCAGTTTCGAGAAAAACGCGTTGAAAATTGGCTTCCCAATTTAAAAATATTATTACATAACAAGTAAAAAAGTATCAGTCGGCTTTGCCGACAGAGATATACCCTCAGCTTATGTGAATTGAAACTTCCATCTACGGACGGATCGGCACTATTGTTGAAATTTTGTTTGGGATGTACCATAAGGAGAAGATCGATAGCGACCATTTTAGAAGTTAAACTAAATTTGGACAAAATATTAGGAGATCGAACGTTTGGACCGAATTGGTGGAATTGGTGTATACCAATTTAGTGAAATTTTTTTAAATATTGGAACTGAAACTATGTTTGGACACCTTTTGGACTGTATTCTCCAGAAGTATGGACTTGCCTTGAAAAAAATTTATAGTCGTAAATGAGGCAGCGAATGCAAGTTGCTTCAACAAAAGTCAAAGTGATTCGAGAGCAGGTCTTAAAGTCAACTTATCCGAAATTTTGTGCGGGAGGTACCCGAAGGAGTGGACAAATATAGTCCATATTCAAACCTGATATGCATATGGTAGATATATTAGGATGTGTAAAGTATGGACCAAATCGGTCACTTCCTTTTAGAGTTATCGTGCGCACAATTTTTCCGAACATTTGTGGGGGGAGGTACCTGAAGGAGTGGACCGACATGGCTTATCTTCGAACTTATACTAAGTTTGGACAAAATATTACGAAGGCAAAATTTTGGACCGAATCGGCAGATCCGTTCAAGTGTTATCTTGCGCTCCAACCACTACACACAGTGTCATAGGGGTTTTTTTCAACTTTCAAGCTATTAGCTCAGGAGGTATGGACTTGCTCCAAATGAAACTTGTACCGTCGTATGTGGGGCGGTGAATACAAGTTGTTACAACAAAAATCAAATCGATTCGAGAGCAGGTCCTAAACTGAACTTTTCCGAACTTTTGTGTGGGAGGTACCCGAAGAAGTGGACCGTTTAAGTCCGTATTGGAACTTCATCTAAGTCTGGTAGAAATTTCACTATTTGCAATGTATGGACCAAATCGGATGTTCCCATCAAGAGTTATCGTGCGCACAAATTTTCCGAACATTTTTGAACTTTTGTGGGGGAGGTACCGGAAGGAGTGGACCGATATAACCCATCTTCGAACTTAAACTAAGTTTGGACAAAATATTACGAACGCCAAATTTTGGACCGGATCGGTTAATACGTTCGAGAGTTATCGTGCGCTTCAGCCAGCCAGCACAACAGACAGGCGGACGGACAGGGCTAAATCAACTCCAAATTGTCTGAAACGGATTTCGTCCAAACATACTTGGGGTCTAAAACCATTATTTCGATGAGGCACATTTTGCCCTCAGCATAAATGCTGAGGGTTTAAAAAATGAAATAACTACTTGAACCATCTCTTGTAAAGAGCTAGCCAGATTTCAGTGCTACATTTCACTGCAAGATCAAGCATGATTTGAAGTGTTTTAGTGTTTCACAAACTGAAAAAAAAAATTTTTTTGATGATTTATGCCAAAGACCTAGAAAATAAGCTGTAAATCGTTGAGTTTTAGAGATATCAACATGAAAATTTGATACAAGATAAAGTAGAAGTCGTACAAAAAATAGAAACTGTCAACTCAAAAAAACGATTTTTTGAGTTATGCCACTCTTTGAGTAAATGATATGTTTTTAACTTATTTGCTAAATTCTAGTGGATAGAATAACTAATTATTCAGTGCGCCGCGGTCTTGCCAAAATAATGGGTTAGTATGTAAGTTTGTAAGTGAAAACCAAAAATGACCAAAAATGATTATTAGGGTTTTAATTAAGTAATGTGATTTTTTGCTGGGTATTGTTATTGGTTATTAAATATGTACGAAAATAGCACATTCTCAATGCTGCTAATCAATCATAATCGAAGAGGCATATACGATAAAATAACTTTTTGTTAATACCCGCTGAAATTATTTAATTAGTAAAAGTTCTATTTTAATGAAACAGTATTTCTCATTTCAATACCCTTTTCGAATGTGAAAAGATACCCAAAAATATTTTTAAACTGAATATTTTTATAATCCCAAATTTGATACAAGATAAAGTAGAAGTCGTACAAAAAATAGAAATTGTCAACTCAAAAAAACGATTTTTTGAGTTATGCCACTCTTTGAGTAAATGAGTGATATGTTTTTAACTTATTTGCTAAATTCTAGTGGATAGAATAACTAATTATTCAGTGCCCCGTGGTCTTGCCAAAATAATAGGTTAGTATGTAAGTTTGTAAGTGAAAACCAAAAATGACCAAAAATGATTATTAGGGTTTTAATTAAGTAATGTGATTTTTTGCTGGGTATTGTTATTGGTTATTACATATGTACGAAAATAGCACATTCTCAATGCTGCTAATCAATCATAATCGAAGAGGCATATACGATAAAATAACTTTTTGTTAATACCCGCTGAAATTATTTAATTAGTAAAAGTTCTATTTTAATGAAACTGTATTTCTCATTTCAATACCCTTTTCGAATGTGAAAAGGTACCCAAAAATATTTTTAAACTGAATATTTTTATAATCCCATTGCAGTTTATAAGCTGTAGAAATAAGGTTAATGATTCACATAAATTTTACATTTAATTTTGTATATTATTTTAATACATGCAATTTATTGAATACAATTCGCATAAAATATGTCTCAAATAACTTTGCAATATAATTTTTTAATTTGTACAATATTTTAAAAGTGCTTTAAAAATAATATCTTTTAAACCATTTTGCCATTAACTCATGGTAGAATAAGAAAAGGTAGCAGCAATACCCAGCTGGGCTGTAATGTTAGTGTCAAATTCCATACGACATTTTATATATTTATTTCTATGTTCGATGTATATTAGGGATATATATTTTTTGAAGAACAAATTCATTCATCAGAAAAAAAACTATTTCCCATAAAGCCTCCTTCATATCATTGACATGTAACCTCCTCCAGGTCCGAACGACATGCCGCACACTAAAAAACCGCTTATAGAGGCGGTACAATATTTGTTAATATGTGTGGTATTTTGTTAAACTTGAAAAGAATAAAGCCCTAATAAACATGTCCTTTTTTGTTTTCAAAAGCAAACGATTGAAACAGCTTCTCTTTTTTCAATGAATTACCAGCGACCCCAAAAAATTTTGCAAGAATTCTGCTTTCTGCGAGAAATTATGCATTTAGTGGAATGATATGCAAAAATTCAAATTGAAAATCTAACGAGTTTCCATTCATGTTTTTCAAAATATTCAATCAAATGTGAAAAATTATTAGTTTTTTAAATTCCAATAATTTATAGACATTTCCTTATTTTGTTTACATGTACGTACACTAACGTTTACAAACAAAAACAAATTTCTATGTGGTTGTTGTTGAGTTGTATTTGTTGTAGTATTTACTTTACCTGGGGCTGGATTCTTGTTCTATGAAAATTTGAAATGAAAAATATTTCCTTTATAATTTTTTTCATTTGACAGTTATCTCCTTTATAAAAGTTTTCATTTCACATTTTTATAGAAACAGAATTGAGCCCCTGGTTTGTGTTTGAAAAATTACAATTCTAAAATTTTCTCTAAATTCTAAGAAAAATTATTCTACCCGATAAAACCCTAACGAATGTTAACATGTATGTATCATTCTCCTATAATCATTTTTTAATTAATTAACAGATTGTTCTAAACTTTCGCTTTCTACAATAACAAAAATTAGTGGTGATGGCAACTCTGTTTCTGTTTTCCTATATCTCATAAAAGTGCATAAATTCATTAATAATAAACAAAAAATCATAGAAAACAAAACCTTTCATTATGGATTTAGTGGGCGTAATTGTTTTGCGATAACAGAGTGGTTTCGGTTTATTTATTTGCTTTTTTACAAATTCTTAGTATACTGTGTGTAAAAGTGTGTGTGTGGCACGGAAAGTGTGCCCGTGACTGTATGTGTATCTTATCTTCTGTGCGCAACACGATATCTTACCAATAACAAAATTCACACTAACCCGCTTCCCATGAAAAAGAACGCTTACTATGTGTACCATAGTTGGCTGATAATACGGTGTTGGTTGGTAGAGGTCCAAAAAAAATTAACACTAAGAGGATTTCATAATTCTAAACGAGTAAGTCAGTCAGTTAGCCAACATTAAATGAAAACGATTGTGCCTATCTGTATCTGTATTCCAGATGCCTATGACACCATGGAAACATCATCGGAAATGGAATTCAAATCGATTACCATCAATCATGGCCAATATAATATGGAAGCCGATGAATTTAAATTGGTTTTCATAAATTCGGCCGATTCATCATCGTGTCGCGATGAAGATGAATTCGAAGAAGATAGCAGTTCAACCACCTCGACTTCTTCGACCCACAACTGCAGTAGCATAGCCATAGATGATTGCGATTGGGATTACTTTGAGCCATCGATGATCAGCACCAGTATTACAAAACATGTCCTCTACTCACCGTGTGGTTCCCCGCTGGTGACACGGCGCAGACATTCGCGCGATTTAAAGTCCAGCGATAGTACTGCCTCACCCATGGAATCACCTTTGATGTATCGCAAACAGTTAATGTTTTGTCCACGTGTTAGGGAAAGTGACACTGGAACAGATGAGGAGTTGCTAATGCAAGGTGAAAGCTCAAGTTCTGATGGCTATCTGACACGATCATCGACATCAGCAGCCCGCACCCAACATCAAATGAGTATGAAAACCCGTATTAAAACCCGATTCTTAAGTAAGGAACAACATCATCAAAAACATCATCGACTAAGTTCCCCACGCAATAATCAACTGACGGATGGCTGCAGCTGCGGTGCTGCCAAGAGCAATCAGTCCAGAAATGAAGCACCTCCACAGAATCCAACTACAATGCAACCTCAGTATGTGCCAATCCCAGTACCGGTACCCATACCCGTGCCTATGTCAGCCTATCCCTATTGGAATGCCAATGAATTGTCGCCGCAAATTCCTCCTGGCCTACTGGCCGAAGATACTGACCAAAAGGACTTGTGTGCCTCGTTGCAAAAGTTATGGTGCTCGGCACAAAACAGTCTGCCCAATACGAATGTTGTGAGTACAAATAATTTGCAAGCTGCGGCAGCAGCCGCCGTGGCTGCCACATATCAGAAACTGGCTGGCAGTGGCGGCGGCAAATGTGTTGCAGGCTTTAAATCCTCCGCACCCGATTTAAGTTCATCCACCTACTCACTGGTGGGTATGACACAATCGCACTGTTCCACCTCTTCCGGTTATGGAACCAACACCACAACCGGTGGCAGTTTGGAAACCTTATTGAATGTTGAAAAGCTTACAGCTGCTGGTGCAAATGACCACCACCACCTGAACAACCACCATCGTTCTCAATCGACTGATAAAACATATGTTGTTGGTAAACGCCATTCACTGCTCTCTATGGCACCACCACCACAAGCTCAACAGCACATGGACGAAGACCAAAACCACCACCACCACTACGATGGATACCCAAGTCTGACAGTCCAACATGAATGCGATGTTATCGATGACTCTGGCCTCAAGTGTATGCCAGCTCCGAATTGCTCAGCATTGTCAGTTGACGATATACCTTCGTTGATTTCAAGTCGTGCTTCAGCTCCAACAGAGACGGTACAAAAAAGTGGTATCGACGTCGTCGACGATCAAACCCTTTCGGACACCACCCAAAACGTTAAACGTGAATTCGGTCAATTCGGTGACAAAATATCGGTAATTAGTGAAGTCCTCCACCAAGAGACGGACACCAATTCGATTTGTGAAAATGAAATTGCAAAAATTAATGCAAATTTTTTGAAGGAGATTGGCGAAACGACAACGACGAATAGACAAATTTTAGCAAACAATTCCGAACAAATCGTTGTAGATTTAGAAGTAGAGAAGAAACAAGTTTGCGGCCCAACAAAAACTACTACCACAGCTAACAACAATAATAATAATAGTTGTAGCACCAGCACCAACAACAACAAAAACACAGACAACGGCAAAGACCAGAAAATATTCACCACAGCTAACAGGGCAGCAATAATAGCTTTGGCCAATACAGAGAGCTCGGAGAGCCACAAACAGCTGCAGCTGTTGTCAAACAAAACAAATGACGAGAAGAGAGAACCAAACACAACGCTACCCTCCTCGGCGGGAACTATCGATAATGAAACACAAATATTGCCCTCTCATGATCTGAAACGGAAACGAGGTGGCAGTGAAAAACCCAATAATGACGTTTCCGCTAACATTGAGCAAAACAAACAACCATCGTTGTCGGTCTGTCGTAATGACGTTTTGTGTAATCGAGAAAATTATGAAAAAGCTGTAAAGCCGGTAAAAACTTGTTCCACCACCACTGCAGACAACAACATCAAATCTATTTGCCCAGATGGTTTGGTGGCAACACTGAGACAGAATTACAGCACTGCAGTTGCACCAACGAATGCAATAACACCACCATCACCACCACCACCTCAAGCAAGTCAAGCTTTTAAAGAAAATGTGAAAAATCCCAAAACAAAGGCAACAACAATAACAACAACAACCCCATCTGTGGAAAACAAAACGAAATTTGTACAACCTGCCATAGTTGTTGGTAAATCGACGAACACAACGGTAGTGCTACCAACGCGAGAAGACCTACTAGCGGAGGAGGTGGTCCCCACAACAAAATCAATATCAGTAGCCACAAATTTATCTAACACAACAACAACAACAGCTAGGGCGACAAATAACTACAACAACAATATGATAAAAATGCAAGATAAGACTGCCGAATCGAATAAAATTCCATCGAGTGGTGGTTATTTGCAAAGTGAACGCCACCATCTCTCAAATTCATCTGCCAATTCATCCGAATCCAGCGATATTTCGGAAGCTTCCATGACATCTAACAATGAAGACGGAGAGTCGAAGGAGGATGAGAACCTTACAAAGAAGCCAACGAAAAAGAAACGTTCCACTAAACGGGTACAAAGAAGTTATAACATTATGGCCGATTACGAAGAATCGGCGGCGGCGGCAAGTGATAACAATGTCACCCTGTCGTCCTCCTCCTCCTCCTCATCGGAGGATGATAAAACAAAAAGTGACAGTGACAATGAAATAAGTTCTCAGTCCAGTTCGGAATCGGTGGATACTGATGATACGGGTAACGTGGCCGATAGAAGACCGCGAAAGAAACATTTTTCAAAAGTATTTGTTGTAAATCGCCGTTCGCGTAAAAATCGTAATCTCGTAACGGGTAGCTGCAGTAGTGCCTCGTGTACAGAATCCTCATCGGATGCTAATCTTGAGGATTCTTCGGATAATGACACGGATACGGAAAGAACACACTGCGGTGTGGTGTTGCGTTGCATAAAACTCTTGAACGACGAAGATCAAGGTTCGGAATGTGAGATAAAAGAAATACGCGATTCTTTGCATGAAAGTGATAGTTGCAGTGATTCCAGTGTGCACGATTGTAAACGTGATGCAGACGATTTGATGTATGGAGAAGGCGACAGTGCGGCGGCTATGGTGGTAATGGCTAAGGCGGGAATAAATGATAACGACAACGATGACGAAAGTGAATGTGTCAATGAACAAAGTTCTAGCTCAGATTTGGCAAATTGTATTTTCGTAGTTGGCGGCCAAACAGACGATGATAATGGCGGTGTGGTGCTGCAAGCAATACGTTCACTGGAAGCCCTCCCGTCTTCCCCTCCCGAATATTTTCACTACCATGATGATCACAGTGGTGGTGGTGGCATAGTTAGCAAGAAAGTGGCAACAAACAATAGTGAAAATCATCATTGGCAACTGCCAACCACTGCTGCTGATGTCGATGCAAGTGGAGCAATTAAAATCTCGCATGATGCGCGTGTATGGACGAATGCTTCAGTGATTACGGCCATGGATAACAACAGCGCCGCCGCCATTTCGAATACTGAGGATGTGTGCGAGGAACTGCACAGCATTTCCAATGATGTAAATCGTCTATTGGCCTTAACCAAACAAAATTCAGAGCTGGAACTTAAACTGCAAAAGCTTAAGAGCGTTGTCAAAGAAATCAATCAGGATCATTTAACTGAAACCACAACAAAAACGCCAACAACAACATCTCAATCCAATGACAAATTACAGGCTGAAAGCAAAGGCATTACAAAGGTTTCCTCTGACGACAACACAGAGCATGACCAAGAAGCGGAGGAGGTGAAGGAGAAGGTTTTGTGTCAGGCCGTAGAGGTCTTAGAGGAAAAATTGCTGAATATGCGTTCTATGGTAGCGGTGGCGGATGGGGAAACAAAAACTAAAAATAAACCCAAAACCGGTAATGCAACACTTATGACCAAAGAAAAACCAAGAAATCCAGAACAACAAAACAACAGCAGCTACAACAACGACAAACACACTGAAAAGCTAGCCACGAAATATGAGAAGGAAAAAGTGGAAATACCTGTCAAATGGAATAGAAGAAACAGCAGCTCTGAAGATAAATTACTACCACAAACAGTTACAGAAACACCAACAACAACTGCAATGAATGACCATTTGGACAACTCTACTGCCATGGCGGCGGCGACGATACCCGATACAGGTTCTTCTTTGGCCAGTCAACGTGACAACGACGAAGATTTCAAAGTTAACTACGTGCATTACGATAATGACGATGATGATGAAAGTGATGATAATCATGACGTGGAAGACGATGATGACGCACATGCCGACGAAACTGTGTGTGAAACAAAGAAAAACCAAAACAAACCAATACCACCACAACGTGATACCTGTAAATTCAATGCAGAACAGGTACAGGTAAGGCAACCACCAGCTGCTGGTACTACGGTAGCTAATGAATTAAGCCATAAACAACAAAGCTATACGGAAAAAGAACACGAAGAAGAACCAGAAGCGAATGAAGAAGTAGAAGAAGAATCCAACCAAGCGTGCAAAACAAATGAAATGCTCCGCCGCGACTGTTATTATGTTACTCTACAACAGCATAGTTCACCTCCCGTTTCCAGTAATTTCACAGAATATTTTATGGACTCATTAGAGACGCCTACCAATACCACGCTTAACACTAATACAACAACTACTGCTGCTAATCTACCATCATCACCTCGAACAGGTAGTAGTAAGGTGGGAGAATCAACAACAGAGCACCACAAACAGGTACTCACGCCAAGAGAGCCATTGTTGCTTACCTCAGAGGTGAGCACATCGCCAGTGTGCTCAGAGATCACAATGCCTTCGTTGGATAATGTCACGATGACGATAATGCGCGCAGAGGCTCTGACTCTGCAAGCAACAGTTGAAAATGAAATTTTAAACGAGAAAGACGGTAGAAGTTACGATCGGTTTGTTGACATCGAAGACGGCCAACTCAATAATAACAACAACAAGAGTGCGATACGCAAAACAAAAGAGCAAAACTCCTCATTTACCCCCAACAGCCCTAGTTATAGTGAACCACCAGCAGCACCCAGCACAACAACAGTTGGCTATTTTCGTAAACAACAAATGAACGACGAATTGGGCCACAATAAAAATAAAGATAACAACGAATATTATTACCACCTCCAACAGCAGCAACAACAACACCATCAACGTCAGTTCCAGCAACCCGATACCAAGGAAGTATTCGAAATTAACAACTTCAACAGTTTTGACCACAATAGCAGCTTTGAGGAATGCGGTGACGTTGACGTCGATGTTGATGTCAACGACGACGACGAAGAAGACGTATTCGGTTTTAACAGCATTAAAAATAATACAATTCGCCACCGATCGAACAAGAACAACGGTGTCGACGACGATCTAGATGAGGAGGCTGGTGTCGCAACAAGTGCAAGTGAATTGTATCGTGATACGCGAACGGGCAAACCGACGACAGCAACAACAGTATTAACCTCGGCCGCATTAACACCACCCGCGAAATCGACCAAATATCGTAGTACCCATGTTAACAATTCGCCAAATACATTGTCGGCCAAATATCGCAGTCTGATAATGATTACGAAAGATCAACAAGAAGAAGAGCAAAACAAAAGTGCAAATTTTGCCAATCGATCAATAAAAGTCGCACCATACGACGCGACGGCGACACGTGTCGGTGAAGATAACGGTAACATTAGTGAAACAAGTGAAGTGTTTTTAAAACAAATGTCAAATAGAACCAACACCACCACTCAAAGTGATATCAATAATGATAACAACAACACAAATATAAATAATAACAAAAACAACAACGAAAGTGATAATCTGAATGAGTCATTAGCCAATTACCAATTGAATCTAAACCCCTCATATATGCAAGAAAAACGACAACAACAACAACAGCATTCTGACCACAATCAGAATAAAAATGTTAAAAGTGAAGTGTTAGTGTCGACGTCGCCTGCGTCATCGGTCGATTTACTAAGAGATCAGCAGCGCATCACCACCAACTATGACGACGCTGAGCGCGATTTTGATTCGTTCGATGCGAATGCCAATGTCTTTTCGTTAGCAACAAACGCGGAACGTGATGAGAATGGTATGGCAGGATTAACACCGTTGAAAAAAACTGTTTGCCTTGAAGACGGTCTTGCCGATGACGATTCATGGGTGGAGGAACTTAGTGAACACGGCGATGCAGCCGCAACAGAACTGGAAGTGGCCGGGGAAATGGAAGGAGGTGAAGAAGAGGAGGAAGATGAAGAAGACGATACCACACCCACAGCAACAGACTCGGAGGATGGCGATGATCCCCACTCGTTGGGTATGTTTATGGATCGTGAGGCAGAATTACGTGGCTACAATCGTACCGCCATCGATTTTACCCTTCACACCATTGTCGAGGAGAGCTGTGAAGAGAGTGAAGTGGCTTCGCTTCGAAGTCACACCGATGAAGATGATCTAGACGATTTGGAACGTAAACGTCAGAGAACCCTCCAACATCATCATCGTCTTTCAGCCTCCGAACTTGAGAAATATTTCTTCTTTGGGCTGGGCGATGGCAAGGTAATGAGTTCCATTGATACTCGTGGCGAAGATACTGCCTCCGATGTCAGCAGTGTTTACTCAGAGGGCCTAGATTCATTGGGTGTACCCGATGAACCCATCAATGATGTTGGTCAAGCCGCCGATTTGGCTTCTTCCCGTCTGGAGAAATATTTCCTCTCGGGATTTATGGGCTTTAATGCCAATGAAAAGAATGACTCCGATGAAAGTGGCAGTGTTGGTAGCGACTCTGAAGGTCATCCCAGTCCTAGCCAAAGAAGGAAACGTTTGTGGCGTGCCCGTACTACCCCAAGATCTCACAATTCCTCGCTGGACAATCTACTTATGGATTCACAATCCAATGAGATGCTTGAAAATACACTGATGCCCTCCAACAATAGTCAGGATATTATTGATTCTTCCGAATCGGAAGCCTGTGATGAAACTGTTCTACACATTAGCAGTGCAAGTGAAAGGACATCCGAGGGTACCGACACCATGAAACGTAAGAAACAATTAAGAAAGCGCCACGACTCATTGGATGAGAAGAAATTACAGCAGGATCCCAGCGTGGAGGATAGCAATAAAGCTGCTTCCTCCTCCATCAACGAATGTCGGACTCCGACACCCGGTTCCATGCAAAATGCTCAATCGAAAAAACAACAACACCACAGCAGGGATAGTGGTTTTGTTGGCAGTAATGATGACCTTCTGAAATCTCCGGAAAGTGAAAATTCACCCTCCTACAGTGTGCGTAATAAATCGCCCAACACTTTGGAACAAATAACAGAGGTAAATGAAAAACTGACAGCCCCCATACCCACGGTTCGTTTGAGCGTAGCAAATGGCGGCGGCAACAGCAGCACATCAACACCCTCCGAAACCATCAACAAGAAACCCACCATGCCTCCTTCCACATCATCGTCGTCGAATTTGGTTCGCAAGGACAGCTTTAACAATTGGAGTTCGGACGAAGAAACCAATCTCATGATGAGTAAAATGCGTCAATTTTTCAAGACCCTCGTTGTGGCCACAGCAAATGCCCAACAACAGAACTCGGCCAGTAATTCCAAGTCGACAACTCCCAATCAAACAACACCCATATCGGTACGTCGCATGAAAGCTCGCCCCGCTACTCTGGCCTATTTCGAAAACGAACTTACCCGTCTCATGAAAACGGTACCGGGAATAAACGATGAACAGGTGCGCGAAATCGTTGAATATTTGAGTAGTGAAGATACATGGTCGGATTCGTATGATTCCTCGGATTATACCAGTTCGGATTTGGAGGGCAGTAGCCAAAGAAGAAGTGAACTGAAACAACAAATATCAGCCAGTTGTCAACAAATCATCAACAAGTTTGAAGTGGATGAAGAAGGTGATCGTGGTGATGGTGGATTACTGGATGATGTCAGAACTGTAAATCCCGATACAGCCATGGTGTATCAAAAGCTTGTGGCATCCATTTCTAAAATGACGATTGAAAATCCCACAACCTCAGCAGCTGCGTCGAACAATGTTGTTGATCAATCCAAAGCAAAGACTACGCCATCGGCCCCAACCGAAAGTGTTCTAGGTGGTGGTAGCACAAAACTGGGAACAATGGAGGAGGATCGCATATCTACTGGTAGTACACGTAGTACCGAGAGATCGCCTCAGTTATTTGCCAGAGTTATGCAACACATTGGTACCCGCTTGGTTGCTCTAATGCACGAAGTAAGCAGCGGCAATGACACGCATGGTACCAATTCGCCCATGCCCATGCAACGACACAATCAGCACAAACGTTTGCAGGCAAAAATATCCGCTACCACCACCGAAGATGAAGAAGATACCCCTACTGAAGACAGACCGTCAACTGGTAACTCTAGAACAACCACACAGTATTTGCATCCATCACATGCTTATGCTCAACACCAACTCTACTCCAGCACATCGTCTCGGACGAATAGCTATGCACAGGACGATGCCTACAACTTGGCACGTAGCAAATCACACGACCTGTTGCTTGACTCAGCCTCTTCCTCGCTGACAGCAACAAGTACCAACAGCACGGGCAGCAGTGGAGGCGCAAGCAATGCAGCGCATCACGTTGCCGCCCACAACCGACCACATCATCATCAGTCCAGCAGCGGCGTTAGCGATACCGCCGGCGAGGAGTGTGGCGTGGCCAGTGACTACGAGCGCTTTTCATGGCGCGGCAGTTTTGAATCGGCATTACTGGCTAATGGCGATTCCAGAACAAAATTATCTCAACTCGACCGTGACAACTCATCGTCTGCGTCCGCTTTGGCCGTTGCAAAGCGTCGTTCTGCAGGTGACCTGTTGTTCAATCATAAAAGTCTGAGTCGCGAGCAATTAGATCGTGTGCGTTCCTGTGGCAGTATCGGAGGTGGTGATGAGCATCATCATGTCCTGGAGTCCTCACCCACCAAACCATGGCTATCGAACTCCAACGATTCAAAGGATGCACGACGTTCCAGCGTACCGGACGCCATCTACGAGACAGATTCTTCATCTTCGGATGATTGTGAACCATTTGCCGGTACACGTTCAACATTGCCACGCAGTCTCATGGGAGTTGCTCAAATGTCGACCACAAACTCATTACCTCGCCTACCAACCACCAATACGGCGGCAGCAAGTGCGGGTGTCACCAGCAGCAGCAGTACATCGTTTATCAGTAATTTGGGTGCGCCAACATCAATAGCAAGTTCAACATCAGCACTGCCCTCAGGTGTGTCAGCAACTTCGACCCCTATTTCTAAATCGCAAAACGCGTTGAACTACACGCCCACAAGCAGTAACAACAATAACAATGGCGGCAGTAATAGTGCCAAGAGTGCACGCTATCGCCCGCCAGGCCTAAAGTCGCACACAAACTTCAGTTCAATTAATGTTAAGAAATGTACGCAGGCACATGCCCAACAATTGCAGCAATTCTTTAATCCAAAGCGTGATGCACGGAAACGTTTAAATATGTCCATGGGTGAGCAAATGTTTTTTTTTTCTTCATTTTTATTTTTTTAATTTAAGTTTTTAAGCTGAGGGTGGATTTGTAGTTTAGGTTTTTGTTTGCAGTTTGACCACTCTTTTTTTTTTGGTAACGTGTTGGTCATTTGCGTTTGAAAGGTAGATTTGTTTTTGTTTGTGGAAAAGCCAAATTAAGGAGTGTCCAGTAAAATTTATAAATTAATATGACCAAAAATGCTGTTAACGCACATTCGGTTTGGTTTGTTGATATCGAGTTTACTTAGCAAATGCAATTTATTGGTATCAGCATAAGGTGTAACTCGGTACACGCACAAATGGCTTGGGGGAAATGAATCTGCCGTCATCAGACAAGCTGACTACTGACTTGAGTTTTGACACATTTTCGTTTATAAGGAAAAAGGTACAAACTGGTTTATTTGTAATGGTCGGCAAAAAAAGGGGTCAACAACTATAATCTATTGTCTGAAACTATTTATTTATCGAAATAATAGCTAATTTATTTCATTATATTTCAATGGCAAATCGACCATCACAAATCAGAGATATAAAAGCCAAAATAGTTTTCAGACAAAGACAAGGTCGCCAAATGCCTATTCACATTCATTTCCAACCTATTCCATAAATCGATATTTCGTTCATGAAGTTTTTCGGTATGATAAAGTTTTTTAAAGATTTTCCTAAAAAATTTGCAGATTTCTTACTTTTTGAGAAAGTCATTCATTTATCTTTCTATTAGAAATCAAAATTATAAATGGATATTAGATTTCTTCAAAAACACATTATTACCCCAAAAAAAGAAACGAAGACCGACAAAAATTCTAAAGAAAAATTTTGAAATTTTTTTACAACCCGCCGCCAGCAAAAGAAGCCATTAAATTTCTAATTTCAAAGTATTTAATCAACATAAAGACAAAGTAAAAATAAACACATTAACGCTTCTCGTCATACGTGAGCAGAGTTTTGCTGCTGAGCTGGACGGCAACTTGACCACAAATGTTGAAAGCAATACTTGGAAATTCCGCTCAGACAAAAATTGTTTAACTGGTCAATAAATTGTCTTAGCACTCATTTCAGAGTCTCTCACAGCTGATGTTCAAGGGGATTTCTTAGGCAGTTGTTAAAATAAGAACTAAAAGAAGAGTGGTAAAAATAACAAAAGAAAACAAGAACTAACAACTAAGTGGTGGACGGACAGCATAAATACGCACTTTAACTGTGGCACATTTAATAAAGCAGAGTACAAAGTTACTACTCCAGTCAATGAAACTAAACAAAGATTTGAAAATCTTAAATGTCAAGCCACAACCAAAATAGAGTAGTAGAGACCAAAGAAAAAACAAAATCAAAAGTATCTGCTTGTAAAAATATTTGAAATCACACAAAGGTGTGACTGGCTGGACTCATACTTACTCTCTTTCTCGTAGTTAGTAGAGCTATGGTCTAACTGACCAAACAAACGAACGAACCGAACCATACATAAGAATATAATCAACTTCAATGAAAAGAAACAAGAGCAACAAAAAGCAACGAAAGATAAGGAAAATAAAAGCAAACAATCAAGGTCAATTAACTGTTGACCATATTAAGCGGATTTACTTATTTTATTGTTACCTCAACGCTCTCCAAAACAAAGATATTGTTTGGGCCATTCATCAGTCACTGAGAGGGGTGCCAAAGAATTTGCAATTATAACTCAGACATGTTTAGTACGCTATAGTCATTTCAATATGCATTATTTTTTTACAAATTTTAAATTAGTCATCAACTACCAATGGATTGTTTAATTCCAAGATATTAATTTTGGAACTTCCAACTAAAGCCATAAAATGTATCACATTCTCAATGAATGATAGATGATGTTTCGTATAAGATGAATATGTTTTAAGTCGTGATTTTAAAACAATAATGTAGGTATGTGCATATAAGACCATCAAAAGCAAAAATTATAACACGGAAATATTAAATATAAGTTTACATTTCGAAATATAGAATGTTCTGTTTAATAGATACATTTTTAAATGAATGAATGAATGTCTACTATTTTCGAAATTTTTACCATTTTTTCTTTATTAATGTAAAAAATACTTGATTCAGGATCTGAGCAAAATTAAAAGCAGACGCACACAGAATGTATTTTGTATGAGCAATAATTTTCTATGAGTAAAATTTTGTATTTTAAAAATTTGAAAATATATGTATATTGTTGGTGTAACAATATGTTTTATGCCATTAATGCGCCTGACACAAAATATATGGTTGAAACAACAATATATATTTTCCGATTTTTAAAATACACTTTTTTACTCATAGAATATGATTGCTCCTACAATATCTCTTCTCTGCGTGCATGTAGAAAATCGTTAAATTCGGCCGGTGCAAACTTTTATACCCTCCACCATAAAATATTTTGAACTTTTGGTGGTAGTTAAAATCTGAAAAAAAAACTAAAACCGGGAAGTACCTTTATAAGCGTCTATACCAAAACGTGGACCGATATAGCCCATCTTTAAACTTGACCTGCCTATGGAAAAAAGACAATCAGGTGTAAAAATATAACGTTCTAGTTCGATTATTGTGGACGCTACAAGGGAGCCGTTCGGACTCGGCGATAAAAAGCAGGTTCCATATCATTAAGCCAATATTAACCGGCGTGCGCTTATTGTAATTTAAATGACATTTTTGGAAAATATATTCTGTCAAAATCCTCTATTATAGACCAGAGAAAACCTAAGATGTGGAAAAATAATCTTAAAATCCATATTATAAACCTGAGATTTTTTAAAAAATATGAATATATTTAAACAAGAACAAGAAAAAACATTCAGTCAGAGCCGAACTTTCCCTCCACCATAAAAAATTCTGAACTTAAATGGTGTATGTAATTAGTTTTCTGTTAGGTGCAAAAGTTGTTCGACCCCGGATACCACGGAAATTAGATCAGAGAGTGTATCTAAAATTGTTTTCAATCTGTTGGTACCTTTATATATACCAAAAAATGGACCTATGTGGAAGATTTTTGGTGGTGGAGTTTCGGGATCTCTGAGAATTTCAATTTCAGCTAAAATCCTCAAAATACCGAAAATTGCGTAGTACTGTTCTATAGGGGCTATAGCAAAAAATTGACCTATGGGGACAATTTTTTGTGGAGAAGTTTCGGTCAAAAATTGTAGGTCAAATCCTCAAATACCGAAAATTGGGGGTACCGTTATATTGGGGCTATACCAAAACATGGACCCATGTTAACGATTTTTGTTGGAGAAGTTTCGTGACCCCTGGGGACCTCAAATGTCAACCTCAAGTGTCAAATTACAGCTAGTTCAGTTAAAAATTGTAGCTAAAATCCTCAAAATACCGAAAATCGAGAGGTGTCGTTATATGGTAGCTATTCCAAACCATTGACCTATATTGACGATTTTTTTGTGGAGAAGTTTCGGGACCCCTGGGGACCACATCAAATGTCAAATTACAGCTAGGTCGGTCAAAAAATGTAGCTAAAATCCTAAAAATACCTTAAATCGGGTGGTACGGTTATATAGGGGCTATACCAAAACATGGACCCATAATCCCATCTTCGAACTTGATCTGCCTATGGTGCAAAATTTTAGCATTCTATTTTTATTATTGCGGAGTTTGAGTGATTGAGTGATGGTCCCAAATGATTAGTTCCATGTGTTACAAACATAAACACAAACTTAAACTATGGTGGAGGGTATAAAAGCAGGATCAGTTGACTTTGCTGTTAACTAAATAACCTCAGACTAAAGGCTGTACAGTAGGGTGAGGCGATTTGTGTGGAAGGAAAAAGCCTTAATGAGCCCTTCGCGTTTCTGATTCCTGGGATTGAACTGAGCAAAAAAGTCCACTGGACCATATATCTACCGTGAAAATCGAGCCTCCCGATTTTGACTTTAAGTTTTTTATTGACAAGCATTGTAGCCAAGACAGTGTATAAAGAAGTGGACCTAAATATTGGGACATTTCGGGACCCATACCTCAGGAAGTTATGCCTTCTCCCACCAATTCAACACGATCCGATAAGTGACCTTAAACTGGATTAAAGCACAAAAGAGTTGGTGTATTCTGATTCTTAGACGTTTTGGGTCAGAATAACAGGAACCATGGACTTGTCCACGAAAAAAAAAATTATATCGTTGTAATCAAAATCACAAGAAGTACCTTTGATGAAAATTTCAATCTTTGAAATGTCTTCAAACTGTATTTAGCGAAATTTTTAAAATGCTGTGAAGGAAGTTGTACCCTCCTTCCGGTGCAACTTCCTTCACAAAATAGTCTATAATCAGGCAAGTTTGAGAGAAATATTACGATGTGCATTAGATCAATGTCATTTTAGTTGGTCACAGCAGGAGTTTCTAGATCTTTTGCACCGTTATGTCTATAAGCGAGGACTAACGTTTTGTTCCATAAGACGAATTAAGAATAGATTTTCAAAACACACCGATCTTCTACTTTACTTGTCTAATTTTGGATGAAATGTTTTGTGACTTCTTCTTCCATCGGAGTTTTGGCCTTTCCTTTTGGGACATATGCCGTCAAGTGGCTCGCCTTTCCATCCTTTATCCATCCAAAATGGACTTTCAAACGAAAAAAAAAAACATTATATCGCTGTAAACAGGAGCGAGGGACACCTTATTCGGTAAAAATGTCAAAACATCCTCGAACAACCCTATATAGAGCACTTAAGCGTACATATTTTTGTGATGGGAGTACGTTAAGGTGTTGTCTGACATAAACCTTCTTGGAAGTTGATGTACGGTTGGAAACATTTTTACGATGTGTAAAGTTTCGATCAAATTCCATTCAAAATAATCCTAATTCCTAATTTATTGAACTAACCAGTCATTTTAATTGGTTCTGTCATTTGAGCCATTATCACTTTACCACGATCACGCGCAATTCGAAGAATTTCAGTTGTAATTTGATTCTTTCGTTTAAAATTCGGAAATTTTTACTTAACATTTGAGAATTTCATTTTAAATTCGAAAATTTTCACTTAACATTTGATAATTTCATTTTAAATTCGAATTTTTCACTTAATTTTTGAGAATTTCATTTGGAATTCGAATTTTTTCAATTATAATTTAAAAAAATATTTCAGTTACAAATTGAATTATTCAATTTATAATTCCAATTCTTTCATTTGTATTTCGGATTATATTCAATTAAAATTGGAAGTTTTTCATAAGTAATTCGAAAAATTGTCAATTGTATTTTGAAATATTCCATTTGAAATTCAAATTAAATTCATTCTATTAATACTTTAAGTTTTTCACATTGAAAATCGAATTTTTACATTTCTAATTAAAATAAAAAATATTGAATTGCATACAAATTGTGAAATTCGATTATCAATTAAATTACAAATGTTAAAATAATTAGAATTTCAAAAAATAATTAAAAAAATTACAAATAGAAAAATTCAAACATCAAACTAATGTAAATTAAATTTCAAATGGAAAAAATCGAATTTCAAATCAACATGATTCCAATTATAAATGAACAAATTTTAATTTTTTATGAAATAATTCAAATTTCAATTAGAATTCTCAAATAACAAATGAATTTCCAATTCATTCAATTGGAATTCTAAAATTTCAAGTGAAATATTTCGAATTCAAACTGGAATTATTCGTATAACATATGAAAATGGTCTAGTGTTGACTTGCCCCCCGAAAAAATGTTACTGTCATAAAGTGAACATTTGCAAACATTTTGAAATGGTCCATTTGGGAATTTTGTATCGATGAGGCACATTTTTAATAGTATCAAAATGTAATGAGGGTAGCTGAACTTAATAAATTTGAAATTTGTTTAGAATGTACAGTTCATCAGAATATTTTGAAATTTCTTCCCTTAGCAGAGCTATAAATTCATTTCAAATTATTCTTCATTACAAAATTTAAAACATTTTGTAGCATACACCATTATTCGATATGACCTAGAAATATTGTTGTCTTTTGTATAACAAACCGTCAGTTGTTAATTGATATCATATGCGCAGGCGTAGGCGGGTCTTTGAACTGTATCTAAACTCAAACGACATATTTTGGTTTTTTTTTGTTGGCTTTGTTTTTGTTTTCAATTTTATTATTTTCATTTGTTTTTATTGATCTTTGCCATCTATGTATGACAAGAGTTGAAAAAACTCCATTGAAATTTAAAATCAATTGTAAGCTGAAATGATACTCTGTAGGGGCCAAACTCTAAATATATTTCCTGTTCTTTTGTGGGTTGATTGGTTAGCAGCTAACAGATGACGGCGGATTGAATGATTGTTTTGGTTTTTTTCTGGGGTGATCTGTTGTCAACAAATATTATGGTTTTTTATCTTCATGGCATTTGAAAAGTAGTTGTTGTTTTTGTCGTTGTGTTTGTGCGATAACATAAATAAATCAATTAATAATAATTGAAACAAGCCAATTAAAATAAGCATAATTTTGATTACAGGCTATAAATTGATAATCAGTCAATTTCTAGAAATATTGAACTTTGCTTGAAATTTTAATTTTAAGATTTGTGGCGCTTGTTGCACAACACGTGTAAGAATATTATTTATGTATGTGCTATATATGTACATAATTTGAGAAAAAAAATTAAGTAAAAAAATTAATTAAAAAAATAATGTTACAGTGTTTTATTTATAAATGCACTATAAACTAGAAAATAATGTTTCGCTTAGCCTAAATAAGTATATTCTTTTTCATGATGGAATCTCTCAAATAAAATGCTTGCATTTAAATTAAAAATTGTGACAAAATTAAATGGCAATTAACGACAAGCGTTTTATTTGAGAGATCGCATCATGAAGAAGAATATACTTATTTAGGCTAATTATTTATTTAGGCTAATTATTTTCTAGTTTATAGTGCATTTATAAATAAAACACTGTAACTTTCGTTGTTTAATTTTTATTTTTAACTTTTTAGTAAATAATTTTTTTGACCACTGAGCAAATTACCAATTTAGGCCAAAAATGTAGACACAATTTTAAAATGCCTGAAATCGGGTGGTACCGTTATATGGGGGCTATACCAACACCTGGACCCATTCCACAATTTTTGGTGGGGAAGTTTCTGCACCATTTGGAACTACAAATGCCAAGTTACAGCTAATTCGGGTAAAACATGAAGATAATATGTAGGGGCTATATGAAAAATGGACTCATATTGGTTTTGATTTCATATTTATGTATTGTCATCCGAATCTGAAAAGTGTGCAAAGTTTTAGTTCGATTGGTCAACTGCAAATGTGTTAAAAATTAGTTACTAGATTTGAACTAAACAGACAACAAAGCAAGTTAAATAAAACACTGTAAAAATTGATGCAGTTATTAGAGAACATAACAAAAAACAAAATCGAATCTTGTTGGGTGCAACGAACAAATTTGCCTTAATGGCTCAGTACGTAATACTTATGAGGCAGTCTAGCCTAACTTTAATAAAACTTATTTTAAATCAATTGACATCATTACAATCCCAGCGTCATGGTACCTTGTAAGGAACCGAAAGCCTTTTAAAAGTAACAATTTTTTCACTTTTTATACAATTCTTACCCAATCTTAATTTATTCGTTAATTCAGGAAATCAATTTCATAAGAACTACAACAAATACTAAAAAAACTTCAATTTATTTAAAAAAAAAATAATAAAATAAAATTTTAGTCTTACCTGTATTTATTTGGCCAATAATGTAAAACCTTTTTTTGGAAAATTTGCCTATAAAATTTGTGGATTTTTGGCCATAACTTCTTTTACACGCGATTGCTGTGAATTATTGCCACATTATTAAAACAAAACAAAAAAGTAACAAAAACAACAACAAATATGAATGTAGTCGTCGGTCGGCATACTTATATTATTAATTCTTTTCATAACTTGATTAATTTACATTTTTTGTTGCTGTATTTTTGTTGTTGTTTTGTAAATTATTACATTTCCTGAATATTTAATTGAATTCAAATTATAAAAGAGCGAAAGAAAAAAACCTTATGTTTGCAATGTTGTGATTACTTAATGGTTGGCCTATAAAGTTTTGCTAAAATGTACACACACATAAGTACATATGTATGTTTTTGGTAGGAAATATTATAGCCATAATTATATATGGGGAGCTTTATGTATAAACCAATAAATCAAAACATAGGCCCGAAAATATATCTGGTATGTGTATTTAGACAGAGTTTCAGGAAGATAAACTCAACCTGTGAGTCCAATGAAGCTTTAAAGCCGAAAACACAATCAACAACGTTTGAGTAAAAGAATAAAGGACCAAGGGTAACATAGTTCCAATTTGTTTATTCTTTTATCATAAATGACATAAAACTTTACTCAAACATTGATTATGTTTTTGGCATTATTTTTTTGTTTGGAGGTTGGTTATTCTTGACCATGGCATTTAAAGGACCAATAAATATTTCAAATTTCCTTTATTTCTTCCACAATACTTTAAGATTTCTTAATTTCATGCCAATACTTATAACCCTTCATAAATATTTGTTGTATGTGTGTCTGGCATATTACATTCATAAAATGCCATCATACAACACCCATATCCCGCCATTATCGTCATCATCGTAAAGAAAATATAGAGAATCTTTGAAATTTATACAATCTTTATTAAATTAACCTTTGACAGATGCCAGTTGCGGCAGCAACGGCACAAATGTCGCAAAATATCCAAAAGGGGGTGGAAGGAAAATAAGAAATACAATATGAATTGAATTTTGTTAATTGTTGGAAGTTTATGTGCAAATACTGTGACACGTTCACTTTTTTTTTCTACTCGTCTTAAAAAGAACGATGAACACTCACTCATAGAACAAGCCGTTCAAAGATCGTGTCAATATTTAAATTAATCAATTCAATGAAAGAAAATACGATGTGTGGTGTACAACATCACCCCACAGTACGATGAAAATGTTGGCAAAAATATCTTGGAATCATGCTGTGAATCCAGGCATTGTTGGACAGTCAGTTACTTCGAAAAGCTCGTGACAAAACGTTTAATCGTAAAGGAAAATACGAAACGAATATTTATGAATCTCTCTGAATAAATATAAATAATGCGGCAATAAGAAAAAAATCCGGATATAAATGTGTTGTAATGTGTTTAAACGCTGCCAGTGATTAAAAATTATTTTCGCAATAGAAAATAAGAAAATGTGAAAATTAAAAATAAAAAATGAATAACATAATTAGAATTGCATATTGCCAAAATGCTTAATATTGTTAAGAAATGGATAGAAAGCATAAACCATCAAAAATTCAAACCAAAAATCTCCAAAAACATCATTGCTGAAAAATAAATAAATGGATATGAGGCGCATTGTGAAATACGTACAAAAATGAAATGTTTT
The DNA here is from genome assembly GCF_047663935.1 of Musca autumnalis. Taxonomy (NCBI): domain Eukaryota; kingdom Metazoa; phylum Arthropoda; class Insecta; order Diptera; family Muscidae; genus Musca; species Musca autumnalis. The sequence goes on from NW_027411644.1 coordinate 152,893,259, forward strand.
TATTTTACACAAAAATTCAAAATTGTTCTGTAAAATGGTGTGAACGATAACTCTCGAAGGTAGCAATCGATTTGGACCATGCTTTGCACATCGTATTATTCCTTCCACATATAGATAGGGTTCGAATATGGACTACGTCGGTCCATTCCTTCGGGTACCTCCCACACAAAATTCGGAATAAGTGAAGTTTAGGAGCTCCTCTCGGATAGTTTTGAAATTTTTTTTCAGGAGTTTGCCCCTTCTGCTCTTTTACGTGGGTATATTTTTTTTCGAGGGCAAGTTCAAAGTTCCGGGGATAATGGCCTAAAAGCTACAAGAAACCCTGACGGCACCAACTAAAATTGTAAATCCCCAAATCCTCGCAGGCAGTTTCTAATTCAAACTTTGCTCATTATATTATTGCATCCAGTCATGTATCAGGCTGGAATGTGGACTACATTGGTCCCGTCCTTTGAGTACCTGCCAAACAAAATTTGGGAAAAGTGCTGTGGGAATTTTGTCCTAATAATGAAAACGCGTTTCTAAGATCGATTCGATGAAAAAAGTTTCAGGCACGACCGCAATTATTAAAACCCTTTTGATATTTTTTCTACTTATAATTTTAATTTTGCTTTGTTTGAATAAATATTTATAGACAAAAATACATTTCTCACAGGCAAAGTAATTAAAAAGGTCTGTAACTTTCGCGAATTTGTTGCAAATGACACCATATTCTCTTGTCTGATAGGTACAAAAAATATAAACATAAAATTCACGAGTTTATAAAGAAAAACCAAAAACTGCAATAGTGTCAAAAGTTCCTAATATTTTCCGAAATGGCGCGATTTGAGAACAAATTGGTCCAGAACGGTTTGATAATAATTTTAAAATAGATTACAAAAAAAATAAAAATTTTAATGAAAAGCAAATATGTTGTTATAACGGATAAAATTAAAAAATGCATTACTTAAATTCAATGCATTTGGTGCGGAAACTTTTTTCGCGATAGAGAAAAAATTACACCTTATTTCATAATAGTTTTTCATGCTCTACACGGCTATGTGGTGGTATTTTCGATATCTGCAAAAAAGTGCAAAAAGTTATATCCCTAATGTACATATGTATACACATTTTTTCGGGCTAAGTCTATACTTCCTGAGAAAATGGCCCAAAAGCTCTATAAAAAATCTTGCCGGCACACAGTGATTTAGAATAGTTTTTTTTTTCTGGTCAAAAATCTGTAACTTTTGAACGGATAGAGATATTTTCTTTTTTCTTGACAGATGACACTTTCAGCTTTGTAGAGAATTTTTCAAATTTTGCATCAAAATATAAGTGTTTTTGTCTTTTTTTTTTTCCAATCTATTAAACCCCCATGAATAAACTATAAAAATACAAAATATTGCAAAAAAATTTTTTGATATTTTTTTTTAATTTAAAATTTGTTTAAAAATTTAAAAACTGCTCATCAATTTTTTCATAAAACTTTAATTTATTTAAAAAGAAAAAACATTAATTTGTGCAAAAAAGCTATAATTCATGTAGGAAAACGGTAAGAAACAGTGTTAAGCGGACGGCACGGGTACAAAAGTATATAAAGGCTGAAAGAGAACACTCTCAGGAATATTTTTGCGAAAACGAAATATTGTTCCATGTTGTGCTAAAATTATATATTTTCCAAAATGGGAACAAATTTTTAGTCTTTCGGAGCACGCCACCCCGACATCTTCCAATATTTTGATCTAATTTTATGGTTTCCTTAGTTTCAATATCCCATATACAAGTTAACAATCGGTGACGTTAAAAAATTGGGGTTTTGGCCAGGAAAATCGAAAATGACTGATGAGAACAATAACCTGCGAACTGGGCATCTGATTTGGCTGAATCTTTTCATAACGTAACATTTCTTCCAAACACACAAACAAGTTTCTTGAGGGTCTATATCGGGAAAACACAAAAACAAAAACCTACAAATTTCGAGGATTTTTAAAAAAAATGTTTACCCTGTGGTGCTAAAAATCTAATACTTCGAATTTTTGCAGAATTTTTGTCCCAATTCGGACCAATTTTCTTCAAAAAATCTAAATTTTTCAGATTTTTTTCGTATTCGGACCGATTTCTTTCTTTTAGAAAATCTAAAATTTTCTACGATTTTTCTTCCGAATTCGTCGTGAAACTCTAATATTTTTTTAGAATTTCCTTAGAAAAACTTTCCGAATTCGGTGACCTCGCCGTCCAAACACCTTTCGTACCGAACTCGGCATCAGAATCGGAAATTCTGACCAAATTCGGAAAAAATGTTAGCTAGGAAGTTTCCTAAAAAAGTTATCTTGGGAATGTATGAGGAACAAAGTGAGTCCTCTTCTGTTTCGTACTAAAAAGTTATGTGTGGGTGGCAAATTTTGCAAAATTTCCTTTTGGCTTTTATGTTTTGTGGCTGGTAAATACAAAATGTTTGTTATAAAGGGTTATTCTTTCCAAGAATTATTGGTTGTTTAATACAAACCGCTTTTAAATAATTTATCGCTAAAAGAGTAATTTGTATAGAAGATAGGGAAGAAATGGAAATTTGCACTAAGCGAATGGCACGTAAATCCAATCTATCAAATCAATCTATGAAATTATGTCATATTTATAGCTAAGAGAGGTTGTTAGTAGGCGAGGGTATTCCATTTATTCCTATCTCTAATAATAATAATAATAATAATAATTTTATTAATTTTCCCGTTTAGAGTTAAGCTTAATGATCTGAAATTATTTGCAAGTGAAAAAGGAAAGCCATGGACTCGAACCCACATAGTCACCAAATTACGTTACCTGGTTTCATTGGTGGTAAAGCAAATCTTCGGACGTATCGACTATGTAATGGCTTCTCTGTCCTAGAACTTATCGTTTTTCAAATGCAAATGTGTTTTTATAAATTAACGGATATTTGGCCGTTTTGAAATGTATTTTCTTCACAACAACCGCTTTTTGCGATGCCTTTGAAGTTATGAGTTTTGACTTTGAACGCTAACACGCCGTGACAACATTTTTTTGATATGTTTTCAAGGACGTGGGTTCAAATCCCAGCCGGGCTCAGCCTATTTTTTATTTTTTGAAATTTTGACTATGTGGGTTCGAGTCCATGGCTTTCCTTTTTCACTTGCAAATAATTTCAGATCATTAAGCTTAACTCTAAACGAGAAAATTAATAAAATCATTAAAAAAATGATCTTCGCCCTAACAGGCAAAATTTCAAAAAATAAAAAATAGGCTGAGCCCGGCTGGGATTTGAACCCACGTCCTTGAAAACATATCAAAAAAATGTTGTCACGGCGTGTTAGCGTTCAAAGCCAAAACTCATAACTTCAAAGGCATCGCAAAAAGCGGTTGTTGTGAAGAAAATACATTTCAAAACGGCCAAATATCCGTTAATGTATAAAAACACATTTGCATTTGAAAAACGATAAGTTCTAGGACAGAGAAGCCATTACATAGTCGATACGTCCGAAGATTTGCTTTACCACCAATGAAACCAGGTAACGTAATTTGGTGACTATGTGGGTTCGAGTCCATGGCTTTCCTTTTTCACTTGCAAATAATTTCAGATCATTAAGCTTAACTCTAAACGAGAAAATTAATAAAATCATTAAAAAAATGATCTTCGCCCTAACAGGCAAAATTTCAAAAAAAAAAAAAAAAAAAAAAAAAAAATAATAATAATAATTACTCGGTATTTATTTATTTTTATTTTTTTATTTTCTTTTTTTTTTTTGTTTCCAAAACCCTGTTCAATATTTAGAATGCAATATTTTTCACAAAAAAACAAGGTCTCCCAATTTCTATGCTCCATCTCAAATTCGCGGAGCGTTTAACTAAAAATATAGCAAAAAACAAAATTACAAATAATTAAAAATTTATGCTTCAAGGCAAACTAGAAATACATATTTATGGGAAAAATAGCATTTGAAATTGTGTTGAAAGAAAAAGTGAAATAAAATGTTTGCGGCAAGTGAAAGTGTTTAATTTTTCAAAACTTTGTTGTTAATACTTATTCGTAACTAATGATAACAGCCAATAGTGGGCAAAAAAAACGTTAAAATATTATCAGTATGGTTTTTAATATTACCAACAGTTTTTATTGCTTTTCTTCGTTTTGATATGAAGAATTTCTGTCCCATAAACGAAAATTAGCAACAAAATGAAAACGAATAATAAAAGCAAGCAGACAAAATAGAAAATGTGACAAGTGAACTTAGTAAAAGAGAAATGAATGAGAAAGATATTAACACAAAAACATAAACACCTACAAAACGTTAAAAATCAAAACAAAAAGACATTGTCAACGTCAAATAAAATAAACAAAAGAAAATATTATATTTCTATCATATAATAATAATAATAGTAGAAACAACAATGTTGGCAAAAACATTGCATAAACTTAGTTATTTAATATTGGTGGTGTTTAGTCACCTTTACGGAAACGTGACATGATTTTAGTTTAGTGTATTTTTACAGGTTACCTTCACTCTAAAGACAAATAAAAATAATTAATTCTTTGTAATCCTGCATACCCTATGTTTAAAAAAGTAGACAAATCGTTAATTTCTAAAATTCGATGTCACAAAAACAAATTCGAATATTCACGTTGCCTGAACTCTTCACAAAAGTGTTTAAAATTAAAAATTTTAGGTTCATGAATTTAGTTTAGTCATAAACATTCAGAAACATTTAAGTTGGTGCCAATTACTCTTTGGTTCTTAATACCCAAAAAAACAATGTTGTTATTTATGATTTTAAACAATATTTTTTTAATTTTTCTGAAACAAATAATGAAACATCAATAAAAATTCAATATTGGTTCTCCCGTAAATAATCTCTTTTACGACTTCGCTTACTACTGACTTAGCTTCATTGCATGATACAAAATCCCGCTGTTACATTATTTTTACAAAATTGCTACCAATTATCGCCAAGGGGGGCTTTAATTTCGCCCGTAAGCATACAAATATACTAAATAACAGATTATTTACGCTGCTATAAGATGTACGTAATTAACTGTGCACTATTTGATGAACTAAGAATATTAAGCATTAATTATACCAATCGTTTGATAGACCAGTTTGAAATATTTGTTCGATATTTCGGTGAATTTTGAATTACTCAAAATTTAGATTCTTTCTAAATGTTAGTTATTTTGTTATTAAATTGGACTGTTTCTCCAAGAATCAAATATTTTTAAAAACGAATCAAATATTAAAACCAGTAAGGAAAGGATCATAGTCGGGCGGGGCCGACTATATGATACCCTACACCACTGTGAATATGTAAAATAGAATAAATATATTCGATATAATTTCGCACATTTATTTCCAGACCGAATTCAGTCTCATTTTCCAAATATCATTGAAATCAGACTTATATATCGTGTTTGGTACAGCAAATACGCGAAATCGGCCGAAAATATATATGGGAGCTATATCCAAATCTGAACCGATTTCGATATAATTTGGCACATTTATTTCTAGACTGAATTCAGTCACACATTCCAAATTTCATTGAAATCGGACATATATAGCGTGTTTGGTACAGAAAATACGTGAAATCGGCCGAAAATATATATGGGAGCTATATACAAATCTGAACCGATTTCGATATAATTTGGTACACTTATTTTCAGACCGAATTTAGTCAAACATTCCAAATTTCATCAAAATCGGACATATATAGTGTGTTTGGTGCAGCAAATACGTGAAATCGGGCGAAAATATATATGGGAGGTAAATAGGTATGGGAGGTGGACAGACGGACGGACATGCATAAAACGACTCAGTGATTATATGTATATCCCCAAAAGGAACTATGGGTCTATTTCGTTTCTATTTGTATGTTACATACAAATGCACAAAGACATAATACCCCTTACCCTGTGGTGTAGGGTATAAATACAAAACAGAAGTTTGGTAGTAGAGTTGAGCAATCTGGTTCCCGGAACAAATCGATTTATCTAGTTCCATTTCACAAAAGGAACTAGTTCCGAGACCGATATACTTCAGTGAATACTTCTCTTTCATCGATCTTCTTATTTTCTTCGCTCCGGCTAGTTCCGAGACTGATATACATATATCAATGAATCTTTCTCTTGCATCGTTCTTCTTGCTTCCTTCGTTACAAATAGTTTCGAGACCGAGATAGTTTAACGAATTTTTCTCTTTCATCATTCATTAACAATTTCATTAACAATGTGGTCGCATCTGAATAATGAAGGATAGACACAAGAAAGGTCCAAGTGAGTGCAGAATTAAAGGAAGGAGTTGAACGATTAGAATGAAATGAACAATATCACAACAGGAACTAAACGAACTATATGAATGCATGAGCTGGATATAGTTCCAATATTTCCTTGTCCGGAATAGTTCCTTGGAACTAGTTCATTCCAGAAATACACAAATCTAGTAGTTCGAACGAATTTGAATTTGGAATCATCTAATGGGTACTTTACACGATGTTTTTACATATGTATTATAACTTTGCATATATGTACATACATTTTGTATATAAAAAGTGGCAACTCATACGTAAAATACATATCGTGTAAAGTATCCATTAGTGATAAAACAGGTCATTCGACAAGGTATGCAAATTTCAAAAAAAAAATTATTAAGGTGAGGAAAAAGTTTAGAAATTTATTATTTTATTAGACGATTATTAGTCGTTGATTTGTACTCACATTAAAATTACATAATAATTTGATTAATATATGATGTCTGTATCTAAGATCTGTCTCGCTCGCCGATCACATGTTTAAACTATTAAACATAAAAAATACGTTTTAAGCTGCAAGAAAGAAAAAACAAATTCTTTTATTCCCTTCTACATTGTCAACGCTCAAGAAAAACAGTAACATACAAATTAATCTCTTCCCTTGAATGTCAAATGTAAATGACAAATGAAGACATTTAGTTTAAAGTGTCACTGCCATAGCACAGCATTTCTCACATTTAAGAGATTTTTATTAAAGCATCCAAAACATGAAGGGGGTTACCGTTGACAACTAAGTCAATTCATCCAACCACCAACTTTGTTTACTCTGTTTCCTCTATTCTTCATATTCTGTTTCGTCTTCTTCTTGGAACGAGTTTAGCAATTTGTACGCATTAAAAACAATATTTTTTCTTTTTCTTCTTGCTCATATTTAAAGTTTTAATTAAAAATTCAACAGCAGAGTGACACTAGTGAGTCAGTCACTCTCAGATTCACATGAACATGACGACAAACAAGTAAAAAGACAAAAAAGAAATCTTTATATATAAAACTCAATTGTCGTTTGTTGGTAATTGAATCAGTTGAAAACGGCTGGAGCGATTTGGATAATTTTTTGTGGAAATGTTAGTCATAGTCCAGTTTAGGTTTTTATGCAAAGAAAAATTGGCCACGCCCACTTTTTCGCCCACTTTTATAAATATGTTATATCTACGAAACTACTCAACAGATTTTTCTGAAATTTTCAGGGAACGCAGAGCGATGGCCCCCTGTTGAAATAGGCTACACATTTGGTTGAATGTCGGATCGGGCGGGGTGGGGGAGGTACCTATTTTTTGTAAAAATGCAATATTTGCAACAATTACAAATGTATCGCTTTGAAAATTAATTTCCGAGTCAATGGCGATTGTGTCTCCGACCTTACGTGCTTATTTGGGGCATTAAGACTGGACAACGCCCACTTTTTTAAATATGTTATATCTACGAAACTACTGAATCGATTTTCCTGAAACTTTCAGCGAATGTACAGGGTTGGTCCCCGATAAAAATAGGCTACAAATTTTTTGACTTTCGGATCGGGCGGGTACTTCCCCTATGCCCTATTTTTGTAAAAATGCAATATTTGCAACAAATACAAATGTATCGGTTTCGGAATTTATTTGCGAGTCAATGGCTTAAGATACGACCACGCTCACTTTCTAATTAGGTTATATCTACAAAACTACTGAAAGGATTTTCAAGGAAATCGCGATTCGTATAAACTTTAAAATCTTTAAAAATAAAAATCAAATGTCGTTCGTTGGTCATGGCATCAACTGAGAACGGCTGGACCGATTTCGATATTTTTTATGCAAAGAAAATGTACGCCCACTTTTTTCAATTTTCAATTTTTATCATTTCTACAAAAACTACTGAACTGATTTTCCTGAAATTGCCAGGGAAAGTACAAGGCTACAAATTCAGTTGAATTTAGGAAGGGGCGGGGTAATTCCCCTATACCCTACTTTTTTAAAAATGTTATATTTTTAGATAATTACGAATGTATCTATTTCCGAAGACCTTACCCACTTTTTTTAGGATCCAATGACTTGACCACACCACTTTTTAAAATATGTTACATCTACAAAACTGCTGAACCGATTTTCCTGAAAATGTCAGGGAATATATGGGCATATTTTCTTGATTTTGAAGGGGGAATATTTGAAAAAAAACGCTTTACCTTTATGAATAAAAATCAAATGCTGTCATAATCCAACTTATGTTTTTTGGAAAGAAAAGTTTACCACGCCCCCCAAAAACAGGTTACATATTTTATTGAATTCCAGAGGGAGCGGGGTACCTCCCCTATGTGATATTTTTAAAAAACTTTATATTTGCAAAAATTGTGCATGTATCGAATTAAAAATTTACGGATTAATCTACAATCTAGGTACTTCTTTAGGGCCTATAGGCCCGACCACGCCCGTTTTTTTAATATGTCATAACTCCAATACTACTGAAGGGATTTCCATAAAATTTGCGACAAAAGCTCAATGTTTGCCGTTGTTATGCATATATATTATGAATTTCGGAAGAGGTGGGGTACCTTCCCCATGCCTTTTTTGTTAAACGCTATATATAAGCCAAATGTATGATTATATCGGTTTCAGCATACATTTTGGTAGGCAATGAAGTTGTGTGCACCCTAGGTACATATTTGGAGCCAAGATACCGGACCAGGCCTACTTTTTTTAAACTTTTTTTAGACGAATTTCGGGGCCTATTGTTTTATAATCGCTATATTTGCTAAACTTATGAGTGCATCGGGTTGCAAATTAGTTTTCGAGACAACGGTGGTTGCGCCCCCGATCAAGAAAAACTATATATTTACAAATTTACTTGAATGGTGAGGTTCAACGGTCCATCAGCCATGAAAAGCTAAAACATATAAGTCTCAATAAGCGGGAGAATTCGATTTGACCACTTTTTAACCTTTAAAATTAGGTCGATTTAGGATAAGGACAGGGACATGGGCGATAATAAATCCTAAAAAGCATAAATTGGCGAAAAAATCCGACAAAGTCCGTAAGAGAAAAGAAAGGTTACAGACAAAAAATCCCTCTCGGTTTGACAATAGACCGAAGAAGTGAAGTAAAAAATACCTATTTTTGAATTTTCAAGCATAAAGTCGATAAAAAGTTGTCATTAAAACTCATTACGACGGGCCAGCAACGCGGATCGGGGTCTTCTAGTAACTAAATAAAAACAGAAGTTTAGTTTGGGGGATTTGTGGGACGGTTTATTCAGGGTTGGAAAACTTTGTAATTTGGAACTTTTCTTTAAAATTGGGCATCTCAGGGAATCAACAATGCATTTATAATGCATTCCCAATGAGTGCAATATTTAAAATTGAAGACGATGGTGTGATGCTACTCTAGTTTTAAATCATCCTGAAGATGCAATTCATCAAAATTGTGAAATATTGATGTCTAAATAAAAATGAATATTTAAAATATATCCTCGAGCTTGATTAATTCTATTAGCAAAAAGTCCCAAAATTTATTTATATTTGTAAATTTATTGCGTGATTCTCAGTAAGCTTGTGACAAACGCCATAATGACAAAGTATATGGTTGCTATAACAAAATAAATTGTTGCATACTTTCAATCCCCAATGCTTCAACAATATCCTTCTATGCGTGCAGTTTCAGGTAGCATTTTTTTTTCAATTTTTCCAAGGTGATGATTATTTCGTTGTCATCAGCATGGATACAATTAATGTGTTTCATTTCAAATATATTCAAATTTTGTTTATCAAATTTATATTTCCATAAGGACTGTTTTCATATTTCCCATCTCTGAAATATGTCTTTGTTTCAGTGGGTGAGTTGACAGAGTAAATTTAACCCTTCTACCTTTCTCAAAATAACCCATGTTGTTAGATTTCATTTAAAATTTACTATCTCGCACTTCTTCTTTTTTTAAAGATTAAAATTAACTTTATCACCTTTCGTTAGACAAAATAAACAACAACAAAGATTGTAATCGTTTTTGGTTTGTATGTCGTGCTGATGCTGCAGATATTTGTTAATAAAGATGCATCCGATATGCCGGTAGGGCGTTTCAATCTACTTAAGAAAGGTAGTCAAATAAAATGTAGTGTGAAATACAAAATTGAGCTATAAACACAGCATGGGGGAGATAAATGCCGACAAAGAGATAGACAGACAACTATGCAGACAATGGTATGTTTTTTTAAGATTTTAGTTCTTGCTTTTGTTGTATTTTTATTTATTTTTTTTTAGATAAAGAATAAAGAATAAACAAGTAAGATTATTTTACGGTCACAAGGCACCGTTCAAGTCATTAAAGACCCACAAATTTTCTAACTCAAAAAATGCTAGGTATATAACATAAGATGTTCAGATCTCTATTAGATTACACTGTGCAACATTTTTGAGCCATCGCAAACAACTTCTGTCCAGAATTTTATGAAAGTAGAGGACCAATAGGCATAAACCATATTTGGATTTTGTTTTCTTAGATCGGGTTCGGTTTTTATAGCCTCATCTAAACATGGTTAAAGATGGAATTTTTAAAACAAATTGGGGCTGTATCTCTGAAACCAATACGAATCTTGTTTTGACATCTGCAGCAAACTTGTAGATAAGAGCAAGAAGAAAATATTTGGATGAATAGTGAACTCGAAAAACTGCATTTAATGCCTCAAATTTTATAATTTATCTAAAAATTCTATAATATGTGTATATTTCGCAGCGTATCTCCCAAAATGTTAATTTCATCTAATGTTACCTTTTGGGAAAATATTCTCTGGAATGTAATACACAACTCTTCAGAACATTATATTGTTATAAAATGCCTCTATCGCCTTGTTTATAGCAAATTTTTCAACAACAATTTGGCAAATATTTCAATAATTCATTGAAATCTCCAACATGAGAATAAACGCCTGTGTGAACATTGTTTGAAATAAGTTTTGTAAAAGGTATGCTATGAAATACCCCTTAAACAACGTGAAATAGCCATTTTAGAGTTTCGGAATGTTCTGAAGAATTGATGGTCACATTATTTGGAACATTTTTAGAATGGTTACTTGTTTCAACTCCCAACAGTTTAGTTGTTACTGACCACAATTTCAGAAATTATGTAAACTTTTCTATATTTTAACGAGTTTGATGCGCTAGATGCAGCTTTTCCTAGTTCATCTCTTCGTTCATTCGGAGATAAAGGTCCGATCACTGGAAAAAAGGCTCATAAAATCTAAATCCGATCTAAGAACACAAAACCCAATTAAGGTTTTTGTAGCCTTAATATGAGGTGCTCAGCGCCAAAACGGCCTAACCCACATAGAAATGGTTCTGAGAAAAACGAAGTTGAAAGAAAGCAAGTTTTTAAAATATTTTTATAATTTTTTTATTAATCATAAATACATATTAGTTGTAATATTTGTTTTAGGTTAATCATTAGGTATAAGTTTACATAGATAAAGACTGTTTTAATCAGTTAATAAAAAAATTAAAGTGGCTTAGGCCGTTTTGGCATCCATTTAAAAAAAATATATTGATAGGAACTGAGGGTTAGGTAATTTTGTCTCCATTTATAAAACAAAAGTTATGCAGATGAATAATAAAAATAACTGTGAGCGTTTTAATTGATATTTAATTGATATTAATAAAAATTATTGGTCTTCTTCCTGGATATCTTTATCTTCGGCTCTCGAATTTGTTTTTAAATTATTATAAAATTCATGATTTACATTTTGAGTTTCTGTAAATCCTAAAACTTAGCAGCTTTAATGAATCTTCCTCCCGGATAAAGCGGTTCCAATTAAAAATTTACGTACTTGCTGGAGTACCTTTTTGGGATATTAACTTCTTGAAATAAAACATATATGTTATTTGAATATTTGTAATGAATTATAAATGGCTTCGCATTTTGGAATCGAAGGCACTGAATCTTAAGCCATTCAACTTTTGAAGTCTTGTCTTCGGAGATTTTTCTGTTTGATACTAGTTTCTCAATTGAGGATATGCTTTATATTTCATCTGTCATCATCTTTACCAAGTGACATGGTTCCCTTTTTGCCGTGAGGATTACACGATCCCAATCATCAGGCGTAAAAATGCCCTTATAATATTTATTTCCTTTTCAATGAGACCAAAATCTTGATCGCATGGTAGGCATGACAGACACTAAAAATTTGTGGTCTATCCGTTTCACTGAGAAGGCCGAATTATTGACCATGTATGTGCAAATAGTGTTCATTCTTATGTTACAGTTTTGGCCACCACATTATAACCTTACATAACCTTTGGTTTTTACTTACAAATTATTCTCGAAAATGTATTTTTATATTATTTTTCAAATATACTCCTGAGTAAAACGTAACATGCTTTTTTGGTCAACCCACACGCATTTTTTTTTTTTTTTTGCCTATGTGGCTTAGGCCATTTTGGCGTCCACATTTTTTCAAACTTTCAGTAAAGGAAAAACAATTTACGGCATGTAGAATAACATAGGGTTAACCTATGCAACTGGGGATTTTTTAGTATATATTACAAAAGGTTCCGGTTCGTCCAGCATAGTCAGTTTGATTTTTTTGAAAATGTGGGTTAGGCCGTTTTGGCGCTGAGCGCCTCATATGTACTTTCAGAAAATGCCCATTAGAAGTTGTTTGCATTTCCAGTGTTGCACAGTGTTATTATCCAAAGCTATCAGAAAATTGGTACATTTGGACATTTAGTTAGTCACGCGGTAATGGTTAGTTTTGGGCAATCTACTTTCTTGAATGGATCGATCTTTCTAGCACCTTTTCCCAAAAGGAACTAGTTCCTTAATATAGTCTCATAAATCCAAATAGTTCCGAGACCGATATAATTCAATGAAAATGTCTCTTTCATCGTTTTTTTTTTTTTTTTTTGTTTCCTTCGTTTCAATAGTTTCGAGCCCGAAATAGTTTAACGAATCTTTCCCTTTCATCGTTCTTTTTGTTTTCATCATTAATTAGTGGTTGAATTGACATAAACATATGGCAGCATCTGAATAATGACCGAAACGAACGAGAAATATCGAAGTTATAGTTTACATATAACCGGATTTAATAAACCCACTAGATTTCAAATGTCAAGTTGTAATAGATTGTAATATATTAGTGTGGATAAAAGAACGGAGATAAACTATTGGTCTGTTCCAGAACTACAAGAATCTACAACTTTTTACTATTTTTTTCGATAACATAAAGGAAAATTTTTATCGTAGTGAAATTGTGTAGATTCTTGCAGGTTCTGGAAAAGGCATTATATTAATAAACGACAGGAACTATTTAAACGCAAGAGCTGGAGATTATTCCTTGTCCGGAATAGTTCTCAGTTGGTTCCGGAACTACACAACCCCAGTAGTGGTATTTGTTTTTTAAAACCTACTTTACATTGGAATCAAAAATTGTTATGATATGTCTATAATATCAGATGTTTAGGACTCTATAAGGTCATTTGCCAGAAGCTAAAATGTTTTATAAGCTGGTTTCGAGTTTTTACGTGGGCTACTAGAAATGTTTCTGACTTTATAATGAAAACGCGAAGAGTTTTATTGTTTTCTAAAGTATTCTCCAGCATTACTTATACACTTTTGCAAGCGCTCAAATCAATTATTGAAGCTCTTTTCCCATTCCGAATAAGACACCTCCAAAACAAGGTTTTTGAACGTTTCAACAGCATCTTCTGGCGAAGAAAATAGATGACCAAGCCTTTTTCTTGATGTGTGGGAATAAATAGAAATAATTGGAGGCCAAGTCAGGGCTATGCGGCGAATGTATCATCAATTCAACGTTTTGTCCGGTTGCTCAAGCGAAATAGTCACCACATCGTCAGTTTTGCTGAAGAAACAGGCGACCATTTGCTTCGAAGTGCATCTTCTACGAACAACTTTCTTTGGTTTTGGCGCGTCTTCGAAGACCCACCCACATTTCACAGTGCTATGAGATGATGCTTCATCGCCTTACAAAGATTTAAGTTCATCGATGCCCTCTTGTCGTCGAAGGTTGTCAAAAATGATCGGACGTAAATGTTCACAAGTAAATTCCATTTTATTAGCAAATTGCTTTTTTGTAAACAAGCCAAACATTGTTGTACGTCAAACATTCGAAAGGAAATGTCTAACTTTTCTAGAAGCCCTCGTAATGCCTTTTACAACAGTGTGGCGTATGGTAAAAAAATATCGAACGTAGCAAATTATGTGGCCTTTTAGATGAAAAAGGTTTTACCAGAAAAGCTGATTGTTGTCTTAGAAAAAATCATCCAAAATTGGGGTTTCCTTCAAATCTCCCAGTTTTGCTTACATACTTGTATGAAACATATGTATGTGTTGGCAATGTATACCGGATTTTGCAAACCTTTTTTTCTGTTTTTAAAACACTATTTAAAAATTTTCTGTCTGAAAAGAATATGCTTTTCCTATTAAAACATATCTCTTCATTATACCCTACACCACTATGTGGGGAGGGTATTATAAGTTGGTTTTGGCCAAAAAGTTTGTAACGCATCGAAATAATGGTCGTAGACCCATACATATATATATCAAAATGAATGTCTCGACGAGCTGAGTCGATCTGGCTATGTGTGTCCGTCCGTCCGTCCGTCCGTCTGTCCGTCTGTCCGTCTGTCCATCTAAACCTTGTAATCACGCTACAGGTCGCAATTTTGATCGCATCGTCACGAAATTTTGCATGTTGATAGGGGTCCCGGAGGGGAAGAAGCCTATTGATTTTGGTGATGGTCGGATAATATTTAGGGGTCGGAAAGGGTAAAAAACTTAGGTGGATAAAATGACAACGTTTTTTTCCAAAGCGAATATCTCAGCTTCTATACGGGGTATACCAAAAGCAAAACCTGACAATGAAAGAAGAAAATATCACCTTTATAATGATGTAAAGCAGGTGCTCGTAGGTAATCAAACAAAGAAGATATAACAATAGTAGCAAATAAAACGCCAATTTTCATTTTTGCGATTTTAACTATATTGACGAATATCACAGCTTTGGTTGAAAACTTTCCAAAAGCAAAGTCTGACTATGAAAGTAGAAGATCCCGTCTTTACAATGGTGCAAACTAGGTCGGCGTAGGTAACCAAATAACGGAGATATCGCAATAGTCGGTAATACATCCCATTTTTCTATTTTTTTGGAAATCACGCTACAGGTCGCAATTTTAATCGGATCGTCACGAAAACTTGAGGGTTAATGGGGGTCTCACAGATGAAGAAGCCTATTGATTTTGGTGTTGGTCGGATAATAATTAGGGGTCGGAATGGGCAAACACTTATTTGGAGAAAAGTCAACATTTTATTTTAAGACCAATATCTCTGTTTCTTTAAGAGGTATATCAAAAGCAAAACCTGGCAAGGAAAGTAGAAAATATCACCTTTACAACGATGTAAAATAGGTTGTCGTAGGTGGTCAAATAGCAGAGATATGGCAATAGTCGATAATGCATCCCATTTTCCGATTTTCTTGTAATCACGCTACAGGTCGCAATTTTGATCGGATCGTCACGAAATTTTGGGGGTTAATGGAAGTCCCAAAGAGAAAGAAGCCTATTGATTTTGATGATGGTCGGATAATATTCAGGGGTCGGAATGGGCAAACACTTATTTGGAAAAAGGTCAACGTTTTATTTCAAAGCCAATATCTCTGTTTATTTAAGAGGTACATCTAAAGCAAAACCTGGCAAGGAAAGTAGAAAATATCACCTTTACAAGGATGTAAAGCAGGTTGTCGTAGGTGGTCAAATAGCAGAGATATGGCAATAGTAGATAATGCGTCCGATTTTCCAATTTTTTTGTAATCACGGTTTTTTTGTAATCGGTCGCAATTTTCATCGGATCGTCACGAATTTTTTGGGAGTTGATGCGGGTCCCACAGAGGAAGAAGCCTATTTAGTTTGGTGATGGTCGGATAATATTCAGGAGTCGGAATAAGCGAAAAGCTTATGTGGAGAAATGTCAACGTTTTTTATGCGAATATCTCCGCTTCTAGTTCGAGTATTCCAAAAGGAATACCCCTCAATGGAAGAAGAAAAGATCTCGTTTATATTGATGCAAAGTATGTTGGCGTAAGTGAGCAAACCGAGATATTGCAAAATTCAGTAATATACCCAATATTTCCATTTTTTGTAATCACGCTACAAGTTGGAATTTTGATCGGATAGTGACAAAATTTTTGGGGGTAGATGGGGGCCCCACAGAGGAAGAAGCCTATTGATTTTGGTGATAGTCGGACAATATTTAGGGGTCGGAATGGGGAAAAACTCGTTTGGAGACAAATTCAAAGTTTTTTTCTTTGTGAATATATCGGCTTCTAGTAGGGGTATACCAACGGCAAAGCCTGTCTATGGAAGAAAAAAATATTACCTTTACATTGGTGTAAAGCAGGTTGGCGAAGGTGGTCAAACAAGGGAGATACCACAATAGTCGGTAATGCATCCAATTCTTCCATTTTTTGCAATCAAGCTACAGGTCGTAATTTTGATCGGATGGTCACTTAATTTTGGTTGCTTATGGGGGTCGCAGAGAGAAAGAGGCATATTATTTTTGGTGGTAGTCGGATTATATTCCCTAAAAGAAATGTTTACCAGTTAAAAGCTTATGCGCAGGGGTAGTGGTGTAGGGTATCACATGGTCGGCTCCGTCCCGACTATAGCCTTTGCTCACTTGTTTTTAAGATACATTTCGATAAATTTTATGTATGTATGTGTGCGTAATTTGCACCCTTTTTAACAATAAGTGTGTTTTTGTCTCTAAGGTAATATTCAAAGAATTGCCCAAAATAAAAAAGGCATCTTACCTTAAAGAACTTCCAGTGAATTCTGCTAATACCATGGAGGAAACCTAACCATCCATATCACCTAAAGCATTTTGTGCTTGCTGGCATAACACTGTTCATTTGTTGAGCGAGAGTTGTTGATACCCACCAAAGAAACATGTTTCGTAACTACGCACCACTCTAGAGGAAGAACAGACAGCTTAAGTAAATCGCATTAACAACAACTCTGAACGTTTCTTTAAGCCTCTTGAAACAAGTACACACTCTGGCAATGATAGTTATGGCGGCAGTAAACACATATTCACACACGCTCTTTGACATATATACCCAATTTTCCATTGGGATAACAATGTGTGTAATAGGGTTATGACTTTTTTACAACCTCATATCCCTGTATCATAGCGTGATGAGTTTTGCCATAAGATTAAATAAAATCTTAATTATAAGGTGATTCGGTGAAAAAACCTCACGCACAAAATGATTTTAAAATTTGAATTTATCAAAATTATGGACAATTTTTTGAAGTCACTGAAAACAGATATATAATTGAAAATAAACTGTAGGGCCACATGAGATAATTAAAATGACATAAAATTTATTTCTCACCATTTTTCTTCAATTCTGAGAATCGTAAAAATGTCGTAAACGCTTTTATTCAAAAATATAATTTTTTAACAAAAAACAAAAAATTTAAAATTTTTCCAAAGTGACTTTTTTCGCGACTTTTTTAATATTTGAATGAAATAAACGTTATTATAGTTATATTTATATATATATTTATTCATTCGTGCAACAAAAAACAATTTTTTGAAAAAAAAAAAAAATTTTTTCATTTCATATATTTTTTAAAAAAATTATTTTTTTAAAATTGATTTGTGCGTGAACTTTTTTTATATTTCAAGGAAATAAACGATAGCATAGTGATTAATAGGCAAAAGTTCATTCATCCCTGCTACAGGAAATCATTTTTGAGGAAAAATGTCAAAAAGTCATAACCCTAGTGTGTAATAGGGTATAACAATATAGGGTAAATAGTTTAGAGCTAATAAAAATTACCAAATGAAGTTTTCCCAGAGCAAAGAGTACTTTATTAGAACAAAACGACCAAATCAATTTTTTTGGTAAAAAATGTCGGAAATACAACTAACTGGAAATGTTTTTTTTTATTTTCCAGGAGAAAATAGACCAATTTTATTTATAATTAAATAGTCGAAAAATACCAAAATTAAAATTTTGCCCGAAAAGGCTCTTACTGTAAAAAAACTAATAGAAAAATTTTTTAGACAAAATCGAAAAAAATTCAAATTTGGTAGGCAAAGTTCAAAAAAGTAAATAAAACAAATTACTCCTAGACCAAATCGACCAATTTTATTTAAATATATTAGACCAATTCCTCTTTTTCAAAAATTAAATTCATACTTGGGAATACAATTCCTTTTTACAGTGTTTTATTTAGCTTGCTTTGTTTTATGTTTATTGTTTGAAATTATTTCAGAGTAAACAAAAAATTGATCAAAAAATACTAAAATATATTTTTTTAAAATTCCTAAAATGAGAAACTTACTGGAGAATAAAATTATTTGTTATTTTTTGGAACTGTTTGTGGAAACATGCGAGTATTAAATTAGGTTTATTACTTTTTTTGCAAATTCGAAAATGCCACCGCAGAGCCGTGTAGAACAAGAAAAACTACTATGAAATACTGTGTCATTTTTCTCTATCGCGAAAAAAAGTTTCCGCTCCAAATGCATCGAAGTCCAGTAATGCATTATTTAATTTTATTTGTTATAATGACATATACGCTTTTTGTAATAACTTATTAATAGTTTTAATCTAATTTAAAATTAATATCAAACCACTCTGGATCAATTTGTTATCAAATCGCGATATTTCAGAGCACTTAATGCACCTTTAAAAATATTTCAATTTTGTGTTTTTCTTTATAAACTCGCGAATTTTATATTTATATTTATTTATATTTGACAAGAGAATATGTGGTCATTTGCAATGAATTCACGAAAGTTACAGACTGTTTTTAATGACTTCGCCTGTGAGAATCGTATTTGGTTTCTATAAACATTCTTCCAAACAAAGCAAATTTAAATTTTTTCACCAATCATACTAAAACACGCGTTTTCGTTATCAGGACAATATTCTGCACATGCTACTTGCGTGGTATTTTTTTGGTTATAGCCCTAATGTACATATTTTGTGCGAAAGACCCTGGTGTGTTATTATTGTTTTATCGTTATAAAGTGGACCAATAACCACCCAATATCAACACCGTTATAATAAACGTATATAAATTTAATTTACTTCATTACACCCCAATATTGCCCATGTCTATATCAGCTGATTACGTTATGTGTCTCACGTTTGAAGATACCCGTTCCTAAAGCACATTTTAAAGCATTTGATATATGAGACCGTATGTTTGAAAGAAGAACGAACATCTTCAAAACAAAAAACAAACATCAAAACTTCAATGAAATCAAAACACAAAAATACAGGAAGTTTTAGTCAGTATACATGAGGGAATGTTTAGCGAGTTCATATAAACTACCTGCTTATTTAGTGTATGAAAATAAATTCTTCCAATACGTAGGTAGTTGTGTTAACCTTTTAACAAAACAAATTGTTTTTATGACGAAGATTGAGCATGACCGCATTGGAACATTTATCAAATGCGTTTTTATTTGAAATTATCATAAAAATAATTTTTCAAAGCTGCTGAGATTTTTTTTGAATAAAGAAGTTTTTTTATTAGAAAAATAAATTTCTTAGTCGGTTTCCCCCTCACAATAGTTTAAAGAGGAAAAAAGTTGGAAAATAAATGTTGTTATTTTTAAATTATTTTATTATTATTTTATTTTTAAATTATTTGAGAGTTGTGCCAAATTCAATTAAGGGATTTTGGCATTTTATCCACAGTACGCTAGGCAATGTTTTAATTTGGCGAGTAAACAGTTAATGTGGTGAGGACAACATGTTTTGGTCGTGAGTTGAATGGTCCACCAAAGATCATTTAAAACTGAAATGACCCATAAAACTGAAAATACCATTCCAAATAGGCATTGTAGAGTAAAATGAAATGTTGTATTGTATTGAGTTCACAATTGTCCATATATTTATTTATAAGCTCTCGGGTACGATGATATTTTTGGTTTGATAATGTTGTGTGTTTTCATTCAATAATTCCTTTTATTCAATTCAATTAATAAATTGTCTAAAATTAAAAACGTGTATTACATGTTTTACAAGCTGGCCATTCAATAAACCGCTCGTTCCCAATTGCATACACACACATACATACACATTTATGTGTGATGTATTACAATAATAGATTAATCCAATTAAGATTGTATTTTTCGCAACAGCAACAACAATAATAACAATTATAACAATTGCAATTGTAAAACAACATAACAATAATAATAACATTTACAACAACAACTAAGCAACATTACAAACAACAAATAAATTTAATTGGACACCATACACCACCATGAAACAGCTAACGCGATTAATCAACAACAAAACGAAAAAATCAAAAACGAATATTAAAACTTACAATCCATTCGATACTGGTGGTGGTGGCTCCAGCGACACCCCACCATCAAGCATCCGAGGTGACATTAGCAACAATGTTGATCATAATGATGATGACGAAATATCACATTCACTGGCCAAGTCTAAAGTGGCGAAGAAAACACAACGGAGGAGCCTGGAACCAGTGGTGCACAAATACCACAAAACGAATGAAGTGACAACAAAAACGGCAAATGCAACAAACTTGGCCAAAATGAAAATGAAAGGTGGCCATAAGTTGCTGTTGTTTAAAAAGCCTAGTCATTGTACTGCGTCATCTTCATCCTCTCCCGGGACAGTGGTGGTGGCTGCAACACCGCCGCCATCAAAATGCAATACCAGCAGCAGCAACACCACAATGAGGAACAATATGACCAACATCAGTAAGAGTATTAATTACACATCGTTAAATCGCATGCGCAACAATAGCAATGCCAGCAGTTGTACAACACATTCCATTGAATGCCGTCAAAGCGCTGGCAAACGACGAAAATGGCAGTTTTTGTTGTGGAAATGTTGTCGCAAACGGAAATCACACCGACAACAGCGTTTGCAGAAGCGCCCACCAACGTCATCGTCACGCCAAAGTAAGTCTCAACGGCATTGTTGGGCTTCTCTGAGAAAATTCTGGTTGAGATGTCGTCACAAACGTTCCGCAACGAATTATCCGTACGTAACCGATGATAATGACGACGATGATGATGATATCGATGCCAAATTTGCCGCCTGCATAATGGAAATGAAAGAACGGGAGGCAAAAGAAGACAGAGAAGCGGAATTGCAGAAATCCAAGAGAGAGGCGGTAACGGCAACAAGTATGAAAACGACAGCAACAAAAAGTCTTTTAAATACTAACCTTTTCTTGCCATCAAATCCCACTAACCCAACAACAATTAAATCTAATCCAGCACTTCCCACAACGAGTATAAACCTTCCATCTGATTCATCAACACTAACCCAAAATGTTTCCACAACTCTGGGCTTGGCATTGCCTTTAGGTTGCCATAGAGTCTCATTTGCCAATGATTGTGGTCCTGGCGAATCATCCACTGCAGTCGGTGGAGCTCATAATTTCATACAAAGACGACACAGCCAGTATCAAATACGCAACAACACTGGTGCTGGTGAAAAAACACGTCGTGCCTGGACCTGGGATGATAGTTTACGTTCCAATTCTGATCGTTTCTTGGAAACATTGGAAGAAGATGTTGGGGATTTTGTTATGATCAAGGAATGTATTATTGAAACAGCCTCAACATCGGTAAACAGTTCAAGGGCCAGTGTAATCAAAACACGACCAGCATTACAACAATTGTTGTCAATGGGTGGGGAAGGGCTACCAAATGCTGTTGTCGATGATGATGAAGTGGATATTGTTGGTGATTTCGTTATCGTCCATGGAGGTAGGGTGGTAAAAAAATTCAGTTGGAATGTGAACAAAATTTAATTTTTATTTTTATATTAAAAACAAACAAGAATGGCGTTAAGTTCGGCCGAGCCGAACTTTTTATTCCGTCCACTATCAAAATAACTGAAACCAGATTTCAGCAATATCGGTATGATGTGGCTGGAACTTAAAAATTTCTCAAAATCGGTAGGTGCCGTTCTACGGTGGAATGACTGAAATTGTTGCCATTTCGGTTGGATAATGTGGCTATAATAGTAAAAATACCGAAAATCGGGAGGTACTATTCTATTGGGGGTTCTTAATGAAAACGTGGACCTAAACCGACAAATTTCCGGGGAAAAGTTTTGTACCCCTAACGAAGACTACATACCAAATTTCAGCTATTTCAGTGGAATATTTAGGCCACAACCTTCAAAATACCAAAAATTGGGCGGTACAGTTCTGTGGGGACTATATAAAAGCGTGGAACTATACTGATAATTCTCTTCTGGAATCCCAAACTAAATACCAAATCTTATCCATTTCGGTTTGGTAATGATGCTGAAACCTTCAAAATATCGAAAATCGGGAGGTACCGTTCTCTGGGGACAATATGAAGACGTGGACCTGTACGAACAAATTTCAGGTGGAAAGTTTTATACCTCCAGCGAAAACTAAATGCAAAATTTCAGTCACTTCGGTTGGATATTGGCCACAACCTTTAAAATTCCAAAATTCGGCACGGACCGCTCTATGGGGGCTATGTGAAAACGTGTATCTATACTGATAATTCTCTTCTGGAATCCCAAACTAAATACCAAATCTTATCCATTTCGGTTTGGTAATGATGCTGAAACCTTCAAAATATCGAAAATCGGGAGGTACCGTTCTCTGGGGACAATATGAAGACGTGGACCTGTACGAACAAATTTCAGGTGGAAAGTTTTATACCTCCAGCGAAAACTAAATGCAAAATTTCAGTCACTTCGGTTGGATATTGGCCACAACCTTTAAAATTCCAAAATTCGGCACGGACCGCTCTATGGGGGCTATGTGAAAACGTGTATCTATACTGATAATTCTCTTCTGGAATATTTTATGCTTCCGTCAGAAGACTAAATATCAAATCTCATCCATTTCGGTTTGATAATGTCGTTGAAACCCTAAAAATATTGATAATCGGGAGGTACCCTTCTATGGAAGCTATATGAAGGATTGGACCTATACCGACAAATTTCAGGTGGAAAGTTTTATACCTCCAAAGAAAACTAAATACGAAATTTCGTATATTTCTTTTTGATAATGACGCTGAAACCTTCAACATAGCGAAAATCCGGAGGGACCGTCCTATGGGAGCTATATGAATACGTAGACCAATACTGACAAATTTCTCGTGGAAAGTTTTATACCCCCATTGAAGACTAAATACAAACTTTCAGCCAATTCGGTGAGATGTTGACGCCACAACCTCCAAAATACCAAGAATCGAGAGGTACCGTTCTATGTGAAGATATAGATAGACCTATACCAACAACATTTTTAGTGGAAATTTTTATACCCCCAGCGAAGACTAAATACCAAATTTCAACCATTTCGATGTGATATTGAGCCACAACCTTCAAAATACCGAAAATCGGGTGGCACAATTATATGGAGGTTATATCAAAACGTTAATCGATATAACCCAATTTCAATACCAATCATCCTAGGAGTAATAAAAACATCTGTACCATATTAGGCAGAGCTTAAATATTGCGAGCTGCATCTAGATTTCAACAGACAGACGAATATCGTTGTTTCGACTTAGATTTTTATGCTGATCAAGAATATATACCCAGCAAACGAAATGTCGGATGTCCGATACATCTGAACAATTTCGAAAGCAATATCGTTCGGATTTCGTTCCGATTTCTATACGATTTTTCGTAAGGGAATTCGTACAGATTTCGGAGAGAATGTCGGAAGTAAATTTCCTTTCGAATAAAAAATTTCCCTTCGCACAACAATCACCTTTTGTATATATCTAACAGCAAGGGTTTGGTTTCATTTTAGTTTGTTGTCAAAAAACAAAATGATTGGTTATAAAATTCGCATATACAATTTTTAAATATGTTAAATATAAATGCTAGTGCTGGTAGACTCAATATATTCGTACACAAAGTTTTACATTGTTCTACTTAGAAAACAACTGTGAAAATCATTAGCAACGTTTAAAATTACAATCTTCCAATAAAAAACATAACAATGAGACATCAGAGTAAAATGTTTTCATTTAATATTCATACGACATTATTCCAAAATAGTTCAGAAATCTTTACGAAGATTCGGAAGGTACCTCCGATTTTCATAAGACATTATTCCGAAATCGTTCAGAAATCTGTACGAAAATGCGGAAGAAAAATTCGACTTCCGAATTTCCCAAGGATTTCGTTCCTATTTCTGACCGAAATCGATCCGATTTCATTTCGTTCCGAAATTATGTCAACCACTTCATACAACTTTCGTTAAAATATCGTTACGATTTCGGATCCGACATCGGACGTAGCGTCCGAACTTTGTTCCAATTTCTTTACGATGTAAGTACGATTGGTTTGCTGGGTACATACCTTTATAGGGTCTCCGATTTCGATGTGTTACAAACGGAATGATATATCCTTCATACTATGATAGAGGGTAATTAAATTCTGGCATGCATCCCCGGGGCATCCTTGAACATACGTATGTAAGAGATCGGAATGGTATGTTAATAGGACGTTTACATTTACGAAATCCAGTAGATTTCAACTGTCCATTGTGATGTATAAGTCAAATGAAAATTACTGGATTGAAATCCATTGGATTTCGTAAATTTAAACATGCTTTAAGTTTTCGTGCACAATGCGTTTCTTTCGTATCCATGAAAGTTTCATTCGAAATCAAAAAACAGTCTTGTACTCTATGCTAACACCTGACATTTTGGCAGATGATACAAATTTGGGTACATCGATGTTGTTTTTGTTTCATCGAAAACATGCATTTCATTTACAGTGAATTAATTCACTTGTCAATTGAATCAAATACGAAAATATATATAACAACTTGAACTATTTGCCACAAGGTTCAGCAGATTCAGACTAGCATGACAAATCATTAACGTGAGAATGCAAAGTTAAATTTAGATAAAAAAAAACTTTTACTCAGGCAATCCGACATGTAAACAATATAAAAACACACATTTTACTGTGTGTTATTATTATTAGACAATGACAATCATTGTAAAATGTATATTGACCTCTCTCTATCGTTTTATCTCTTCGCTTTAATGTTAACTATAATTAAATATTATGAAGTATTTTGCTTTGTTTTTATATTTTCATAACGGGAGGAGGGGTGAATATTTTTTTATTGCAAAACATTTACTTTTACCATAATTTCAAGTAATGCAACTTCATTTATATTTCTACTTTCGTTTTTTGTTTCGTTGCAGAAGAAGCCAAAGCTGCTGCCGAAGAGCTTAGCCGGTCACCGGTGATGGGCCAGCGAAATTATGATCCCGCTTCTAGTCCATTGCAATCACGTGGCTCCGGTTCCAGTGAAACTTGGCCCCAACAATCCGATGAGGACATCGATCGTTTGGTGGCAATGCATCAGAATCGCAGCAGTTTAAGTTCATTGGGTGTAAGTATTCTTCTATACATTAAACGTGTATAACAAAAAAAAGAAAGATAACAAAGACATCGAAAAGATAATAATCAAGATAATGCATTTTGTTGAGAGTTTTGAGTTGTCTACGTAAAGAACAAGTTTCATTTTTTGTTTGTTTTTATTTGCAATAAAATTTCAACGGAAATTAACGCTTTTGATAAAATAGACGTGACTTTGAAGCACCCATTTGTTTTGCATCAACAAAACTCACATTGATGTAGATTCTAGATATTTTTTTCTCTGCAAAATTATTCAGATTTTCTATGTGATAATCTGACCACAGATAAAGTCTATGAAGCAGAAATTATTAGCAAATTAACGTTGAGATAATTACACTAGTTTACAAAAACCAAGTAGCACTACCTTGTGATTTAATTGTTTGGAATTGCATTTAATTGAGATTGAGTAAATTGTTATTGACTTTTAGTTATTTAATTATAGCAAAGCTGTCAAAATGGGTTATATTTGCAAGATTGAAAATTTGTAACATTTGAACTAAATTGCACAACAGAAAATACATATATCAATACATTGGACCACATATTACGTCATATATAGGTTAAGTTAGATGTGAACTGATATGTCATTTAGAGAACTGATTTGTCATTTAGTGAAAATAAATTGCGCCCATAATAAATATATAGCAATACCTACTGTCGTTTTGTGGGATAACATTTTGAACAAGATTTAAGAGTGTATATATGTTCCCGCAAACATACCTGAAGTGAAAATAATATCAATGATTGCGCCCCGATTCATATTACCTCAATGGCATGGACCTACTTGTTATAGCCGAATCCGAACGATGTGTCTTAAGACACCACTTGTAAAGCATTTTACATGAAATCAGGAAATGTCTCCAACGTTACTCTGAGGGGGTTTTGCCACAATTGAAAATGTGATTTTATCTGACTTGGGAATTGAACCCGGACATTCAGTGTATAAGGCGGGTGTGCTCAAAGTATTCCCGTTATCCAGTATTGGAGAATTTTCATCCATTTTCAAAATACATTCCTTATTACTTCTATACATTTTTTCCCAAAATATTTGTACCAGCCCGAACTATTGTTCCGACAACCACGTTTTAGAGTACCGATCATTGATCAATTTTCACTGCTACAACATTTTCTTTAGTCCCATTTCCATAGGACTTGCGATTTCCAAGAAAAATCGTAAAAAATTAAAAAAAAACCCTGAAAACGTGAACTTTGACTGCGATTTATTTCAAAAGCCCTCCGGCGATTTTTTTTATTTTCACATCTATGAACATTGTAGTTTGATAATCCGCAAAAACTAGGGTTATGACTTTTGACAGAAATAACGTTTATTCTATTTAAGTATTAGAAAAGGTCACGTACTAACCACTTTAACGACTTTTTATTTATTAAACTTTAAATGAATGTTTCCTCTGGAAGTCGTTCCATAACTGTCCAGTATTATATATATTTTGGTTTATGATCACACATATGTTAAGACCAAATCAATTTCAGACTATTTTGATTCGATTTAGCCATGTCTGTCTGGCTGGTACGCCTAATAACTCTCGAATGGAGTAACTTATTTGGTCCTGACACCATCCAGAATCAATTTTGATCTCAATAACTCTCTAAGGGAGTCCGTGGTTGGGTCCAAAATAACTTCTTAATATATATTACCAATTTACTTAATATTTGTAGATGACGTATGTCGATAAGGTTCCTAAGTTTCCACTCAACTGAGGATAGTCTCTGTGGTACTGATGAATAATTTTAACCTTAGCCTATACACTAACAATTTAGACAATTTAAAACCGATTCAGCTCTGTCCGTCCATATGTCTGTCTGGCTAATGCGCACAATAACTCTCGAACGGATCAGGCGATTTGTTCCAAAGTTTACACCTTATACCACGTTATCCTGACTAAAATCAAGTTCGAAGATGGGCCATATCGGTCTACTTCTTCGGGTACCTTTCACATACGATTTCGAAATGTTAAGGTTATACTCGCGGCTGTAAAGTTTTTTGTGAGCAAGCACGGTAAAGATCCAAAGCTCAAATAAATCCTGCGACACCCAACTAATATTAATATACCTCATGAGCACGAAAACTTACGAATTGAACATAGATCAAGTTCCTGGCTTCGTCCCTTCCTAGCTCATGAAATCTACCCTGGAAACTTTTAGAACTTCTGTTGTCATCTTCGAAAATTCATCCTACTATCTTTGGCATGAAAAGACCATACTTGCTGTTAGAGAACGTTTCTCTCTCCACACACATACAATTCAACCAAATGAAAAGCCATACATTCCCTAAATATCCAAAAAATATGATGCCAATATCATATCTAGTCCTGGTATCGGCAAAATAATTTCGCATGCTCTTAGGTAGAGTTTTTGTGTCTACAACAGCGATGCCCACCATATTTCTCTCCACTCACACAATTCAACCCATTGAAAAACCATGCACTCTCACAATTACAGCTCCTTAAAGTATGCAACGAAAAATGGAGCGATCCCACAAAACTCATGTAACAGAAAAACTATGCACTAACACAAAACGGCTGCCTAAAGTATGGAAAGGATAATATGGTGCCGGTACTAGACCAGGGTCAAGCACCATAATTTTCTATTGCATACTTTACGGGGTGTCATTGTGTGAGTGCATGCTTTTTCAATTAGTTCAATTGTGTGTGTGGAGAGAGAAAAGTGCAGTGAGAGCACATGTGCGCTCTCTTACTTCATCTATTGGTATCTACTCCAGACCAGCGATAGACACCATCTATTTCTATTGCATACTTTTGGGGGTGTCATTGTGTGAGTGCATGCTTTTTCAATTAGTTGAATTATGTGTGGAGAGAGAGAGAGACGTTTACTGAGAGCACGTGTGCGTTCTTTCCTGCCTAACGCTGCTCTAGACCAATGGTGCACAAGAAGAGAATGCTATTTTGGGTTTTTGTATGGGAAAGAGAGTTGTAGTATACTTTTTCGTAAAGACGCGTGCATGGCTGCTCTAGACCACGGGTGACCAAGAAGAGAACAGACCAAAATGTGAATCTATAAAAAATGACAACCCAGCAAACCAAATGTCGGATGTCCGACACGTCTGAACAATTTCGGAAGCAACGTCGTTCAGATTTCGTTCCGATTTCTAAACGATTTTTCGGAGCGGAAATTGTTCAGATTTTGTACCGATTTCGTTCCGATTTCGGAACGAATGTCGGAAAGAAATTTCCTATCCGAATTTCCCAAGGATTTTATTCAGATTTCGTTACGAAATCGGATCGAAATCGATACGATGTCGTTCCGACATTTCGTTCCGAAATTATGTCAACCACTTCATACAACTTTCGTTAAGATATCGTTACGATTTCGGATCAGACATCGGACGTATCGTTCGAATTTTGTTCCGATTTCGTTAAGATATCGGTACGATTGGTTTGCTGGGAACTTATGTCAGTGGTTTTGTACGCACGTAAGCTTCAAACCAATAACAAATCAAAACATTTGCTCTCTTTTGTACGCTCTTTCTTTGCTTTCGTTGTGTGCGTGTAATTTGACGAAAAACGTCGGCACTGCCATGGTACCATGGGCACTACCGTGTCGTGCGTGATCACACTTGTTCTAGACCGGTGTTGACCATGAAGAGGACATGCTAAAATGCGAATGTGGTGATAAAAGTGGCAACATAAGACCGGGTGCTACTCGCTAGCAATGACAATTCCAATTGTGGCTATTTAACTAGTCCAGAACTAGTTCTACGCCGTATTAGTACAAAATATTGAGTGTCTTTTTTGTACTAGTATGACGAAGGGAACCAATTGTGACATTTTTATCCCCATGAAATCGAAATGGTGTCAGTTGCGAATATAAACTCTCAAATAAATACCAAACAACTATAAAAGAGTGGAACGATACAACATTCTGGTATATGATTGCAAATTTGGAACTAGTATAATACCATCTACGGGTAATACAGATAGGAGCGTCAATTAGTTACCTCGTATGATATCCATGCTAAAGTTTACAGTTGATTGCAATATAAGGCTTATATAGTTCAACTAGTTACTGTAACCTTGCGAAAATACAAGTTTCAGACACCGAACGAGCTCATATTGCTAGCGGGACACTACAAAACGAAAATAAATAAAACCTTTGTTCTCTTTTCAATCGGTTCATATACATATGTGTAAATTGCCGAAAAATTGCATAACCTCAGCAATACTACCGATTTCCCATAATCCGGGGAGAGTGCACTCCAAATTCTTCTTCCTCCTCCCATCTCTTAACTTTGTATAATACATATTAAAACAAAAACATTTATATAATAAAACTTTTTATTTGCATTATTTTTAATATAATTTCCTGCACCTTCTATTACAGCTGCGATCGGATTCTATGGCCAGTGTTTATTCTGGAGCTGGCGAAGGACGTTATGGTACCGTTGTGGTAAAGGGCCAAGTAGAATTTGCCATGCAATACAATTACAAATTGGGAGCTTTGGAGATACATGTGGTACGCTGTAAAGATTTAGCGGCTGTTGATGCCAAGCGTAACCGCAGTGATCCTTATGTTAAGGTAATAATAAAAAATTAGCTTCAGTCAGTGATTAAATGACTAATTTGTATTTCTTCTTTTAGGTTTATTTATTACCCGACAAATCCAAGGCTGGTAAACGCAAAACCAAAGTTAAAAAACACACCTTAAATCCCATTTTCGATGAAGTGCTACGTTTCCATATGCCAATTTCAAGTTTAGAATCACGTACCCTGTGGTTAACGGTATGGCATTCGGATATGTTTGGTCGTAATGATTTCTTGGGTGAAGTCAGTGTAAATTTACAAGGCAGAGTTTTTGATAATCCGCAATCGCAGTGGTATTTGTTACAAGAAAGGGTAGGTTTAGATTTGTACAATCAATCTATTCCAATGTTCTAATTTTCTTTTTTTTCATTTCAGAGTGAACCTTTTGATGAGGTTGCCACCTATAGAGGTGATATTGTTGTTGGTTTAAAATATGTACCTCCCGAGGGTGCTAAAACCAGTTTTATGCGTTCCAACACCTCTTCATCATCGGGTGGTCTACGCAAATTCGGCAGCATAAAATCTGTGGCCATTTCAAAATCAGATCGTTCAGCCAAAGGTGGCCAGTTACATGTATTAGTTAAGGAAGCCAAACATTTGACTCCCATAAAACCGAATGGTACTTGTGATGCTTTTTGTAAAAGGTATGGCCATTAATTGTACTTTGTGGTTAGAATTTTTGTTTTAATTGTCATTTCTTTTTTGTAGTTATTTATTGCCAGATCGCACCCGTAGCTCTAAGCAAAAGACACCCATTGTTAAACGTTCCACAAATCCCAGTTGGACATACACTATTGTGTATGAGGATGTGACATTAGAAGATTTATCCGAGCGTGCATTAGAGTTAACCGTTTGGGATCATGATCGCTTGGCAAGCAATGAATTTTTGGGTGGTGTACGCTTTTCACTGGGCACTGGTAAGTAACAATGATGTGTAGTAACAAAACAACTATTTACCCTGAATATTCCTCAAGAGACAAATCGTCACCTGAAATGCCCAAAGACGTAACCCTCAACGTAACCCTTTGAGGGTTACGTCTTTGGGTGACGAAATGCAGAGTTTTTAAAAGTTCTGTTGGTTTATGTCAGAAGAGAGGGTTATATAGGAATGCTGCCAGTATGCCAAATAATTTTTAAACGGCGAAGCTGTCGCCGTATCCCTCAATTTTATTTCAAAATGTATATCATTAAATTGTTTTTATTATTTTTTTCAGGTAAAAGCTATGGTCGTATTGTCGATTGGATGGATGCCTCAGGGAAAGAATTATCTCTGTGGCAAAACATGTTGGATCGTCCCAATTTTTGGGTCGAAGGCAGTGTTGTTCTAAGATCCTCACTGGATGGTATACGAGCCATACCATAAGGATTGTTATAAAAACCCTAGTTTTAATTGTCCCCCTCCCTCTAATGTATTTTTTATTTTTTGTTACGCATAAAAATGCGTCGAGAGTGTTTTTTTTATAAACAATTAAGCGACAAATTGAATAATTTATTCACTACAAAAAAATTGTTTTAAAACAAATGACGACAAAAGTATTTTCAAATCATACAGACAAAACAAACCTCTAGTTGTATCCGATATAAAACAAATATTTATTTCATGACAATTATTCACAAGCATTATTAGCATTACGATAAAAAAACAAAAACATTTTTCTGAAAAGACAAAAATTAAAAAAATAAGAAAAACAATACGAAATATCATAAAAACTGAAATGATAGCGCATTGCATCAACTTACAATAAAAATGTTAATTATAATAAAATTATAAATATACAATAATATTAATTAATAATAATACTAGACTACCACTACTATTACTACTTATACATATACATACATATATGATACATATAATTATTATATATACATTTAAATAAATACTACTTCTAAGTAATTTTAAGGCAAATTCTAAACTATGACAAGATTATCTTGAATAAAAAAAAAAAACAAAAACGATAATAAACCCAAACAAAAACATATTTTTTACATTTTGAAAAAGAAAAAAATCAGCAGCAGCTATAACTTGAAGAAATCTATTAAGAAACACACACAAGAATACTTTCTTCCACCTATGATCTATGTGAATCTTCTAAACATATCATTGTTTCATACACAAAAAAGTCTTTCTGGTGAATAAAAAACGCCTTAACTGCAAAAAGGTATTTTGGTGTAGTATATAAACAAACAAAAAAAAGAAAAAAGTCTATAAAAATTACAAAAAAATGTTAAAACTTAAATGAGCAAGCAGTATTCTTATATGAAACACAAGCAGACAAAAAATTCTTACAAAAGAAATAAAAAATAATTTCTAATGAAAAAAAAAAAAACAAATTTGCAATATACATAAACTATATAAAGGAAAAAAGACATTTTTTACAAATAACAATACTATTAATGAGAATGTGCTTAATAAAAAACATCATATAATCACTATTTTCTTGTTTTTTTATTTTTCTTCTTTTTGTACTCATGTTTTATTTAATTTCCTCATTGTTATGTTGATTTTCATACTGCATTAGTGACCATCATCCTATTCCATAGAAATATATTTGAACACAGTATAATTATGTAAGTACGAATAGTATAGATTAAAAAGAGAGACGTGTTGTGCACTCGGAACAGATTTTTGCGTAAATGTAGACAGCCTTGGTAAATGAAACTGCGATCTGACATCTGCGAAATCTGTCTCTGATTTTGCAAGTGTTCCAAAGTTTTGTTATCTTCTCGCACGCACTGTCCACACTATTATGGCACATCCAATTTTCCTAAATTCCCTGTAAACTACCTCTAAATGATTATAATTTGGATATACTTATATAATTTGTTGTTCCTTATTATTCCTAAGATTTGTGTGGTCAGTATTTGTCCAACTTTCTACTTTTAAATCATACCAATTTTACCTTTTCTATGCTTATGCAACAAAATCGACGACATTTCTTGCAAATGCCTAATTGGGGTGTTTGGGTGCGCCGAACAGAGAGATACATATACAGCGTCGGCCAAAACTAAGGCACTCCCTCAGTACATTTTTTTAAATGATATTTTTTAAAAATTTTATTTTTTTAAGAAAACTATGTTGTATTTTTTTGTATTTTTCTTTTTATTTACTTATATATGTATTTATTACAGGAAAACAATATCATCTATGCCTAAAAGATGTGTTTGGGTCATCCAGAATAAAGGATACGCAACGAAATGTTGCAAATTGGGGGTGCTTTAGCTTTGTCCGCTTATATTTGCGACCTAAAATGTTTTTTGAATTTCAACTTTTGTTTATAAATTCTGAATTACTTATGTTTGTGTTTTCCAATAAAAAAGATATAAATGAGTAAAAAGAAAGATATAAATGAGTAAAAAAGGTACAACTTTGTTTTCTTAAAAAATTATCATTCTAAAAAAAATGTACTGAGGGGGTGCTTTAGTTTTGTCCGACACTGTAGTGGTCTTTGGTTACTTAATAAATGCCGTTCCCCTAAATACCATATCCTTGTTTGTTTAGAATTTTTGGGAAAGATGTTTTTATTTAAGTGTGGATACAATGTATATGCTATCCGGGTCATATTATTTTGGGGTACGAGACATATGATGCTCATGGTATATACATAGGTTGTGTTTCAAAATTTTGTAACGTATCGAAATAATAGCCGTAGGCCGTAGGCCGTAGACCTTGATAATACCAAAAATCAATGTCTCGGCGAACTGAGTCGATCTGGCTATGAGCGTCCGTCCGTCTGTCCATCAAAACTTTGTAATCACGTTAAGCCTGGATAGAAATTATTGGTGGAGATGGGGCCTATAAACGAAGAAGCCTATTGATTTTAGTCAACTTTTTATTCATATGCAAATATATCGTTTCTATTAGGGATATTCTAAAAAAAAAGCCTGACGACGAAAGTATAAAATCAAAATATCTTCTTTGCAACGGTACAAAGTAGGTTGGCGTAGGTGGCCAAACAATGGAAATGTCGCAATAATCTCTAATCTAGCCCAAATTCCATTTTTTTATTTTAAATGTAATAGCGATTATTCCAACTTTGGTTGGGGTTATTTCAAGCCTCTTCACAGCTTCAAATTGGTACAAATTGTGTTACTGGTAGTGCTCCAATACTTAAGATATAGAAAAATACGCTCAGCTCACTAGTTTCCAGTATGCTTCTGTTGGACGTATTCCAAGGGAACCAGATAATGAAAGCGTACCTACCGCCTAAGTTTCAAATCAGTACCAAATGTGTTGGTGTTGAGGATCAAATATGAGAGTTATTGCAAAAGGCTATAAGCTATCCGAATTTGTATATTTTGAAATTTTTATTTTAATGACATATGTACTCTTGTATATCTGCTTTTATTTGGTCAATAACACTATGCTACAAAAGTCGACCAAAAAATTCAGGGGTTCTCATGAACCAATTCAGTTTTGTTGGAGTCCATGGAAAACGAAAATGCCTATAGGTTTTCCAGATAACTTTGTAAACTGATTTTTTAAGGGTAATTATACGAAAATACCTATGGTTTTTTCCAGATCGCTTCGTAAAGTGATTTTATAACGGTAACTATAGAGAAAAATTACTTTCTTGGATTTTCAACTTCCTTTAGTTATTTTTGACAACTATACAAGTTCTTACCTTACCAACCTTGAAGGTGGCGAAGATGCTATAACTGTCATCGTTAATCCAGCAACCCTTTTTTTATAAATATGGCTCCTGGACTAAAACGATGTCAACTTCAGAATCAGAATTATCTTCCAATATCTTGGGCATGGCGGAATATTTTCAAACCAAGTGCTAAATACAGTCTACCCTCACCTGTTCATAGATATTCTTGTTCATGAGTGTCTATTGAGACCCTGATGACAAGACCCCAATTCTCCGAGCTGTGGTTGACCAGTTTCCATTAGCTGGTCTGGAGATTGGGATTCGATCGAATATAGTCAGTATGCGTGCAGAGTACTCAAAGGGCGTAGGCACCCATGTTGGCAATTTCCTTCTACGGGGGATCTCCTCCATGCCCATGACCGCAGCCTTTGTTTTCACAGCAGATAACGTTGACTCCCCTATAGAGGGCAACACAATGTCTCCCAGATGATCTTCCATTAGACGCCATCGATTGCCTATGTGTTTACAATCAGGCTCAGCTCTATCGATAATCGCAACTCAAAGTTTGTCTGGAACCATCGGATGTTTGTGCTCCCACCCGTATGAAAAGAGATCCTTGTGGCTTTGATAAGCTCGTGGGTCTACCACTCTTCACCTTGATCATTGGTCGAGAATGGTTGGTTTCTGGTTAAAACCACACACTCAGGTATAGAGTGCGGTGCAGAACGAATTTTTCCTGCCCTATGCACTCTTGATTTCTCTTGGAATTGTTCTATCTATCACCTTCGACTTCACATCCTTCAACTTCGAGGAGTGTCACGCCAGTGATGGTGAGGTATCTTTTTTCGAATTTGCTCACAACATTGAGATTGATCCTGGGACCTAATTATGGCATTCGATTCGATCGAGTATTTGCTCGTGAATAAATAAATGGAACTATGAAAACCTATATGTTTTTAAAAGAACATTAAGAAGATAGATGCTAAAAAATTATAAATGAAAAAATGTAAATATTTCTTGAATTCGTTGAATAACACTTTTGGTAAAAATTTCGGCATGAAGTTGTGCTAGAAAAATGTACGAAATTATTTATTTTTGTACAACTTTTTGACATTGTTGTAACATATAGCTAATGCATCTACATCAGAGACGCGCTGTCTTTGCAAAGAAGTATAGTGAGGGCGCCCACTGAGTTGTTTTTGCATTTGCTTCTCTCTCTCACGTACTGTGTACGTGTAAATAAACAAACGATGAATATCATGTGGTTGTTGTTTTTTTCACCAATGCATGCACATATGCTGTAGTATTGATGGAAATATTATGGGCGACGCTGATCTACATCCACAGAAAAAAATTTTAGCCGTTTGATAAAAAAAAGTCAAAGATTCAATCAAAAATTTATAGATTTTCCGGCGATAGAAAGATTGTCATATTGTTACGGAATTAGATTTAACTAATCTCCGTGTAGACGATGTTTTATTCCCCAGTACGATTTGCACCAAATAAAACAGGGTTCGTTTTAGATTACGTTTCTACAATGCTTTATTTACTTTATTACACTTATTCGGAACCGACTTTAATTACTAAGCACACAGCAAGTCTCTAGTTAGCACGTAGCTATTCTTTAACCGATCTGTTCAGTTCAACGCTTAAAACACAACTCACTCGTCATTCCCAGTTCGCCTGTATTTAAAAAAACACATTGTGCTTGATAAAAACAAAATATTTTCTTGATGAAAACAATTGTTAATTACATTTTCTTTCAATCGATAAAAAAAATGTTCATATCATGGTGTAATAATATAAGGTGTAAGTGACAATCAGTAGGTTTTCTACTTTTTTTGTAAACTAAAATGTCAGAATTTATTAGGTTCTACCCAGAATATTCCAAAATTTAAAAAATAGTTTTTAAAGTGTAGAATGTATCACATTATGTATAGAGTAAATTCGAAGCCAATTAGGATTCAATTTTAAATCTTTCCATTCATTTCCTGTTAAATTTTCAGAACTATTTTTGAACGATCCTAGTATTCGAATATTGTCATTGACAGTTTTGTTCACATATTGTACATTTTTTAGTTGTTGTAATTCATGCAAACACCTTACTTCTTACACCATGGTTCATATTTACAATTATTTTGTTGTTTTTTTTTAAATACAAACCCAAAAGCCAAATTGGTCGAGAATGGTTCGATATTGATTTTAAATTAGATTAAAACTATTAATAACTTATTACGGAAAGCGTATATGTCATTTTAACAAATAAAATGAAATAATGCTTTACTGAACTTCAATGCATTTGGTGCGGAAACTTTTTTCGCGATAGAGAAAAAATGACACCGTATTTCATAGTAGTTTTTCGTGCTCTACGCGGCTATGCGGTGGTATTTTTGATATTTGCAAAACATTTATAACCCTAATGTTTATTGGTAGCTATTCTAACAACCACTGAATGCTGATACAAAATTTGGAATATTTTGATACATATTTTTGTCAATATGTGAAATATTTTATCAGTTCAATATAAAAAGATCGATAAATATTTTAGTCAATAAGTGAAATATTTTATCAGTTGTATTTTTACTTTGTAATCAAATAATTTTATCGAATATCGTCAATATGACAATTTTTTTATCGCCGGAAAATCGATAAATTTTTTTCTGTGTACCTTAATAAATGTACGATTGTTATGGAACGCATTTGTTTGTGGCGCGAATAGGTTTTCACAGTTCGATTTATTCATTCACGAGTAAATACTCGATCGAATCGAATGTCATAATAAGGCTCCAGATCAATCTCATCAATATGGACGGGTGTGTCCTGCCTACAAAATGTCCTGCCTACAAATTAACGACACTGATGGAAGTATTGGAAACATTATCGGGCAATTTCTTGCTGGGGCGTTTTAATTTTTCCGATTTTTGTCGGTAACTCAAAAAATGAGTTACTGAATTGCACTACTGGTCTGCCCCCTTCCGAAACTACTGTCCCGTCAACCGGATCACTCCAGTCCTGGTTTTATCATTATTCTTAAGCGTTGCAGTGGTTTTTGTTTGGTTTGTTGGAATTACTTTTTGGTTTAAATTTTTTTCAGTATCCATAAGATATATGGTATACGGAGGTAAAGAGATCCACCATGACATAGAGCCCTGCAGTACCATGGCAAAGATTTTACAATTAAGTCTATACTGTGTTGAGGCGCCCAGATATCAACGAGGCTCAGTTTTAATACAGTTGGTACCATAACTACACGACTTCGCCTGAAAGAAATTGTGGATTTAAGCCCCCGTAGTCTACATTCAACATTTTGCTTTTTAATTTCTACGTTTTTTTTTTGTCGTTATGTTTTCATCATTTTCCATATCTGCTTACGTTCATTATAAAATTAATCGGATTTTCTACATTTTTTTCTAATATATTTCTAAATATTTATTTTATATATTCTTGAATTTCATTATGCTGTGGTATTAAAAATAAATTATAAAATGAAACAAACAAAAATTAAAAAAATAAATAAATTGGCGTTGAATACAAAAATAATAAAATAGGTTTATAAAACGATTCTTATGAATGCTTTTATTATGTAAATGATGAGTAAATCAGAAAATAAGTAAAGAATGAATGAAATGGAAATGAAAACAAAAACAGAATTAAATAAATTAAATTTAGTTAAGTTATGACTAGAGTTAATTACCTACCACAAACTATATATACATACATACATACAACAACATTCTTTGCATGAAAAATCATACATTTATAAAAATATACCACATACATACAGTATGCAAAACTCATATTCGAACACCCTTCAAAAATGAGTAAAATCGTCATTTATAGCAGATATGACAGAAACGAGAGTATTAAGTCCCTGTCCACATGATTTCATTGAAAAAATGTCATGAAAATTGGCGTTCTTAGATCGAGTTCCCCACTACAGCAAATTTCATGATATTACTCTACTATGGATCTCGATCTAGGGACGCAATTTTTTAAAGTTTTTTTTTTCAATGAAATCAAGCTAGTGTGGGCCGGGACTACTTTATTGGACAGAGAATTTTTAAGAATAATTTACATGAAACAAAAATATTTTTTAACTAGTTCCAACATTTAATAGCGTTCAGAGCCGAGGCAAAATTCATATTCGAACACGTTAAGGCACTACATTTTTACTTTTTTAAAATATTTTTCTAGGTAAAATGCGACTTTTTGTACTTGAATATCCCTGCGGAGGCCTCTGATGTTCAGAAACATACAATTTAGTAAAGTTAACGTTGGAAAATTTTTTTCTTAAAATTGAATTGATTAAAAATTTTTGTGCATTCTCTACAAAACTAAGCAATATGGTTCAAGAAATGAACAGTAATGTATGGATATTGCTTAAAATAGATTATCTTAGTTGTTCCGCAAGCATATGTCGCATTTTACCTTAAAAAAAAGCAAAAATGCAGTGCCTTAAAGTGTTCGAATATGAATTTTGCCTCGACTCTGAACGCCATATACCATTAAGTGATGGAACTAGTCAAAATATATTTTTGTTTCATTTAAAATATTATTAAATATTCTCTATCCAATAAATTAATGCTCTTGTTTCTGCCATATCGATTTTACTTATTTTTGAAGGTTGTTAGAATATGAGTTTTGCATACTGTACATATTTGCTGAATCACTCGTTGCCTAAATACCACTTCACTTTTATACTTGGATTTATTTTTTCATAAAACCGCAAATTTTCAAACAATTTAGCTAACCAACCGAAAACGCAATTGCAGTTACCTAAAGACGTTTTGCAAAACGTCTAGCAGAAAATATGACTTGAAATGTTTCCTACATTTTTAGAAATAGCATATGTATGTTTGTATCACTGTGGTCAGTCATTATGGTATTTAGAACAAAACCAAATCTCATAAAAATCAATCAGACATTAATTTACATAAATACCTACATACAAAATACACTAGCGGTCATCTGAATAGGTTTGAATTTTTTTCTTTTTATATGTTAAGGTATCTTCTGATGTGTTTGTATTGCAGATCCATACTATTTAGTTTTTGAGAGTCCTATACTATGCCAACATTCCCAAGAAAAAACTTGACGGTGTTGCCATATTTTCGGAAAATATCCTAATTATAATAAAAAATGTACAAAAAGTGACCAATTTTTGCGATCATCAGAATAGGTTTGAATCAAATAAAATTGAAAAATTGTACTATAGAAGCAAATATTGCGCAGTTTTTTGGTTTAGTTTAGTAAAATGGAACATTCTGATAAATCCTACAACAAATTTGACCCGCTTTATTTGGAACGTGGGTTCAATTCTCAACATTGAAAAGTTACCAAGAACTTTCAGATAAAATCAAGAAATACTCAAACCAAACCGTTTTATAAATTTGCTTTAAATGACTTTTTGATTTCGTTAGATCTATTCTGAGCTTCGAAAATTGTCTGAAAGCAAATACCAAGTGTAGCCATATTATTAGGATCGATAAAATGGAAAGGTCATTGAAAATAGATGGTATTTTAGTTCAAGTTTCATTTTTTAACTATCCTTGCAGTACAAATTTGTGTGTTATCATGCTCATAAATCCACCATAGTTGACCACATGTATCATTAATGTTCGAAAATTGGTATGGAAGAATGTTTCTTCGACGACAATAAAGTAGAAAATTGTAATTCAGATTTAAGTCAAAGGGGCATGATATCGCCGACTTTTATAGTGCTGTATAACCTCAGTAGTCCATTCTTTTGTACTTATTCGTGTTTGTTTTATGACTTGTGAACAGAAAAAAACCTTTTGAACTGACTATATAGATATTACAGCACTATAACAGTCGGTGATATCATGCCCTTTTGTCTTAAATTTGAATTACAATTTTCTACTTTATTGTCGTCGATTAAACATTCTTCCAGACCAATTTTCGAACATTTATGATACATGTGGTCAACTATGGTGGATTTATGAGCATGATAACACATAAATTTGTACTGCAAGGATAGTTAAAAAATGAAACTTGAACTAAAATACCATCTATTTTCAATGACCTTTCTATTTTATCGATCCTAATAATATGGCTACACTTGGTATTTGCTTTCAGACAATTTTCGAAGCTCAGAATAGATCTAACGAAATCAAAAAGTCATTTAAAGCAAATTTATAAAACGTTTTGGTTTGAGTATTTCTTGATTTTATCTGAAAGTTCTTGGTAACTTTTCAATGTTGAGAATTGAACCCACGTTCCAAATAAAGCGGGTCAAATTTGTTGTAGGATTTATCAGAATGTTCCATTTTACTAAACTAAAGCAAAAAACTGCGCAATATTTGCTTTGATAGTAAAATTTTTCAATTTTATTTGATTCAAACCTATTCTGATGATCGCAAAAATTGGTCACTTTTTGTACATTTTTTATTATAATTAGGATATTTTCCGAAAATATGGCAACACCGTCAAGTTTTTTCTTGGGAATGTTGGCATAGTATAGGACTCTCAAAAACTAAATAGTATGGATCTGCAATACGAACACATCAGAAGATACCTTAACATATAAAAAGAAAAAAATTCAAACCTATTCAGATGACCGCTAGTGTATACCAAAAAGAATAAAAAAATAACATATTTTACACACATACACAATTACAGCGTTTAGTAATAGAAACGATACTATTAGACCACATAGATGAATATTTTTTGGATTATATAAATCCACCAAAATAAAAACAAACAAATAGAGTAGTTGAGTTGAAATTTGTATCAAAAATATATTTAATATTGTATTTACATAAATGGCAAAACTGGCCATAACAAGAAAATGCAAAATATTTTTCACATAAAAATTTCAAAATAAATAATCTCTAATATAGCAAAAAATATATAAAATTAATTATAATATTAAATTCTAAAATCACAACTTTTGATACATCATATTTCATATCAATGATAGGAAACATATAAAACAGACATACATCCATTAGTAAAAATACAATTTATATTAGGCAGATATAAACAATAATTGATTCATAATGCAATGAATAACTATTTATTTAATAGGGTGGAGCGATACTGTATTGTTTTTATTTTACTACTGAGTTAATTGTTTGCAGTTAGGGACTGGTTTCGCTGCCTCACTTTACTTTTGCTTCATTCTGGCCGGGAGCAATACATAATAGGAGTTGCTACTTATAGCAAAAAAAAAACTCTATTTTCCGCTTTTTCGTTTTTTTTCCTTGTCTTCGTTAGCTGCACGACCCTTCTGGTCATACCATGGATTCTTTGATGGAGCCCTCTGGTACCCATTCCAAGGCTGTTTGCAGTAATATTTTACCACTGCCCTGAGTGATTTTTTAAAAAATTCAGCGAGTTGAGTGATATATGCTGAGCCTGTGATTGCAACTTACTGATGTCCAATTTCCGTGGTGTGTCTGTTCGAATTTTTTTTCGCTGCGTTCAATCGGATACATATCTACGCTGCAAAAAGGAAGGGTTCTGAATCGACGCTTGCTCTTCGGATCGATGGTACATCCAACACGTTCGATGTAAGTCTTTCATCTATCAAAAAGTGATCAAGTTGGTTTCTTGTATTTTGAGTTGGTGACAGTCACGTGTCCTTTGAATGTCCAGATGCTTAAATCTGCTACTGCTAACTACCATGTTCTTGCTATAAGCCTCATTCCATTGCCAGATGTTTCACTACTGAGAGAGACTGAGTTTTTCGACTGTTGGGCCAAAGATGTTCTACTTTCTTATTTTGGCATTAAAATCGCCTAGAATAATTTTAATTCCATGGGTAGGGCAACGGTTATATGGGTCATCACATGGTAAATCACTACCTTTAACGGATAACAAAAGAAATTTCCCAGGCGACACAGCGTGGAGGTCAGTGCCCACTTGAGCTTCAAAGCTACTGAAGTTAGTTGAATAGGTTTGGCAGGGCATTTAAAAAGGGTTGTGTGGGTTTGGACGCTGGGCAGATGTTTTGCGTGGTGTCATCAATTCTAACCCCATATGAATTTAGACGACTGCACCATCCCTAAAGTAGTTGTGCAAAAACTAATCCGGTTTCTCGTGGAAACTGACGTTCTTCATCTGCGATTGATAGAGGATTTAACACAATAGTCGTTCGTGGCATCTGCGACTAGAACTGTATGTATCCTATCTATACCTGCTTGATGTGCTTGGCAGATCTAGGGGTCCCCCTTTCCGCATGCTGCGGTTTTTATTTTAAAAAATTGTTTGCAATTTTTGTACATAGCCTTTGTATTTTCTTAAATAGTGAAAATAATGTTGGAAAACAAAGCGCGATGTTTTCAAAAAAAAAAAAAAAATAATTTTCAAAAATTGTGAAAATAAAATATTTTTGTGAAAAATCACGTGATTTTTTTAATTATCGGCTTTGGCGGTTTTCTTTTTTAAAAGTCGTAATAACAGATTTTAAAAATAACTTTGCAAAATGTCGCCTGTGGAGCTTTCTCTTCAAGAAAAAGTAATTCCATATTTTTATTACAACTTTCCATTTGTGAAAATATTTTTGTAACATATTTTCGACCGCGGCGGGTTTCTTTTTTAAAAGTCGTTGTCGAATATTTTTATAATAACTCTTCATTTTCTTAAATTGTGAAAATGAAATAAATAAATAAATAAATAAATATATATATATATATATATATATATATATATATATATAAATAAATAATGCACTTAGTTTCGGATAAAATCGATCAATAAAGGGTTCAGACTTTCACAAAAGAAATTAGGGAAGGCACCTGATGCCGTCTGGAGGTGGTGGAATGCAGGAAAGGTAGAGGTTAAACAGTTCCGAAGATACCTTAGAGAACTCTCTGTTTCAATCTACGAATTTCGGGTAGGACTGGCGCATATACTTGATTATCCAAACAACTCGATGACCTCAAACCACTCCAGACAGCATCAATGGCTGTTGATAAGTCGAGCGCCATTAACAATGTCCCAGCGGACGATTTATTGTGTGACATGGCGTGCAGCGCTCTTGTAGTGCTGTGCTGCATGCTGATGATCCGAAACTGGATAGCTATTTCTGGTGCCTCAAGAGTTATTGCTACTGGCGACAAAACCGAAATCAGCTATGTGTGTAAGATTCACCAGATTAGCTGGTATCCTTGCCTGTCTTCAGGAACGGGGCCACACTAAAGTACAGTACACATTGTCAGTTTTGAATGACGATTTTTTGCAATTATCGATACCTGTCCAACCGTCCAGCAACCACAAAATATTATGTGGTTGCATGATGAATGACGAAAATGAACGGCCACACTAGCAAGCAACAACAAAGCTGTCATTCAAAACTGACAATGTGTACCCAGCTTAACCAATTTTCAGATATCGGGCACGGTGTGTTTGGCTAGCGACAGGTTGAGAATTTTCGAAGTATACTCAATTCCCGGCTCATTCAGCTGTTTCAGCATTACCATGGGCCTAACGCTTTGGGTGATTTAGCGTCCCTGATGGCATTTGCAACATCATCCATTGTGGTAGTTCCTGTTCGACAGGAAGAGTTCTAGTGCAATGTCCTGACACTTTAGTGATGCTCGACAAATTATGGATTAAAATAACTTGATCATATCTTCCTGTCATCCTTCTTTCCTTCTTCGAGAGTGACTGAACCATTGCCTACAAATGATGTAGACACTTGTTTCTCTTGTGCTCAGCGACCAACTTATCAACATCCAGTTTCAACTCCCTAAATCTGTCGTTACTATCGTTGGTTCGACTCTGATT
This sequence comes from Musca autumnalis, assembly GCF_047663935.1. Lineage (NCBI taxonomy): Eukaryota > Metazoa > Arthropoda > Insecta > Diptera > Muscidae > Musca > Musca autumnalis. Next base: position 152,937,862 of record NW_027411644.1, read on the forward strand.
TACTAGTCCCGTCGAGTTTGCTGAGAAATTTGATCTAATCCGATCGATGTCCGGGAACATCCTTTCTGCTATCCGAACAACAGAGGGTTTGGACAGTTCTCTGTTTTCGATGATTTGTGAAATCTCTGAAAATAGGCCAACTAGCTTTCCTATGATTGATGAAAGTGTGTCGTTCAAAGATGATGTAGTCGTGTGGATGGTCTGACCAAGACAAAAATCGGTAAAATTAAAATGCTTATAATTTCGGATAATTAACGATATTATTCGGTAAGTTGGCGAACAATAAAAAGTAGTCGTAATGTTCTACCGATAGCGATAGTGTTGTCAACTTTTTTTTGAATTTTTCATTTACAATTTTGGATTTTAATGTTACCCATTTTTGTCGGTAACTCAAAAAATGAGAATCCAAAAAGTCATTAGATTGGATATTAAATGTTTTGAGTATCGAACTTGGTTAAAGTTGCGGTGTTTGTATGGAATTACTGTGTGAGATTGTAGGATTAAAGGTAGAATTAGACGTGACATAACCATAAAACCATAAGGCCATATCAATCAGCTGATTCAACCAAACCTATGGAAATCAATGTTTTCGATTAGTAGTAACATAACATAATGCCATAGCCATAACCATAAGAAACCAATTGGGTTTTGGTTTTCTATGGTTATGGCGTTATGGCTATGTCACGTCTAATTCTACCTTAACTTGGTTGGGGAGATGATGTTTGGAGCGGGATATTTTGGTAGTTTGCCACTTCAATTGGTCTACTCCATAAATCAATGGGGCGCAAGTCTATGGGATTAACCGAACATGAAAGTAAATGTACTGTGTAGTGAGTAGAGTTGTGCCAAAGGAACTATTTGGAACGATCTAGTTCGCAGTTCCCAAGGCCCATTTTTTTTTTTCTTTGAACAAACTGCGTATACTTAACATCACACGTTATATTTCATGATGTTACTCATACGTTTTGGAACTACTATTATTTTATTTTTAAGAACAAATTTATTGTTGCTATTTATTTAGCATCGCTCCACCCTAAATAACAATTACTCAAACAACTACAATTAATTTGTAGACATTTCTTAAACCCTTTTATTACAAAAATGCCTTCTTCTATTGAAACTTGTGAACTCATTGGTTTTCATTTAGTACCAAAAAACGTACCGTCTATCACTATTTTAGGTTTTCTGGAAACGTGTATGGTGCTATCCACTCCTACTCACTTAACAACTACAAATCTTAGACATTTGGACGAAGACACTAACGGACTGATGATACTTATTATATACATTTTTATATATAAAAAAACAAAAACAAATAAAAAACACATAATAAAAAATATACCCACCGTCATATTAAGACAGGATGACAACTATGGCAGAAGTTAAAACTTTCCTGAAAACTACAGCTGCACTTGATAACTTCTCATACATATTTAAAAAAAGTAACAAAATTAATATGAAAACTCAAATAAAAATACTATATTGCATGTATTTCAGTATGTTTATATACATACATCTAATGACAATTTTATAAAGAGTTCAATAGTTGCGTTATTTGTTTACAGTACACAAAATATTCTATATACAATAAACGATCAATAGATAATTGCTAATGTTTAGTGATAAGGTTAAGTTGAAATAAGCAAAAATGAAAATTTTCTTTAAATCGAAAAAAAAGATTGCCACGCAGTTTGTGAGGAGGCAAATGTGGAATTTTTAAAATATCATTCTTTTTAATATCTTCAAATCATTATCTCAAAAGTACGTGTCTAAAGCTGCATGTGGATTTGTTATTTATTTTGCTACACTAATTCGCCATATATCTTCACAGAAGTATATAGGAATTCTATAGGCTTTTTTTCGAAAAATTCCTAATTTATTTTGAAATTGTTGTTGATATCTTATCTAACAAAACATTTACTTCGATATGCACTTTTTAATTATATTCCATTTTCTAAACATCTACTCAGTTGTTCGCCAATAATAATAATAATAACAATTTGATAGTACATTAATTACAATAAGACCGCCTCCTCACAAACAAACATGCAATGATTAAAAGAAATATATTAAAAATAGTATAAACAATTTAAACAAAGGTCAATAATTAAAATTAGACAATTAGTTACTTGTGTTGCGTTGCATTTGTCATGCATGACATATAAAATTTCTCACTCAATAATATTAAATTGCAATTAGTGAGTTTTGTTTTGAGCGTAACCCCTCCCAATTGTTAACTATAAAAAAGTCGATCAGTTATAAATATTTAGAATACCCTAAGTAAACAAAAATAGTTTAGAAAAAAATCCAATTCTATTCTAAGTTAAAGCCTTCTGAAAAATTATCCAATTACCCATCCTCAATTGTTCGTATTTACTTGCAATCCGAGTTGTGTGAATCTTTAATAAAGAAAAAAATAACTTATAAGCAAATGAAATCAAACTTCTAAAACTCAAAGAAAACAAAAACAAATGTGAAAAATTATAAAGCAAAGCCTATCCTATAAGTACTCTATGTATTCCTCTTCTTCTACTAAGATATGAGAAACTAAAAACCCAGAGTTGTATTTTTATTCATAATTATTTACATAACAAACAAGCGTTGTCTTTATAGTCGTATAAGTTTAGATTGAAGAATAAACAACAAAATAAAAAAATAAAATTTTCCTATTTCAAAACTGCAACAAATTTGTTTTATTTATTATGTGAAGCTGTAATGTTATACAAAGGTAAAGCTAAAGTTGGAGACCACTCTACGTGAATTAATTTCTCAAAAACATTTGAAGCTAGTTCACAAAAAAATTATCAATGTAATTTTGTTGAACATATTCTCGGCTGTAATAGTGAGCCCGAGTTCAATAACATCACTTTTCAACTGTGGCAAATACCCCTCAGTGTAACATAGGCGACATTTCCTGGCTATGTCTTAAGACACGCCGCACAGTGTTGCCGCTTCCATACAAAAGTGGACAAAAATAGAAGTAGTTGAAGTTGTTTTCTTAAGACTTTTTTCAGTTTCACCGATTTTGACAAAAATGGGTTTAGTTCTGCATATAGCTCTCATATATATTTTCGCCCGATTTTATGTATTCGATGCACTTAACACGCAATGTACATATGTGAGATATTGATTAAATTAGGAAAATATGACGTAATTATCCATATTTGAGTGACTTCGGGCGAAATTATATATGGAAGCCATATTCAAACCTAAACCGATATGGACCAAAGTTGATATTTTTCATTCCTGTGCCCTCATAAATACTTGTGCAAATATTCATCAACCCAGGTCAACGGTAAAACTGAACAGTGGCCTGAGGAACATCCCATGTTAAATTGAGCCTTCAAAAATTAATCAAAAATTGAGCGAATTATAGCAAAATCGGGGGAAGATATATATGGGGGCTTTATCCAAATCTGCACCGATTTTTACAAAAATCATTGAATCAATTCAGGGACCTAAGAAAATATCACATATAAAATTTGAAGGCTATTCGATTAAAATTGACCGAGTTATAGCAAAATCGGGGAAAGATATATATAGGGGCTACATAATATTTGAACCGATATATCTCAGAAGGTTGCAGGAATGGGCAGAATTTCGCTTCGGAAGATATGTCCAATTAGCGATTTCGACTGTATATCTATACTTATAAAAGATTTCAGTAATGATGACTCACTGACTGACTGACTGATAATCAACGCCCAGACTAAACGGCTGGAGCTAGAATCTTGAAATTTTGGGTGAGGGTCACTCATGGACCGAATAGGTCAGATAAGGCTCGGTTTTTGGAAATTCGAACTAGAACAGTACGAAAAGTACTAAAAGCTACTAAATATGGTACCCTTAGTATTAGGCAAACGCGAAGAGCTAGAATTCTGAAATTTGGAATGAGAGATGGAGAGTTAGAAAGGTGTACCAAAGGGTTTTTGGAAATTCGAACTATAAGTGTACGAAATGTACTAAAAGTTACTAAATTTAGTACCATTTGGTATAACGTGAACGGACAGAGCTAAAATCTTGAAATTTGGAATGAAAATCAAATGGTACTAAATTTGGATCACGGTGATCGGATGCAGCTGTAATCCTGAAATTAGGAATTAAGATTACTGTTGGCGTGTAGGATTGAGGTAGTTGTGGAAATGCGTACTCATGGGTACGAATAGTACACAATATTGTACAATTTGGATTTGAGTGAACGGATATAGCTGGAATCCCGAGATTTGGAATAAGGAATACTGTAGAAGTGTAGGATTGATAAAGTTTTGCAAATTTTTAGTTATCAGTGGGAAAAGTACTAAATGGTACTAAATTTGGTACAATTTGGATTTCAGTGATATGATACATTTGGAATCGTGAGATTCGGAATTTAAATTGATGATGGAGTGTTGATAGAGGTAGGTTTGGAAATTCGTACTTTGGATACGAATAGTACTATCTGGAATCCTGAATTTCGGAATTAAGCTTATTGTTTGAACTTATCACTGACGTAGTTATGAAAATTTGTACTTATGAGTACGAAAAGTACTAAATAGTACCAAATCTGGTAGAATTTGGATGAACGGATATAGCTGGAATCCCGAGATTCGGAATAAGCATTACTGTTGGTGTGTAGAATTGATGAAGTTTTTGAAATGTTTAGTTATGGGTACGAAAAGTACTAAATGGTACCAAATTTGGTACAATTTTAATTTGTGTTCGGAATTACGATTACTGTTAGATTGTAGATAGAAGTAGGTTTGGAAATTCGTACGTTGGATACGAAAATTACTAAATGGTACCAAATTTGGTACAATTTGGATTGCGGTGATTGGATGCAGCTGTAATCCTGAAATTTGGAATTAAGATTGAGGTTATTGTGGAAATTCGTACTCATGGGTACGAATAATACTAAGGTACAAAATTTGGTACAATTTGGATTTGGGTGAACGGATATACATAGCTGAAATCCCGAGATTTGAAATAACGAGTACTGTTGGAGTGTAGCATTGATAAAGTTGTGGAAATTTTTAGTTATGGGTAGGATAAGTACTAAATATGGTACATTTGGAATCGTGAAATTGGGAATTAAAATTTATGTTGGAGTGTTGATAGAGGTAGGTTTAAAAATTCGTACTTTGGATACGAATAGTACTAAATGGTACCAAATTTGGATTTGAGTGATCGGATATATCTGGAATCCTGAAATTTGGAATTAAGGTTATTGTTTGAACATATCACTGAGATAGTTTTGAAAATTTGTACTTATGGGTACAAAAAGTACTAAATGGTATTAAATTTGGTACAATTTGGATTTGTATGAACGGATAGAGTTGAAATCCTGAAATGTGAAATTAAGATTACTGTATAAGTGAAGAAATGTGGTAGTTTTCGAAAACCTTACTTATGGGTACGAAGAGTACGAAATGATACAGTTTGGAGTTGAATGAACAGATACACCTGGAATCTTGAGATTTAGAATTACGATGTTTTTTGTTTTGTATTCAAGTTAGTGTTGGATTGAGACATGTCGTCGAAAAACGTGCTATAAGTGTACTCAATTTGTTGGGTGTAGGGACTGTGCTGGAATCTGTATGTTTTGGAGTTAGAGTGAGTATTGCAACGTTTGTCTCGTTGTTAATGTGTAAAGGTGAAATAAGGCTGATCTTTTTTGAAAATCGAACTAAAAAGGGACGAACAGTACTAAAATAAATATTGATTAAAATTCGCCATTTTCATATTATACATATTGTTATTTGTTTTTATACCCTTTCAGCATACGAAGTAGCGGACACTATATATATATATATATATATATATATATATATATATATATATATACAAATCTTAACCGATTTCGATATAATTTGGCATACTTATTTCTAGATCGAATTCAGTCACACATACCAAATTTCATCAAAATCGGACCTATATAGCGTGTTTGGTGCAGCAAATACGTCAAATCGGGCGAAAATATATATGGGAGCTATATCCAAATCTGAACCGATTTCAATATAACATGGCATACTTATTTCTAGATCGAATTCAGTAACACATACCAAATTTCATCAAAATCGGACCTATATAGCGACTTTGGTGCAGCAAATACGTTAAATCGGGTGAACATATATATGAGAGCTATATCCAAATCTGAACCGATTTTCACCAAAAGCAATAGCGTTCTTCCTATGGATAAAAAAATTATATTCCCCAATTTTCAGATGAATCGGACTAAAAATGCGACCTGTACGTTGCGAACAAAAATACATGGACAGACGGACGGACATGCATAAATCGACTCAGAAAGTGATTCTATGTATATCCCCAAAAGGAACTATGGGTCTATTTCGTTTCCTTTTGTATGTTACATACAAATGCACAAAGACATAATACCCCTTACCACAGAGTGGTGTAGGGTATAAAAAATAGAGCTAAACTCTACTAATTTCTAATTAAAGAAATTAAAAAATGGACCTTACATTAATTTAGCACGAAACATGTAAATTTAAATAACTTATGGGTTGTAAAACTATTTCATTTAATTAAATACAATTACGATATATCAAAAATATAAAAGATTCCACAAAGATATATTCACAGAAAGTACACGTCTATCACAATTTTACAGGAGTGCACTCATAATAATTTTAGTTCTTTTTTGGAATAATCGTTTTAAGTGGAGAAACCAAATTTCAATCAGTGCGGTATAGGTGCGTATGCCAAAAATGACACAGGCCAGGGAATACAATAATTATGCGCTGAGGGCGCTTAAAGTCACAATTTTCTTCACTCAATATCTGGGAATAGGCGTCTCAATGTAATACAAGAATAATCTTAGGCCATGTTTATATTATAGCCTTTTGCAGGGTTTATCTTCTTAATGAGGATTTATTTGACGTAAATGCAAAGGAATTGACATTTTAAACCCAGTGGGTTTGTTAAATCCGGTTATATATAAACCTACTACAGGTTGTCAAGTCCTTGTCGTGGTACTGGAGGGCTATGTCATCGTAGACCTCTATACCCCCATTTAAGCAATAAAAATAAAAAAAACAGAAACAACTTCAAAACTCAATAATGACAACATTTCAGGCTGATAATGATAACGGGAGGGCTGTTTATCCATTGACGAACTTGAGACCACAGTCATTATTTGTGCGGAAGCTGTGACCACATTAATGTAAAAAATAGGGAAAAATGTGTTGAAGCAAACACGTTTTTGTGTGTTATTGTCCAATTATTAGCTATACACCTTTTTCAGATGTAATTCGAATTATTATAATTGTAATTCGAGAATTATATTTGTAATTCGTAACATTTCATTTGTAATTTGAATTATTCCATATGTAATTCGAATGATTTCCTTTGTAATTTCAAATAAAATAATTGGAATTACAAATGGAATAATTCGAATAACAAATGAAATAATTCGAATTACAAATAGAATAACTCGAATTACAAATGGAATAAATCGAATTACAAATGAAATGTTACGAATTACAAATAGAATTCTCGAATTACAAATGAAATGTTACGAATTACAACAAAAATGTTTCGAATTACATCTGAAAAAGGTGTAGAACACAATGCACAGCTTAATGAGAGAAAGTTAAAGAATACACTTCAGACATTAAGCTTCCTACTATCATTTATTCGAATTTTAACTTTAACCGCGTCAAAAGGATGCTAACATTTTGAAGTCAAAAAACAGTGGATTTGGAATTTTTGCTCTAATCCGGACGCCTAACTAGATTTGTCTAAAAGCTTATTATGTGATTGTAGTACTCGCGAATTCGCATTTTTTATGTATAAGTCGAGCGTGTAGTCTTCATAGGATCGCAGCAATCGGCGCTCAAAGTCATTTTTGCTTAAATAAATAGAACTATACGCGTGTTTAAAATTTGCGAAAACAGATATTTAAAAACTATCGCGAATCCAGAGATATAATAGATTTTTCTAAGTGCTGTATTTTTTTACATATTTTTTGTAAGCATAAGCGCTTTATTTCAAAAATATATTTGCAAATAAGTATAATTTTGGAAAAAAATTGTCGCGAATCCATTGAAACATTTTAGGAGTATTTTGACATCGTAAAGGGTACAAATTCAGTTAACAGTAATAAGATATAACAGCTTATTATATCAAGGCACGATTATTTTAGGTTTTTTTTTTTTTAACAACATGCCTACATCAAAGATAAATTGGTAGAAACGGTATATGAGGTTATATAGTATGGAAGGCTTAAACAACACGTTAGCAGCCTTTGTTGACATAGATGGTGACTTCAAAAACATTTGGCTTGAATCCATCTTTTATTTACTCAAAAACTTAGGTTTGTCTTCTACATTGATCAATTGGTTTGGATAATCAACTCAAACATCGGTTAGGGGGTTACCGTGGTGCATTGTGAACATTGACTGTTCGGGTTCGATCCCTAGGTCACAAAAACTCTTCAATTTAATGTAGGCGACTTTTCCCGATTATTGCAAAACTTCTCTCTAAGTGGTGAGAATTTCTTGGGAAATTGCTTTAAAGAGTTGTGGCAGAGATAACGGATACAAGGGACATAACGTTTCTATAGCAGATTGCGATTGAGTCCGGGTCGTAAATACAATTGAAAACTGTGATAGAACTTACCTCCCAATAATTAATGGGTACAAGATGACTCAGAGTCTTAAAAATCTGCATGTATCGCAAACCAAAGCTCTCAAAATTGTTTATAATTTTCCACTCAGAACGCATACGTTAACCTGTACAACGATTACGCCAAAGTCATCTTGCCTCTAAAGGGACTTTATAAATATCAATTATTGTTGTATATATTTAAATCCCTTCATGGAATAAATTTACAAACTCTCGATTTTCAAAGAAATATGTCTATAACAGGGAGATTTACTCGGCACGCCGCAAGCTTAAGTATTGTGAGATGTCGTTTTGAATGTACAATACAGCGAATATCTTTTTGTGGTTCAAACGAGTATAATCAACTGTCGTTAGAATTAAAGTTGAAAGACTATTTATTACAAAAAATGGAAATACTTCTTGTAGGTATTATTTGACTTTTAATTGTGTTAATTAATATGAATTGTATAATTTGTTCACTGTTATTAATAATAGTTGCCTATTTAGCCTCTATAAAGCCTTGTGGCGCTGAGGCATAACTCTACATTAGCTTTGTTCCTTTACTTTTTTCCTTTAAAAGAGAAAAGTGTCAAAATTGCTCTCTCATGAACATTTTTAACGGAAAAGTAAAGGAACGGAAAAATGGTTAGATCTGGCAGCAATGTCAAAAAGAAACATAAAAAATCAATTTTCGTCTTTTATTTCACAGTTTTTAATTTAGTTTTGTAAGCGTTCGACTTTTTCTTCTGTTTTTCGGCCATTTTCTTTTTCATTAGCTGTGTTCCAGAACTAAAAAGTTTTTACAATTTTTACGACTTTTACACATTTTACCCGAAAATCCGTTCCCGTACACAAAAAAGTTGTAAAATGTTCACTTCTCTTTAACCAAAAATGGCGCTGAATGACGCTCTCTTTAAAAACTTTTTACACGACAAATTTGAGCGTGTAAAAAATAGTAACATGGATGCCGGCGTCTGATTGTCTGGTACACCGACTTTGACATTTGTTCCAGCTTTTTGACGTTTTTTCCATTTTTGCGTTCCCGAACTTTTTGAAAAACTTTTGTGTGACAACAATTTTGCTCTCTTTCTCTCTTTTACGAGTTTTACTATTAAAAAGTACGGGAACAAAGCTATTGTAAAATAATCGTCAAACAAAAGTCGAAAAATCAGTTCTGCCATTTTTTACCTGCAGGGGTTAAGAAACGCTTTGCAGGTTAAAAATGGTAACAAATGGTAAAATTGGTAACCTCAGGTATGTAAAGGAACACAGCTATTGTAACATTTGAAAATTGTACAATAAAAATTACATACAAAAACTAGAATATCGGTCAACTAAGAGTCTGCGTATTTAAATACCTAATGTCAGAACAGATAGTGGATATATCTTAACCCAATCACTGCGGTGGTTCCATATGGAACCACTTGTGTTATTTTACTTTTTGGAAGAAAAAATCCACATATTGAACATATTTATATTAATATTAGTATTTTCTAACAGTAAAGCATTACAGCTGTCTATTTGCTTCTATATTTCGGTCATACGGGTTCCAATTTTTGTCCTAAAAGCAGGATAAAGTAAAAAATATGCATTTTTTCACAAAACCTTCGCAGGGATTGGGTTAAGACCATTTACAGATAAACAATCTCAACAAATACTTACTTTTCATGAACCAAATAATAAATACAATGATGTTTAATTTTCAATAATAGTATTTCTTCATTTTATTATTTCTTTTTAATAATGTTTATAATGATTTCCATTACATAATTTCTATTGCTATCTTTAATAATAGTAATAATAATTAATTCAGTTTCTTGCTTTTGTTTGCATTTGTTTATTAGATGTTGTAGTAAATCAATAATCGAAAATTACAACACAAATACACACACAGTAAGTAAGTGTATTAAATGTTTGTTTATATATACATATTTAATAGAAAAATAATAATACCAGTATATTGGGGGTAGAGTAGAGGATATAGTTACAAAAACAAAAACACAGCAGACATTTGGAGTAATAATGATAATAAAAATATATTATATAAAAGACTATTATAAATTACAAAAAATATATAATAATAAACACTTTCTACCAAAAATTACAAAATACTAATAATAATAATAGAATAAACCTCTCAATAGGAATAATAAACTATGTTCTTAATGTTTTGTATTTATTTGATAATTAATGAAAGGAGAGTAATTATAGTATGATTTTTTGTTGTTGTAATATTAATGATGATTTTTTTTTTGTTGATATAAAGCTACATTAAATTACAGCAGAATTATGAAAAAAGTCCTATTTAAGAATAATTATTACAATTTAAATTACACAACAACAAATGAGAAAAAAATAATCATTATAACTAAGATGATGATTAAGATATTAATTCATCAATTATTATTACTTACAGAGGAGGGCATTAAATGCTAAATGAAATTACAAGCTATTATGAATAGAACAAATGAAGTAGGAATAATAATATTACAAGTCAAAAATTAAAATAGAATGAAATACAAATCGTATTTAACAAACTGTGGTTGGTATTTCTGTAAATACCGTAGAGACAGAAGATGACGACTACACAAAAGGACTAAATATACAAAAAGAAATCTATTACAAATAATTAATATGGAAAGTAACCTAAGCATAGATATATATAGTTTTAGCTTGTTTTGCTTTTGTCTTTTGAAGTTCTTCTCAATCTGTAGTTCATTTTGTATCCATTGAGTTTTTTAGTATTTTTTTCTAAGCAGTTAATTTTTTACGTGTCATTTGATATAAGCCAAAATAATTTGTGTTTATGTATAATTTTGTGTCTGTTTTGTTTGAAATTGTTTAAATGAATTATTAAGACTAGTTTAATTAGTTACTAATTTAAAAGGAAATATGAAATTAAAATTGCTTGTCAGTTTATTCGTTTTAGATTTTTTTGTCTGAACCGTTGATGTTTGCTTTTTTGTTTATAACTTGTTTCATATAAACCTGAGCATAAAGCAGTGTTATGAAGTGTTAATTATTTTTAAATTAATGACAAATGTTTTTTTAAGTACTAATTAGAAAACAATAAATTTAATAATTATTTAAAAATTTAATAATTTTTTTTTTTAATTTTTAAAGCACAATAAATAAATATAATTTGAATTGAAGACCAATTTAAGCGAATGTATTACATAATTGTAGAGAATTGTCTCTAGTATTAATAATTCGTCTATTGACCTTTCACCTTGAGATGTATAAAGCGCAATCAATTATTGTTAAATGCGTGAATGTAAACGAAATAAACACAAATAATAACAAAATATTTGTGTTTTTATTTAAGCAACTTCCTTATTCCTTCTACTCCGCTCCAATACTAAAGGCTGTTTCAGCTATGGATCGCAAGTTGTTACCAACATGGTACCAAACCATATTCAAAATCAAGAAATCACATAAGCTAAATACGGCAAAGTTGGCGCAGGCATTGCCAGTGATATTGCTCTTTATAAATGTCCAGAGGTGACAAGTTCCATACATAATAGTATTACGAATAAGGCAAGAACGAATAGTCAAATTATTGGATAAAATCTCTACCCTTCCTCCCGATTAAATATCATACAATAAACATGGCTTTGACAACATAAATGATCAATTAGGACAGACTTTGTGGTAGTTGACAGTCTTCGACACACTTTTAGAGGATGTAACCGTATATTTCGCACTGGCTTAAATTTGAGGTGACAGGAAAATGTCAAGAAAATAATCTACAAGGTCCATTTAATAGCCTTTTGAGCTTTCTGAAATCATTCATGGTGTTTAGATAAAATTGATATTGAATCCTCAAACATCCTACCCACGTCTTCTATTCATAAGTTTAATTTAGTGCAGCAGTCAAAAGATTCTCAATCGTCTTATTTTCCTCTTCATCTACATAATATCGCTATCCTACCACTAGCTAGAAATCAATCTTGCACTACAAAGGGCAGTGGGGTGGGGTTTAATATCTTAAGAGGCGCTTCCACTAGACTATACGTCTACGGTGAAAATCGAGCTTCCACATTTTGACTTATAGATTTATCTCTTTTGGAAAATTTGCAAATTTTCTTTGCCCATATTTCGTAAATTTTCTGAAATTTTGAGTTATTTTCTAAAATAAAGTTGAAGCTATTGTCTCGGGCTACAATTTGATATTTTCGATACAATACTAAGACAAACATTTAAGCCAAGATAATAGTTAAGAACTCTCTAGTACATCACCAAAGCATTGGAACACTCCTTTAGGCAGTCTTGGCATTGTGAAGGTGCACATTTTGGTAATTTATCAATATTTTCACGAAAAGTTTGGACTTTCACAAGGTTAAAACTGCCTGAAGGAGCATCCCAATGCTTTTGCGATGTACTAGAGAGTTCTTAACTATTGTCTTGGCTACAATATTTATTAGTATGAGTATTGGATCGAAGATCTCATATAAAATATAAAAAACGTGACAAAAATGACGAATTTTCTGCATTTTAGACCTTTTTACCCTGAATAGTTAATGAAATATGAGCCCAAGAAAATTTGCAAATTTTCTAAAAAAGAAAACAGCAAGGAAACTGAGCAGAAGTTTCTTCTCACGCAAGTAACCCTTGTTGATAGATCAGTTGGTAACTCACCAAATATGAAACAATATTCAGTGTAAATGCCTACAGACTTGTCAAAAAGCTTGTCTAACACCTTCAAATCCCCTTCATCGGATGGAACGGAAAATCTAATGGAAATTCTCCCTAATTGCCTAATTTAACATCTATTATTTCTATATTTATATCGACTTGAAACTCTGTACAGTAAATATAACAACAATATGTCGGAAGAATAGTTATATAGTTATTTCTTGGATCAATATTCCCCATGTATCAGAAAACTGTGAATGCAAAAAATAACTCATTGCAATTTACATTAATTGAAAACACTTTATACATCTCAAGAGTTGAATTTTAGAAATTAATAACATATTTCAAATTTAAATAAAAATATTTCTTATCGTTAATTCCATAAACTAATATTGTATCAATTTAAATAATCAACACTTCTGTAGTAACGATTATCATTGTCACTAGACCAGCGAGCCGATAGGGCAACATCATAATTGAAATCTACCAAATCGTCATCATCATCGTTCCCCTCAACATGATCAATTATGATACCACCAACTCCATCAACCCCATCACCATCGCCTTCATTATCATCATCATAATGATGGATGTCATCATTAATTGATACATTTTTAATTAAATCTTCATAACGATATTCACGTGGCGTTCCTCTATCACCATATTCAGATTCTGGTTGCTGTTGCCACGAACCATAATCACCCGATGTATCAATATTGTACTCAGGCAGTGAGTTCATAGACGATATGGCACTATTTGTTGCTGTATCTCCCGTATGTTGTACATGATGCACTTGAAAGGGATTCAGGACACGTCTTAGAAGAGATTCTGAAGATTTGAGTAATGATTCTTTGCTTTTTTCCTCCTTGATTTTAGACATGCGTCCATATGTGTTGCTTGGAACTTGTAAATAATCCATTGGCTTAAGATTTTCCTGTTGCTCTTCCTGGTTTTCTTCTTCTACAATGCCCAGGCTATCGACAGATAAGTCATCTTCCATGTCCATGGAACCATAATCAATGGTTACCAATATATTATCACTGCCTGGATCGGAAGAACTCATGTATGAGGCATATGAGGTATAAATATCAAATTCTTCTTCATTTTCCAGTGATACTGGCGCATCATTATTGTACATTAGCAGAGAATCATTGCGGTATCTTTCCACTGCTGATGTTTCCTCTAGCAGTTCCCTTTCGAAATATTGACTCAGGGTAACTTTAGTAGACATTGAGCGTTGCACAGTCTGTTTAGGTTCAGGCGCCAACTTTCCTTCTTCTTCGGTGTCCTTTACAAGATCTTCTTCAAAATATTGATTCAATGGCGATTTGATTTCCTTTATATAACCATAATTTTTGTCAAATGAAAAATTCTGTCGTTGCCAAGGTAGGTAGGTGAATCAAGAGGAAAGTCACCACAAGATGGCAGGTTGGGTGGCAATTGAGACAAGCATCAGCATTATCATACAAAGCAAAATAAAAAAGGAAAAAAAAACACAAAAAGAAAAGAAAAAACGATTAGAATTTTTGTAAATAAAATTGTTCATAATTTACTTAACTCAACTAGAAATTAAAAACAATACTTAATTTTTACACTTAAATGTTAATTAATTGAAAAATATTTACAATTGTTTATGGGGTTTAGCTACAACAGGGATAAGAGGGATTAGTTTACCGCAAAACAAAAACGGGGGAGTTTTAAAAACAAATGGAATGCATTTGAAAATTAATCAATTTCCGTCTACCAATATCACGTAGTATGGGGTATTTTTTTTATTTTGACATAATCGACGAAATTTACAATAGCTTTGGAACGTCCGTACGAAAGGAATTACATAGTCGAATACTTTTAAAGGGTTTGTTTGGTTCCAAGCAGAGAATTAAATACGCTTATAGAATTGAACCTTGAAGTTTAGGATGCATGATCTTAACCTAGTCTAAGGTTGGTAGGACCACAGGTCTAGATCAATAGACTTTCTCCGTGGTGCAAAAGCTAACATGAACGCCTTGCACACTGAATCTCTTAGCTCCCGGAAACGTTTGATAATACCCCTCTAAAAATTATGACATTTTCTGAGTATTTCTTTTTCTATAAAGTGGTGTCGGATTCGATGATAAAAAGAAGTCGCATATCACTGAGTTTAAAATAGGATCAGTATGAACTCATCTGTATGAATGAAGTCTCTCTTTGTTCCATGGGAAATAGTTTCTAAGGTATAGTCTCGAATTATTTGGCCGAAAATTTTATGCCCAATTCGCAAATCTTCGTATTCTCTGTACGCTTGAATGTTACGGCCGATAATTATATTGAATTCTTACGATAGTTATTAAGTTTGCAATTCTTATTGCAAGTACATAATCGAAAAATTCGGCTTAGCCTGGCGTGGTCGTCTGGGAAAATCAATCTAGCTTTTGAACGGATTGGAAGAGTTTGGCAAAAACATGACAGAAATGAGTTTTATGTAAAAATATATGGAAAATTCTAATTACTATGTCCCTAATAACCGATGGAAGTTTAATAAGCTGTACTTTCCACTTTGAGCTCTCATTGGGTAAATGGATTTTAGCTTAGAATTGTCATTGTAGGTCACTGTTGGGTACAGACCTCCATATAAAGTTTTTTTTTTAATTTTTTTGCGGCCAATTCCATGTCAGGCTATTTGGATCCGATTAAACATTGTGTGTCCGTTTGTTTGTTGTGCATTATAATTCTCGAAGGAGTAAATAAACAAGATTTCATCGGTTGTGAAAATTTTCAGTGGAATATTTAGTAGGTAAACTACTGTTTGTACTACAAAAATGTATTTATAGGTAATGTCGTAGTACTATGTTGGCCACAACGTTCGACCCCGACTCGAAGAAAGAAAGTTTCATTTCAAATAGAATCAGGATGCACTCATTGATGTGAGGAAAGTCTTCCCATAACCCTTCAGGGATGTATTGATTATGATCATTATTTATTTCATTTTCGAATATTTAGTTTTTACCTATTATTGTTAACTTGGTTAATATTTAACGACGATTTTGAATTATTATTTTTTCACTTACCCATAATTAGAAAATTGTTAAAGGATAAACTACATTTTTTTTGAAAATTACACAAAAATTGGGAATAAACCGTTGTTGTTGGGGAGGAAATCTACATCAGTTTGTGTCAATTAGTGTTTTGGCTTATTGTTGTTGGTGCTCTAACTCTAAACTCTAAAACTACTAATTAAAACTAAATTAAACTAATAAAAAGTGGGGGGAAATTCAAACAAAAACTTACGGATATAAACTGCCAAATCGAATGACTTTCATTTCATTCACAGACACACGCTATCACGGAGGGGGAAGTGTGATTCTGTTCTCGTATCAAAATTTATTGAAAGTGAAATTATTTGAACAACAATTCGCGGGCAACGACGGCAATGACACGTAGAAGACGACAACGACGATGATGATGAAAGGTGATTATCTATGATGCTGATATTGTTGTTGTTGCTTTATTGAGAGTTTCTTTGCTTTCAATAGATCATTTTGCCTTGATGAATGTTGTTAGCTCAGCTTTCCATATACATAGCTAGTCAATACTTCCTTATATAAACACACACACAAATATACTCCAGCAGGCAGACCAACTTCCTTCTCCTTGATACATTTTTGCCCGTTATTTCTATATAGCTTATATTTTGAGATCCATAACCACATATAAGGCAAGATAGCAGGACTATTGTTTGGTATTTATTAGCATGATTGATTCCATATCCTGTTTGGTGATTTGTTTATATGGTTTTAGGGCTGAGATGGTGGTAGTACAAACATATATATCATACAAAGTAGTAGTAGTGGTGGTAAATATCCCAAGCCTTGATATTTCTCTCTGTAGTGTTTAGTTTTGTGGCGGACATAAGTTGCAATATATCTTCACTTTTTTATGGTTTATATTTTTGATCTGTGTCTGTAACTGTTGTTGTGTCTGTCTGTTTTAACTGTTAGCCAATGCATGCTGTTGTGATGGTTCAGTTATCGTTTTTTTAAGGAATATTAGGATTAATTATTGATTAATGCACAAATACATCATCCAGTGGTTCGTACGATTGATTATTCGTATGCTAGGAGTACATATTAAGCGACACATTGTGTGTATGTCTATGTATATTATTTTATTTTGATTTTTTTCACATGCAATTATTTTTTGTTTTGTTTAGTTATTTTTCATTTGGATGCTAATATTTTAGAAATACGTCTCTATTTTTTGAAATATATTTTCAAGAGGGGATGAGAGTGGGGAACACATTGAACACATTTGTTGTGTTTTTTGTTTGTTTGTCGTTTTGGTTTATTATTATTTTAATAATTTTTGTTTTGCATTGGGGGATACAATTGGTTGTGTGAAGGATATTTGGTGTTGAAGTAGACAAGATGGTGGTGTTGGTGGTAGACAGGATATTTTGATTTGAGTTACAGACAGAGTATATAAAATATATAAAAAAGTTAAAAAAAGAACAAATACAGAGAAATTAGATACACTTCATTGTAGTAGTGGTATATTTTTTGTCATGTTTATAATTTGGTTGGTTAACACATTTGAAAGCAGTTATTTATATATGAATGGATTTTAAAAACAAATTAGTGGAAATTTGATGATAAATAAGCAAAGTTAGTTACAGGGAAAAATAAAATGGAGTTATGAAAATGAATTTAATGAATAATGTTATAATGCAATTAATGGTTAGTTTCTTGTCCCTGGTAACCAAATGTATGTGGGTGGATGGAAAACAGAATTACATTAGTTTACAAATGATATTAATAATATGTGAAAAATAGTATTATGTTTTTTAGCACATTTTATCAATAACATGTGATAAATAGTGTTATGTTTTTTAGAAATAATTTCAAATAGAAATATTACTAGTCTGTAGAAAATACATTTTCCTCATAGAAAAACATGATTAAAAACTAAAGAATAAACTTTAATAAATTTAAATTTTACGTTACTTTTTGAGAGAAAACTCTATAAAATAAAGATCATAAGCGACTATATAGTCATAGCGTGAATACTTAGTCGCTTATGATCTTTATTTTATAGGGTTTTTACTCAGAGAGTAACGTAAAATTTAAATTTATTAAAGTTTATTCTTTAGAATTAAAAAAGATGATAATATATTTAATTATTGATTGGAATTGTTCAAAAAATGCAATGCGCATTCGAATAGGGAAATTTTGAAAATGTGGAAATTGTAGACTTTTATTTCTCCATTGTAATCTATCTCAAAATAACATCGAATGAATTCAAAAACTTTGGCCTTATACTTTTTTTCGTTTCCCTTGCTGCAGGTAATTCTTTACTAAATGAGGATTTAAAAATTGCAGGCACCTCGAGGAAAATAAATCAATTGCATTGGAAAAATGTCCTTCTAAGCCTAAAACAATTACTTTGCCTTGTTATAAAAAATGAAAGTATATCTACAATTCACAAAATATAAAATTTCTATTAAGAGAAATTTCGTCCCTAAGCACAATTAAAAAGACGCCATCGAATAATGGAAGTTTATGTATATATTATTGAGTGTATTTCTGATTTTAAATGTCAATTGTATATGATTTGCATAATTCTAGCCATTATTTTCAATATAAAGTAATGTTTTTAATGAACAAAATTAAAAGAAACATAGTACAACTTAAAAATAAAAACGTAAGCATTAATTTCCTTAAATAAACAAAAAATAAATTAAACCTAAACTATTACAGTAATTACAAACAACGTCTAAAACTTAGGTCATCCAAATATTTGAATTCGAATTTTACGAAACCAAACATAATTATAAAAATAAATAAAAAATTATACAAATCGATATCGAGAAATGATTTAATTTAGTTAATTATTTAAGCAAAAGTAGAAATTTCTTTAAAGTAGATTACTTTATAATCCGACAAAAATTCGTGTGCCACAACATAACTTTAGGTATAGAATGAAATCACAAACAGATTGAACATTTTTAAAATTGATTTGAAAATGAAATCATAATATTGATTTATCTTAACTTGATGTAAAATACAATATTCAAAACCTTTAGACGAGTTAAGATTTCTTTTTTGCTTAAGTAATTAACAAATCAATTTTGTTGAACATTTTCCGTGCAGTTCTAATTAAGTTGTCTATTCTCTTAACACGAGAGGCAAGTCTTTATTATTTCTGTATTGATTTATATTATTAATATTTCACATTATACTAATAAATATAACACATTCCAATGATTAGCAAATGAATGAAGCGAAAAACAGAAACGAAAAAACAAACAAAAATTATATTTATAAAGAAATGATACACGTAATGTAAAGATAAATAATTAAATGTAATTAAGGTTAAATTATTAAAAAAAGACAACAAAATTAATAACAAACAACACTTGTTTGTTATCTCACATAATTGTAGTATACAATTCAATAGTGTATTGTTGTTCTAGTTTTTATTTTAAAGTTTATTTTTTTAATTTTTTACATAATTGAAAACACACACACAAACATTGTTGCAACAGCACACATGACTTTACAATGATGCGGTCAATGAAAAATTTGTATACAGATCATGGCATTGAAAGAAAATCGCACTTTTGTTTCACGTTAAAATTGGATGTCACAATGTGCTAAATAAGTTTTGATCAGTGTATGTATTTGATGAAAAGTGTTAACTTTATTAAAAGTGATATAAAATTTTTAGATTCGTAGATAAACATTTGTACAGAAAATTTGATATACAATGACTCTTAGAAAAATTGAAAATTAACCTCAACAAAAGCGTAACACAGTGCTACTTTTACTTGTATTTTATGATTTTGGGACATTTCCACACTATTGATTCTAGAGCTCTTATTTCAAAAGATTTGGAATAGAACTAGATCAATCCATATTTAAAAATATAATATTAAACTTCATATTTAATTACAACAATGGTGTTTTAATTTTCAAGTCATTTTTTTTTTAATTATTACCAGAGACTAGGACGAAAGTAGCATCTTCACGGGAATGTAAATTTGAGAAAAAATACATCACTTTGCAGAAATTATCATGAACCAGAAATATTCGATATATCGAAATGAAAAACTCTCCTAATAAATCCAAACACGAAACATAGTCGACATTAAATAATTGTATTATAACAACTGCCCCAATCGAAAGACTAACGGAATGCCATGAGTTCTGCCATACCCTCTACACCGACGGTCTTCGAATAGAAGGGCCATAATTTTCTCTATAAAAATGGGTCAGCATAAGAGAAGCAGGTGATAATATAAAAGACTCACATGTGGCAGAAAAAAATTAATGTGTAGCTTTCAACGACAATTTTGAGCTTTAATCCGAAGAACATAAGGGGAAAATGTTGGCTTTCGTGGACCAAAAGCTTTTATACCGAGCAATAGCAGATCTTTGAATGTAGCGGAGGAAGTCCTGGCCTGCCTCAAATGCTCTCATTATAGTTAAAGTCGGCTGTTTTCGGACAGCTTTTGATGGGAAAAATTGTATCTTACATAAGGAGTCATTTTGATTTCGCAATAACCATCACATAATGGCAATGCAGGAATGAGTATAATCTATATTTGGTATAAACGGTTATAACGATACCATCAAATATGTCGAGAGCTCACATTTGTCAGTCAACATTGGTTAAAATCAAATAACAATTCCCTAACAAAAAATTGTTTCTTTAATTAATTCTCTTTCGAGTTGAGCTTATTAGACCTATTATATTGTTTCACATATGTCCACCTTTTTAAAGAAATGCCAGACTATTTTGTGATCCCAATAAAAAAATGTTATCCCAATAAAGAAGGTCACAAATGTTCCAAATCTTTTATATGAAATGAAAAATAACATTAGATTAGGTATTTCGCAACGTCGTTCTGATGATCAGTGAACAAATTACTTATTATTAAGATGTACACATTGTTCTCTAGTACTCTTCGATCTAAAAAGTATACTTCTCGTCGAACAATTGAGATGGAAATAAACATAGATGAAGCGACATAAAACGAGTCTAATAGAATGATAGTCCTGCAAGAACTGAATTGGTGTGAACTGAGATTTCAGAATATATTTGAATAGTATTGCGAACCTATTGGTCGAGGAATGATTTGGGCAAAGAGCGCGGTTGATTAGACCCAATCAACGGTTTAGCATTGTGTACCCTGAACGCAGGACGGGAAACAAAGAAGTACATTTGTGTCGCTGCTGACAATTTAAAACTATGGTTGTAGATGGAGAAAGTACAGTTGCTGGCGGTTACTTCAAGTCTTGATGTTTCCAAACAGAAATATTTGCAGTCAAAGATTATTCTGAACTTTGAATTTAGGTACGTTGCCATTTATAAAACAATGACAATATGCATATCATCAGAAGGGTTGGACATCTATTCTTAGTTCGGTTTATGGACAAATGCCATATATGAAGGTAGGAAGACATTACACACATTTCGTAAACCAAGTGGCCATAAATGTATTTAATTAATAGACTGTGAGACCTTAATTCGGGCTGTTTTTCAAGAAACCATAATGTTAAAATACGTTTCCAATCGTAGGACTATCTCTACACTACTACCACATTTTGCAAAATTAAATTAAAGGAGCTTTGAACCCCATAATTTCACATTAGTTCTATTGCGTTTGTTTTCTCGAGCCTGAAAATATGTTGAGTGTTCAATTCAACCTAAGTTGTTAATATTGTAGTAGGCATCGTAACGAGTTAGTTTTATGTAAGATCAATGTGTTCCAAATGACTGATATATTATATTGACAACAGGAGGATTTGACAAGAGGTAGATGAAGAAGTGGTGATCAATTTTGAAGTTTTTAAAATAATTATAATTTTTTAGATACACTGTGCATTGAGCAGCTGCAAAACGCGTGACCTTCAAATATAGGAGAAATATCGCCGGTTTTACAAAGAAATGTCTTTGAATTTTTTGGAAGAATTTCAAATGCTCATTGAATCCCAATCTTAGCGCCGAAGGTTACAAAAACAACAAAAGTATAGACATGTTTAATATTTTGTTGCCCCCTGGCTACGTCGGTGGTCAACATAAGGTGGAATGTGTATGTAATATATTATCTGGATTCACGACATGATAAAGGCTTGCCGTCAGAAAATTTATTTCAATCTAATCAATAATAAGAATAAAAAACCACAAACATTAAAAGGTTAGGCCCTATTTTACCTAAATTGGGAGTTGTATGAAAATAGCTAATATCGAAATAATTGGTTGCTGCTGTTAATTGAAAATAATCCCTTAACCATAAAATACAAACATATTTACAAATTGCAATGGAATATTTTTCAAGCCATCATGTATGAAATAATCAAGCCAATTTTGTGATACCCATGAATTGTACTTCCGAATTATTATTTAAAAAAAAAGCAGAATAAGCGATGTGGCATCGAAGCTATCCGCAAATGCACAAAAAACAATTGAAGTGAATGATTGAAACTGTGCGACATTGGAGGCAGAAGAAGAAAGTCAATATAGCAAACATTGTTTTGTGTTGTAGTTTTTGTTCTTTCACTTATTCTTTCTTTGTTAAATATAATTTCTTCTTTTATAATTACAATCAATAATAATAATATAACATTATGCGTTTATGTTTACGAAACTTATATTAACAATTACAATTAAATTAATAATAAAACGAATTAATTTATGATTATGTGAGAATTATTTTAAATGACTTTGCATGATTATTATGGTTGATTTTGGGTTGGTTATATGCTGTTAGTTAGTGGGAGATGAAGGAATAGCGAAGGAAAAGAAGAAAAGGAGAAATAGATGCGAATGGAAAAAGAAAAAATTGTTGGACCAATGAAAACAAAGAAACAATCAAATTTTGGTTTTGAAAACTTGTTGGTAATATCGCTCATTTACTCAAAGAATGTTGTCCTAACACAAAAAGAAAAGAAATTTAGAAATGCGTTTGAAGTCTCCACGCGTTTTTTATATTTCTATATAAAAAATTGTAGAGTCCAAAATAAGATGAACTATTCTTGTGGGGGATTTGTGTGTTCACGGCTTATTTTGTAAGTAAGATCAAACATGATGTGAAGTGCAATATTGCTTCTTTAATTCTGAATATTATATGATTGAATCTATCGTCTATATCAGTAACTGATTGTTTAAGTATCAATGATGACAAATATAATTTGCTAACTCTTAAAAAAATTCTTTGCCTTAGGACAATATTTGAGAAAATGAACAATATGCCAAACTTTTTAGAAATGTATTTTTGTTAACTTTTCTAATTTGTGGTGATCATTTATACCGCCTAAGGACTTGAATCGGTTTTATTACTGTCAATATATGTATGTGTGTATAAAGAACATTAGGCAAGTAAGTGATTATTTCATGGGAGCCTGGACTATGATCCGAAACGAACCGATGTATACTCGCCAAAGAACTGTCTGCAAATAGTTGTCCATTCAGCTAGTCGAAGTATATCTATGAGATATAAAGTATAAATATTTACTGTTGACTTTCCCGCAGCAAACTAATTCCGAGAAGACATAATGTATTATTGATGAAGTCGAATTTTCTTCTATTTGAAAAGGATTTCCAACAATATAAGTAAATATTAGGACATTTTTAACGTATTTTTTGAGAACAAGTGAGAGGCAAGACTGGAATGGATGTCTTGAGTGGTTGATTCTGCAAAAATCACTTTAATTTATTTAATGTCTGGGGACTGGAAAAATAATGGAATATCTATGATCACCACATCAAAAAAAAAAATAAAATATTTTGATTGCAATTTGAAAAAATGGCTAAAAACGAAAACGACAAAGATAAAATTATGAATGGCAACTGTGTGAAAATATGAGTCCCTGGAAAATTCTTACAAATATTTATATTTTTACAATTGTAATATTCAAAATGGATGATATATGAAACGATGAGGACAATTTGAACAACAAAACAGGACACAAAATACATTGTATGTATGTGGGTAGTGAGTGTATCTGATGGGTAAGTGGCTAACAAAAACTACCCATATATGTTTGTGGGGGTATTTTCTTCTACTAGATATATGTATATCGATCGTATAGTATGTTGTATGTACTACAATATGTTATATATGAAGCTTATGTAAAAATATATGCATGATCAAACGACTCTGACGCTGAACTTTAATGGGGGGAAGAGGAAACAAACAGTTTAGCGTTTTTGCTTTCTTTTGATTTTCTTTGTTTTTCTTTTAGTTCTCCATATACGCGTATGTTGTGTAAGTGTAAATATGTATATGTATAGAGAAAGACATAAAGAAAGACAGTTACATAGATAGGTATGTTATGTTTATACGTATTATTATTATTTAAATGTAGAGTTTAATGTATGGTTTATGTTAGATTTTTATTAAGCCAACCCAAAAATGTTGATTTTAAAGTGCGTACCTTGCCACTATCGCTATCACTGGCAGTGCCGCCATTACCACCACCAATGCCGCCGCCGCTGCCATGGGAGGACGTGGAATTTGATGTAACGCCTGCAACACTGTTGCCACTTATATTGCTGTGATGAAGATCATTTTCGGCCTGACGAGCGGCCCGGGCACCCATTACGGAGGCACTGCTAAAGCGCCTCGTAGCCACGGGATTACCGTTGGTGTTGTTGTTGCTGCTGTTAAGGCCACCACCTGTAGCTCTCCTTTGGAAGGGTGGAGGTACTTGGTTAGCAGGAAAATTACTCAATTGCAAATCCTTTCGCAACGATGTGGTCAATTGAGCTGCAATTGATGAGGGTTTCGGAGTACTGCTAACCAAATAGCTACCGGTTGGTACTGGTGATGTGGCCACCGTAGTTGTTGTTGGAGTATTATCATTGCTAATGTTACTACCGTTGGAATAATTGTGAGACTGCTGCTGCTGTTGATGGCTGTGGTTATGAGCACGCGACAGAGAATCCATGTGTCTGACTTTTGTTGATAGTGATTCTCTTTTTGGTTTTGGTAATGGTGAATTTTGTAAAATTCTTGAGGACGGACTATTTAAAGTAGTATTATTATTTCCTGTTGTTGTTGTGGAACCACCTCCATACGATTTGGAAGCTGAACCATATGGTGTGGTGGCCAATGGTATCGAAGACGAGGTGGACGAGCGACTTGTGTTCGTACTAAACGACGATGACACATCTTTACGTATACTTTGTGCGGAGTCTGCTCGTTTTAAGCTATTGGGCGACTTGGAATACAAGAGGTTACCAGTGCTGCGACTTAAGGGCGAACGACTTTGCGAAGAACCTGATGAATTGGCAGATGGTGGTGAACGACCAGCGGTTGAAGGTCTACCAGATGGAGGTTTCCCTGTAATATAAAAGTAAAGATTTAAAAACAATTACAAAAAGAACTAAGATATCGATTATTAAGTCAAAAAAATAAATTTCTTTGATAAATGAACAGAATCAAGACTGCCGAAAGAAACAAATGTTTCAAATAAAATCAGTGTTTTCGGCTTTGCGGCAGGTAAGGGGTTTTATTTTGGGAATTATGATCTTGTTCTTGAAAAAGATACCGCTTAAACCGGGTAAAAAATTCGAAGCTATCGAACGTTTTTTAACCGCATCTAAGCGCATATTTTACATTTAATACTACTAGGAAGGAATCCGAAGGAATCTTCGGATTATATGTAGGTTTATAGTAAAACTTAAGATGCGCAACCCTAGTCATTTCAGATGGTGCATCAGGGTCAAGAAGAATAGTGGATCGACTGCTCTAAAATTGTATAGTTGTATGAGGACCAAAAGGACTACCAGTGGCAGAAGTCTAAAAACGATGCCCGACCAGCACTTAAACTGCCCTTAATCGAAAAATGTTAACTTTGGGCCATTATCTCAAGAATAATGGCTCGAATGCTCTAAAATTATATTGCTGTATGAGGACCACAAGGACTACCTGCGGCTAAAGTCTATACTACCCTTAAGCGAATATTTATAACTTTTGTGTGGAAGGCACGAGACAGAAGTGACCAATATAGACTAAGTTTGAAAGAAAGGACATTAGGAAGTACAAAGTCAGAATCGGAAATACCGTTGGAGACATATGTAACAGAGGTTTAATTGTGAGGAACGGAGAAATTTAAGGGGAAAGTCAGTTTTTGTGTATTTTTTGAATAACTTGCATTTTGGAATAAAACATACCATACCCATGAATATCCCCGAAGGAACAAAAAGTTTGACCTATCTAATTGTCATATGGATCTATATAATAGTCAGTGATGTATTGGATATTGTTTAAAATCCAGTAGCCAACATTTCGAACTGGATTTTAAGAAACAGGAATTTCATAGATCCTATCACAAGCATCTCAAACGGGACGAAGGAAGGTTAAATGGTAATGAGTAAACACCCTAAAAGAATTTCAACCCATTGTTCAACCTACCCGCAAAATATGCAGCCGCCTTGCTACCAGGCAATGGTATTTTACTTGGTTTCGTAGCGGTAACACCACTAAATTTCTTAAGAGCTTGTACTTGATTTCTTATCGCCGCCACATGTTGCTGCTGCAATTGTTGTTCAAATGGACTAACACCACCCACACTGGTACTCATTAAGATTTGACGCATTTCACGACCATTTTCCATTTTGTTCGCCACTGTTTGGCTAGCGCTCATCACATCGTTTTGTTTTTGCGGATGTTGCAAATCATGCTCATGGGCTGATTCCGTGCTACTACTGTGATGTTGCATATCGTCCATGGGTAAATGGGTCATTGCTTTCATACTGGGTGTAGATATTTGCGTTGTAATGGGTTGAGGCATTTGTCCATTGTGTTGTGGTGTTGAGGAGCGGACATCCGCCGTCGGAGACTCTATGGCCAGGCCACTGCCGCCACGCCTACTCAGCATTAGTGTAGTGGAGGCCGATGAACGATTTGTTTCGTAATCGTTTTGCGAGTGTAAATAGGAATTGGTGGCAGCACCGCTGCTGGGTGTAATTGAATGCAGTCTAGATTCCAAAACACGTAATTGGGCCTTGGTTCCTTCCAGTTCTATGCTTTTCTCCTCAAGCTGCAAAATGAGAACAATTAAATTATTCCTATGCTATTAGTTGCAACTTGTAATCGTCCTACCTGAAACCTTAAGTCCTCTACATCATCTTTGGATTTGTCTAAACGTTTGACTAAATGACATTTTGCTTTTGAGGCAGCCTCCAGTTTTTGCATTAATATCTGCAAGACAATTTTTAATAGGGTTATTTTTCCATTTTCGAGATCAGGTGAGGTGTGCGAAGGCTTACCTGATTTTTAACAGTCAATGTTAATAAATGTCTTTGTAATTCTATAACACTTGTCTCCAGGAGTATAGCAGCAAATCTTTTCGAATCTGTTGAACGACACTTAATTTCCCCTGGTGAACTGACAATGCCATCCAGGCGTCCCAATTGGTCCACAGCAAAAGGTTGCTGGGATAATGTCAACTGTTTGTTATCACTGCCATGGCTTTGATGGAATGTTATCGGTTCGTTAGACGATGAATTTGTATGCTGCTGCTCCACGACCACAGGTTGGAATGTATTTTGTCTGGACGAGGCTGCGCTTACGGTTGACAAGACCGTAGTAGCCGACGAGGAAAGAAAAGTTCGCGAGCTGGAGAAATCCGATTGACTGCAAGTGGAATGTTTAATTAAAAGAATGTATAATTTGAGGAATACCATCATACCTGTTGGAACTTTTACTCTGTTGCTGCTGTTGTTGTTGCTGCAATTGTTGCACCCTAGAGTTTAACTCAAGCCTTTGTGCCATTGCCAGCTTCAACTGTTCCTCCAAATCTTTTTTCACTTTTATTAGCTCCTCTACTTGCTCACTCATTTTGGTTGCCTTAATGCGACCCGTTAAGGTTTCCGCCTCCATTTCCGCCAATTTGTCCAGCAGGCGATCCCGTTCTTTGCGCAACTGCAGAATATCCTCTTTATTTAGACGTTCTACATGTTCGCGGAAGGTTTTTGGTGTTAAAGCTGTATTGGCACTACTGCTGCTGGACTTGGAGAGGCCGCCGCCGGTGGCACCCTCAACAGTGCCAGTCGTCGCATCATCTGTGTGATCTTCAGCGCTGGCATTGGGTCTTAAATGTTGGCGTTCATAGTTTTGCAAATGTTCGACTTCTTCACGTAAACGGGTGGATTTGCGATGTATGACATCCAATAAGTTTAGGAGCTCATCATCGGATTCGGGACAAGACAAACGATTTGAGGCAATGGTGCCCTGGAAGGAAATTAAAATTAAATCAATTTTTCCTCTTATGGTGGTATATAATTACTTACCGTTAAAGCACCATTTGTTGAGGATGCACTGTGGCCTTCTTTCGAAGAACTAGTCTCTGTTGAGAATCCTGAATCTTGGACTACACTGCCGTTATTGTTTTCCCCACTGCCAGCACTGCTGCTACCACCCACCACGCCACCTGAACTATTCTTTGGCTCTTTTTTCCCGCTATGCGAATTACTGCGACTCCGGGTCAATGATGATGAAGTCAAGTCTGTTGCGGAGGGATGATTCGATTCCTTCTGAGAGATTTTTCTCTTAACCCGAATGCCCGGCTCCCATTCTCTGCGCGACACTAATGTACAGCCACTTGTAAGGGTGGTTGTGGAAGCTGAACCACTTACACTACCGGATTGGTTGCCACTGAGTCCACCGCTACCGCTGCCACCACCACCGCTACACACCGTCGAAGAAACATTCGACGCTGCCGATGATATTGAGGCCATTTTATGCTTGAGATCGGGAAATGTTTCTATAACTAGATCACGGAATTCCAATAGTGCCCCAACTTCATGTTGCAATTCCTGCAACGATTTTGTCTGTTCACTGTGGATATGAGGCTGGTGGTGGTGATGATGACTGCTGCTTGCCACCGTTGGGCCCGAACTTGAATGGTGGTGGTGGTTCGTAAGGCCGCCATAACCACTGGAGTAGGGCAACGGATGATTACCCAGTAAATGATGATGATTGAGGTTCATGTGATGATGATGTGGATAGGCTGCGGCAACAATTGCTGTGGGTGATGCTACAGTTACATTCACTGTATTGCTGGAGGCCATCAAGTGTGGATGGTGTGTACCCACGCCCACACTTAAGGGCATACAGTCCATGACACTTCGCACAGTGCCTGCTGCTACTATACCTTTGACGATAGTATTGTGCGTAGAATTGCTATTGTAGTTAGTGTTTTTGCCACGTTTTCCCAACTCATGGGGTTCATTCTGGAAAAGAGAACGAGAAGACAATGAAAGGGTTGTCAATGCCTATGATGATAATAAATGGAAGCTATTTAAACAATAAAAATTTTAAATTAGACAATATTGTCCGTGTTGACCATAGGGACCGATTAAAAACTTTATGACAAAATATTGAAAATGTAAAAATGTCATTCATCCATTCAACTTAAATTTTGATGGAATCAACTAAATATGGTATGTGAGAAGCCAAAGAACCTAAGGCTGTTTATTATATTTGTAACACTTTGGGCTGTAACTCGTTCTCTCCTGAGTTATTAAATGTACACATGCCCAGTTTCCTCAGCCTATAGTTGATGTTGTTGGCATATTTAGAGAAGAATTTTAGCAAACAAATGTCAAATAGTCCCAGTGGTCCCATCTCCAATGAAACAGTTAAATTTTCACTAAATGCTTGTCAATCAGTCGATGTCTACCTACCATCAATGCTTCCAACCAATATGGTATGACACGTTAATTGTTCATTTAAAGCTATCACTTAGTAATGATATCATAGTCACAACAAACAGAAAATGGTTATAAGTTCACTTGTCTCCTACAGCTAAAACATGGGTACCGCCGAAGAAACTCTATCAACTCAATTGTACGCCTACAAAGATTTACATTCATTCATCGGTAGTTTGTCCTCAAACTAGCTGGGCGACGAAAATAAGCAGTTTCAAATGGTGAATTTTGTTTAGTTGTTAGTCATATTAAAGGGGCCCCGGGTAATTGAGCCAGTCAGTCTGTCTGTTCCTCCATCCCGACATAATTACAAACAGAATTTGCAATATCTTAATTGCTGAATAACCTTAAGTTGTTTGCTCGTTTGTTCGTTTAGACGTTGTTGGGTGTACGGTATGAACGCCTTTGATAAGGTGTCTTTTTTTAACAATTTGAAATGTTAATGAGACCTGCGAACAAGTGAGGCCCAGCAGTCGACAGACAATGTGGTGGCGAAACTTGATTCATTTGTCATGGGAAAATATTTAACAAAATATAATAAAAATAACATTTCTAAAAGACTATCTAGAAATTGAAATCGAATCAAAAGTTCTGTGTTTGAGAGAGAAAGATAGAATAATAAATTAATTTAAATTAGTTTTCGAAATGACCGCAGAACATAGCATTGTTATGTTGCATTGACATATATTCTCATGATTGGAGAGAAAAGGAGGGTTATTGCACCCGCCGTCATCGTTTCTAGATACACATAGAAAGTGATCTAATTCTTAAATGCTAGATAAGTTCAACGTCACCGTGATAGCATGTGCTGTGGCACCGCCACCACCAACAACACGCTGTGCCATCGCTTGAGAATCGAAAGCGAATAGGTTGCCCTGGTGATTTGTATTAACGGAAAATTTTGTTTATTTCACGATTTTTTTGTTTTTGTTTAGTGAAACCCAAAATAATCTACCATGAACAACTTGTCACAGAACAATGGTCGCCCATTTGGTATATATGAATGTACGTATGTATGTAACCCTTAAAAAATAACAAATTGCTGGCACTGCAGCAGCTGTTGTTGGAAATAATGACAATAAAATTAAACAAAAAGAGAATTGTCATTACGATTGGAAAACACGTACACACAGGTGAGCTTTATTCAGAAAACATTGATGGTTGGTTGCCCAGTAATGAAAATGTGGCATTGGTGGTGGCTGGGGGTGACCTGCTTGGCAACCATAGATTACAACAAAAACAACAGTAATCAAATATGTAGTTTCTATACTAGGTTTCATCAGGCATATGAAACTACCAACAAACATACATATCTAATTAAAAATTCGCATAAACAAATGACAAGTTGGTGGAAATGTTAATGCACCGATATATGTAAGATGACGACGATGTCATTAGTTACCTAGATATAAATATGGTATGTCAGTCAGTATTTGTTTAAACTTGTAATTAAATATGACAAATACAAAATAAAAAAATCATAGCATAAACAAAAAATAAAAAATGTGAACCACAAATTAAAATTTTCAAAGTGTGCGAAATATGTAGGGCCAAACCCCCACAAACAATCATTATCATCAGCATCGTTCAACTGTAAAGACCCACAAACCCATTATTGGGTTTGACATTGAAGTGCATGTTCTTCTTCTTGTCATCGCAATTCATAGCTGAAATCTTAGTAGCATTATTTACATATGTACTCGTACATATGTATACTGTCGTTGTTATTAAAATGTTATTGGGTTTTAATTGGAACTTGGTTAGATTCAATCGCCAAGGTTCGAATGAACTGCGAATAAATTTTAAAATAACAATTTACAAAACCGACTTATGGAAACACGCAACGTTAATTAGATCCAATGAAATTGAATACTGAAAAATGCAGTTTTATTCCAAAGAAAATATTTTCAGAGTAGTTGGTTTATTTTTTATACAAAATCAATGGTAAATATGGCAAACTTATTTCCAAACTTAATTCCGTCACATTTTTCAAATCTCACCATAATATTACATATATAAGGTGTTGGGTGCATCCAATACCTCAAATCGGCCCAAAATATATATGGAAGCTATGTCCAAATCATAACCGATTCTTACCAAAAACATAGCGTTCGTCCTTTGAACAAAAAAATTTAAACATCCTCAGTTTTCATTCGAATAGAATAATAAGTGCCACCTGCCTTTTGATTTTACTTTCAAAAAAATATATGAATAAACGGGCAGACGGACGAAAGGACATGCACAAATCGACTCAGAAAGTGATTCTATGTATATACCTAAAAGAAACTATGTGTATATCTCCTTTCCTTATGAAGAGAGATTTTAAAAGCCCAAAGCGGCTTTGGAGGAGCTGAAACCCTATCGTTTGATCTAAGGAAAAAGGTCATTCGATGTGCAAAAGTGATAAAGCTAACACACTGTACATAAGATCACATTAAAGATCACATGTTACATATCAGTGCAGATGAATAGGACAGAATGAGAAGAATATTG
Organism: Musca autumnalis; assembly: GCF_047663935.1. NCBI lineage: Eukaryota > Metazoa > Arthropoda > Insecta > Diptera > Muscidae > Musca > Musca autumnalis. The sequence goes on from NW_027411644.1 coordinate 152,970,286, forward strand.
AGAGTGGTAACATCAGCAAAGTTGGTCCGTCAGTAAATGACAACAAGAGAAAGTGTATGGTATCAACATTAATTTTTGATATCCATGCCAATGTTTGGAACCGAATCATTGGTATTTGGCCAAGTAGATAAGGAAGTATTTCGGGTGTTTTAGGGAAAATTATACGAGATGTGTATGGAGCTAAATCCATTGATTGGTGATGGTGAATATTGGTATCTTATACGTTGACTTAAAGGGAAGGTTTTATTCCGAAAGTCCAAGTGTAATATGAAACCCAACAAGTAAAAACCGACAGAGGTATACCCTGAGCCTGTGTGCATTGAACTTTCCTCAATGGTTTGAACTCTCTACCAGAAAATAAATAGGTCTTTTTCTGACACAAAAGTTAATTATGTCAAGAAGCATGGATTAGCTCACAAACCAAAATTATATCCTCGAAATCTGACCACAAGGAATAACTCGATGAAAACGATCCTCAAACAGCTCCCAAAACTGAATTTAAGCGAAAAAATTAACTTTTGTGAGGATGGTACCTGAAGGATATGTCCGATACAGATCACTTTTGAACATGATTTAAGTTTGAGAGAAATATTACGATGTCTAAAGTGTTGGAACAATTTCAGCCAGTCCTTTCCATATATATCATGACCAAAAGCCATTTTAGTTGATCCCCTTAGGATTTGTAAAGTTTCAAGAAGCATGGACGTGCACTCGAGTGCATTATATAGCAGTAAACTGGACCACAAGGTGTAGCTTCTGTCCTCGAATCCTCGAACAGACATTAAACTGCAGTTAAGCGAACATTTTTCGAAGGTGTTCTTCGATACAGACCTCCTTGGAACTTGATATAAGTTTTGAAAATATTTTACGATTTGAAAAGTTTCGGCCAAAGAGGATACTCAATTCGTAAATTGTAGTCCTTATCAGTCATTTTAGTTGATGCTGGTTAGGTTTTTAAAGCTTTTGGGCCATTATCTCAGGAAGTAGGTATTTGTTCCCGGAAAAAATAGTTCTGTAGTAATAGGCGTGGGGAAAACAACCTGAAAAAATTAAAACGATCCGGTTACTCCCTGCGACAGTTATCGTGTGCTCCATTCTAGCAACAAATGTTAAACATTTCTGGTGGAGGTACTTGAAGGAGTGGGCCGAAATTGGCCATTCTCGAATTTAATGTAAGTTTGTACAAAATATAACGAGGTTCGAATGGTGTATTGCAAAGAATCGGTTGCTCCGTTCAAGAGTTATCGAGCGCACTAGCCGGCTAAACAGATCGACAGGCCAAATGGACTCCAAATTGCCTGAAACCGACTTCGTCCAAACATACTTGGGGTCCAAAACCATTATTGCGATTTTTTTTATTATTATTTTCATTAGTCTGAAGGATTGATGACTGATGTCCTAACATAAAAAATATGTTGGTACCCAAACAAATAAAATTGAGATATGTTACAAAATGTTGCAAACATATATTTGTTTGGACACAAACAAATTATGTTTCGATCCAAGCATATATATGTTTGCAACCAGTCCCAAACAAATATTTGTTTGGATCCAAACATATTTCTAACAAATATTTTTCTGCGTGTACATATATCCACATGTTACGCCCACTTATAAAAAAAAATAGCTGCGATATGACCGTTGGAAGGGAAACATTCACTGTGTTTTTCATTGGATTTTTTTAAATTTTTAACCGATTTATGGCCAAAAACAGCCTTTTTGTCGATTTTTTGTTTTCGACTTTCAGTGGAGACACCCCAAACGGCTTTTTTAAAAAATAGTGTCACGTAGGTACCCATTTGTCACAAAACCAGAAAATATTTTTTAACAAAAAATTATTGATAGACGTTCAAGATGTGCCCTTTAAGATGAAAAAAGTTCTAGCAAAAAGTTTGGTAGTTTTCTTGAAAAAAAAGATAAAATCATGAAAAATTCATTTTTTGGCTGCGCTGGTGGCAACTCCTTATCCAGGCAGTTAAAATACTTCGGGATATTTTCAAGAAGTTTTTTAACCCCATTCCATTTCTCACAAACCGCAGTTTCTGTATAATGAATATTTTCTGTTATGAAGTAATTTACCGTTCCCTAACGTTTTTATAATTACATTTTTTATTATTTGTTTGGGGTCATTAGGCCCACTGTTGTAACCAATGTCATGACTCCTAACAAATTTGGTAGTTATTTTAAAGCTTCCAATGATGAACTTAGATAGAACTTAAAGGAAAAAAAAAACAAAGAGCATGTGTATGCTCTTTTTCTGAATACAAAAAGAAAAAAGTGTCCCACCCAATAAATTTCTAATTTTCGATATGTTTATTGATTTCAATGGAAAATGGGAGTTCAGCAAAGTTCAATTAGGAATGGGAGAACAAGAACAAAAAGTACACAACATTCATAAATAGACAATAGGAGAGCCGATGTTTTTTACTGCGCCATACAATGTTCTTGCATTGTCATAGAGATGTTAAACAACAATAGCAACACAAGATAATTGTCTTGTCGAAATACAAGACGAAAAATATACATACATACTTCTAAACTCAATTCAAACAACAACAAGATGTTCCAATTTCGTAATGGTATGCTTTTGTCAAAGCGTGTAAAAAAGAAATTTAGTTTCCAATAAATGAAAGGCAATGAGAATTTTTTTCTTCTGTCTATTACTTATCTAAAATGTATGAAGAATGCGTTCTTCTGATGAGTTTTGTTTTTTATGTGGGACAAACACGCACTGCTTCGATGCACTCTATTCAATTGAAATGGAAGCTAGGCTAGACGGCTGCAGTGGGTGTATGGAGAAAAAGCTGATAGTCATAGTGTAAATAAAATTACCATTAAAAGCCGCCCATCACATACATTCTACAGTAGATAAGTTTTGAATGTTAATATCGATCAAACATTTTTTTATTACCAAACAAATTAGTAAAAAAAAACAAAGAACTGTTACCTATAAAATTGGCATATAAACTTAACTTAATTGTTTAACAATTTGTATGTGTATTTGAACGTAAGACTGGAAATGAAAGAGCTGCCTAGAAAATTATGTGCAAATTATTATTTATTAGTTCCAGCAAATAAACAATTTTCGTATTTCGTATTAGACATCAATTAATTGTTTGCGTTAAGAGCATTTTCAGATATTGATTGTCAATTGAAATTGTTCGATTTTCCTTATTTGGAGTGAGTAGATGAACAACAACACCAACAAACAAACATAGCGATTGTTGTAACGTTTTTTTATTTCTCAATTTGGTATTTTTCTGAATTAAAGCCGCTATTTAGATGAATGTGATGACGATTGACGACGAATGGTTTATGGCCATTAAATTTTATTTGTTATTTATTTTATTTGTTTTGCCAAATTTGTTTTGCTATTGATTTATTTTTGCATCCATGAGCTGCCAAGATTCAGCGACACATAATTTTGGATTGTAATGTTTTTTAGGTAAACGATTTTTGCTCTAAATTTATGCATTAAAAACACAAATCAAATAAAAAATTAAGAAAAAATAATAGAGCGCCTAAAAAGAGAATGGCGTATCAAAAGTAGCATTAAAATCTTTTTTTATGAAGATGTGGTATGGTAGAAGGATCCCGTGTTCCAATAATTGAAATATAATTTTAAGTATATGTACAGTTTTCTATCCTTAAATATAAAAATTCACATAATTTTGAATCCCATTTTTTGGTTATGGGAAAAAGTCGTTAAAATTGAAACGCCATATTACGAATGAAAAGTCCACATAAAAGTTGACAATAGAGAGACTTGCGACTGCACTTCCACATTATCCGAACATAGATCGCTGTCTTCGAGCACTTGAGACATGTTGACTTGAAATGGTCTGCATCTATTTTCGTTCCTCGAATCAATCGGGCATCTAACACAATAGAAGAATGTCTGCCGTCGTTGTCATGAAGGCTGAACTTTCCAATTATATTTTCCCTCCCAATTTTAGCATTAAATCTCGTATAGCAATCTTAATATCATTCCCAGGTAGCGGTCATATGCCCTCTCATGGCGCCCGTAGAATACATATATCTTTGGTCTCTCCATTTTTCTCTTCGGGTGGGTACATGTGCGCAGATGAGGCTAATGTTGAATACCTTTGCTTTTATACGGATTGTGGCAATTCTATCATCGATCGAAACTGAACAGTGGCCTGATGAAAAATCCGATGTTAAATTTGAAGGCTATTCATCAAAAATTGAGCGATTTATAGCAAAATCGGGGAAAGATATATATGGGAGCTATATCCAAATCTGAACCGATATGGACCAAATTTGAAATTTTTCATTCCTATGCCCTTATATGTACTTGTGCAAAAATTCATCAACATAGGCCAACTCCTTCTATTTGCGTCCACTTTTGTATGGAAGCAGCAACACTGTGCGCCGCCCATATTCTATACTAAGAGCTTCATGAAATTCTCCTCCCAGATCCTCAGTACGCTATATATATTAGTTAACCGATTCCCTTTATCATCTTTTTGCAGGAGAATGTGCCTGCACCATACCCTTCAAATTCGTGTGTTTTACACTCTGGTATAATTTTCGGACTTCATTTCGACTCGTGAACATTTCGAGTCATACCCACGTTTTTTTTGCTTTTCTTTCTTCTCCTCTTCTGATATTTTGTATACCGCGTTCTTCTATTCAGTAACCCTCGACACTCCTGATCGTACCATGGATTTTTAGATAGTGGTTTTTGGAAACCAAGTGTAGACTTTGCGGCAGTGAGCTATTCCTTGCCACTGCGTTTTCACATTATCGGGACAAGGAGCGCTGTCTTCCAGCATTTTTGTAAGTTGAGCGGAGTATGCTTGTGCTACTGCGTTTGCAGCTTCTCGACATGCAACTTCCGTCCTGTGACAGGCCGGAGTTTTTTTTTCGGAATATTGAGACGGGTCTTACAAGAAAATTGTCCGATTCAGTTCATGTTTTATTTAATGGCAGCTATAGTACAGTGCGTAATCGTTTGAGATGTTTACGTCGGTCCGATTCCATCGCACTTCCTGTAAGGTGATAATATCAGCTTTGTATTTTCCAAGTACATCCGCCAGCGTGCAAACTGCACCTACTCTGTAAAGAGTCCTTACATTCCAGGGGCATATTCGCTGATCGTGGTGTTTGTTTTTCTACTTCTAGCCCTATGACCAATCCAAATTTTTATCGTTCTTATTACTTACCTAACTTATCGATAATTTTCGTTAAATTTTAATTTACCAAAAAAAGTGAGCAATTTTAGCAAAAAGTGAGTTACCTACTCAAAGCAAATGCGTTTGGTTCAATGACATTCTAAATTCGTTCAACCAACTTTAAATTTCTCAATTTAGCGTTGTTAGCAGTTTGTGACTGTTTTTCTTGTGTGTGTAGTAGTTATTGAAAACTTTAAAGTGGGAAGTTTTAAATTGAATTTAAACGCAATGATGGTTATGGATGATGTTGTTCATTCGCTGTCGGTGATGTAGTTTCAAAGTGAAGCCAACAAAAATGAAAATAAAAAATGAAAGAACAGAGACAAATTATATCTCCACATCACATGACAGACGCAACACCAACTTCAATTCATTATTACCACCTTGCCGAACGACCGACAAACAAAACCACAACCATACCATATATAAAAGCTTTAAAAGTTTGGCAATGCCAATAAAATAAAATTTAACTACAAACATCGACAGACAATTCGATTTTGTTGTTTAATTTTATTTCCATCAATGCAACAACAATTTGAGCAGTATTTTTAAGTTTCCACCACTTACAGAGATTCCAATTCAACGATATGGGAGCCCATCAATTGCATTTAACTGCCTATGTTGGTTGGGTGTTAGGTAGGCCGCACATGGAACGTCGTTAGGTAGGTAGCTAGGTGCTTCTAACTGGAGCTGAGGCTGCTTGGCTGACTTTGTGGCAAATAAGCTGCACCAGGAGCAGCAATAGCGGCGTCTAGTCATTGACGACAAATAGCAATCTTGTCGCCTACTTAACCCCAAAACAACAAAAACATTAATGGAGGCAACTCAACTTGCGTTAGACTCATTCCATTAATTTCCATTTTAAAGCAATTTTCCAATGCTCATAAATGTGCGCGAGTGTGTGTATGTTTGTGAGTATTTTTATTTGTTTATTTTGGTTAATACAACGAAATTGTTTACATTAAATAGCCTATTCTATCGATTGATTCCTACAATAGATACCACGACGACGTCGTCCATTGATTGGTCTATGATTTATTAGGTGGCTTATATCGCCATATCTTTACATACAGGCTTGTTATAGATTAAATTACATATATATATAATAAAGAAACAAAAAACTCTATAAAATACTTACAACAACAAACTAGACAGATATTGAGATTATCTAGAATGTGTGTAAGAACGGAGATCAATGACTTTTGGAGGAACTCCAAGCTAATCAAAAGGTTTAAGGCGTCGAAATGAGATCATGATTTACTATTGTATTCCAGGAGAGAGAAATGTGCTAATAAATTCACCTCAAATGTTCTAAAAATATATGGAAAAACAAGAACCCAGTAGTGGAATTCGGTAACACATTTTTTGAGTTACCGACAAAAATCGGTAAAATTAAAACGCAAAACTATGAACGAAAAGTATCAATAAAAGTTGAAAACACTGTTGCTATCGGTAGAACTTAGCGACACCTTTATTTTGGTTGTTAACTTGCCGAAAAATTTCGTTAATTACCGAAATTATATGCATTTCAATTTTACCGACTTTTGTCGGTAACTCAAAAAATGAGTTAAGAATTCCACTACAGATCGATCATGTTGTGATAGACAGAAAATACTCTTCCAGTGTGTTAGCTGGGGATCGATTCGAGGAGCGAACATCGATTGGGACCATTTCCTTGTAGCAGCTAAGTTACGTGCTCGTCTCAATGTTGCGGCACAAATACGATCTATCACAGGACGGTAGTTGGATGTCGAGAAGCTGCAAACACAACAGATAGCACAAGCTTACTGCGCTCAACTTACTCAACTGCTGGAAGACATCACTCCTTGTGAAGGCGTAGTGGCAAAGAATAGCTCACTTTATTCAAACTGTCACATAATATATACTTGGATGCCGAAAACCGCCACCTAAAAATCCATGGTACGATCAGGAGTGCCGTAAGACTACTGAAGAGAAGAAAGCGGTATACAGAGCAACCCTGCAAAAGAAAGCACCAAATAAAAATATCGGGAGATGACGAGGGATGAGAAACGTATTTTCAGGGAAAGAAGAAAGTGCAATAAAAACGTGAACGTGAGAAACTCGAGATATCCAGCAGTCAAAATGAAGTCCGAAAATTTTACCAGAGCGTAAAATACAAGTCTGAAGGCACATTCTCCTGCAAAGATGATGAGGGGAATGTGGTAACTGATACATATAGCGTACTGCGGATCTGGAAGGAGCATTTTATCAAGGGCTTGGTATCGAATATGGGCGGCGATGAAGATACCCCAGAATAAATAACAAACGACGGCGGTGAAGTTTTCGAAAAATTTCCTATAGAAATTTGAAGGACGGGTTTTTTAGCAATTTGTAGGCCTCGTAGGTCTAAGAAAAATTCCCTTTAGAAATTCGTAGGTAGGCCTACGACAAATTACCTATAAAATTTTGTAGACCTTCGTGGCGTACAAAAATTTCCATGCCTACGAAAAATTTCCCATAGAAGAACAATAAGGCAGGCAGTAGGAGCTAATGGGCTGTATGCTGAACTGTATAATATCGGTGGCGAAATGCTGATAAGGAGCATGCTTCAATGAACGTAAACAAACAAAACGATTCCCGTACCAATCACACAAAGCCACAAACTTTTCAGCTTCTCTGAATCGTTTCATTCTCATAACCAAAACAAAACCACAAACTTTTCAATGCAAAAAGATGGAAACCGTACGATTGCTGAAAGGTAACTTCGGCTATGCTTTGTCGAGTTGATTCATTCAACACCGAAACAAAAAGAATTTTTGGCAAACGTTTGCCGTGCGTTATGGTCAATGACACACTCAGGCACACACACACATGTGATTGATTAACCACCCTATATACTAACATCAACATACCGAAGTGAATACTTTATCAACCACCAAACGTTTTTGATTTATTCACATGTCTTTAGTACTATTTAGTTTTCTATCTCCTCTTGTGGAGTTGAGTACTTTTCGCTTTTCGTTTTATTCGCACTCACGAATGTAAACAAAACGAAACTAGACAGCGAACTCCGCCAGCGTGGGTTATGTTTCGTTTTCTATTGTTCCTATGGAAAATATGAAACAAAACGATTGGAAATGTTATTTAAAGTATTTTTACGTATGCTGGTATGCTTAGTTAATCAGCGAAAGTTGGCAGGAAGAAAGCATACCCAATGATTGGAACCTCAGCTTACTATGTCCCGTACATAAGAAAGTAGACAAGATAGTTTGTATCAATTACAGAGGCATAAGTCTCCTACTCATCGCATAAAAAGAACTGTCTGGCGGTTTGTGTGAACGTATAAATCCTGTGGTCAATGGAGCAATCGAAAATACCAATGCTTTTTTAGACCTGGGAAATCAACAATTGACCACAGACCCACGATTAACAGATCGGCACCAACCACCTGTTTAAGGCCGCCTTCGACAGCCCAATTAGACCAAAGTGTTCCATGCCATGTCTGATTTGGGGTGTCACTGCAAAACTTATACTATTATGCAGGATGACATTGGCTGACAAAAGATCAACAATTAAAATAGGAAAGAACCTATCCAAGCCTTTAAACCAAAACGAGGTTTCAGGCAAGGTGACAGTCTATCTTGTGACTTATAGAACATTCTACTGGAAAATTTCATACCAGATGCGAATGTATATACGGCCATAGATAAATATAGAACTATACACAATAATGAAATAATTTGGGAGCCACCGTGGTGCAATGTGAAGCCAACAACGACAACAACATCAGGTTTGAAATAAAGAGAATAATACTATTAGCCAATATATGCTACTTCGGTCTGGGTAAACAGTTTAAAAGCAAAACCGCCCCTCATCAAACAAAAATCGCGCTTTATAAGACTCTGATACTACTCGTACTTATGTATGGATCCGAAGCATGGGTACTTGCGAAATCAGATGTGTCAGAACTTGGTGCGTTTGAGAGAAAAATTCTTCGAGATATATATGGATCTATATAGCAAAACGTATCGATCTACAACTATAGCATTGGTTGGGCCATATCGATAGGCCCTCGTCAGAAAGATATTTAAATACGATATTTAAATTTGATGGCATCCGTCCCAAGTGAAGGCCAAAACTCGGATGAAAAAGACAAGTTGAGATGATATAACAAAACATGACATACAAAATTGGAGAAGTAAAGTAGGAGATCGGTGCGTTTGGAAAGTTATTCTTAGTTCTATTTAGAATCTAAAGTCATCTAAGTATGTGGGTTGGTTTGTAAGTACACACAGAGAAAATATATTATTGGAGCCAACCTATTCTGATTGTGATTGTATGTACATTAGAGTGGGGCGATTAGTTGATTAATGGGCGCTTCTCAAAAACATTGAAACGCTCCTTCAGGCAGTTTTGGCCTTGTGAAAGTGCAAATTTTGGTAATATATCAATTTTTTCACGAAAAATTATCGCTTTCCCAATGCCAAAACGGCCTCTAGGAGCATTCCAATGCCTTTGCGATCTACTAGAGAGTTCTTAACTATTGTTTTGGCTACAATTTTTGTTTTAGTATTGGATCGTAAATCTCAATGGTTTGGCTGTTATAGGCCAAAATATAAAAAATATTACAAAAAATTGTGACTTTTCTATATTTTCGACTTTTTGACCATGAATTAATGTTCAAAGAATTTGTAGCCCGAGGCAATAGCTACAGCATTACATTTGAAAGTCAAGACTTTTTTTAGATTCACTTTGGCAGTTTTGTTAATTTGGTTTGCATATGCGGCTACGAGAGTTTTTGAATATTTCTGTTGATTATTCTCGAGCTCGAGTCGTCACAAAATTGGGGAAGAGTTCTTTGTTTCAATACAAAGAACTAAGAGAACTGATGAGTCCAAGTGGCGTTGGACGAAACTAGTCTTCTCTGCCTTTCCCTAAAGTAAATCAAATTTAACTACACCCACTTTAAAAACAACAAATACGAGATTAAGCTGGCTTATCTTAAAAATAATAAATTAGTCAAAACTTCAAACAGTGTACGAAATATGAGCCCATGAAAATGAGCAAATTTTCCATAAAGAAAAAAAAAACTGCAAGTCAAATGTTCTATTTCTAATTTATCAAACTTTTGCCTTCATTAAACCTTGACATTAGGTATCGTGCGGTATCTGAACACGATGAGAAGCAAAAATAGAAACTAATGATCACCCAAATCAACCAAAATCATAACCCCACCTTGTAAAATTTACCTTTCTGTAGCACAGCTGTGGTTTCTTTTTCTCTTTTTGTGTTTGATTCGACATTGTTTGGGGGCTAAACACATTTGTTGTGCCAATCAATTAAAATTATTAGCATTGATTAATTTTCAAGCAAGCGAAATAAATACAAAAAACCATTACACACACAATTATGCTGTTTGATAGAAAAAATTGCGACCATCTGTAACTTGTTTTAAATTGTTGACCAATACAATCGACTAAATATTAAGTACTTCGGCAATGTTGGTGATGAGACTTTATTTTCATTTATTAAATTTTGTTTAAATTTGAACAGCATTGAATTGAATTTCACTTTCCCCTTTTTATCCACAAAAAATTAAAACTTGTAAAAAATCTATAAATACAATGGCCATAAAAATTAAAAATATTTTGTGGTGATGATGAGTTGAGTGAGTAGTACTACCAACCATGGTACAATTCCCACAAAAACCAACAATTAATTCGAATGTATGTCAACAGTGAGTTGGAGCCAATCAAGTCTGTCATTCAGTCAGTCAGTCATTCAAACAAATATACAATTTTTGTCAGTCCATCATAATTTTTGTCATTCATTTATCATTGAGTTGAATAGGTTCTCCAAAAACAGTATCGCCGATGTTGTTATTGTTCTATTGTTGTCGTTCATGGTATTGGTGTACTTAAAGGTCCGCTAAAAATTATTTACAATAAATAACAAATAAAAATGTTATTGAATACCGCTTATACCAGCCCAAATAGAGATTGATATCACTTCACTTGTTGTAGTTGAGGGGGATTGTTTAAATTTTTGTAAATAATATTTATTAAAAATATCCACAGCGTCGTTACTTTTTTAAGGTTTCCCTAGTTAAAGTGTTAATGCATAAAACAAATAAATCGATTGTTGTTGGTTTTTGTAATTTTTTTATATGCAAAACATGTTGCCATGAATATCGATTTCTTTTCTATCGGGTATGTGATGGAAAACGATTCGACTCGTTTTGCCATAAATCGAAATCGTATATCTCTAATTTTGGTGAATATTTTAATGAAATTTAAAATGGATTTTAAAAATATTATTCAAATAAGGGGCTTTTGCAAAGCAAAACTATATATATCATCAACGGCACTCCGATTATATACCATTTCGATTCTGCAAATCGAGTCGATTCGGATTTCATCACATACCCGTATATTTTAGTGTAACAGTTATTTTTTATGGACTTTTGTCTTGGAATCATATTTTTACACAAGAAATGGTAAAAACAAATTATTTTTATGGAAATTGGCAACAACTACAAAAGAAGAAAGTATGCGGCATTTTTTTGGTAACCCATAAATTATCAATTAACATAAGTTCTCCACTGCCATGTGAGGTGGTCAACTTCGATGGTTCTTTTGATAATTAAAATTTCACTTTCAATTGTGACCATTTGGAGGAAAACTAAAAATAGAGGTTGCCGATGAGTTCGCAGTAATAAAATGTCTTGTTTTCTAACACTTTACACCTCTTTAAAAGAGTAAGGTTACAAATAATAGATACATACATGTTTCTATAAATAACTTGAGGGCCATCGTGGTGCAATGGTATGCAAACCCGCATTGCACACTGGTGCCCAGACCAGGGGCGGGGGCTCAATTCTGTTTCTATGAAAATGTGAAATGAATAATTTTATAAAGGAAATAAATGTCAAATGAATAATATTATAAAAAAATTTGAAATGAAAAATATTTTCTTTATAATTTTTTTTCATTTGACATCTTTTCCCTTTATAAAAGTTTTCATTTCACATTTTCATAGAAACAGATTTGAGCCCCAGGCTACATCACATCATCTACGGTGGCAAAAATACAACTCAGCGTAATGTTGGCGACATTTCCTTAGTATTTCAGCCATGTAAAATTCCTCTTCAAGGGGTGTCTTAAGACACGTCGTTCGGACTTGGCTATAAAATGTAGGACCCATATGATTGAGTTAATATGAATCGGGGTGCACTCATTTATTTATATGAGTGAAGTCTGACTTGTCCCTTCGGGGATGTTTGTGGAAACATATGTAATGTAGTCTGCCAAACACAATTACACACAGAGAAGAGATATTGTAGGAGCAGTCATATTCTAAGAACAAAATACTGTATTTTAAAAATCCGAAAATATATGTATATTGCTTCTCCAACCATACATTTTGTGTAGTGGCACAACATATTTTGTTAAATCAACAATATATATTTTCAGATTCTTTAAATATTGTATTTTGTTATTGGATATAATTGCTCTTACAATATGTATTCTCTGTGTGTAGGTCTCAGAATTTTGTTTGAAGTTTTACCAATTATTTAAACTACATACCTAATATGTAAATGTTCGCTAACATTACCACCAGACTTCATTGACTCTGTGATTCTTTTTTTCTTGGTAAATCCCAAAGGAAAAGCTTTAGAAAACTACTGCATCAGACAACTACTGCATCATCCCTCTGACATTCATTAAGTTTCAAGACTTTATAACTACAGCACCCACTAACAATATCATAAGCGACTGCAGCAGATAGATGCAACTTCACAGCATAGGCCACGAGATTAGTTAATACTCGTGAAGAACTTCGTCGTACAAACCCTAGTGTCCCATAGTCGGATAAAGCAAAAAATTGGGAGCCACATGAGGCGAATAACCAACTACTAACTTTTGCATCTCTAGTACGCACACTGGAAAATAATGGATTATTTCATTAACATTTTACAAAATACTTATTTTACTCTACTAGTTAATGAGTAGACAGCGGAATCATATGCAAATGCATACATGGTTAGGATAGTCGTATAGAAAATCTGATTAGACAGAAACTCGTTTTATCACAAAATAAAATGAATTAGGCATCGAATTAGGAATCGTGCATATTTTGACATATTTTTACATATTTGCATAAAATGAGCATATGCAAAACTATATGCAAAAACATATACAAGGATTTGTGGCCTGAATATCCCATCGAAATGGCTGAAATTTGGTATTAAGTCTTCGTTAGGGGTATGAAACTTTACACCTGAAATTTGTCCGCATAGGTCTACGTCTTCATATAGTCCCCATAGAAAGGTATCTCCCGATTTCCGATATTTTGAAGGTTGTGGCCTCAACATCACACTGAAATGGCTGGCATTTTTTATTAAGTCTTCGTTGGGATTATAAAACTTTCCACCTGAAATTTGTCAGTATCCTCCCGATTTTCGGTATTTTGAAAGTTGCAGCCTCAATAGCCCACCGAAATGACTGCAATTTGGCATTTAGTCTTCGTTGGGGGAATAAAACATTCCACCTGAAATTTGTCGGTATAGGCCCATGTCTTCATATAGCCCCCATAGAACGGTACCTCCGGATTTCTGGCATTTTGAAGGTTGTGGCCTCAATATACCTCCGAAATGGCTGAAATTTCGTATTAAGTCTTCCTTGGGGGTATAAAACTTTCCACCTGAAATTTGTCGGTATAGGCCCATGTCTTCATATAGCCCCCATAGAACGGTACCTCCGGATTTCTGGAGAACTTTTATCCAACTACCCAGCAATATGGTTTCGGGGAACCGCATAGCAAGAGATTACATCTAAGATAGCAAATGGCCTTATTCAGTGGGGGCCGCCAGAACGAATCATTGTAGCAGCTCTGGGAAAAGCTTTCGATACGAATTCCGTAGTTAAAAGTTCTAATATCGCAAGATCAAATGTGAGTGCCGCAAGGTGGCGTCCTTTCGGCTACTTTTTTCAGTCCCCGTCATTTTATCTTTATCGAAACTCCCTAGCCCACTAGCAACTATCTCGATGCTGCCATACGCTGATGACTGTTCCATCATCACATCAAGCGTTCACATTTGCTACGTAAATGCTAAATATCCGACTACCTAGCCGTCATCAACAATTTTTCACGGCAGCACAATCTTAAATTATCGCCTACAAAGTCCACCGTGTCACTGTTAACTTTCTGTCACGAAGACTAAACCTAGATCTTGAAATCTCCATCGGAGACAGGCGGAAACGTAAAGTAAGAGGGATTGTTTCCGAATGCCCACTGTGGATCACCACCATCAGAAGACCAGAATGCTGTCAGTAAACCTACATAACATACATAAGAACTTCAGGTGTTATCGTGAAGACATCCAATAAGTAATTCCATGGGAAGTCAACCGATTGTCTATAACAAACTCCATCATAACGAAGCATCATTCGAAGACGTTAACGTCTACATTTCAATAAAGTCAAAAAATATCATCCTCTTAGAATTTCGAAATTTAGTCCCGGCGGAGCAATGTTCTCAGTTCATACATGGTACCCCAAACAAGTGCCCTACATACCTATAATGTCATCCCACACTTCGTATTTCTTTAATTCCCCATATAACCCAAAAAAATCTACGTCCAATAGATTTATGGCCAAAACCAATTGAGTTGGCGTAATTTCTCCGGCATATTAGGATGTTACTTTTGTGGCCGACGAAGTCTAATCTTGGTAACTAGTATTTATACACAATTAATTCGATAAATTTATATTCGAACTTATGTTAGTTGCGAGCAAAAAAATAAATAAATAAATAAATAATGAGGTTTTATAGTACTTTTTGGTAGTCGCAACTACTTACAAAGCCCCCTACTAACCCATTATTTTAACAAGGGCATGTCGCACTGAATTACTAGTTATTCTTTATCCACTAGAAGTTGAAAAATAAGCTAAAAAATCTATTTTTAGAACAGTTGAGGTGGAATTTGTTTTCAATTTCAACACACTTCATATTTTTATTTTATTTCGGCCTGGATTTGATCATGCGAACTTTTGATTTGTAGCCGAACACACTACACACGTACGCACATTAAGGGTTGTTTAAACGCTAACAAAGCTCGCCTGCCGACGGTGAGCGTTGAACACACAACCCTAGGATTTGTAGTCGGACCACATGCTCTGTGCCACCGTACTCATAACTTAGTAAGGGGTAGTATAAGTAGTTATTTTTGTTTACATTACTTTGTAATGGGTTACATAATAACTAACGAATCCGAATTTTCGCTGGGTTTTCAATTTTTCCTATAGTCCAACTTGGTAATCCGTTTTTCAATGTACGCAAATATTATCTTTCAAACAAAAAATTAATACTCAAATTGCTTACCAAATGGCTAAGTTATAGTGGTCTAAACTGCTTAGAAGATACCAAACAATATAAGCATCTACTACTACTAAATTCATTAATATTTTGTATTTTTAACGTTGGATCTTATGATGCGTATGATTATTTTAAGTAGAAAAATTATAATAATAATACGCATCCATGGACTTCAACGAAACCGAATTGCTACACCAGAACCCCTGAATAATTTTTGTGTAGCACTGTATAGTTAATTTACACATATTTTTCCATTTGTTTTTATTTTCCCGATGGAAATCATTATATTCGTTTTTAGAGGAATATAATTCAAATTGCGAATGAAGCTATGTATTTCTCTGGTTATACTTGTATTCTATTCGGAGGACCATGGCGAGATCTTGAACGATATTTCGTTCTTTGACACATTCTAAGCAATGATATTTTCCTACTCATAAATAAACTTTATTTTAAACGAATACTCGAACTAGCAGGTTCAGATTAAGTGCGACTTTTTAAATACAACAAAATAACATGTCAGGTGTTATTTTTTGTTGCAACAAATTTAAACAGGCTTGTCAACTACGGCGCTATTCTAATGGTTGGAAAGAATGTAGGCCTACTATGTTGGTTGCAAAATATTTCATAAAAAAAATTCAATATTTTTTCCTAAAGTTTCTGTCTCATTAACGAAGTTGGTTCACGCCAACACTAAGACGAAGTCTCGACAATTAGGCACCAACTAGAGAAGAACGTGGGTCGTTAAAAAAAACTGTACGATAAACAAGGTTCCAAAATAATAGCTAAATGTTAACTTAATTAAAAGAGGGAAGTAAGTAATTTTCAACTTCAGCATTCAAACAAAATTTGTTGGGAAATATGTATGAAAATGAGCAAAAGAAACAAGTGAATGTTTGAATGTTTAAAAAACAACATAACTTTAATTTAAATAAAATAAAAAAATCATTTATCATGATTATTTGTTTAACATTATAATCGTGATTATGATTATGATGGTGTTAATGATGATTTCTTAACGGAAATCAGCAATTTTGATCATTTGATTTAGTTTGAATTCGAAGCATATAGAAAAGATTGTCATGTGAAATAAAGTTTAAACCTGTGGAACTATAATTCTAAAATCAAATCAAAAAGATTTAGAGTTAGAACATTTGTCACAGTTTTCACATTGACAATATCAAATAAATTTATTTTCTATGGTTCTTTGATTAACTGTATTTTTGGTAAAAGCTTTTAAAAATAATTTTTCAAATAAAATCATTTATAAAACTTAACACTTTTGTTGTTTAAACATATTCTCATGATGGGAAAATCCAAAAGAAAATATATCCACAGTTGTTTGTTTTTTGGGTTTGGTTTGTTTGTTCGATTATTTCAATTAAAACCAATTTTTTGTTGGCATGACATGCAATTTACCGATGCATACTGCAGCAATGCAATTAAGCCGCTTAACGAAAAGTTTAACTTTCTTTTATGGCAGGCAATTAGAACTTTTTCCATTTGGAGAAAATGAAATGAAAGCCATCATAGACATCATCATGGATGGTATCAACTCGCAAACAACAAAGTAAAAAATGACGAAATAATTCCTGCCAAACCCAAATACGTATTTAATGAAAAGTATTTTCAAATGCAATGCCACTAAATGCCAAATTTAGAAAGAAATGTTCTGTGAAAGCAAAAATCGATTTATAATATTTTTTTATTTTTTAACATTATTAAGATTTATAATATAGTTTGGGAATCCTTGAAACGATTTCACACATAATTTAGCGTACGATTGATGTTTAGGTATAAAACGTTTTTTTGTTGAAGAAGTTACTGGAAGATAACTACGGCGGGATAGTCTTTGTAAATCTTCTTTACTTCTCGTCACACACCGTACATTCATATGAACCAGGAAGTGAAAGACAAGAATAAAATACTCAAACGACTCCTGTGGCTGTGATAAGAAAACATTAGAAGCGACGCACAATGGTCCAGAAATTGATTTTCCTGGTCCAAATCCCAATTTTTTGTCGTTACCGATTGTTTATTTCCATATCGGATTCGATAAACGCATTGAAACTAAGGAAACAAAAAACTAAGTCAAAATATTGGAAAGTGTGGGCGTGGCGTGATACTAAAGACGAAATTTTTTTCCCATTTTTGGAAAATACGTCATTCTCACAAAATTTCTGAAGAAATGGCTATTTTTCCGAAACTGTAACAGATATTTTGTTCATTGTTCTTTTTTTTTTTGTTAGGTAGGTAGGATTATGGCCTTTAAGAAAAGTTTCAATAAATTACCGGAGCGTTTACACGTAGTGAGCTATTTTACAGTCTGTACCTGTATGTCGGAACGAAAATGTGTGCGAATGATTGTGTTTCATTTAAGTAAAATCAATGAAATTGTTCATTAATACAATGAAACTTCTTCATTAATGCAATGAAAATTCATCATTAATACAATAAAACATTTCCGTTAATGTAATGAATCTTCATCATTAATACAATGCAATGACTGAAGTCAGACAACATATTGGGTTACTGACTAGACAGTGCCTGTCGGCTTCCTATCTTCCGTATCATCCCAACCATCACGCTAGGATAGCAGATCCTAGAATGTGCTAGAAGTCATTCTATTGGACGTTAACCTAGTGTCTGAAGCGAGCTCCTGAACACAGTGCATCAACATGCGGCATATAATGCCTATAGATGCAATAAATCAACATCCTCCATTCTGTCACGTCTTTGGTCCGGGTATAGTATAGGCGCCCTTCATGCTTCTAAGGACCTAAGCCAGAAAAACCAAGTAAGAAAGTATCAGTCACCTGTGCGGACAGAGATACTATATCCTCAGTCTCAGACCTAAAAAAGAAGCAAACACAATACTTCTGACGTCTATATGTTTTTTTGAGTTTTTGGGCCAATTCTCAGGAAGTATGGATTTGCCCCCGAAAAAATTGTACCGTCTTAACTACGGCCGCATACACAACATGTTGATAAAAATTTAAAACAATCCCAGAAAAGTCCTTAAACTGCACTCTTTACAAACTTTTTGTGGGAGGTACCCGAAAGAGTGGTCCGATGTAGTCAATATTCGGACATAATTCGAGGCTATAAGAAATAATACGACGTAAAACGTTTGAACCAAATCGGTTTCTTCCTGCGAGTGTTATCTTACGTACCACGCAGTTTAGTTGGTGCTGACAGGCTTTTTGGAGATTTTGGGTCATTATCTGAGGAAATATGGACCTGCCCCCGAAAAAAATGCGCGGTCGTAAAAGGGCCAGCAAAAATAACTTTTCGGAAAAAATTTCAAAAAGATCCGAAACGAGCTGTTGTGTGGGAGGTACCCGAAAGATTCGACCCATATAGTCCATATTCCAATCTGATACATGATTAGATAAAAAAATACGATGTGCAAAGTTTGGACCAATCAAAAACTATCTTGCGAGAGATATCTTGCGGATGTGTCATTTTAGTTGGTGCCTTCAAGGATTTTTGGAAGTGTGAGTGAAATTGACCCCTTAAATTGTACCGTCTTAAAGCAGCCCGCAAGAATAACCTGCTGAAAAAATTCAAAACGATCCGAGAGGAGCTCCTAAACTTCACTTTTTTGCATTTTATGTGAGAAGTACCCGAAGAAGTGGAGCGATATAGTCCATATTCGAATCTGATCTATATCTGGAAGGAGTAATACGATGTGTAAAGTTTGCACCAAATCGATTGATCCCTTCAAGAGTTATTGTTCCCACCATAATAGAGAAAATTTTTGAACTTTGGTGGGGGAGACACCGAAAGTTGTGGACCGATATAACTCATCTTCGAATTGAACTAATTTTTGATAAAATATTACGAATGTCAAATTTTAGACAGAATCGGTTGATCCGTTTGAGAGTGATCGTGCGCTCCAGCCTGCCAGGCAGACATACAGACAGACGGACGGACATGGGTAAATCAACTCCAAATTGTCTGTAACGGATTTCGTCAAAACATACTTGGGGTCCAAAACCATTATTTCGATGAGGCACATTTTGCCCGTATGAAAGTGTATACACCCACGTTAGCATAAATGCTGAGGGTGTAATTAATGAAATTGTTCATTAATACAATGAATGAAACTTTTTCATTAATTTTTTTCGTTAATATAATGAAACACTATCATTAACGCAATGAAACTGCATCATTAATACAATGAAACTTTTTCATTAATGCAATGAATCTTCATCATTAATACAATGCAATGACTGCAGACAGACAACATATTGAGTTGCTGACTAGACAGTGCCAGTCGGCCTATTCCTATTCCTATAGAGAACTTAAACAAGTGCTCTTCTTGTCTCCAGATATTGTTTTTCAAAATTGTAATTAACCACAATTAAATTAAACAAAATCACATTAACTGGCGACCTGCTTGGAATCTAAATGAGCGCAGCGGCAAGAAGAGAAACAAAATTTGGCTTTGGCTCAAATGTTATGAAAAGAGCTTGGCTGGCAGACAGGCAGTTTGCATGTTAGCTGTTTTAAAATGTTACAAGGTTTTAAATTGCCACACTTTAAAAAGTTGTTATCATTTTTCTGGCCAGCGAAAAAAAAGCAACAACAATAAATAATTTAATACCCCATCCAACTAGATAGACCTAGGGTAAAAAACGGTAGAAGAGAAGTGAAGAAAAGAAATTAACGGGTTTAGTAAAAACGTCACACAGCAACAACAACAAAATTCAAAATTTACAACAATAACTCAAACGATTACCTTGTAAACAAATTCATTTTACAAAATATTAAGCAATCGGCAATTACCGTAACTTTGGCAACAACAACACCAACGACGATTGCATTAGCAACAAAACTCAAGACGAAATGAATTTTTCCAAAAATAAATCTCCGAAATTGTGTTGTGTCAGTCACTTAAACGGTCGATTAGCTTCCTTCACCTACTTTATTATTTGACACAACCATCTCTGTTGGAGTCTTTGCAACTCTGTTTTGGTTTGTCTGGTGGCGAGACAGACGTTGCTGGTCATTTGCCTAATGCAAGCAATTTAAGTTTGGTTAGTCATTTTTGTTTTTGGACGGATGCTAGATGTCTTCCATCATCATTATTTCAGTTTTTGACACCAAATTTCCATTTCCACCATCATTAGCCTCGTAGAGAAAAGGAAGGAAGGTAAAGATAAGTGGGGGAATATGGTAGAGAGATGTTTGTAACTTTTGTCATTTGTCGCCATTTCGAAATTGTTCGAAACTATAAATTATGAAACTCAATTTTTTTAAGAAAAAAGAAAAAGAAATTTGTTACGGTGGTGAAAGACAATAATTGTTGGTGTCATGTGTATGTGCTTGTAATAGTGTTAAGATATATGGGGTGTTAATTCCACAAAAAGCTTAAATTACTAATGGTAATAGAAAACGGTAATACAGCAATAAATCAAATGACTTGGACGTTATTGGAGACGTTAATGTTTTAACGCAATAGTGTACCTGCTGTTCTAGATTCAATAAATTTTAACTACAAGTTTTGATAGTTCCCGAACCCGGACCTTAAGAGGTGATTGTGATTACCATTGCACAGGGGTGGAACACATATTGGCATACTTTGGGCACTCAAAACGTATTCTTACAAAAAAATATAAAAAATCCTGCAAATTCAGATGAGCGGGTGCATTCGTAATAATTTGTGGTTATCCGGTCCATTTTAATATTTCAAGGAAATAATAAAAACATTGTGAGATTCTTCTTTTAAATTTCGACGAAGTCTATTTATTGTATTCATAAATAACTTGCATGACCTTCAAATTAGTAATAACGCGTATAAAAAATAAAATGTTCATTACTTACAAAAAATAAGCACAAAAGAAACATACCTGGAAAAAGAAATAAAAAATATTAGATTTTGTTAAAAAAAATCACAAAAAAATACAATAATAACATTTAATATATCATTACAGAAATATAGAAATAATTGCATTTAAAACTACTCGAATTAATTAAACCATGAAGAGGCCAAAGAGGAGGTAAAGAAAACAAAAAAGTATTTCTTACGTTGCGTGTCCTTTTCACATAAATTTTAATTATCATTTCATTGAATACTACACCAGGATATGCCATCTTTATGAACAGTGAAGAAAGATACCTCATAAATCAAAAACAATTTTCTTGTTATAAATTTATTTTTAAAAATGATTAAATTGTGTAAAGTGAGGGGGAGAGAGAAAATACTGTTTTCATGATTCCAAAGACAAATGTGATAAACTGTGCCTTTTAGTATTCTAATTAAACGCCACTGATTTAAATTAGAATTAGAATAATAAAATTGAAATAAACCATGTATTCCAAAATATTATTTAGTAGTTTCAATGTCTCTCAATGCCAAGCCTTAACTGTTAGCAAAGTTTTTTCACGCATTAGCAAGGTCATCGAATACAACAACAGCTAATGGCTTATGTGTCCTTAGGTATTTAAGTTCAAGGTTAAGACTTTGAAATTCCTTTTGGCCTTTTAGATATTAATCACAAATTTTTCGAAAACATATCCTCACACCAGCGTTACATACCTCACTGTGTGTCTAAAAGGAAAATGTATCTTTTTAATTTACATTCGTTGAATGCATTGGATACGAAGGATAACCATGACTGCATGACTGCAGCATACCCCCTAGAGAAATGTAATTAGCAAGCAAAATGTGTGAGTACCATATTTCGTCGTTTTAAAATATTTAAACGCATATAACAATTATGTACCCTATAACACCAGTGGACCATCCAAAGAAGACTTTTTGGCGCAAATTATTAGTAAACAGACTTAAAACTAATTTTATGTTTATTACTTATAAAGAAATGAAAAAAAACTTATGATTTGAAGGAATATAAACTCTGTTCTAGTACGTTTTCAATAGGAAAACTACGAATGGTGTCGTAGGACACGCCGTTCGGATTTGGCTATAAAAAGTAGGAACCATATCATAGAGCTAGTATGAATCGGGGTACACACATTGATTTAAGATAAATCCCTTCGGGGATTTTTTTGGGAACATATGTACATGCCATATCCACACATACTAGTCGAGGACTCAACTAGAGCAAGCCGTGCGATAGAACAGTGATGGTGGCGCTTAACTAATCAAAAGCTTTTGATACTGTCAAGCATTCCAAGCTGTTTGAGGACATCGAGCAGACAACCCTTCAACAAAGTTTGAAACGTTGCATTATCAACTATATGTGTGGAGGCCAGTCGTACTTCGAATTCAGGACGACATTAAGATCGTAACGTATGCGGATGATTGTATCATCTTGGCGTCAGGTACCTTCCCTGGTGTCATTTGTGAAAGGTTGAACTCCTATTTGACTGATCTTACCACCTTCTACAACACGAGGAATATGCAAATATCCGCCACTAAATCTGGTAGCAGAATTACGACAACAAATTAACCCAAAACTCTATGGGTCAAATTCGAAAGCATGTTCATGTTCGTGCATGCCACATTTATCTGCAACAAGCTGAGATGTAGGAACAAGGTCCTCCAGTACCTAACCTAACTAAATATAAGGAAACCTTATTGACCACATATAATGTGATTGGCCGGTCTGTCGTAAGTTATCAGGCGCCAGTTTGATCTGCGAATATAAATGTTACGCGATGGAAAAAAATATTCAAACCTGTCAGAATGCCGCCCTGAGAACTGCAACAGGGTGCCTCCTCATGTCTTCATTGGACCATCTACATGAGGAGACAAAGATTCTTCCGGTACATCAACACAGTGGCATGCTTTCGTTGCAGTACTTGCTCGGGTGTTGGCGTGGGAGCCATTCCAGTCACCATATGGTGGATAGGATCCCCACCCAGTTATGACAGGATCTAGAAAGAGAGGTCCAACGTTAGAAGAGAGAACCCCTAGATCAACAAGCCTAGTAATCATGTTCAAATAGCATTCACACGTATGCAGTCACAGAACCATAAACAACTATTGTGTGAATGCGGTCCTCGGAGAACATCCACCATCTATCGTAGCTGAGGGGCATCAGCTGCCACGACAAGACAGAGTAATTTTGGCTCATCTACCCGCAGGATGGTGCAGCCGTCAGAATTCCTATATGGCAAGGATCGATGACACCATACAAACATCTGCCTGACCCATTGCATCTTTTCAACTGCCCCGCCAAAACTACTCAATTTACTCAAGCAGATCTGTGGTTACATCCCATCGAAACAGCCACATTCCTAGAACTGAAGATGGATCTAAAGATAGATTAAGCAGAAAAAAGAACATTCAAACATAAATACTGTTACAACAACAACGAAAGTCCAGGAACTGACAGAATCTTTGAATATCCAAGTATATGCGTGGACTCTAGTCGTTAGTTGCCATATTCATTCCATTCAGGTTATTGTAACTATGTAAAAATATATATTGTTGCTGCAAAAACATATTTTGTGTCGGATTTGCCAGTATTAATTCTATGTGGGCAGCAACAAGAAGTCAAATGCCCAAAAAAATTGAACAAGCAGCTCTCCAAAGATTAAGTAGCACCCAGAGAAAGAAGTTACGAAATAGTTACAAATGTATTATAAGTCTGCAATAAATTATTGTTGCTGTAACCATATATATTCTATCGGTGCATGTAAAATATGTATTTCTATTTTTTTTTTACTTATTTATTTATTTATTTATTATAGTCAATGGAATTCAGATTCCTTACAGACTAAGATAACAATTCACATTTTTCTGAAATATATTACAATACTTTGCGTGCTCTCAAAATATGATTCCAACGACTATATTTTTTTATTGAGTGTATTTCATTGTAGGGAGTCGACAGTTGTTCCTCCCAAAAACATATAACAGGTTTTATTCAGTAATTAAGTCGTAAAACGGACCAAATTGCCATAGAATTAAAATTGGAAACAATGCACTCAAGTCGCTTGGCGCATTGGAGGATGGTATTGACACTGTTTGCGTGGAATTGACATGAGTATTAGGGCTATAACCAAAAAAATACCACCACATAGCCGTGTAGAGCATGGAAAACTATTATGAAACACGGTGTCAATTTTTCCCTATCGCGAAAAAAGTTTCCGCACCAAATGCATTGAAGTTCTGCAATGCATTTTTTAATTATATCTGTCATAACAACATATTTTCTTTTCATTAAAATTTTTATTTTTTTGTAATCTAATTTAAAATCATTATCAAAGCGTTCTGGACCAATTTCTTCTCAAATCGCGCCATTTCGGACCATATTAGGATTTTTTGACACTATTGCAATTTTTGGTTTTTCTTTATAAACTCGTGAATTTTATGTTTATATTTTTTTAACCTATCGGACCAGGGAATATGGGGTCATTTGAAACGAATTCGCGAAAGTTACAGGCTGTTTTTGTTGACTTTGCTTGTGAGAATCGTATTTGTTTTCTACAAAAATACAACATCAGTACCATGTGGGGAATTTTGTCCTGATAATGAAAACGCGTTTCTAAGACCGATTCTGTGAAAAAAGTCCCCGCACCGGCCGTGATTACTAAAACCCTTTTGATATTTTTTCTACTTAAAATTTTAATTTTGCTTTGTTTGAATAAATATTTGTAGAAAAAAATAAAATTCTCACAGGCAAAGTCAACAAAACAGCCTGTAACTTTCGCGAATTAGTTGCAAATGACTCCATATTCTCTTGTCCGATAGGTTAAAAAAATATAAACATAAAATTCACGAGTTTATAAAGAAGAACCAAAAATTGCAATAGTGTCAAAAAATCCTAATATGGTCCGAAATGGCGCGATTTTAGAACAAATTGGTCCAGAACGCTTTGATAATGATTTTAAATTAGATTACAAAAAAATAAAAATTTTAATGAAAAGCAAATATGTTGTCATAACAGCTAAAATTAAAAAATGCATTACTGAACTTCAATGCATTTGGTGCGGAAACTTTTTTCGCGGTAGAGAAAAATTGACACCGTAT
Organism: Musca autumnalis; assembly: GCF_047663935.1. Taxonomy (NCBI): domain Eukaryota; kingdom Metazoa; phylum Arthropoda; class Insecta; order Diptera; family Muscidae; genus Musca; species Musca autumnalis. Next base: position 152,995,762 of record NW_027411644.1, read on the forward strand.
TTCATAATAGTTTTTCATGCTCTACACGGCTATGTGGTGGTATTTTTGATATTTGCAAAAAAGTGCAAAAAGTTATATCCCTAATGAGTATAGTTTCCTCTTTTTTAGGGAGCCCACCATCTTTCATTTTTTCCTTAAAAAAGCCAATGACAGTATTGGCAAATTATTTTACAATACTTATTACTTTATTATATTAAATTTCCAGTCCTTTACCGAATATGAATGAAAAAGCAAACTTAAGAGGAGGGGAGATGAGGTTATGTGTGCCATAATTGTTCACATTCCACAAACTCACAAATCTTATCAACTGACAAAGAAATTTGCCTACCATAAATTAATGTAAATTCACTATTTTGACATCTTGTATTTGACAATAATCAAGTTAATGTCGAGCTAATCTTTTGAATTAATTAATGAAAAAGCAAAAGCAGAAACAAAATTCCAAATTTGTCTAGACCACCGTTGCTGCTTGAACATCTGATGACATCTGACTAGGTGTCACATTTAGCGAAAGTTGTAAAATTTCATTTTAATTAAACTCTTTTAGTTTTGCAAATGAAGCAGTTTATGGCGAGACAGATAAATATATGCATTAAAAACCATTGCTGCTGGAAGATATGTTAACGTAGCTTAACCCTAACAGTTGTGATGGGGGACTTTAGCGGAATGCTTACAAAATAGAGAAAAGTTCAAAAGATAAGAAAATGGAAAGAAATATATTTTTGAAGTAGTTAATAATTATTTAGTGTTGTCCTAGTAGGGTTCACATTTTTTCGGAGTTGAATAAAATACACCGGTGTAACGAACAGTATTGAAATCTTAAGAAAGTTCTCAACTTGTTGTAAGTGTTTTAAAAAGGTTTCCAAGTCTCATCTCTTTGCAATAATGTCTCTTTTTTAATAATTTGTAGCGGCTCGTGACAATTTTACAAAATGCTTTGACTATGTAGAACAGAGGGAGTAAGATAGTGCCCACTTTTGGGCCCAATGGGCAAATATTTCATGGATAGTCGCCTTTGATTTAATTGAAATAAATGTTTATTTGAAGTATATTTAAATTTAAAATAAAGTAATTGAAGACTTCCCCTTTGACCCCATCGCTTAGAGAAGGGTTAAACTTATGTGTCAATGCAATATTATTTCTTAAGAAATTGTATAATTATGCAAATAAGAAAGACAAAGACACGGTTAAACGTGATGCATAATTAAAAATATCTTGGACATTAGAGATAAAAGACAGTTATGACAGCTACGAATTAACAATAAAGACTGGTGACCATGGCACAGGTGGTGATCATTGCACCAAAAGGCGGGTTTTAAACATAAAAGTTTTTAAGACTTGCTAATTAAAAATAAAAACCCAACAACAAGAGCATTGTGAATTGGGGGTTTTTATTTTAAAAACTTCAGATATCCAATTACATGGAAAAGATAATCGTGTATTATGAGTGGCCGCGCTTTTTGTGCTAGGCTAAGAAGTTTCCGAACTGCCATCGTAAGTGCCAGTTGGCTTGGCAAGTTAACAAATTCATCACGAGTTTGAAAAAAAAAAATTGAAAAAAATATTTATAGAAATAAATGATAGCCTACTTGGGATGGGGTGCCCCTAAAGACGACAATTTTTACCCATTTTGGAAAATACATAATTTTTGAAAATTTCTTAAGAAAGAATAGTAGCTATTTCACGGAATCTATAACAGATATTGCGTTCATAGTTTTTTGTTTGGTAGATAGGATTGTTGTCTATAAGAAACATTTGATAATGTGCCGTAGTGTTTACATAATGTGAGCTATTTTATTTTTACTCAGGTACTAAATTTTAGTGAAACTCCATTGCGCCGTTTTTGCAGAAATAACCCTGTCCGTCCGTTTAACACGATTTATTGAAATTACATGGGTAAACATGTGTGTTTCTTCCATACCGTTTCCCAAAATTTTTTTTAAAAAAGTCAGAAAATAGTATTTTTTATTTTTATAGTTTGGGGTTAGAACATTTTTAATATACAGAAAGATATAAAGAACAAGAACTCTAATATTTTGATAAAAAAATAGTAAAAAAAATCTAAAAAATTTAACCTGTCCTTGGACCTTGAACCTTTGACCTCTGCAACTACTAGAATGAATTTGACCTATTTTGATTAAGCTGAAGGCTGATTTTGTTATACCTCGAACAAAAAAAAATTAAAATATCTCTATCCGTTCAAAAGTTATAGAATGTTGAACCACTGTGCTCCGTGAAGTACATAGTAAGACACCACAGGAAAATAACTTCCACATTGTTTTACAGCGAAATATCTTCTGTGTGCGAACTAAAGACCTTCATTGTAAAGGAAAAATCCCAGATGATATATAAAAAAGGTGTTGGCATTGCAGTCACACTAATCATTTCCAACTATTGCACATTTAACAAATCCTACAAATATATAAAATTCTATTCAATACGTAGATTTATTGAATATTTTAAAATTGTTTATCACATAATTAATCAAAAAAACATTACTTAAGAAATGTATTTATTCACCACATTAAAAAGGCATGTTCTACAAATAATAATATTTTTTTTAATAAAACAATAGTACAAATAGAACCAACCATATGTATGCGAACAATGAATATTTTTTTGTATAGTAATACACTCGATTACAATGGAATAAGAAAATAAAATGAATGCTAAAAGGTTCATTGTCTTTTATTACAGCTGTCTTTGCAATGTGGTGGCCGGCCAGTCGAGGGTATTACAATGGCGGCTAAAACATTGCCCAAGAATTACATTATTGCCCGAATCGACCAACAACAACAGCAACAGCAGCAAATACAACAAAACACAATCTGATTTAAAAGACAACAGATATTTTTATTTAATACCAACCGTAAATAATAATAAAAACAAAAACAATAAAGCAAAAAAAACTTAAAGCTGCCACGACAACGCCGTCGTCATCACCGATGACGAAGATGATGATGACTAAACGTTTTAAAAACTACAAATCATTTGAGAACTGCCACTAAATATAAGACTTCTAGGTAAGCGGCAGTCAGCCGAACAGCTGTTAAGATTAATGGCAACACTTGGTGGATATACAAAATGAATAGGTAGCCGATGCTAATCATTTGGTAGCCTAATATAGTTCGGGCCCACAAAAAGAAACATAAAACAAAAGATGCAATTAAATATTTGTCTAAAAAAATATAAATTGCCTTCATTAAAACCAAACGCTTTATGTGGATGAAAAGAAAACGTCTTGGAGCTATTTTTAAATGGGGGTGTGAAGACAATTTCGCAACCCCCAACTATATTTACTAGATGTTCTAATCTCGGATGTGGAAAGTGGTGAGAAATGTGTTAAATATAATTTTATACAATGAAAGTAATAATTTAATATATAATAATAAGTGAGAACAATTAAAAACGAATCAGTCGAAGTTTTGGAAGTTTCCAGCGTAATTTTGTTAGGCCTTTATGGAATAGGTATCATAAATAGACAGACCCAATCAAAATAGTTTACACTAAAAACACATAAATCTTCTTATACTGCAAGAATACCACTTGAGCGGGGGGTTCTGCAACATTTGGACTTTTATCGTGGAACTAAAAAAAGACTACTGTTGAAGGGAGTTCAACAATTTTGTAGACGATTCTCTACGATAGAAAACAAAAGATGCAAGAAGAGCACATCAGACATGTTTCATTATTTTTTCCTTTATATTACTTGCCCTGTTCCAGAACCTGCAAGAGTTTACTATTTTTGATTTATTTTTTTTTCTTTTATCAATTTGCAGAAAAAAATCAAAAGTAGACTCTTGCAGGTTATGGACCAGGACCATTTATTAAGTACATAGTTAGTTTTGTTAAGAATCGGAGAAGGTCAGAGAATGCGAAGTCCAAAGGAAAAATTTAAAACAAACTCAGGTATTTTACTTTAAACCAGTAAGAAAAGGATCAAAGTCGACTATTTGATACTCTACACCACTGTGAATATGTAAAATATATACATATGGGAGCTACATCTAAATCTGAACCGATTTCGATATTAAATTACACACTTATATCTACACCAAACTCCGTCACACATTCAAAAATTAACCAAAATTGGACAGATATGGGTGGTTGGTACATTAAATACGTGAAAACGACCGAAAATATATATGGGAGCTATATCCAAATCTGAACCGATTTCGATCAAATTTGGCACATCCAAATCTGAAGCTATTTCGATCAAATTTGGCAAATCTATTTCTAGGCCGAATTCAGTCACTCATTCCAATTTTCATCGAAATCGGACATATATAGCTTGTTTGGTGCAGGAAATACGTGAAATCGGCCGAAAATATATATGGGAGCTACATTTATCCAAATCTGAACCGATTTTGATATAAGTTGGCACATATATTTTTAGACCGCATTCAGTCACACATTCTAAGTTTCATCGAAATTGGACGTATATAGAGTTTTTCCGATTTTCACCAGAAGCAATAACGTTCTTCCTATTGCTAAAAAAAAGTATATTCTCCAGTTTTCAGCTGAATCGGACAATAAATGCGACCTGTACGTTGCAAACGGGCGGACGGACGGACTTGCATAAATCGACTCAGAAAGTGATTCTATACATACATATCCCTAGTAGGAACTATGGGTCTATCTCCTTTCCTTATGCATATTACATACAAATGCACTAACACATAATACCCCTTACCACAGTTTGGTGTAGGGAATAAAAAAGTGATTAACCCCGCCACTAACTATATTGGTCCAAAGCCCACGTTCTGAATAACTACCAATATTGCTGTAAACAGGACCATAGAAATACCTTCGGAAAATATTTCTAAGCGATAGGGAGGTATCCGAATGTGTTTTCTGATATTGAATTTCTTAAAACTTCATGTTCGATTGGAAGAAATATTATGATGTGCAATGGTTGGGTCAATTCGGATAGTCAAATCAAAAATTATCGTGCTTGTCAGTTATTTTAGTTCGTGTCCGCAGGGGTGTTTAGAGCTGTTGGGCCAGTATATGAATCAGTATGGGAAATTATAGCGTAGTAACAGGACCCTAAGAAAATCGTGGTGTAATGCATTGCAAACCGATCCGAAACAAGCCCTTATGATGTACTTTTGCAATAAGTTTTTGAAAAATTCTATGGAAGGTACCTGAAGGAGTGGACAGCTATAGTCCATATTCGAACATGTTCTATGAAGCCTGTCGAAGTAGATTTTTCCTCTATTCAGTTGTCAAAAATCAGGACGCCTTCCACAACAGCACTACTCGCCATTTCCAGACATATGAATTGAAGCCTGCACAGGGTAGAGACGCACAAACGATGTGTTCGATGTACGTGGCTACCTACTTTCGCGTGTTACCACACATACAGTGATATTAACACGAAATGAAAACAAGACGTACATGAATGTCCCCACATTGATCGTGCTAATGCCCTTGATTTAGGACGAGCCGGTATAACTCTCAATGTGGTCATGCCTTTGGTTTGAGGCGAGCCTATATAAAAATCAACGGGTCAAGCCAGCGGTTGCTATGCAATAATAAATTCGAGCCAACACTCTTCTAACTCGTATCTGCCAGGGCTGTCAAACTAAAGTCGACTGTGTTGAGATCGCTCGCACTCACACATTTGATCGTGTGATTTCCTTGGTTTGGGCGCGATCCTGTGTAACACTTTGCGAGTCAGGCAGACTATGCAACATTTCTTTTCACGATTTTGGTATTAACAAAGACAGTCGAGATATGTTGGAATATTGTTTATTTTAGATACATATTTAGAGCAACGGTTCCTTAAGATTCCGATTTGATATCCTGACTCCGACCTTAACTTCGGCTTAAAAGTAGAAATGCGCTTCCAATGTGTTTCCTCCATATATGTTGATATCTACCGCTCTCAAAGGAGGAAAACTTCAGCCAAGGTATCCGAGCCGACACTCTTCCCACTCGTATCTGCCAAGGCTGACTAGCTATAGTCGGCTGTGTCGAAGTCGTTCGCACACATTTGACCGTGCTGATTCCCTTGATTCGGGGACGATGCTGTATAACTCTTGTACATTGTACAATCTGCATTAGGAGACGGCACTGCGACATGCCCTTGTAAAAATAGTGGATTAGTAGGTCGATTTGTGATGAGTTTTTTGCTGGGGTGTTCAAAAAATTAGTAGAATTGTAATGCAATCCCAATGATCAACTCGTTTGGGCTCGAATTGATGGCGCTATGGCTAATAAATGGCCAGTAAATGGATTAAGATCAGACCAAGCTCTACCCACTCCACATTAGCCCAATGCCAACAATTTTTATGGAAATGTCAACAACTTTTGTGTATAAAAATTGTGACAATTTCAAATTGTTGTCAAGCGTAATCAGCTAAGAGCTAAGTTTCGTGACACTGTCTAATACAAAAAAGCTTATGGCGGCAAATGAATTTAATAGAATTGTGGATAAACATTTAAAGCGGATGTGATTTTTTGACCAACGTTGTTGACGTGAACATTTCAATCAATTTATGAGTCATACAATAAAATAAACACAAGACAGCAAGAAATTAATTTGTTTCAGAGTGGCTTATAAAGAAACAAAGTAGCAAACACTTAGCACAATTTCAATTCACTTGGCGTTCAGTTCTTTGTTTTTTTTTTTTTTTTTTCAATTTAAGATTTATTTAAGGCCATATAGATAATGCTGTGGTGCTGCTGACTACGGGCTGGGTGGGTTTTTTAATTTCAATTTGATTGTCACAAAATAATTTAAAAAATGTTATAATTATAACTGGTTAGAGTACAAAAAATTAAATTTTGAAGGTAATACCAAAAAAGGAAAATTGAAAAAGCATACAATTTGGTTGCAACAAATACATTTAAATAGTTTGTGCACTTTACAAAAAATAGTGATGTTTTGCAAGAATCTATGATGGAACTGAAAAATAATGCAAATTAAATTATTAAATTCTGCAGTCCAACAATGAAGAAAACGCCAACAATTATTAAATTTCCAAAATCCAAATATGGCCTAACGGACACATAAATAGTCAGTTAGCCTTGTTTTATGCTAATGCAAGCAGCAACAACAACCAACCGCCTGGCATTGCACATCTCATGCCCAGTGTATTTGTTTTTTTGTGCCTGAACACATGCGACTGCTGGTGCAAAACAAAATCAGATCGTGTTCAATGGTGTGGTACATAATCATCATTACTCGTGCCTTTAAAAAAAGCATATAAAAACAGAGAAAAAATCCACCAAAGATGGTATAAAGTGTGGCATGAGGACCGTTGTTCCATCACCAACACCACCAGCTGCATCATGTGATCTTTCCCCATACGCCGGACTAGACCGCCGCCGCCAAAACATGATAAGCAACCAGACTATGAAGGGGTTTTTTTCTTCATACTTCGGTTAGATGCCCGCGCTTTTCTTCAATACTTTTCGCATTGCGGATACAATGCTGTATCTGGCTGTTGATATTAGTTGAGTCAGGTTGCAGCACAGCAATCTGAACAAAATCTTAAAGTTGCACGTATTTTTGCATTTATTTCTTCATTTTTACGTTTTTGTGAAAATTATGCTACATTTTACATGAATATTTAAACATTTGCATTAGTTTTATGGTGGGCATTATCGCCGACCAGTGCACAACCACACACAACTCGTTTATCTCTTTTTGATGTTGCAACATTTCTTTCCTTGGCTTCGATTAGTTTTAATCGATTTACTCTCTTGGTTACAAAAAACAAATGTGGCATGCAACACGCAGTAATCAATTCATAAATATTTAATAATTTTTCATAGTCGTTCGTTGTGGCTACGTGTGGGTGTGGCCATATTTCAATTAAGACATTAAAAGTTCAAAACGGAAAAAATAACACAAAAAATAAATATATAAACTTAAAAATCGGCATTTTTGTAATGAATAATTTCCTTAGATTAATTTAGAAATGGGAGGACATAGGGTATGAAAGATCCCGAGCAACGTCCCTACCTGGCTTTAAGATGGCAAAGCCCCAAAAATAACACTACAAAACCCTGATACTACCCGTGGTAATGAATGGTTTCGAAGCATAGGTACTTACGTAAGCAGATAAAGCAGTTTTTGGTGTATTTAGAGAACAATTCTTCGACAAATTTTACGGGCCAATTTAACGTCGTATCTCTCCCAGTAACCCTTCGTGGAGGTGATACTATATACCTTACTTGATGTAAAACATCTTTAAATTTCGATAGAGACAAAGCTAGAAAAAAGAAGTAATAAAAAGTAACCTTGGATAGCCAAGTTTTAAAACAAGTATTAAAAAAAATAATGACGATATTAACAAACAGGAACAATTTCTTGCTTGGATTTAATTAGCCATTTGCTAATTATCCAATTATTTGCTTTAACACCAACTTCGATAAAAACAAATCATTTTCAACAACTTCCACTCAAGAGCAAATAATTCAAGGTTAAGCCACAGACTAGCAGAAAATAGATTCTTGAAAAATATTTTAATTTTATTTTCTCGAGAAATGTTCAGCATGGTACGATGGTTTATAATTGTCAAAAGCCAACAAATTAACAAATTCAATAAAAATTTAATTTTTTGCAATTTTTTTTTTGCTCGCAATTTCTCAAAATTAATCTTTAAAGCACGCACCAACGACATGCCTGACTGCTCTCTGAAATAACGACATTTAATTGATTGCAATGATTTATGGACATTTCAATATATTTGCATGCTGGAACTAGTTTTTTGGTGGCGATTTTTTTTTTCTTTGAGCTTATTTTGTTTTCGCTTTCATTTGCAGATGACATTTTTCTACGAACGCAAGCCAAACAGAAAACGAAAAAATAAGCCAAAAAAAAAAAATTATTAAAAAAGGCAAAAAACTTTTACTATGCGAAATAATACGTCAATCAATGTCAAATAATCAACAAATTGAAAAAATGTTGAATATAAACCAAAAACAGAAAACAAATTTTTATATCGATCAAACATGGAATTTGTTTAAAACAAATGCATATCTAAAAAAATATAGGGTGATGAAATATAAGCGTGATAAGATATTAGAGTTAACAAATTATATGTTTAACAACGAAGGCAACTAATAACTTTCGTGCGAGAAGAGGTCTATGAAGGAGTGGCTTTATATACTGGAACATTGTGGGGCTCATATCTAAGGAAGTATTGGCTCCCCAAAGAAAAATTATAATTGTGTTGGGATAAACGTAATGGTTACCCTCTATTCAAATTTCAACGCAATCCCAGAAGTGACCTTAAACTAAAATAAAGAGCAAAAGCGTTGACACTTTGCAAAGATACCTATAGGTGCCACCGTGGTGCAATGGTATGCACGCCCGCCTTGCACGCTGAAGATCGTGGGTTCGATTCCCCGGCCAGGCAACATCAAAAATTTTTCAGCGGTGGCAAAATACCCCTCAGTAATGTTGGCGACATTTTCTGAGTATTTCAGCCATGTAAAACTTCTCTACAAAGTGGTGTCTTAAGACTTGGCGATAAACAGTATGACCCATATCATTGAGCTAATATGAATCGGGATGAGAGAAGTCTCCCTTGTCCCTTCAGGGATGTTTGTGGAACAATTATTATTATATTATACCTATAGGAATGGTCCGACATAGTCCATCTTAGAGCTGCAACTAATTTTGGAAGCAATTCCTTTCGATAGTTGCCGTTCTAACCTGACATTTTAGTTGGTTATCTTATTATTTATAGTGCTTATATGTCATTATTCCAGGAAGCATGCACTGCACACGAAAAAAAATATATATATCGTTGTATTCAGAATCATTTATGTCGGGAAGGATAGATTTGTCCACACACAAGCATGATATACATGTAAACATCAGTACATTTCAAAACGATCCCCGAAAAATCCTAAAATTACACCTAAGCGAAAATTTTGAATTTTAAGGTCCCCGAAGGTTTATTGCGATATATAACTTCTGTAACAGGACAAAATTTTCGCTTCTATACATAAACTTCATAGCACAATCAGCTTTAATGCGTCTAGATTCAGTGGCCTTCTTATTCGCCAAGGTGATAATGCCTTTGCAACGAAAACTTTTGTTTACTGTTATACACATAAACTTCGGTCTCCTGTCCCACACAGAGACTTTGGTCTCCTGTCCCACACAAAAGCAGCCAACCTTGCATCAAACCTATTCTGCCAAAACAACACCATCAGAAACCTAGTTCCCAAACTTCATCACATCGCCATTCCAAATAGGGTGAGTTTACGAGCTCCAATCAACACATTCCCGATCATCCTTAAAGTGTAGAACCTGATTGCCAATCAGCTTTGTTGTTCCCAATCATCATAAAACCCGATTGCCAATCAGCTTCGTCGTTTCCGATCATCAACACGCCTTGTCATTAACCGGGGGATGAGTAACAAGTATCCTTAATCTATGGTTAGCCACCCACATTGTACCAGAAGCCTGGAGAGAATGCCAACAGAGGCGAATCTTACAGGCAGATCTCCTCTCTATTACGAGAAGCATACATATATCCACACATATCACTCCGTATGGTGGCCATTTATTTATCGAAGGCCTGCAATATCGTCAACCATGCCAAGTTGTTAGAGGCTATAGAGAAGATATCCCTCCAGCAGTATTTGAATGAAGTCAGATACCCGTAGAATGAAACAGGTAATTCTTCAAGGCGGCGTGGTATCTCCGGAATTCTTTAACGTCTACCTGTCTGAAATTCCACACCCTTCAGATGGCTTCTAGATCGTAATGTATGCGAATGATTGTACGATCTTGGCGTTGGATCTTATCGTCGATGACATATATGAGAGGTTAAATGGCTGCATAGTCCACTTAGCGCTGTTCTTCCACCTGAGGAATATGAAAATATCCGCCACTAAATCATAAATATATAGAATACTTCGCTGCAGCCGTGTCTGCCCCAAGGCGGGGTGATTTCTCCGGAACTGGTTATGCTCGATCTTTCTGGAATTCCACACGTAATGATCATAATGTATGCGGATGATTGTACGATCTTGGTTTCGGGCCCACTCGTCGATGATATTGATGTGGTAGGTTAGTTTTCTATATAGCTGACTTAGTTCAGTTTTTTTATCTGAGGAATATGAAAATATTCGACGCAAAATCCGCTGCCACACTTTTCATAACCTGAAAAGCTTATGAATTAAAACCCCCCTGAACATATAGGTCGATGGTGTCCTGATTTCGACCACTAACTATCCCAAGATAATGGTTGTTACGTTCGACATTTTTAAGTCGTCCATGCAAGCCAGTGCTATTTGCGACAAGATCAGAGGTAGGAACAAAGTTCGCCTTGTTGACCTCTCACAAACCTTCTTGATCTCTTATAAAATAGGCCTGTCGGTGGTAAGCTGTGAGGTATGCAGTGCAGGTAGCCAGTGTGATATGCAAATGTTAGCGATACACAGTGGAAGAATATTCAAATCTGCCAGAATGCCGCGGTGAGGACTGCAACAATGTGGTTTGATGGCTCGTGGACCGCTGAAATGAGACTCCCCGTGAACATATTGGTCAATGGTGTCTTGATTCCGACTAGTTACTACCCGAAGATATTGGCTGTAACTTTGGACAGCATATTAGCGACAAGATCAGAAGTAGGAACAAGATTCTCAAGTCTCTGATTGGGGTGATTTTGTTGACCTCTTATAAAGCAATGGACCGGTCTGTAGTAAGCAATGCGGCGTGTCAGTGTGGTATGCAAGTGTTAGCGCTATACAGTGGAAGAATATTAAAACCGGTCTGACGAATGCAACAGGGTGCTGCCTCCTCATGACACCAGTGCACCATCTACATGATGAGACGAAATTTTACCGGTACATCTGCACAAAAAGGTGCTGTCGATAGAGTACCAGCTTGGGCGTTACCGTGAGCATGACTGCCGGTACCTAGTGGACAGGACAGACATGATATGGAGAGAGAGAGAGAGAGAGAGAGATAGGTACAAAGGTACAAGCGAGATATTTATATCAATGAGTCTATCCGACTGGCTTGAATAGCATTCTTGCTGCTGCAGTTGCACAGGCAGTACAAAGGGTAAATTCAGTATTTGGAAACCATCATCCATCGCATCGGAAGAATGCCAGCTGCCAAGGCAAACACGAGAGGTTTTAGCCCAGCGGCCGCAATTCATATTGGGCACGAATTGATTGCACGATTTGGGACCACACAAGACCCGGCATTTGTTTAATTGCCCAGGTAAACCCATTCACTCGTCTCCTGATTCTTTATGGATGCAGTCAGTCCAGTAGTGCGATTCTCTAACCCATATTGTAGTTACGATGGCCAAAATTTGGACCGACTCGGTTAATCCCTTCAAAAGTTATGGCCAGTGCAAAATCGATTCCAAATTGTATGAGACGGATTTCGTCCAAACATATTTGGAATTTAAAACAATTCTTTCGATGAGGCACAGTTTTCATTGCATCAAAGTGTATATAGCCTCATTAACCTAAAAGCTGAGGTGAGCTTATTACTTAAAATTTACGATTTCGTATTAATTACAAACAAGTTAATACAAATTTCCCTGCAATTAATTAACTGCTAACATAAAGTACTTAAGTAAGCTTCACTCTAACTGATGCGCAGACACTTTCTATATACCGATTCATTGATTATTCATTAAAATGTTAAGCATACAACACATTAAGAAACACACACACATACAACTTTTCGTAACATAATATAAAATATTCACATTACAACATTAATTACCCTAAATCAAATTCCAATTTATAACGCTTATCAAAAAAATATCATCTTTCTTGTGTAGAGACAGGCGATATGATCCCCCTCAAGTAAAATATTTCCCTATAAATCAAAACGACATAAGACAACATAATTCATGTCATCTTATCACACCATAGTCGAATGGCGATTTGACAGCCAAATACATACAAACCCATACGAAACCGGTACGAATCGTTGTAATGGATGTCAAAGCATTAAAACAGGAGATTTTTAACTTCATGTCAACACTTAAATTGTCAAAATGAGTTTGTCTATTTAGTGGATATTTCCTTGGATACAGAAGAAGAAAAAAAACAAAATAAAGAAAAGAAAAATATTTAAGATCTACACAATTGTTGTAATTCCATGACTTTTGTGACAAAGAAATGAAAAGTGGCTACAAGCGTGTTAAAATTCCTCTATGTGTGTGAAATGAAATGGAAGTTGCATAGTTTGCAAAATTAGTTGTCATTTATAAATGATTTGGATGGAGTTGTTTGTCGTTGAAAGTGATATCTGGACAAACAACCTGGAAGTCCCACCACTCACTAGGCAACCCAACTAGTCAGTCAGCTGTATCAGCAGTCGTAAAGTTTTGGACAAGGCCAAGGGGTCATCCATTCAGTGGCTTGGCCGGTGGTAATGGCAGGTTAAGCAAAAGGTGTCCAATTGTCAGACACTTCTTTTTTGCCTACATAAATAATGACACATTTTAAAAACGTTTAATGTTACCGGTTTTTTCTATGTGTTTATGTTAAATTCATCATATTTTTTCACATTTAAAATGACAACTTCAATAAAAGCAAAAGTTCAAAATGTGACCCTTAATGACAACTGGACAGATAGCAACACAAGACAAGAAAAAGTGAAAATGTTGAACGTTTACTTTGGGAGTTTCCCTTTGAAAATGGCCAAACACGCTTGCTTTTCAGATATTGTCATAGGCTAATGGTATGTAAATGCCTGTTTTACAAACCATTAGCCTACGAAAATGTGCCTTAGAAATAATGCAAAATTAGCCTCCTTTTTTTAAAATACGCAGCAAAACAAACAAAATGGAGACTTGTGAATTTTTACACATTTCATCGAGGTCATACATAAAGCAATGTGGTTAATCTAATGTAGCGTAACCAGCCCTTGGAGTAACATTAAATTTTTAATAAGGTAACAATAAAAAATGACATTGTCAAATAAGTTTGTATAAAAGAGGTTACGTGTTAATGAAGTTTTATTAGTATGAATGTGTGTTTATTCTCGTTTTTGGTCATGAGACGAATTATATGTTATTACATTATATCACTCATACGCCCAACAAACAATATTACTCATACGTACAAATGCACTTGTATATTGGAGGGAAGAATCTGTTTTAACCAATATTTTGTTCGCCACCTTGAAGGCTGATGAATGAGGCTCCCCCTGAACATACATTCGATGGTATCCTGATTTCGACACAAACTACTCCAAGATAGTGGGTAGTGGCAAATGCTAGCGCTACACAGTGGAACAATACTTAAACCTGCCCAATCACGACTCCATTAGATCATCTACATGAGGACAAGAAGATTTTACTGGTACAGCAGCACAACAAGATGTCGATGCAGAAGAATACAAACACGAGTTATTTGAGCTCAGTTAACATCCGCATCAATTCTATTGGACCTAAATTGATGAATTTTTTATACCCTCAGCATTTATGCTAACGAGGGTATATACACTTTCTTACGGGCAAAATGTGCCTCATCGAAATAATGATTTTAGACCCCAAGTATGTTTGGACGAAATGTGTTTCAGACAATTTGGAGTCGATTGAGCAATGTCCGTCTGTCTGGCTGGCTGGCTGGAGCGCACGATAACTCTCGAACGTATGAACCGATCCGGTTCAAATTTTGGCTTTCGTAATATTTTACCCAAACTTAGTTTAAGTTCGAAGATGGGCTATATCGGTCCACTCCTTCCGGTACCTCCCCCACAAAAGTTCAAAAATGTTCGGAAAATTTGTGCGCACGATAACTCGTGAAGGGAGTAACCCATTTGGTCCATACTTTGCCCATCGTGAAATGTGTACCAGACTTAGAAAATGTTTCAATATGGAATCAATCGGTTCACTCCTTCGGGTACCTCCCACACAAAATTTCGGAAAAATTCAGTTTAGGGCCATCTCTCGAATCGAATATTTTGTCCAAACATAGTTTAAGTTTGAAGATAAGCCATATCGGTCCACTCCTTCAGGTACCTCCCCCAGGAAAAATCGGAAAATTGTTCGTACGGTAACTCTTGAAGCGAGTGGCCGAATTGGTCTATACTTTACACATCCTAATATACCTACCAGATATAGATTAGGTTCAAATGTGGACTATATTTGTCCACTCCATCCATATCGAATCACTTTGATTTTTGTTGAAGCAACTTGCATTCGCTGCCTCAATTACGATGGTAAACGTTTTTTTAGGGGCAAGTCCATACTTCTTGAGCAAACAGCCCGAAGAGTGTAAAAATCCCCTATGGCACCATATGTTGTGGCTGGAGATCCACTTCCATAACGGTCAATGTCGATCCATTCCTTTTAGTATCTCCTCCGCAAAACTTTTGATATTTAATCCTAATCAACATTTTAGGGAAAAAAATTGTTTCAATATACACAGGCTGAGGGTATATCTCTGTCGGCATAGCCGACTGATACTTGTTTTAAAGTATTTACAAGAAGACGAAGATTGTGTGATAAGTATTTTTTTAAGAAAATGTAAATTTTTGAAAAATATTATTTAAGAAAATGTGGATTTTCTAAAAATATTTTTAAGGTGTGGATTCTTTTAAATTATTTTTTGAGAAAAACATAAATTTTTTAAAACTATATTTTAATAAAACGTGGTTATTTTAAACATATTTTTTTAAGAAAACATGGATTTTTTAACAATTTTTTTAAATATTTTAAAATACTTTTTTTTTAAACGTGGATTTTTAAACATATTTTTTAAGAAAACGTTAGTTTTTTAAAATAAATTTTTGAAGAAAAGTTTTCTATGAAAAAGTGGATATTTTAACACTATTTTAAAAAAAAATGTTTTTAAGAAAATGTAGGTTTATTAAAATATTTTTTAAAAAAATTGTTTTCAAAAAAACTTGGATTTTTAAAAATATTTAAAAAAAATTATATTTTAAGAAAACGATGATTACTTAAGTCTTGGAGTTTTTAAAAATATTTTTTAATGATGGCTAAGGTCGTTGATTTTTATACCCTCCACCATAGGATGGGGGTATATTAAGTTTGTCACTACGTTTGTAACTACTCGAAATAATAATTGTAGACCCCACAAACTATATATAATCTTGATCAGCGTGCAATTCTACATCGATATAGCCATGTCCGTCCGTCTGTGGAAATCACTCTAGCGTCCGAACGGATTGACGTAGGTGGATGAATTTTTGGGAAAATCTATTATTTGTACGTAGGACTTTTGGTATTGAAAGTGGGCTATGTAGGTCCACGCTTTCGTATAGCCCCCATACAAAATGACGCGTGACGCGTCGTCGTTTTATGGAATTTTTAATATATTTGTACCATTTTACCACCGAATAGGTTGTAATTTGGTATTTTGTGTCTCCAGAGGCCAAAAAACATTCCTACCAAAGCTGGTTTATATAGGTCCACGTTTTGGTATAGCCCCCATATAACGCCCCATATAAAGTACGCGTCATTTTAATATATTTTGAATGTATTAGTCCCATTTGACAACAGAATCGGTTGCAACTTTGTATTTTGTGTTTCCAGAGGCTAAGAAACATTTCGACCATAAAATGTTTATATAGGTCCACGTTTTCATATAGCCCCCATAGGACGATATCTCCCGATTTTCGGTATTTTGAAGGTTTTGGCCTCATTATCACACCGAGATGGCTGAAATTTGGTATTTAGTCTTCGTTGGGAGTATAAAACTCCCCCCCCCCCCCCCAGAAATTTGTAGGTATAGGTCCGCGCCATCATATAGCCCCCATAGAACGGTAACTTCCGACTTTCAGTATTTTGAATGTTGTGGCCACATTAATCCACCGAAATGGCTGAAATTTGTGGTGGAGGGTATAAAAAGTTCGGCCCGACCGAACTTAACGCTTTTCCCACTTGTTTAAAAATATTTGTTGACGAATGCTTATGTCGCGGATTTTTTAAAAATATTCTTTATTGATTGCTTAGGTCGTGAGTTTTTTAAAAATGTAATATGTTTAAAAAAAAAACGTGGATTTTTTAATATGTTTTAAGGAACCGTGGATTTTTAAAATATGTTTTAGGGAACCGTGGATTTTTTTTAAATATGTTTTAATGTTTAGGATAAGAAAACATATTTTAAAAAAACGTTGACTTTGAAAAAAAATTAAAAACATTTTTTTAAAAAAAAAAGTTTTAAGAAAACGTAATTTTTTTAACAATATTTTTTAATGATTGCTTAAGTTCGGTTTTTTAAAAATGTCGTTTATGAAAAGTTAGATTTTTTAAAAATATTGTTTTTAGGAGGGTTGGCGTTTTTTTGTTTGGGATGACGACTTCTATTTTGTTTTTCAAAATAGTCAGGCTTAATCCCATAGTCGTTGTTTTAATATTTTATTAAAGCATAGTACACACGGTCCAACAAAACTGACAGTCATCGAGGTCTATTTCGTTAATATCAAAGTCTAGCTGAATAATTACTTTCCTAATCACTAAATTATACCTTAAATGTTGTATTTCAATCATTTTTAGCTAACAAACAGTTTTTATTTGCCAGAAAATTGCCGTAAAAGTACGTTGACTGTCAGTTTTGTTGGACCGTGTGTACTATGCTTAAAACAACTTTAATTTATGAGTGGGAAAAAATGTTTACCAAGGGGTAAGGCAGGGAATACTATAGTTTCAGATCTCGCCACAGATCTTCATCAGTTCCCTTATTTCTTGTTTTTCAACAAGAAACTTTTTATACCCAAGTGTCAATTGCTACCTCAATTAGAAGATAAACATCGCCAATTTTTCCCACTAATAAATTAAAGTTGTTTTAATAAAATATTAAAACAACGACTATGGGATTAAGCCTGACTATTTTGAAAAACAAAATAAAATATTTTTTTTTAAAGATTGCTTAAGTCGCGTAATATGTTTTAAGAAACAGTGGATTTTTTAAATATTTTTAAGAAAACTTCGATTTTTTAAATATGTATTAATTTTTAGGATAAAAACCTATTTTAAGAAAACGTTGATTTTGAAAAAAAGATTGCTTAAGTCGTGGATTTTTTAAAAATATTTTTTAATGAATGCATTAGTCGTGCAATTTTAAAAATATTTTTTAATGATTCCTTAAGTCGTGAATTTTTTAAAAATATATTTTTCAATGATTGCTTAAGTCGTGAATTTTTTAAAAATATTTTTTAATAATTGCTTAAGTCGTGGACTTTTTTTTAATATTTTTTCAATAATTGAGTAAGTCGTGGATTTTTTAAAAATATTTTTTCAATGATTGATTAAGTTGTGGATTTTTTAAAAATATTGTTTTATTGATTGCTTAAGTCGTGGATTTTTTAAAAATATTTTTTTAATGATTGCTTAAGTTGTGGATTTTTTAAAAATATTTTTTTAATGATTGCTCAAGTCGTGGATTTTTATACCCTATACCACAATGTGGAAAAGGGTATAATAAGTTTGTTTTCCCAAAAATTCATGTAACGCCGCGAAATATTCGTCGTAGACCCCTCATGTGGTATACCAAACTTCATATCTCGACGAGATTAAAGCGATTTAGCGATGTGTGTCCGTCCGTCCGTCCGTCTGTCCGTCCATTAAAAATTGTAATCAAGCTAGAGGCCGCAATTATGGACCGATTGTCACGAAATTTAGTATGGAGGTCGGGTTTGGACCAGAATAGAACTGATTAGTTTTTGGCGATGATCGTGAAATGTTAAAGGGATGAAATGGACCAAAAACAAAATTTTTGCTCGATTTTGTAGCCGCTCTGTAGGTCGCAATAATAGTCCGATCGGCGCGAAAATTTAAACGTAGTTTTGGTTTGAGATGAAGAAGTAGCGTGCAAGTCAACGGTATGATCGGATAATATTTAGCGGGTTAAATTGATCAAAACTTTTGTGTGAAAATTGGTAAAATTTCTAATGCACATCTTATAACTTTATCCCAAGAAGACGCGTTTAGTGGTATAGGGTATCACATGGTCGGCCCCGTCCGACTATAGTCTGTTCTTACTTGTTTAAAAATATTTTTTTAATGATTGCTTAAGTTGTGGATTTTTTAAATATATTTTTATACCCTACACCACTATGTGGGGAGGGTATTATAAGTTGGTTTTGGCCAAAAAGTTTGTAACGCATCGAAATAATGGTCGTAGACCCATACTTATATATACCAAAATGAATGTCTCGACGAGCTGAGTCGATCTGGCTATGTGTGTCCGTCCGTCCGTCTGTCCGTCTGTCCATCTAAACCTTGTAATCACGCTACAGATCGCAATTTTAATCGTATCGTCACAAAATTTTGCATGCTGATGGGTGTCCCGGAGGGGAAGAAGCCTATTGATTTTGGTGAGGGTCGGATAATATTTAGGGGTCGGAAAGGGCAAAAAACTTAGGTGGATAAAAAGACAACGTTTTTTTCCAAAGCGAATATCTCAGATTTTATATGAGGTATACCAAAAGCAAATGAAAGTAGAAAATATCACCTTTCTAATGATGTAAAGTAGGTACTCGTAGGTGATCAGACAACGTAGATATCACAATAGTAGCAAATAAAACCCCAATTTTCATTTTTGCGATTTTAATTATTTTGACGAATATTACAACTTTGGTTGAAAACTTTCCAAAAGCAAAGCCTGACTATGAAAGTAAAATATCCCGTCTTTATAATGATGCAAACTAGGTCGGCGTTGATAACCAAATAATATATAATACATCCAATTTTTTTAATTTTTTGGAAATTACGCTACTGTTGGCAATTTTGATCGGATCGTCACGAAAATTTGAGGGTTGATGGGGGTCTCACAGATGAAGAAGCCTATTGATTTTGGTTATGGTCGGATAATATTTAGGGGTAGGAATGGGCAAACACTTATTTGGAGAAAAGTCAACATTTTATTTCAAAGCCAATATTTCTGTTTCTTTAAGAGGTATATCTATAGCAGAACCTGGCAATGAAAGTAGAAAATATCACCTTTACAACGATGTAAAGGTTGTCGTAGCTGCTCAAACAAGAGAGATATCGCCATAGTCGGTAATGCATCCCACTTTTCCGATTTTTTTGTAATCACGCTACAGATCGCAATTTTGATCGGATCGTTACGAATTTTTTGGGAGTTGATGCGGGTCCCGAAGAGGAAGAAGCCTATTTAGTTTGGTGATGGTCGGATAATATTCAGGAGTCGGAATAAGCGAAAAGCTTATGTGGAGAAAAGTCAACGTTTTTTCTTATGCGAATATCTCCGCTTCTGGTTGGAGTATTCCAAAAAGAAATACCCGTCAATGGAAGAAGAAAAGATCTCGTTTATATTGATGCAAAGTATGTTGGCGTAAGTGAGCAAACCCAGATATTGCAAAATTCAGTAATATACCCAATTTTTCCATTTTTTGTAATCACGCTAGAAGATGGAATTTTAACCGGATAGTGACGAAATTTTTGGGGGTAGATGTGGGCCCCACAGAGGGAGAAGCCTATTGATTTTGGTGATAGTCTGATCATTTTTAGGGGTCGGAATGGGGAAAAACTCATTTGGAGACAAATTCAAAGTTTTATTCTTTGTCAATATATAGGTAGGTGTATTCCAACGGCAAAGCCTGTCAATGGGAGAAGAAAATATTACCTTTACATTTGTGTAAAGCAGGTTGGCGAAGGTGGTCAAACAAGTCGGTAATGCATCCAATTCTTCAATTTTTTGCAATCAAGCTACGGGTCGTAATTTTAATCGGATGGTCATGAAATTTTGGTTGCTTATGGAGGTCCCAGAGAGAAAGAGGCATATTATTTTTGGTGGTAGTCGGATTATATTCCCTAAAAGAAATGTTTACCAGTGAAAAGCTTATGCACAGGGGTAGTGGTGTAGGGCATCACATGGTCGGCCCCGTCCCGACTATAGCCTTTGCTCACTTGTTTAACGATTGCTTTAGTCGTGAATTTTTTTAAAAATGTCGTTTATGAAAACTTTGACTTTTTTAATAAAATCGAGGATCTTTATTTTAATTTTTTATAGAAAACATGTATTTTAAAGGCCACATTCGACAGCATAAGGAGCAGGAACAATATACTCGAAGTCCACAAGGAAACCATATTGACCAAATACAACGCGCTAGACAGGTCGATGGTAAACAATGCGGCGCCGGTATTACCACCCAGTGGAATTAACTACAAACCAACCAAAATTCTGCTCTGAGAACTGGAACAGGGTGTCTTCTCATGTCGCAAAATGATTATCTAGACGAGGAGACGAAGATAGTCATAGTAAAATGATGTCAATGCAGTATCTGCTTAGGTATTATCGACTTAGCCATCCATGTCACCAAGGTATGAATAAGAAGAAATATTTTCAATTCCTTAGCATCGATCTTGTTGCTAGAGCCTTTTCGGAATAACTGGATAACTTAGGTTTTCCCTTCTACTCTCATTACCAATTTCAATATTACAATAACAATGTAATATTCAAATCAATCATTTACTTAGATACACCTTTACAATGTCATATACATGTACGTATACGAGTATGTACGTGCAAACCATATTTAGTTAATTACATTAGAATTTATTTGTAATTGTTTTATACTTTTTTGTTTTGTTCAATTTTGCTTTATTAGCCAATTTGACATTTTTATCGATTTCCTGTAACACATCAATTTAACCATTAACCAACCATTGAGTTGTTGTATATTTTTCGCTACAATGACCGTAAATGGCTGACGATTGCGATACAGTCAGTGAGTCGTCGAGGGCTCGCCTCATCAGACAGACCTTATTCGAGCTTGCGAAGCAACCAGACATACGGATCAAAAGTCATTATCATCAATGTAAAATTATTTGACAGTTCTATCTTGTGAACAGAAAAACACACACACAAACTTACAAAGTAAATGAGAAATGTAATTAATTTAAATTATAAACATAATTAAATTTTATTATACAACCAACCATGTTAAGAGCGCTACTGTTGAGCAAAAAGATAAAGACACACACACATACACAATTCTAAAGCAATTTGCAAATGACTCAGAGTAGAGAAGGTAAATTGTCTATGAACTTGGAGGCAGAGATGGAAAATTCAGGGAAATCTGCACCAAAATACTGCAACAATTGTAATGAAAATGTGTTCAGGCTAACTATCCATGCTCCCTGAATTTAAAACACGGATGAATCAATATTATATCAAGTTTTTACGTTATTATTATGTATTATTTAATTTATTTTTTATATTTTTTATTTAAATTTATTTTATTAGGGCCCATATTAATTATTGCATATTTTTCAGATATTCTACAGTTTTTAATGATATTTCTATTTTTTTGTTATAGACCTTACATATAATCAATAATTTCCCAGTATTTTATACTACTTAGAGAATCCTGTAATGCTACATATTATGATTTTTAAAACTTCATATTTTCCACCCCTGGGCAATTTTTGTACAAGTTAAGAAGCATTCGTTTAGGGATTTAGGTTACGAGTACATTTTCATTAAATTAATGTCCATATTTGGCAAACAAACGTTTACCAACTAATTTCCTTATTTGTGTGGAAATATTAAACAATTTATTTTTAATGTCTTGGGGAACATTTCCCAATCACGTTAGTTGAACAAAATTTGTTTATGGACCACTGATTGTAATTATGTTATAATTAAAGTAAAATTCTAAATTCAGAAGTTACATAAAGTCAGACCATGTCTTTTAACTCACACATTATTGATCTTACGAGACATACCTGCAATGAGAAAAGAGAGAAGACAATTAGCAATAAGTACAGAATAGAAATTATTAATTGGAAATTAATGTAATATATACTTAAAAATCACAAATCGTTTTCACCAAGAGTCGTGCAAACCGTTTTGAATAATTTATTTCCCCCTTTAATTTTTACAAAATTACTACATATTAATTGTCAACTATTAAAAAAATGACTAACAGCTACTGAGGAGTATTTCTTTTTTGTTTTGTTTGCCCTCAGAATTTCCTCACGTTCCAACAATTTATGGCAATTATTTTGCAGTTATATACATAAATATGTATTGTATGTATGTATATGCTTGAGGTGCTGTTGCCATAACTAGCATTTGGTTTTTATTTTTATTTACAATATAAATAAATTATCTACAATGACAAAACCAACAACAAAAAAGTTTCATGCGACCATATTCATCAACAACTTTCAAAGTGTGCATTATTGCTGGCAAGGTAGGTAATTCAAGGCAAATGTGCGCCTGCGTGCGTACCCAGCTTCTTCATTGTATGGTTTTGTGGGCAGAAATGCTCTTTTTTGCATGAACCCTTGTTCCTTGCGTTGGAAGTTTAAAACATAAATATTTTGTTTGGAAGAAAAAGAAGACTCGATGTACTTCAAAAGAATATAAAGTGGAAAACCCACACCGTTATTGTAGTCACATATACATACATATGTTTCAAAAGACGTATGTGAGTGTTAAAAATGCAAACAAAAAACTAATGTGTAGGTTTCAAGAGGAAATATATCTAACAGCTTAATTATGTAGAAATGATATAAATAAATACAACAGCAAATACAACAAATTTGAAATTTAAGGAAATTTTAATTAATAATTTAGTCTTTCCTTTAATTTAAAGGTGTCACTTGGGGAACTACTAACCTTCGCCCACTTGACTATGAAAATCAATGAAGAAGTTTATGAACTACGATTTAAGGAAAATATCACGTCTCCCGATAAAAACATAAGTGGACGAGAGACTACGATAGGTGAACCATCGCTGAACTACACCATTTTCACGTTAGTTCGAAGAATTTCAGTTGTAATTTGGTTATTTCATTTGAAGTTCGAAACATTTCACTTGTAATTTGGGAAATTCGAATTATTTCATTTGTAATTCAAGATCTTCAATTGGAATTCATTTGGAATTCGAATTTTCCATTTGTAATTTAAATTTTTTCATTTGTAATTTGAATTTTTTATTTGAAATTCGAATTATTTCAGTTGTAATTTGAATTATTCCATTTGAAATTCGAGGCAAACAATACAAAATGTTTGGTCGCCTTGGTTTTATATTTGGTTTTTCGAATTACAAATAAAAAGTTTCGAATTCCAAATGGAATAATTTGAATTCCAAATGTAATAATTAGATTTGAAATGAAAAACGAATGGAAAAATTCAAAATCCAAATGGAACAATTATAATTACAAATGAAAAAGTTCGAAACACAAATGAAATAATTCAAACTACAAATGAAAAAATTCAAATTATAAACGAAACAATTCTAATTTTATTTGGAGTTCACAAATTACAAGTGAAATTCTTCGAATTACAATTTGTGATCTAGGGTGAACTAGTGAACCATTCCTGAATCATTCGTGCACTAGTGAACCATTTGTGAAGTAGTGAACCTTTGGTGAACTAGCGACTCTTTGGTGAACTAGTGAACCTTTGGTGATCTAGAGAACCATTGGGGAACTAGTGAACCTTTGGTGATCTAGGGAACCATTGGTGAACTAGTGAACCTTTGGTGATCTAGGGAACCATTGGTGAACTAGTGAACCTTTGGTGATCTAGGGAACTATTGATAAACTAGTGAACCTTTGAAGATCTGGGGAACCATTTGTGAACTAGTGAACCATTCCTGATTCATTCGTGCACTAGTGAACCATTGGTGAAATAGTGAACCTTTGGTGAACTAGCGACTCTTTGGTGAACTAGTGAACCTTTGGTGATCTAGAGAACCATTGGGGAACTAGTGAACCTTTGGTGATCTAGGGAACCATTGGTGAACTAGTGAACCTTTGGTGATCTAGGGAACTATTGGTAAACTAGTGAACCTTTGAAGATCTGGGGAACCATTTATGAACTAGTGAACCTTTGGTGATTTAGGGAACCATTGGTGAACTAGCGAACTATTGGTGAACATACCAGTAGTGAACCATTTGTGAGTATTGAACCATTTGTGAAGTAGTGAACCTTAGGGGAACTAGTGACCCTTTGGAGAACTAGTGAACTTTTGGTGATCTAGGGAACCATTAGAGAACTAGTTAAGCTTTGGTGATCAAGGGAACCATTGTTGAACTAGTGAAACTTTAGTGGGTAAGGTAACATTTTTTAACTAGTGAACCTTTGGTGATTAAGGGAACCAATGGTGAACAGTGTACCATTGGTGATCCACTTGTGGTCCTTCGGTGAAATTGTGAATAATCAGTAAACATGGGAACCATTTGGTGATCGTCGGTATACTTGTCAACCATTGGTGAAGTAGTGAACCATGTGAAATAGCGAACCTTTGGTGATATAGGGAACCATCGGAGATCTAGAGAACCATTGGTGATCTAGGAAACTATAGGTGAACTAGTGAAGCATCAGTGAACTATACGAATATCGGTGAACTTGTCATACATCAGAAGTAGTGAAAACATTGGTGAACTTGTGACCCATCAGTGAACTAGTCTACCGTCGGTGAACTAATGTACCAACGGTGAATTACTGAATTATCGATGAACTTATGAATGAATCGTCAGTGTCATGGTTTAACAAAAGGACTATAGGTGATTTAATGAACTATCCGAGAACTTGTGAACCATCGGTGAGAGCTGGTTTTCTACTGCCACAGAAGCTTAAATGTAAGTCGTCAGCCAAATCGATTGGAAGATGTCACCAAGACTCTCGAAGTAGTCAAAATAAGGAGGTACTTTTATATGAACGCTACTCCAAAACATGGACTACATTGAAAGTGGACAGACATGAGCCATTTTTTTGTACCCATGACTATATATGTAACTCAAAGGTTTGTATCAAATTTCAAAGAGTATCTTTAGTTTTGCGACATATAGCGCTAATTATTGGAAACCCATTGCTTTAAAAAAAATGTGGTCTAAGAACCGGGAACCCTTCAGTGGTTTTTATCTGCTTACCGAATACGATCATCCCCGCTGCACAGTGTAAACTGAAGACTTTGTGTTAATAAATATATGGACCAAAAAAATCCCCACTGCAATTACCTTAACAACTGGTGGATCTAAATGTCTTCTTCATTAAGAGAGAAGTATTCAAACCTGTGAATGTGACTCTGCTGTAGCAAGCTTCATTTCATCGTTCAAAACTGAAATACTTAAGCCTCACTGGTGGTAATTGAGAATTATTCCTTTCATTATGAATATATGACAGTTGCAGCGTAATGCAGTACCTTCACTGTACCACCCGTTACACTTTACGGTTTTCAAGAATCCCTTTTTGAAAACCGTATACGATGTAGAGAGAAATATGGTATAACTCATTTTATTTCCATATGCTGACTAATCAACTTCATGCATTAAACTTTACTAGAGATCTTGCGAGAGATCGAACTCAAGAAGTTCTCCGTGTAGGGCGGGTATGCTAAGCACTGCCCCACTGTTGCAAAATTTTACTAGCCTGAGCAAGTAGTTAAAAAGAAACGCTGGCCTGAGGTCACACTTTAAACAAAACTTATATTTTAAGTTTTACGACTCATAGGTAGGAACTTTTTGAAGCAGACGGGGCACCGCAAGAAGAATGAAGCCTCGACACTAAGATATCTACATAGTTTCCACAAACATTCAGAGGGGACAAGGGAGCTTTCCCTCATTACAATGAGTGCAGCGTGTCTCAAAACACGACATGTAGAGAAGTTTTACATGACTGAAATAATCGGAAGATGTCGCCAATATTATGCTGAGGGGTAATTTGCCACTGTTGAAAATGTGATGTTGTCTGGCCAGGGAATCGAACTCGGGTGACATGAAACGAGAAAATCCACTCTACAAATGAATTGACAGCAAAAACAACTGGTTGTCGTCTGCTAAATGTTTGGACAACCTTTGTAAAATGCTTGAACAAGATATTTTTATTTTTTTAATTTTCTTTTCATTTTTCCCCACTGTACCACTAAAATTGCTTAACCATTATCAATTATAATAAATAACGGCCATTTAAATAAAGCGGCTAACTATAAATAAACCAACCAAGTAACGAAGTATTCACGCACAAATCAATGAATAACCTTAAAGTTACAAAACCATTTATGGAATTTATGGTAAAAGACAAAAATAGTCGTCAGTCAGACAAAGTGTTTGCTAAAAACCACAACAAAAAGAGGCAATCATTTGCAAAAAGTATTTATTGGTGTGTCGGTCATACATTGTCGCCAGACAGACCCTATCTTTAGTTTTACAACCAACAATATTCACATAAACTTATTTGTTAATTAGATGTGTCACCACACAAATAAAAATAAACTTGGTTTAGTAAGGTTTGGAAACGTATTGGGCGTCAATGTAAAACTTTTAAAACTCTGCAATTTTAAGCCCATAGCAAAGAGTTTCCATAGACTATTTTTTAATTTGCCAAATTTGATCTATTTGAAATTTTATCTATGCATGATTAATGTTAACATTGATATCTTTTTTTTATCGAATTTTGTATTTGCATTTTCTTATGCCGAAATTATATTGCTGTGATATAAAATAACAATAAACACTCATTAGTCATTTTGGTATAACTGAAATGTCGTAAACACCGATGATCACACGATGTTGTTTCTAAGAGTTTTTTAAAAAACGGAAATCGATTTTGAACAGCCTGCCTGGGGGCAGTCGAATACAACGACTCAGCTTCATTGATCAATGACCCGTGTGTGTGTGAGAGAGCAAGCGTGTTTATCCTCATGGCTATTAAAATGCCGTTTAAAGTTTCTCTACCCCCCGCCCCCTGTTGGGACAAATGATCATCAAATGTATAAAATGCTGTTGGAAATCATCTTCCCACAACAATTTGTTCAAATTTAATACGCTTCTTTGTTTGCGAATGATTTTGGGATATTTTCTTAAAGCGGGCGTTAAATGGTTTCCCTGTTACTTTTGAGAATTAACTACAAATCGAGTGAAAGTTTCAGGCTACAGTTTTCTTTTTGCAAAGCGATGGCGTCGCCGGCAAAGTGTTGGCGGTGTTGTTCAAAAGTTTGAAATTAGTTTAAATATTTAAATATCATTGAAGTTGTTTATATGGGCAGCCAGCTAGCTAGGTTAGTTGACTTTGGTTTATTTGATTTGTGATTGGCATATTCATTGGCAGTTGAGTTGCATGTTTGGTCAAAAATGGGAATCAAATTAATAAATAAATGAATGAACATACATATATTTGAATACCAACCAACTCCCTGCCGCATGCATTTAAAAAATAGCTAGAAGGTTTGTTTCCTTCCCCTTTTTTACATTTGGCCACATTGAATGATTTAGAAGGTGGTACATGTATGGTTAAAAAATAACCTAAAGTACTTCTTCCGTTGCATTAACTCACGAAGTACACAATAAGGAAGGTAATTTAATGAATTCGCAATTAAACATGAAAAATTAGAAAACATCAAATGATTTTAGTGCAAAGACACTAAGCGGAATTGATTTCCCAGAGTTAAGGAGGATTGCAAAAAAAAAAAAAATGGTGAGTTAGTAGTGGAATTTACCCGGGAGTAACCGGGTATTTATCCAATCGATGTGTGGATATTCACGAAATGTGTTAATAATTTCGATGAAGTAATGAACCATCTGTGAACTTGTGAACCTATGTTGAACTAGTAAACCCATTGATGAACTTGTGAACCTTTGGTGAACTTTTGAAACTAACGAACCATTGGTGACTATAGAACTTATTGGTAAAGTGCTTGACCATCGGTGAACTATTGAACCATTGGTGAAGTGAATCATCGGTGATCTAGAGACACATCGGTGATCTAGGGAATAATCGGTGATCTAGGGAATCATCGGTAAACCAATAAACCACATTGGTGTACTAGTGAACCATTGGTGAATTAGGGAACCATTGCTGAACTATTGAACCATTAGTGAAGTTTTGAACCATCGGTGAACTATTAAACCATTGGTAAACTAGTAAACCATCAGTTAACTAGAGAACCATTAGTTAACTAGTAAACCATCGGTTAACTAGCAATCCATTGGTGAACTAGTGAACAATCGGTAAACTATTGAACCAACGGTGAACTAGTGAGCCATCGATGAACTAGTGAACTATCGATGAACTTGTGAAACATTCGTGAACTATTGAACAATCGGTTAACTAATGAACCGTCGGTAAACTAGTGAACCATCGGTTAACTAGCAAACCATTGGTGAACTATTAAACAATTTGTGAACTAGTGAACCATCGGTGAACTATT
The DNA here is from genome assembly GCF_047663935.1 of Musca autumnalis. Taxonomy (NCBI): domain Eukaryota; kingdom Metazoa; phylum Arthropoda; class Insecta; order Diptera; family Muscidae; genus Musca; species Musca autumnalis. The sequence continues at coordinate 153,024,860 of NW_027411644.1, forward strand.
GAGCCATTGGTGAAGTATTGAACCACCGGTTAACTAGAAAACCATCCGGTTGCTAGTAAAACATCGGTTAACATCAGTGAACCATCGATAAACTAGTGAACCATTGGTTAACTAGTGAACCATCGATGATTTTTCGATGAACTTGTGAAACATCCGTGAACTATTGAACAATCGGTAAATTAGTAAACCATCGGTTAACTAGCAAACCATTGGTGAACTAGTGAACCATCGGTTAATTAGTGAACCATCGGTTAACTAGTGAACCATTGGTTAACTAGTGAACCATCGGTTAACTAGTGAACCATTAGTTAACTAGTGAACCATCGGTTAACTAGCAAACCATTGGTGAACTATTAAACCATTGGTGAAAAGTGAACAATAGAACCATCGGTAAAGTATTGAACCAACGGTGAACTAGTGAACCATCGATGAACTAGTGAACTATCGATGAACTGTGAAACATCCGTGAACTATTGAACAATCGGTAAATTAGTGAACCATCGGTTAACTAGTAAACCATCGGTTAACTATTGATCCATCGGTGAACTATTGAACCACCGGTTAACTAGTGAACCGTCGGTGAACTAGTGAACCATCGGTGAACTACTGAACCGTTGGTGAACTAGTGAACCATTGGTGATGTATTGAACCACCGGTTAACTAGAAAACCATCCGGTAGCTAGTAAAACATCGGTTAACATCAGTGAAACATCGATAAACTAGTAAACCATCGGTTAACTAGTGAACCATCGGTTAATTAGTGAACCATATGTGAACTTGTGAACCATTGGAAAATTACCAGATTGTGAACCTTAGCGGGTATTTGGTTTGATAAACTCCTCATTAAGCTTTTCAAGAATTGGTTTAGACACTGATGAAAGTAAGGTGAGCTTTAAGTAAATAGAGATCAGTAAATTTATTAAATAAATGGCGATTTTCTTACCATCGCAGACAAATAAAATTTTAAAGTAATTTTATTGCTAGCTGAGCCCATATTTGATAAATTACAAATTGGCTTCACAAAAAACATTTTTTGTGTCAAATAAATGTATTTGATGAGTATATTGAAGTAATTACTAATCAAAAGAAAATATATTGAAAATATCCATTTGCAAATGAAAATAAACTGCTGTGAGCCAAGGGGGGACCTCCTATTGTACCACCTGGACTCACACGCAAACTCTGCAGCTCTCGGGGAGGTAGTCAGCAGTATAGCAACTCCATGGGAAGGTGGCAGACTAAAACTGGTGAGGAAAGACGAAATTCCTCACCTAACCAAAGCATCGGTGTACGTCAAGGGGTATGGCTGCAAGCTCGAGACGGAGCGCATGCTCGAGGTCTTTGGCGTACAAAACGAGGCCCTAAAGGTGGAAAGATGGGAGGTCTTCCACAGGGAGGAGAAGGAAGACGGCACTCTCCTTGTGATGGGGATCGACGATCTCTCGCTAGCCGGGCTCGTCAAAACCAAGGGCAAGGCATTCTTCGTCTCGAACTCGGTCTACTTCAAAGTTGGAAAGGCAAGAGTTGGTGAGGAGGAGATTGCCAAACCAAATAACCAAGAGGTCAACCTACCAAAAGGCTTTCAGGAGGGAGGAGCAGACGAAATTAGCGACTCCCAAGAAGCCAACCTTCTGGAGGACCAATGATTGAGGTCATCCAGATCAACCTCCATCGGAGCGAAACGGCAACACTAGCCCTGATGGACAAAATAACTAAAGGTAATATACATATTGGTTTAATCCAAGAACCTTGGACCATAAAAAACAAGGTTTCTGGACTTAACCATGTAAATTATCAACTTTTTTACGCAAATACGGGATCCCGACCGAGGACCTGCATTATATGCCACAAAAACTTATGCTTTCTTTTTTCTCCAGAGTTGTCATCGTCGGACGTTACAGTATTGAAGCAGGGGAATGGTAACATATACCTAGCATCATTATACCTGCCGTTCGACTCCCCGACATTACCACCTTCGTCGGAATTGCAGCAACTGGTGAGAAGGATAAAGCAAACAGGTAACGAAGTACTAGTAGGTAGCGATGCTAACTCTCACCACATCTCGTGGGGTAGTACTAACATTAACAAAAGGGGACAAGCCCTTATAGATTACTTAAATACTAACGACCTAATTACACTTAACACCGGGAATACGCCAACCTTTGTTAATAGAATTAGGGAGGAAGTACTAGATATAACGATATGTTCAGAAAATTTAATAAACGAGGTACACGAGTGGAGGGTCCTGGAGGAACACTCCTTCTCAGACCATAAGTATATTAGATTTAAAATAGCTAGGCCATCGCCTAACCCGATAACCTTCCGAAACAAATCCAAAACAAATTGGACAAAGTTCGGAAAACGAGTAAAAGAAAGACTTGGGCAACCAGATGAGGAATGCCTAAGTAAGGAGGACATAGAGAGAGATGTCCTAAAGTTAACTGAGGCACTAGTAAAGTCTTTCGAGGAAAGTTGTCCCCTTCGAGAGAGGAAATCCGCCTACGAAAACCCCTGGATGACAGGGGAAATTCGGAATAAAGGCAAGGAGGTCCGCAGACTTTATAATAGGGCCAAACGTAAAAAAGCAGCTGTATTCTGGGACAACTATCAGGCAAAATTAAAGGAATACAACAAAATAACAAGAAACGCCAAACGAAACTCCTGGAAGCTTTTCTGCGAACAGGTGGATAGTGTAAATGACGTTTCAAAGATTAAAAAGTTTCTATCTAAAACCCATACACAGACCGAGCAATTGGTCGATGGAAATGGAAAAAGGATTGAAACAACAGAAGAAACTCTAGGCCTTCTGATGAAAACGCACTTCCCGCAGAATACCATGGTTAACACTGAGGCATCGACGGAATGTATTAACTCATCGGAAGAAGCACCAAAGATCGACAGCTTAATGGTCCAACAAGCCATTTTAAGCTTTTCACCATATAAAGCAGCTGGACCAGACCAGATCTTCCCGGCTTTATTACAGAGGGAAGTGGACTTTATTGCGTCCAAACTGGTCGGGATCTTCAATGCATGCTTAAAACTTGCATACACTCCTATAGCCTGGCAGGAGGCAAGGGTAGTCTTTATACCCAAACCTGGCAAGGCAAGTTATGCAACACCAAAATCTTATCGACCGATAAGTTTAACTTCATTCTTACTCAAAACAATGGAACGGACAGTCGACACCATGATAAAGAGTAAGATCCCCAACGATATGCTTAAATTCAAACAATATGCATACGTTAAAGGCAGATCAGTGGAAACCGCATTGCATGAGGTAGTACACCACATAGAAAGAACCTTCGAAATGAAAATGTACACACTTGCTGTATGCATCGACATCGAAGGCGCTTTCAATAACGTAAGCACCGAGACACTTATCCACTCCTTAGACGAGTTTCAGGTAGACAGGGCCTTAAGGAACTGGATAAACCACATGCTAAGGAATAGATGGATAAGCTGCGGGCTATACGACGTGAAAATAAGAGACAAAGTTGGACAAGGAACGCCACAGGGAGGGATACTTTCACCTCTGTTGTGGGTTACCACCATAAACAGTCTCTTGAGGACCCTAACCGAAGAAGGATTTGACCCAGTCTGCTACGCAGACGACGTTATAATACTTCTGAGGGGAAAGAATCCGAATCAACTCTGTCGTAGAGCAGAAACGGCTCTAAAAATTGCTTTTAACTGGGCCAGGCCGAGAGGTCTGAACGTCAACCCAGAAAAAACAGAATTATGTCTATTCACTAGGAAAACGAAAATGGGGCACTACGAGGAACCAGTTTTTCTAGATAAGACAATAAATATCTCTTGTACAGTTAAATATCTAGGAGTAATTCTGGATAGGAAACTTAAATGGAAAGACCATATACAAGAAAGGGCCAACAAGGCCCAAATATGTTGGTCAACCTGCAGAAGGGCGATAGGCTCAAAATGGGGGTTCAATCCTAGGATGATACACTGGCTATACAGAAGCGTAATTAGACCAATTCTAACCTACGCGTCTGTGGTATGGTGGACAGCCATGGACAAAAAATGCAATGTGGAAATATTGCAAAAGGTCCAAAGAACATGCTGCCTAAGCATTAGCGGAGCAATGAGGACCACACCGACTAGGGCTCTAGAAACAATTTTGTTTGTACACCCAATAGAGATTCAGGTAAGGTATGAGGCAGCCATCGCAGCTGTAAGGCTAAAGTCGATGAGCGAGTGGATCGAAAAGAGCCACCAAACATACCACCAAAACATATTAAAGGTCACAACGGGTGAATCTATAAATCAGGTAGTATCGGACCGTATACCTGAAACTAGTGAAGTAGCCTTGTGTGAAGTGTCAATACCTGACAGAGACATGTGGATCGAGGGAGCTCTAGCACAGATTCCCGCTGGAAGCTGTGGGTTTACGGATGGGGCTGTGCTAGGGGGGAGAACCGGACTGGGTCTTTATATAATGGAACCGGAAACGGAAATCTCCCTCCGTCTGCCGGATCATAACACGATCCTGCAGGCGGAACTCCGGGCGATAACAGAGTGTCTGCTTTGGTTTGATACACACACAAGGCCTACCACTGTAAATATCCTTACGGATAGCAAAGCAGCCATTAGAGCTATATCAACCAAGACAGTGAAATCTAGAACTGTCTTGGAATGTATTAAATCTATAAATAATTACTCCCAACACGGTAAGGTAAACATTATATGGGTACCAGGGCATACCGGGATTAGGGGTAATGAAATAGCAAACTCCTTGGCAAAACAAGCCAAGGAGCAACCAACGGTAAGTCTAGAAAACGCTAAGCCGTTTAAAGCTACGCGACTAGAACTAAAGACATGGGCAAAAAATGCACATGTATCCCTCTGGAGTAGTGGAGAGAAGGGAAAAAACACAAAAATCCTATGGGGAAACCCAGACGAGGACAAAACAAAAGAATTACTTTTACTAAGTAAAAAAGATATTAGTAGACTGACAGGAATCCTTACAGGTCACCTAGGTCTAAAAGCGCACCTGCACAAAATAGGTTGTGCAGAAAACAGTGAATGCAGAGCATGCGGAGAGGACGACGAAACGTTGGAACATTACCTCTGCCATTGTCAAGCCTTCACAAATCTGAGAACCCAGTTACTAGGGAATGACATTATACCAGGACTCGACCAAATTAGGACAATCGAGTTCAAAAAGATCAGAGACTATGTAAATAGGACAGAGATCCTAGACTAAGTCAAAAAAAAAGGATAATCCTCCATAACCCAAAATTAGAGCGCACAACAGGCCTACTTATGGCTTAAGTGTATGTCCACATGGGCATGTGGTGATCTAGTATCACCCCTCTTATCAACCTAACCTAACCTAACCTAAATGAAACAAAAAAAATGCATTAAGATTCCGTTTGCCATGATCGGATAGTGGAACGACAAAGAGACACAACATGATGACGCTGATGCAAATGTTTCGGATATGGGAAATTAGCTGTTGTTTGTTGTTACTGCTGCTTTTGGATGCATCAAAGACTTCACTCAGACGCCGTTAATAACTCTCGTTTTTTTTTTTTGTATATTTCAATAGGCTCTCGTAGAGGGCATTGCCCTTTTAATTTCGCTTTTAAATCGAAAATCAAAAGATTGATTTATATCCAACACAATGGCGCAACAAAAGCAAGCGGCTGTAAAAGCACAACAAGCACTTCAAACTGACAATGAACACAAAATAAATAACAATTGAATTACAATAACAATAGGAACAAAAATAACAACGGCAACAACAACAAAATGCCATCGTGTAAATTGAAGTTAATGATGTGTGTTAAAGTTAAATAAAGATTTGTACTGTTCTGCAGTGAGTGAGTGATTTTTAACTTCCTAAACTGAGTTCAAAATATTCAGCGAAACAATGACAAAAGAGACTTTCCTCAATTTTTAGTTTTAAATTATTATATTTAATGTATTTGTGCCCTAATGTTAGGTGGATGTAGCATTGGTAGACTTTGATCCATTGGTGGTATACCGTAGGTGGTTACCATAGATTAAGTTGAAAATCATTGTTGAACCGATGAACCATTGGTAAACAGTTGATGAACCAATTCGTGAACTGTATGTATATTTATTAACTTTTGAAACTTTGTGGCACTGGGGATCCATCGGTGAGCTAGACTACATCGGCGAACTAGAAAACCTTTGGTGAACGGGAGAACCACTGGTGAATTCAATAGCTTAGTAATTGGTGATCAAGTGAACCATCGGTGAACTAGTGAACCATCTGTGTACTAGTGAACCAACGGTGAAATAGTAAACCGTTGGTGAACTAGTGAACCATCAATGAACTAGTTAACCATCGGTGAACTAGTGAACCATCGGTGAATTAGTGAGCCAATAGTGAACAAGTGAGTAAACTACTGGTTAAATAGCGAGTGAACCATCGGTAAACAAGTGAAAATATTGGTCGATTTTTAAAACCAATAGTGATTTTATTATCGTGAAGCACTAAGCTACTGCTTCGCCCATTGGCTCACGAAACTTATGCACATTTTAGAGGAGTTTTCAGTCAACAATAAAAAGCAACAGACAATAATTAAACTTTGCTATAAATTACAGAAATAAAAACAGTGATTGACAATTTATAAACATCCGGTCATTTGAACAATTAAACAACCTTTTTTCTATTGTTATTGTTCGTTGATTTTTCCATACAAAAACTTCTCCATCATTTATATTGTTTTGACGTTAAAGTTGTAAACACTTGTTCGAGAGTCATTTGGGTGATTTTGTCAAGTGATTTTGAGTTTCAAGTTAAAATGAAATTTAAGGAAGTCACTCACTCACTATGGTGCAATTTTAAGTTCTACGAACCCAAGCCGACAATGGACAGGGCACAAAAGCATTGTTCGTTGATTTTAGGGTTTGCCGAAACTTTTTCCAAAAATCATTGGCTTGGCCAATACAGTATGTTGGCTGGCGGCTGCCTTAATCAATCCCTCTTCTATTGTCACAAATGAATGACTTTTTGATCGTTGTTGTTATAGTGAGACAGAGACTTATTGCAAAGCGGAAATTGCACATTTACTCAAGTGCATAATAAACCACGAAAAAAGTAACAACAACATTCAAGTGTATCAGCAGCAGCAGTAGTGTATCTTTCCATATTGTAAATGTATCTCTCCATTTTTATTTGAGTATCCATGGTTCGTTGGGTGCGGCAGTGTGCGTGTTTCTCTTCGTTTTTTTTACAACGTTTCTATGTAAATTCATTGTCTGCAACCACAAATACCTCATCGTTTTCCATTTGCAAACCTCCGTTTCCTCCCTTGTCTAACGTGGTGTTCAGATAACAAGTGATATTCGTCACAATTGTTTTCTCTGATAACGCTGATAAATGTCGCTGCTGAATGGTTGAATGCTTTTGGTTGTGTTTTATGTATTTTTCGTTGTTATTAATATTATTATCGTTGTTAACAATGATTCTTGGGTTTAGTTTAGAGATAAATTTCTGTTGTTTAAGCTAAATTAGATAAGACAATAAGTAATACCTTAGTAACACTATTGTCAATATTTTTGTGATAATATTTGCCTAGGTCTTAGGGCTAAAACCACAAAAACGATACCTCATTGTCAAGTACAAAAAATATAAGGTTATCAAACGGAAATATGTCATGGGGTAACCTTAACGGGTTGTTTATGAACAAAAATTGTCAATGATGGCAACCCTAGACAAGTGAATGAGCTAAAGAATTATTAATCTATATTATTAATAAAAAGTTCTTGAACAACAAAATTCAGAATAAGACAGATATTGTAGTAAAAATTTGAAAGATTTGTTTTTTTCCAGGCGCCTGCAGATCATTCTAAGGATTTGCCTCAAATTGTTTAAATATTGACTCATCAGAGAGTATTTGCAGTAGCGTACATTAGACTGACCTAAAAAAAAAATTATGGAACTCCTGCCCCCTAAATTTTTTCCATTTGATTTAAAACATTCTGAAACTCTGCAACCTTCAGACGGCTTTGACGATTTTGGCGTCGTTTCACATTGTTGATGACATACATACATACATATGTGATAATCGAATATCTACATGACACACTTAGTGCGGTTTTTCCATCTGAGGAATATGAAAATATCCGCCGCTAAATCCACTGCAACACTGTTCAATACCTGGACGGCCGAAATGTGGCTCCCCCTGAACATATTGACCTATGGTGTCGTGATACTGACCAATTACTTAGATGGCCCTCTACAGAATATTTGTTTTATAAGCCGAACTAAGAACATATTTACATTCCCCTCTCTATTTGTTGCTTTAGTTTTTTCATTTGGAATATTCTGTTTTTCGATCTCGTCTTTCACTTGTTAACTCCATCAAAGCCATTGCCTTGGATACCGACCACTAACTACCAAAAAAATGTTGTAACGTTCGATAGTATGTTTGTGACGTCCACGCAAGCCAAAGCTATTTGCGACAGGGTCCAAAGTAGGAACAAGGTCCTCAAGTCAACAGCTGCTGGCCGTTGGGGTGGTAACAAAGAACCATGTTGACATCTTACAAAGTAATAAGGCGGCCTGTGCTAGTCTATGCGACACCTGTGTTTTATGAAAATGTTAGCGGTACGCAGTGAAGAATACTAAAAGTTACCATAATGCCGACCTGAGTACTGTCACGAGTCACAAGGAGGCACCCTGTTGCACCCATTGGGTCACGTTCAAGAGGACATGAGGACAACCACTGCAAAAAAGTTCAAAACGATCCGAAATGCTCTTTTGCGAAAAATTTTGACTTTGGTGTGGGAGGTACCCAGAGAAGTGGGCTGATATAAGTTATCAATTAATTAAAAAATTTGATGAATAATGACCTCCGTCCTAATAAGACAACTATAAATAAACAATTCACAGCAGTGAATTTTGAACCAGGGTTCTCTCCAACAAACAGACAATGTTGCAGACGTCTTAGCGTTCTGAGCCACTGCCAATCTATCAAACTTCCGAACTGGAACTTCATATCTGTTGAGTTGCAATAATGTGCGTATAAATAGATGTTATTACTAGCCATTATCCACATCTAATATGCCTGATGAGTTGAATAACCCCCAGCGAAACGATCGTAGCATATTGGTTGGGTGTGTGGAACTTCGTCAGAATTCACTTTTTCAATATCTCCTTAGACCATGTTAGCTCGATTAATTCAGTTAATATAAGTGATTTTTGAACCAAATCCATGTCAGGAAAAATATTAAAATGAAAAAATTGGATATCCCTGCCACAATCTAGTGAAGAGGCTTTCTTCACCCAGGCACGTAAGGAAAGATCTTTATGATATAGAGAGAGATCAGCAGGCCTGGGGGGTTACTCTCTATTGCGATGCGTTAAAAAATGCGATGCGTAAGGAAATTAAATGCGTCTCTAATACGTTTTAGTATCTCCTTTCGCCATTGTTTTTGTTCCTTTTTTTCCTTTCTGGCACCGCCGCAATCTGTAATACAAAATCATATGTCAAAATCGTGTGTTAACGCAAATATCTTGCGCTAACAAAATACCAAACGCAAACGCATCACAATACAGAGTAACCCCCCTGAATATGATTCAAACTGATGCAGTTGCGTAGTACCAAGATACTCGGAGACCACAACACATCTATCGGAGCAGAAGAACGCCATTATCAAAGCAAACACGAGTGGTTTTAGCCGAATTTAGATTCGGACTATTGGGTCTGAATTGATAGCCCGATACGCAACACATACTCAATATGAGGAATTGGACCACACGACACGCTGCATTCGTTTAAACTGTTCGACTGTTCGGATGTCTGACATTTCGTTTCCTGGGATGTTTTCATACCCTATTGGGATTTATGGTAAATATAGTTACCTAAATTTTGCTTTTGTCAAATAGATCAGTTAAGCGTCAATTTGTTCCAATATTGATCTAAAAGAATTTTTTTTTTTTTTAAATTTTGCCTGTAAGTGGGAAGATCATTTTTAATGATTTTTTATTAATTTTCTCGTTTTAGAGTTAAGCTTGATGATCGGAAATTATTTGCAAGTGAAAAAGGAATGCCAAGGACTCGAACCCACATAGTCACTAAATTACGTTACCTGGTTTCATTGGTGGTAAAGCAAATCTTCGGACGTATCGACTATGTAATGGCTTCTCTGTCCTAGAACTTATCGTTTTTCAAATGCAAATGTCTTTTGTACATTTACGCGTATACTTGGCCACAGAAATGTATTTTCTTCACGACAAACGCTTTTTTTGCGCTGCCTTTGAAGTTATGAGTTTTGGCTTTGAACGCTAACACGCCGTGACAACATTTTCTTATATGTTTTCAAGGACGTGGGTTCAAATTCCAGCAGGGCTCAGCCTGTTTTTTTATTTTTTGAAATTTTGCCTGTAAGGGCGAAGATCATTTTTAATGATTTTTTATTAATTTTTCTCGTTTTAGAGTTAAGCTTGATGATCGGAAATTATTTGCAAGTGAAAAAGGAAAGCCAAGGACTTGAACCCACATAGTCACCAAATTACAAAATTTATTTATTTTTTTTTTTTTTGGACTATGCATTTGCATAAGTTTTTCTTCAAACTTGCTAGCATTCTATTCACCTTGCATTAATATCTTTGGAAATTGCGTAATTTTTTTTCTGCTTGTCAAAAACAAAACATTAACTTGGCTTCCATGCAACACCAACCATCCATTTCATGTTTCGTTTTCCATGTTCCGCAAGTCATTGGCGTCTTACAACCTGGCTGCACTTTGCCAACCAGAAATCAGTCTACATGGCTGTCTGTCCGTCCGTTCGCCTGTCTATCTATCAATCCATCCAAAATTTGTATGGTGGTGGCCTGTCAAAGGTGTTTTATTTCTTTCCATATTTTTTTATTTTTTGCTTTTTTACGCCTCTTTTTTATTCTTCCTTTTGTTTTTCTTTCTTTCTTTCGCTGTTTACAAAGCTTTGTTGAACACCTTGCTACCATCCGAACGGAAAGGGGTGGTAAAAAGTGTGCCTATTTCATTTTTAATTCATAATTACCTTGTAATTGGAAATAATTTAATGAATGTCGTAGAGAAACAAAATGAAACGATTTATATGCAATTTCATCTGTGTTTTTGTTGTAGTTTTATTTTTCTACGTATATGCCGACCTGCTGGTTTACCTGTCATGGCTGTGTAAAACTTGTAGATGTTTTTTGTCAGGCGATATTGAGGGTTGTTTTTGTTATATCCATCATTTTTTGTAAAAAAAAGTGGGGATTATTGTGAAAGCCTTAATTTGCGGTTATGGGGGGCAGCATAATATCACAATCGGGAGCGTGTAATATTAGAGCTTACATAACATTGTGTGATTTACATTACAAAAAATGTTATTTTTCGAAATTTAATCCATATCGAATACAATTTGTTTGGCATGTAATTTCGAATTGTGAATTGAAGAGGAGAGGGAGGGAGAGTGATATTAATATAATTATGGTAAACATTATTAATAGGTCTATAGTTTTGTGCTATCGGATCAGGGCCAGATGGTTATCTTTGAGGATATTATATGTATGTTAATGTTTTGGATAGATTTTTTTAAGAATAAAATATGCATTTCATAGCTATTGATTTTGACCTACATATATTGACTTATAAATGTAGGATTTGATTTCAATTCAAAATTAACGAATTTTTTTTTATCTCCATACCCTGGATTCTAAAATTGGCGCCGCCTTCTCTTATATACCTTGATTTTAAACATGTTTCTTTGGCTCAAAATCTCCTCATTAATGTAAATTATTTTCAATGGCATGTTCGTTCACAAGTCACCCATGCCCATTTACTGCCGAGTTAGACCTAGACTTTGTGGCAATGACCACCAACTAACCATCATTAGAAACCTAACATTCATTATTTACATAACAACAATAACAGCAACAACAACTTTTGCAGTCATTACAATACAATGGTGGTTGGATCGATAGATTGATTATCATTCTTCTCTTACCTCAAATCTGATAATGAATGCTAAATAGCCTGAGGTTTATTGAACTATTTGAAAACTTTGCAGCAACAATATTAGGTGTGTGTATTTGGTGTAAAAAGTGGTTGCAAGAATTGCAATTGAATGGCCGTAAAGTTGGGAAATACATCAGGTGTGAAATATTGCTCAAAGTTATTTTTCAACTTTAAAATGCAAATGAATAATGTAAATCAGACATCAGACTGTACTACAGACTGTACTAAATAGAATATAATAATACACTTTGGACCTTGGTTCAAAGGTCCTCATTGTGCCAAGCACAGCTTATAAATCATTTACCATAATTGTCGGTACCTTTATCAGTTAATAAAATCTTGAAATCTTACCCAAATATTCCCCATATATAAAATGTATTATCAAATCAAAATGTCACAATAAATGAAAGGAAATATACAGATGAAATGAATACTGGTTTTTTATTTCATTTCACATATTTCGCGTTAAAACCAATGCGTCACAATTGCCAAAAAAATCACCCAAGTGAAGTAACGTGATGAAAGCAACGCGAATAAAAAATATTTATAATGAAAAAAAAACACCTGATACCCATAAAAATATGTGTTAATTAAATAAGGTTGAGCTTTATAATAGCAAAAAAAAATATTTTTATTACAGACAAAAAATAAATAAATACAATAGATGAGAGAGACATATTCTTCTCCTTTCATCCATCACCACACCGACGACACCAAGTCATGTCAAATGTTTGTCAGTCTAACAAAATTTGACATCAAAAGAGCTACAGTAAATTTTTCCCTTTGCGTTTTTTTTTTTTCATTTACTTGAGATAATATTGCAAACAATCGCATTGGGGGCCAGATTTGTGCCATATACTTTTTAAAGATATGCTACTTTGATTTGACACGGCATGAAAATTGTTGCATTGGGAAATTTCCTTATTTTGTCGTTATGTAGCCAACGAATTCGTAGTGTGTATAATTATTGTTATCCGAAGAAGGGTGTCAAATAGCCCATTGTAGTTCGTATATCAGTGGAATTCATAAAAAATGAGAAATTCCTCTTTGGGTTTCAATTTATTTTATGAATGAGAACCTAGCCTTTAGGGCCACCAAGAGCGGTTCCAAAAACTAGACTTGGTACTTGGGTACTCCCTTCGAGAGTTATCGTGTGCACCATTTTAGCGAATAATTTTAAATTTTGTTGAGGGTGGTACCCGAAAGCTTCAGCCGATATGACCCATCGTCAAACTTGATCTATGTATGCTTGGACAAAATATTACCAGAGGAAACCTTTAGAACAAATCGTTTAATCCGTTCGAGAATTATGGACATCATCACCATTATGGCACCCGTCCTGATAAATGACGTGTCCTGGCAAACTGTTATTTTCCTCGGCTCAGACAATCATCCAATCATCACTAGACAGCGGAATTTTATGCAACCCCTATTTTTGGTCCGATTTATGTAAAATTTTGGGACTGGGCATATTTTTGGCTTCTGATTACATTGCAATCGAAACATATGACATATTCAAAATAATGCAAACTGCATAAATTTTTGCATATGCAAAATTTATGCATTTTACATATTTTCTTATGCAACAAATATTTCAATAATAGGTACAAAAATGTTTGTATGTACAATTTTTCTATTTAAAATTCTCTTCAAACAAGTTAATAAAATAGAGAAATGTATAACACAACCTTAAAAATACCGAAAATCGGGAGGTACCATTCTATGGGGGCTATATGAAGACATGAACCTATACCGATAAATTTCAGGTGGAAAGTTTAATACCCCAACGAAGACTTTATACCAAATTTCAGCCATTTCGGAGGGGTATTGAGGGCACAACCTTCTAAATACCAGAAATCCGAAGGTACCGTTCTATGGGGGCTATATGAAGACGTGGGCCTATACCGACAAATTTCAGGTGGAAAGTTATATACCCACAACGAAGACAATATGCCAAATTTCAGTAATTTCGGTGGGATATTGAGGCCACAACCTTCAAAATAACGAAAAACGGGAGGTACCATTCTATGGGGGCTATATGAAAACGTGCACCTATGCCGACAAATTTCAGGTGGAATGTTTTATACCCCCAACGATAGGGATATTGAGGGCCCAACATCCAAAATACCAGAAATCCTGAGGTACCGTTCTATGGGGGCTATATGAAGACGTGGACCTATGCCGAAAATTTTCAGGTGGAAAGTTTAATACCCCCAACGAAGACTTTATACCAAATTTCAGCCATTTCGGAGGGATATTGAGGGCACAACCTTCTAAATACGAGAAATCCGGAGGTACCGTTCTATGGTGGCTATATGAAGACGTGGACCTATACCGACAAATTTCAGGTGGAAAGTTATATACCCACAACGAAGACAATATGCCAAATTTCAGTCATGTCGGTGGGATATTGAGGCCACAACCTTCAAAATAACGAAAATCAGGAGATACCGTTCTATGGGGTCTATATTAAGACGTGGATCTATGCCCACAAATTTCAGATAGAATGTTTTATACCCCCAACGAAGACTAAATACCAATTTTCAGTCATTTCGGTGGGATATTGAGGCTACGACTTGCAAAATACCGAATATCGGTAGGTACCGTTCTATGGGGGCTATATGAAGTCGTGGACCTATGCGGACAGATTTCAGTTGTAAAGTTGCATACCCCTAACGAGAACATAATATCAAATTTCAGCCATTTCGGTGGGGTATTAAGACCACAAATCCTTGAATATATTTTTGCATATGGTTTTGCATATGCTCATTTTATGCAGATATGTAAAAATATGCACGATATGCAAAATATGCAGAATATGCAAAAATTTCTGGGCGTAATTCGTTTTATCTATATATATAAAAGAGTAGTGAGGTGAGTGACTGACTGACTGCCTGACTGACTGATTGACTGACTGATTCATCAGCGCCCAGACGAAACCGCTGAAGCTAGAAAGTTGAAATTTTGGGTGTAGGTTGCTGTTGGTGTGTAGGGGTGAGATAAGGCTGGGTTTTTGGAAATTCGACCTAGAAGTGTACGAAAAGTACTAAAAGGTACTAAATATGGTACCCTTTGTATTACGCGAACGCGTGGAGCTAGAACTCTGAAATTTGGAATGAGGGTAACTGATGGAGAGCTAGAAATATGTACCAAAGGGTTTTTGGAAATTCGATCTATAAGTGTACGAAAAGTACTAAATGGTACTAAATTTAGTACAATTTGGATTTGTGTGAACGGATAGAGCTGGAATCCTGAAATTTGAAATTAGGGTAACTTTTGGAGAGTAACAAAGAAAGGTTTTTGAAAATTCGAACTATAAGTGCACGAATAGTACTAAATGGTACTAAATTTAGTACAATTTGGATTTGGGTGAACGGATAGAGCTGGAATACAGGCATTTGGAATGAGGGTCACTGATGAAGAGTAATAATGAAAGGTTTTTGGAAATTCGAACTGTAAGGGTACGAAAAGTACTAAATGGTACTAAATTTAGTACAATTTGGGTTTGGGTGAACGAATAGAGCTGGAATCCTGAAATTTTGAATGAAGGTCAATGATGAAGAGTAAAAAAGAAAGGTTTTTGGAAATTCGAATTACAAGGGTACGAAAAGTACTAAATGGTACTAAATTTAGTACAATTTTGATTTGGGTGAACGGATTGAGCTGGAATACAGACATTTGGAATGAGGGTCACTGATGAAGAGGAACAATGAAAGGTTTTTGGAAATTTGAACTATAAGGGTACGAAAAGTACTAAATGGTACTAAATTTAGTACAATTTGGATTTGGGTGAACGGATGGTGCTAGAATCCTGAAATTTTAAATTAGGCTCAGTGGTGGAGAGTAATAAAGAATGGTTTTTGGAAATTCGAATTATAAGTGCACGAAAAGTTCCAAATGGTACTAAATTTAGTACAATTTGGATTTGGGTGAACGGATTGAGCTGGAATCCTGAAATTTGTAATGAGGGTCACTGATGGAGAGTAACAAAGAAAGGTTTTTAGAAATTAGAACTAAAAGTGCACGAAAAGTACTAAATGGTACTAAATTTAGTACAATTTGGATTTGGGTGAACGGATAGAGCTGGAATCCTGAAATTTGGAATGAGGATCACTGATGAAGAGTAAAAATGAAAGGTTTTTGGAATTCGAACTAAAAGTGCACGAAAAGTACTAAATGGTACTAAATTTAGTACAATTTGGGTTTGGGTGAACGGATAGAGCTGGAATCTTGAAATTTGGAATGAGGTCACTGATGGAGAGTAAAAAAGAAAGGTTTTTGCAAATTCGAAATAAAATTATACGAAAAATACTAAATGGTACTAAATATAGTACAATTTGGGTATGGGTTAACGAAAAGGGCCGGAATCCTGAAAATTGGAATGGGGGTCACTGATGAAGAGTAAGAAAGATGTACCAAAGGTCGAAAAGTCCTAAATGGTAGTGAGTTTAGTATGATTTGGATTTGAAGAGCTGGAATCCTAAAATTTGGAATTATGATTACTGTTGGAATATAGAATTGAGATATGGAGGTAGCTTTGGATAATCGTACTAATGTGCACGAAGTAGTACTAAATGGTACGAAATTCGCTATAATTTGTATTTGCGTGAACAGATTATTGTTGGAGTGTAGGATTGAGGTAGTTTTGGAAATTCGTACTTATGGAAAAGTGCTAAATGGAACTACATTGGCTATAATTTGGGTTTAGGTGAACGGATAGAGCTGAGATATGAAAGTACATTTTGGAAAATCGTGTACGAAAAGTGCTAAATGGTACAAAATTTGGTACCGTTTGGTATTTGCTATATGGTATAGAATTTTGTACAATTTGTGATTTTGTAAAGGGTAGAACTGGAATTTTGTAATTTGGTATTAGATTAGCAATTGGTGTTTAGAGTGGAGGTAGGGAGGAGGTTTTGAAAATGCGTACTTATTTATACAAAAACTACTAAATAGTCCTCAAATGGGTTTCAGGGGAACTGGAACACTGAATTGGGGTTAGGATATATGTTGAATATAAGGAAGTAATTTTTGAAACGTTTACCTATGTGTAGGAAAAGTTGGGTAACATGTTGATACCAAAACCATTTTAAATAGTTAAGGTACTAAATTTGGTGTTGGGTGTAGGAACAAAGCTGGGATTATATAATTTAAAAATACGCTATTTGTACAAAAAATACGAAATTGAAAAATATTTGTTATGAAGATCGCTCTAAAGTTTGAGACAAAGTTCTGAGTTTGAAAAATTGTACTGAATATTGCCCCATTGATTTGATGTTAACGCCAAGGAGTTTCTAAATAATGTACTGAAATTAAGTAGTCAAACTTGAAGCATCTTTTCAAAAAATGTTTTTTTGTTCTGACCGCTTTGGTATGTAAATTTGAAAACGTAATCCAATGCCACAATTTTCTTAACTAGAAGGTATTTACCCCAGATATTAAAAAATCCTAAATTGAAATGCCTTCAAAAAATTTTCCGTTATATACTGTTGACATACCGGTGCACATTAAGTACAATTTTTTGTTAAGAAGTTTTCTAACCTTTTATGCCACAAATTCCGAATTTCGGTTGGAAAATGTGCAGAAGATCTTCAAAATACTCTAAATCTTCAAAATATCTCTTCTAATAAACGTGGATTGAAGTGGAGATTTTTTAAATTAAACTTCTATATCCTCTGAGTATTCAAGGTCTAAATTTAAAGAAAATTGGACAATATACATTTGTTCTTCTTTAAAAATACTCTAAGTCGAGAGGTACCGTTATATGGGGATATACGAAAACGTGGCCGAAAATTTAACGGACCTTTTCGGGTTCTGGGCAAAACCGCTAAAGCTAGAACCTTGAATTGTGAATGTGCGTGATTTTTGTTGTGAAGGGGTGAGATAAAGTTTAGTGTTTGGAAATTCGTACTGGAAAATATGTCTTAGTACAACAGAATCTCCAGTATTCACCATTCCCGTATTAAATATTGTTTATATATATTTCTTTTCCTTTCCGCATACGAAGTAGCGGGCATTTGCTAGTTTTGTAATAAAACGAGTTTCTGTCTAATCAGATTTTCTCTACGACCATCCTAACCATATATGTATTTGCATAGGATTCCGCTGTCTAATCATCACCTAGATTAACAGACTACCCGGACTTCATAACCTCTGACAGCCATACTTTTATGAACAACGCAAAAGATAGTAGCTTCAGAGATCTACTCATTCCCTCATATACTTGGCTAGCTGAGAGAATTTTCCAGGACATCATCGCAGCTGCAGTGGCTTGCTACACACCTGCTGGTCGAATACCCGTACCATATTTGATGTTCGTATTTAATTAGCTAAGGCACAAACCACTCTATCGGAAATAGAAAGTGCTCTGTTAACGCTTCTGCTAACAGCGCGTTAGCAGAACACCGTTAAGGTTAACAGAGCTATTCAAAAATGGGGTTCTTTGTAAAAAATATATATATTTAGGGCCTTTAAGGAAAATTCTGCCAGGACAACATGGGTACCATTGGAAAGCTTATGGAGACAGTTATCCCCTGAGCTAATAAAATCTTTAAAAAATATTGTCTGATGTCGCGATATTTACCGTTTTTGGGAATAACCCTGCAATAAGGATACTTTTTTTGACCACAAATCCTTTAAGGAAAATTCTGCCAGGACAACATGGGTATCATTGGAAAGCTTATCGAGACAGCTATCCCCTGCTCAAAAAAATCTTTAAAAAATATTGTCAGATGTCGCGATATTTACCGTTTTTGGGAATAACCCTGCAATAAAGACCACTGATCCTTTAAGGGAAATTCTGCCAGGACAACATGGGCCAAAAAATGTTTAAAAAATATTGCCCGATGTCGCGATATTTACTGTTTTGGGAAATAGCTCTTTAACAGTGCTCTGCTAATGCGCAGTTCGCAAAAGCGTAACAGAGCGCTTTGTGTCTCTGCTAGAGTGGATTGTATCTTCGCTAATTATATATTATATACGAATTTATCTTAATAGACATACATATTTGTCAGCAGAGGCGACGGAACTAGGAAATGAGCGTGGTGAGCTTTGTTGTACATAGTCTGAAGACCCAAGAATTATAAAGCTTACTCTTGAAGTCAACAGGCTAGTAAGCGGAAGAAGTGCCTAGACAACCTGAAGCAATGCATCATTGGTACAGGATTAAGTAAATTGTGGGAAACGATTTAATCACGGCTGCTACTTTCAACAGAGTAAAAGGTGCGCATATTACTTTAACCGGCAATTTACAGAGCACACCGAGAGTGATATGGCAAAGAGGAGTGTGCTACGCCATATAAGAGGGCTCTCAGCTGAGGAGGTACGACCACAATTTACGATAAGTAATGTTGCAGACGTCATCAAAATCATGTAAAGAGTTGGGCCCACACAGAATATCAATGTTAAAGCTTAAGGAACTGAATGAACTGGGAGTTGAGAATTTGATAAGTGTCCTCAATTTTTCATTAGCCACCCATATTGTTCCAGAAGCCTGGAAAGTTTACATGGTTTACTAAAGGAAGGCAAGGATGTCAGCAGAAGTGAATCATACAGGCCGATCTCCCTCCTGTCCCCAGTAGCAAAGACTCTAGATGCACTACTTCTCCCCGTGACGAGAAGCGTTTTCCCAGTTGCCCAAGATCAGCATGAATGCCGAAAAATGCACAGTACCAAAAGAGCATTACACACCATATCCACACATATCAGTCGAGGACTGAACTGGAACAGACCGTGCAACCGAACAAGCTCTTGGCCTACCAAAGGTTTTTGATACCGTCAACCATGACAAGCTGTCTGAGGAAATAGAGAAGACTTTCCTGCAGTTGACTTAGTGCAGTTCTGCCTTCTGAGGAATATGAAAATATCATGGAAGGCTGAAATGAGGCTCCCTATGAACAAATTGGTGTATAGTATCCTGATTCCGACCACTTACTTACTTAGTTGGTCCTCTGCAGAACATATGTGCTATAAGCTGAACTAAGAAAAGATTGCCATTTCCCTCTATTTGTTGCTTTACTTTTCCAATTTGGTATATTGGGCATATTTGCTCTTATCAAAATGTATATATCCTCGTTAGCCTAAAGCCTGTGGGCATGCAAATTAATTTGTTTATATATAGCTGTTTAATATAAAATAATAAATGAGCACATTTTATATAAACTGAAAATAAAAAAGTCTCATTAAAATGTAAAATGTGGACTTTGGTCCTAAACTCTACCTACTGCAAGCACTGGACTTATTTTGATGGGCATTTTTATCAAGTAAAGCTTTTGTGCCCCTTTTCAGAAACTGAATTCAGGCGGAAAAATACTCATTCCTTTTAAGTCCAAGCTAATGAATATGCATTTACCTGCGTTTCTTTAACATTTCCCTCTCTAAGTGTAGGCCTACTTGTCAATTTTCCTCCTATTTTTCTTAATAGGCTACCATAGCTGTCAACATTTTCCACTCACTCACTCATCCACTTCACTACTGTCTCCTCATGGCACAATCTAAGTGTGAATCATTTATCAAAGTTATGAATATAAAATTCAACCCCAACGATTGCGGCATGTTGCAGCAGCAATGAGGCGGCTGCCCCGGCCAGTCAACTGCAGCGACACAACTCAAGTCACTTAAAATAGACAGGGAACGTGAGCTTTAATACTAATTACCTTTTAAAATAGAAATACGACGACCAGAAGTGAAGCAAGTAGGAGAAGAAGAAAAACCTCAAGTAAAGTGACAAGAAACGGACGACCTAAAAGCTTAAAGGAAAAAGACGACAAAAACAAGAGCCCACCAGACTCGGCCAATCTAAAGTGATTTAATTTTTTTGTTGTGTGTATTTTAGTTTTATGATTATAACTCATTTAACGCTTTCGCCAAGTATGACTAAATGAACCCCAATTGTCCGACGGACGGACATCGTTTGTTACCACCATCGGTGCTGCTGTCAAAGAGTTCAGCTTCTGTTGTGTTAATTTTTAATTAAAGTTGAATATGAAGCGCAAAAAAGCGCACATATTCCGACCAAGCATTCATTATTCATTGTCGTCATGTCTTTAAAAGTTAACTTGGCTAACAAAAAGTGAAGACAATGATAAGAAAAAAATCAACAATGAACGGGAGGAAGACTTGGAAAAAAGGCGTCCCCATAAAACTCAAATGATTTCCTTTGTGATTTTGCAACAAGATACTTTCTTTTATAGTTCAAACAACAACAAAAAACGGAGTGTCAAGTCATTTCAGAAAAAACAATAAGAGGAGGCATAACTTTATGACTGGAATTAATTGCAATTTACAAAACCAAAAAATTAGACTCTAATGGTCAGCTTCTTAGGGCAATTTAAGCGTTACTTTCCTAATTGAAAAAATACATTTTGGATTTAATAACTCCAACAATAAAATAAACATGTTTCAAACAAATTGGTGCTCGAATTCACATTCTGGAATAACAATTGCATAATATCGCAGAATAAATAGAATAAATTTATTATTTATCTAAAATGAGAATATAATCCCAAGCACTACTGAGTTTGCTTCTTTTGATTTCCATTATGTCTAAGCGATGTCGAGTTTACTTCTTCTGCTAATAGGGTTTATAATATAAATTGGCTTCCCAACATCCGTTCAGATTTCGACATTGACTCTAAATCCAATCCATTCACACTCTGCTCGTGAATAACCGCCAAAATATTCGCTACTTTATTTGAAAATTTTGCCTTTTAGGGCGAATATAATTTTTAATATTAATTATACCCTCAGCATTTATGCTATACCCTCGTTAGCATAATATATATACACTTTCATACGGGCAAAATGTGCCTCGTCGAAATAATGGTTTTAAACCACAGGTATGTTTGGAAAAAAATGTGTTTCAGACAATTTGGAGTCGATTTAGCAATGTCCTTCCGTCTATCTGTCTGTCCGGCTGGTGCGAACGATAACTCTCGAACGGACGAACCGATTTGGTCCAAAATTGGCTTTCGCAATATTTTCTCCAAACTTAGTTTAAGTTCGAAGATGGGTTATATCGGTCCACTCCTTCCGTTACCTTCCCCACAAAAGTTCGAAAATGTTCGGAAAATTTGTGCGGAGTAACCGATTTACTCCATACTTTGCACATCGTGAAATTTCTACCAGACTTAGATGAGATTCCAATATGGACTCAATCGGTAAACTCCTTCGGGTACCTCCCACACAAAATTTCGGATAAGTTCAGTTTAGGACCTGCTCTCGAATTGCCTTGGTTTTTGTTGTAACAACTTGTATTCACTGTTCCCCATACGAAGGTACAAGTTTCATCAGGGGCAAGTCGATACTTCCAGAGAAAATAGTCTGAAAGATGAAAAAACCCTATGACACCATGTGTAGTGCTTAGAGCGCAAGATAATTCTCGAACGGATATGCCGATTCCGTCCAAAATTTGGCCTTCGTAATATTGTGTCCAAACTTAGTTTAAGTTCGAAGATAAGCCATATCGGTCCACTCCTTCAGGTACCTCCCCCACAAAAGTTCAAAAATGTTCGGAAAAATTGTGCGCACGATAACCCTTGAAGGGAGTGGCCGATTTGGTCCATACTTTACACATCCTAATATATTCACCAGATATAGATCAGGTTCGAATATGGACTATATTTGTTCACTCCGCCCGGTACCTCCCGCATTTCGGATAAATTCACTTTAAGACCTGCTCTCGAATCACTTTGATTTTTGTTGAAGCAACTTGCATTCGCTGCCTCAATTACGATGGTTAAAGTTTTTTCAGGGCCAAGCCCATACTTCTTGAGAAAACAGCCCGAAGGGTGTAAAAAACCCCTATGGCACCGCCATGGTCTATGTCGGTCCATTCCTTTTAGTACCTCCTCCGCAAAACTTTTGAACTTTAACGTCCAAAATTTTGAAACCCCCTAAATACATAAGTTTTTTGGGAAAAAGTGTTTCAATTTACACAGGCTGAGGGTATATCTCTGTCGGCAAAGCCGACTGATACTTTTTTACTTGTTTTTACTTAACTTCTCGTTGGGATCGTTTTTTTCAGGCTTTATGTTAAATTTTGCGACCTATGAAAAGTAAATTTATTTTAAAAATTGAGACAGACGCTCAGCGCCAAAACGGCCTAACACACATGCCAAAAAATGAAACTGACTATAAAGATTTAACCGGAACGTTTTTAAATAAATGCTAAAAAACTCTACATAACATTGCATGACACTAGGTTATACTACCTGTTAAATAACGCAATATGAAATTTTTTAGTATTTTTTTTTTCAAAAGTTTCTGGTTAAATCTTTATAGTTTGATTTTTTTGG
Organism: Musca autumnalis; assembly: GCF_047663935.1. NCBI lineage: Eukaryota > Metazoa > Arthropoda > Insecta > Diptera > Muscidae > Musca > Musca autumnalis. The sequence continues at coordinate 153,048,132 of NW_027411644.1, forward strand.
GCATGTGGGTTAGACCGTTTTGGCCCTGATCGCCTTAACTAAGGATATGTTCTTCTTTATTTTATAACAAAATTTTGGAAATTTATACACAAGTTTTGTTTTGTTATTTTTTTTTATCAAATGATGCCACTACTTGTAAGGATGCATAAACTGAGTGCTGTTAAAATTTAATGAACATGCTGTCCTTTTCAAGATTCCCTTGGATACAATCCGGAAGCAAGCAGAGTCCAACTTTCCTTTTGTACTGCTCCTAAAGTGCAAATCCTTTTGATCTTTTTGTTTTATCTCTACATTTAATTTAGTTCAATTTTATGAGCTTTCAAAATTTTCTAAAAAAAACCTGCGGATCAACTCCCCTAACACAGTTTAATTAACTTAAACCAAATTTATTGATTTTTGTTGGTCGTTAATGGCAATTTGTGGTCAACGTATGTGAGTTAACAACAACCCATTTAATAATATCTATTTAAAACAAAATATCCCACATCATTATAGTTTACAACAAAAAATTATAACACCGCGTGTGTTCGTCGTTCATAAACGAATAGCCCCAACCACTAAAAGTAATAATCGATAATATGATGAAGAAGGTGTCAAACTTTTAACAACTTACAATTTCTCTTTGGCGATAACGCGATGGTGATTTTGGCAATTAATTTCACTTTTGCTGTTTGGTGAAATGGATTTTTGACACTTACCTAAAATAGAAAAGGAAAGAGGAAAAAAACGATTTAGTTTAAGTTTTTAATTAAATTACATAAAAACTAAATTATAAAATAACACATGGTTGCATTCCAACACAGTATTGGCAATAAATCTGAGGGAAATGTAATAAAAAAATTATTCGATTATATAAATTTTAATTGTCTACAAAATGTATCGTATCTTAATTGGAAATCAATGTATCGTATCTTAATGAGAAGAAAACATAATCAAAACAGTTGCATCTGTTATGAGATGCAATAAGAAAGGGAAGTTTGCCCATTGGAAAGAAACAAAATCTAGAGGGTCAAAATCAAAAACATACCCTATGGGTATGTTATAAAAAAAATGTCGACAAAATATCAAAACCTTAAAAAGATGCGCCTGGGATAGACGTCGAACTTTACTTCCATTGTTGGTCGCCTAAAAAATCTTAAATTTTCCCATAACAAATTTATGGAGCCACTAATTCCCAATTCCCCCAAGGCAAAGTTTAGCTTACCCTCAAAATAAACATTGCAAATTCACAGTTCATTAAACCCATGTAATTGAATTTCAGTTTTCATTAAACATTTATTTACAAACTTTACTTCACAATAAATAATAATTATGAAGAGCTTCATTTTCGATTGTAAAACTTTATTTGAATATTCGTCACACACCTCAATATAATAATAAGAAGGAGCAGAAAAAACTATTTACTCTGCCATAATTATTTCATAAAGTCAGCAAATTTTTAAATTTAAAAGTGCCCCAGGGTCGAATATTATGCCATTTTCACATCAATCAACGCCCGCGAATGAGTGGCAATCAAAAATGTTAACATTTCGTGTCTATGAATGATGAGACAGACACAACTCGACAAACAGATAGACAATCCAGCCAGTCCGTCTGTCTGTCAGGCAGGCAGTTTAATTAATATTACATGGCCTAAGGTATTGGCTGTTATTTCAATTTACAAATCAAATTGAAATGACGGAAATAAAGGTTAAAAGGAGGAACAGAAAATCAAATGAAGAAATAATATTTGAAAAGCCAAGAAACGTTTTATTTTATACCAATCCCCTGACGCACAAAACCAATGTTTTTAATGGGTTAATTTTGCTCAACAAACAAAAAAAGTAATAATTGAAGTTATAATAAAATTTTAAGTGAGGAGAAAAAACAAACGTTTTGACGAATTCTTCAAATCTGCTTGTTTGGCCAGAACATGACGAATGAATGAAAAGACCTTGAACTTTATTCATTTTCTTATTCTTCACAGCTTGTTGTTATTGGTTGTGATGAGTCGTGCTTTGGGTTTTGGTGCTACCAAGGAATTATCATTATTTGTTAGTTCTCAGAAACACTACTGAAGGCAGATTCCCACATCATCTCAGTTCTGTTTGAATATCTATTAGGCTTGGCAAAAATTTATTTTGATTGATAGAAAATATTACATTGACAAACATTTTTTAATAATAAAAATGCCTTACAAACTAACACAAGGCAGATGAATCTTTAAGGTGAGCTGCCAAGCCCAAAGTTAAAAAAAAATATTTCTCACGAACGTCTTAGAGATTTATCCAGCTTGTGATTAGAATGTGACTTATTCCTCTGCTGTTGGACCTAGTGGTGGTCGCGGGCCTTCTTATGGAGGAACGTTTACGCAAAACCACGAACTTAAATTTGTAGACCCCCTCACGCACGTAGACGGCAATAAAAAAAAACGAAAACGCCCAATTGCGCACAGATTGCCCTGGGAAAATATATTCTGATTGATATTAAATGTTACATTGGCAAATAACCATAGAAAGGAGATGAAACGAAATTTAAAAAATATTTTTTTTTTAAGAAAATCTTATTCCTTTACTGGAAATGAGACTTATTCTTCTGTAATTAGAACAAGTGGTGGGCACAGGCCTTATTTTAGAAACACATGCACGCACAAACACGACTTGACGTTGTTAAGCACATTCACGCACGTACACGATAATTTAAAAAAAGAGCACGAACCCGTGCAATTGCGAAAAGCGTGGCTTGCCAAAAATTTAGATATTTTGATTAATATTAAATTTTACATTGACAAATAAGCGTTACGTTAATAAAGAAGGCTTACAAACTTACAAGATAAAAGTTGAAGTCAGCTGCTTCTATCCCAAAGGTAAAAAATTATTTCACACTTATATCCTAGATGGAGGCACATGCACGCAGGAACACAAACCAAAGTTCTTAGCAACATTCACCCGCATGTGCAAAAATGTTTAAGAAATCACGAACACGTACAATTGCTCCGAAAACATAATGTTTAAGGTATAAGATATTTATTGAAAATCAGTAAAGAAAGTATCTAAGTCGGGAGGGACGGCTATATGATACCCTTCCCAACTCTGGCTGTTGCATAGTAATAATACCAGAACCAAACACCTTCTGCTGGCAGGAATAGATTCCAATCAAATTTAAAATATTTTGCTTACCGGATTTGGCGCAAATATTATCATTATCGAATATATGCTACAAGTTTTAAATTCACGTACTTTTATTTGGGTGGGATGACCTGACTGACAAACCTGGGAGCCATATTTAAATATAATTCCTTTAAAAAATACCCATACTGTCCCGTCCCAAACAGCATAGTTATAGAATGACATATAAGGGTCTGATCTTAACTATTCAATGGGGTAAACCATATATATCATGTGGTAGGGAGCTTTTGTGAGTTTGAATAGCAAATCGGGTATATCTTGAATCTGCATACCAATTTGTTGTTGTAGGCGCGTAAAATATTTAACAGAAGTTGTTGATTTCTTGCCACATAAAAATAAATCAAAAATCTCGTTCCCAACAATACAAATTTTTGTTTTTAAAAATTTAGAAACAGCAAACCTGAGATTATGCTGCATTACCTTATAATAATAATTGTGTATTTAATTTAAATTTTTTGGTTGCAAACGTATGGCATAATCGTGTCATGCGTGCTTGGTTCGTGTTTCAATTTTACCTTTTCTTCTTCTGTTATCCTTGACTCCCTGTGAAGTATAGGGCCTTAACCATCCTTTCATATCGAATTTTCTAGCGCGATTCTTGTCATTTTATGAATTTGAACCTTTTGAGTACACAACTTTAATATGATCGTGTCACGCGTGCTTCGTGTATTACAATTTTACATTCTCTTCTTTTTTTGTTTGTTATCCTAGACTACTTCTGGAGCACAGAGCCTCAGCCATCCTTTTAAAAAGAGCTCGCTTGTGCAATTTTTGCCTTATGTTCTATAACCTTTTGAGTACACAAATTTGATATGATCGTGTCACACGTGCTTCGTGTATTTAAATTTTACATTCTCTTCTTTTTTGTTTGTTATCCTAGACTCCTTCTGGAGCACAGAGCCTCAGCCATCCTTTTAAAAAGAGTTCTCCTGTACAATTTTTGCCTGATGTCATTTCATGTATAGTTTGCTGCATGTAGTTTTGCATCGAACCAACATCTTCTCGTTTTAGCTGTTGCACCAACACGCCAGTTTCTCCTTGAGGATTCCAACAAAGCGCTTGTCAAGCAATGTTCTCAGCTGGTCTTCAGGGCGTTGGAGTCAAGCTTAATGAAAATAAGCAAATAAAAAGTAAAGACGCAGAATCGAACCCACACAAGCACCATTATGTGACCGGTTTCGCTGTTGGTAGCAGGTCATCAGATATATGTGTTGTGGAAAGGCTTCTATGTCATCGAACTTTTCATTTCTCAAATGCAATTTTCGTTGAAAGACCTATGCTGGGGCTATGTCTTGATTGATGTTATTCAGTAGTTTATTGTTTCGAAAGAGGTTAGGCCACCATATGTTTAAAATTTGTCTCAGACAGATGTTTGCTAAGTTCTGTAGAAGTGCGTTTATTGAAGTTGTACATTTCCAGGTTTCACAGCCATAGAAAAATACCGACTGAGCCTTCGAATTATATATACTCCATATAGGCTGAAGTATACTGAAAACAATATTTGTTTTGTAGAAATTGAAATTATCCAGCCATTCGATGAAAACATCCCTAATTCTGATGTGTCTAGTAGAGTTCACTCAATGCTGCATTATTTTGATTTCTAACTCATCCAAAATTTTACACGATATTTCAAGGGAAGTAAAAAACATGACTAGGCCGGTGTCCGCCTGTAATTGAAACATACCATCTTACCTCTGACCTTTTTATGCCCAGAGAAAATGCTTGTGATCCAGTCATCGAATATGCGGTCCTCGAACAGATAATGCTAAGCGACTATAATGGATCATACATTATAAAATGCCGCCTCTGTCTGCTGTCAAACCATGATAAATGATAAATTCATTTTGACCAGTTGGAATATATTCAACATGATTTTGAGAAGTGGGTTCTACAGCATCTACTGGAGATGCTATAAAACTATTACTACTGGTAACAAACAGTTTGAGATCGATTTCTCAGGACGTGACTGTCTTCACAAACGCAACACTGCGCTGCATTCGTACAATGGCGTATGTTCTCAAGTGCATTATACATATTTTCTTTTGGCAGAGATATTATCATTACCTGGAGCATTATTATTTTAAAGGGTTCTTACTGCGGTTTTTCAACTTCTGTTGCCTGGTTGTCAATAATTCGTCTCTCTAGGCGTTGTTTTAATTCAATTGTATTATTTCGTAACACTACGAAATTATTGTGCCGCGTGACACGAAAAACGAGATTTTAGCACGAAATAACGTTAAATACAACATGGTCTGTGTCTCTTGTTTTTCTTTCCACTAAGAAAATACTTAAGATCCAATCGTGAAATATTCTTGCCACGTACAGATGGTGTTGACCAATTAAAGCGAACGAACCATCTACTTCTTCCTTCAAATATTTCTTCAGTCGCCTTACTGCTATCAGAAATTAATTCTGACCAGACGATATACATTCAACATCATCCTCTGAAATAGGTTCTATAGCATCTACTGAAACTAACTGTTTGAAACTGATTTCTCAACACGATGACTGATTTCATAAACGCAATGCTGCCCTGCATTCTTACAATGCCGTGTGTTTATTAGGGTTATGACTTTTTTACAACCTCATATCCCTGTATCATAGCGTGATGAGTTTTGCCATAAGATTACAAAAAATCTTAATTATAAGGTGATTCGGTGAAAAAACCTCACGCACAAAATGATTTTAAAATTTGAATTTATCAAAATTATGGACAATTTTTTGAAGTTACTGAAAACAGATATATAATTGAAAATAAAATTTTGAGCCACATGAGATAATTAAAATGACATAAAATTTATTTCTCACTATTTTTCTTCAATTCTGAGAATCGTAAAAATGTCGTAAACGCTTTTATTCAAAAATATAATTTTTTAACAAAAAACAAAAAATTTAAATTTTTTTCAAAGTGACATTTTTCGCAACTTTTTTAATATTAGAATGAAATAAACATTATTATAGTTATTAGTGGGCTTATATTTATTCATTCGTGCAACAAAAAATATTTTTTTGAAAAAAAAAAATTTTTCTTTTCATATATTTTTTCAAAAAATTATTTTTTTAAAATCGATTTGTGCGTGAACTTTTTTTATATTTCAATGGAATAAACGATAGCATAGTGATTAATAGGCAAAAGTTCATTCATCCCTGCTACAGGAAATCATTTTTGAGGAAAAATGTCAAAAAGTCATAACCCTAGTGTTTATAAATGTATTTTATTTTGAATTGGAAACGCCTCATGTTCATAATTGAATGGTAATGATTTCTATTTGGCAGTATTTGTCGAACTAAGGCAGTGCCGTGCGAGGAGGGTGCTTAAATATTAATTAAAATTTCAAAATTATTTTAAATTTTATGAAGGTAATTATTAGCATTCATAAATGTGCTATAGTGATTTGTAATTTGTTGCCAAATCAGTGAATGCTTTACAGAAAGGAATTTATGAAGTCAGCCGATATTTACATCTGTTTTTAGTAGAGCTGTATCTTTCATGAACGAACTAGTTCAAAGGATCGATTCTCCGAAATGAACGAACGGAACCATATGCAGCTCATTTGTTTATATAGCTCATTAGGGCCTCTTATTCATGTAGCTCTTCTAGTTTATTAAGTTGAACGAGTGAAAATAGTTCCTACAGGGGGCATATTTCGTTTTCTATAATGGAAAGTAGGTATAGGAAACATTTATTTTTTTATATTTAAGACGGATAAAACCACTATTAGATGTTGATGATGAGAACAGGAAGGGCGAACGATATTCCCGAGAAAATGAAATGTAATTAAAAAAAACATGTAATTAAAAAAATGGACGATATGGTGGTTCCTTTTGATGAACGGATGGAAGAAGATCAATGCGTTCAATGAACGTGGAGATTACCCATCAATAGTTTTCAGGGTTTCTTAAGGAGGATGGATGTTTCGCTGTTCGGTAAAATTCTTAACCGTGGCGGGTTTAATGCTCTATCATTTGTCCAGAGATTGCGGTCCGTCGAACATCAGTAACAAACCTCTTAAACCCTTTAAGAAACGTATTTCAATTTAATTTCAATTTTATCTTCCTATTTGGTTTAGTTGAAATTTGTATAAAAAGTTTCCAAATATAAATTCAAAAAATAAGGACGTGGTTTTCCTAATGTGATGCCTAAATGCTGTAATTTAATAATTTTCACGACACCAATGAATGACGGAGATAATGATGATTAGCTGCTACGTCATCGCATTGTGTGTGAAGCTTTAAAAACCACAATTTATATTTTAGCTTCACTTTTAAATAAGATTTCAAAACTTTGAACGGATTTTTTTCTACCTCTCTTAAAGCCAAGCCAATTCTGTTGGGTTTTTGTGACCAAACAACAACAAAAACGCCATAAAAATCACTTTGAACAATAAACAACATAATTATAAGAAATAAAGTCATGGACCTTGGAAACAGGAGAAGAAACAGAAAAATAGTAAAAAACACAAAGCGCTGAAAAAAAACCTTAACAAAATTATTTGCTTGTAATTGCTTACCACCACCGGAGTAGTGATGGAGACAAGCATAAAATCAGCAACAAAAGAAGCAGAAACCCAAAAATGGTTAAAATGTAATCAGAGACTGTAATAATGGCAATTCGTCATAGAGACAGCTTTATACGTTGCCAAAAAATTACAAAAAAAAAAAAAAATATATATGAAACAAAAAAAAAAACTGAGCAACCAGAATGCCCAGCATCAAACATTTGTTGTATGCCAAAAATTTAATATTATCTTAAATTCTTTTATGAAAAAAAGAAACAATGTCAAGTTGAAGAGCTAGACGAAACAAAGCAGAGAACAAGAAAAGTGATAAAGAAAACAGAATAGAGAATAGACAGCAAATAAATATCTAAACATATTTTCTTCTTTTACATATAAAAATCGTAAACACACACAGCGAACGATCTTATCTATGGTCTGGTCTTGGCATCAGATACATATTAGCCTAGACCCAAATGGTCTCAGCATTTTTGTTTATTACATCATACATATTTTTGAAGAAACTATGAAAATACATATATAAACATATTATTAATGATAATGCAACAAAATATTTGTTTAGAGACAAAAAAAGGTCTCAAATAAATATAAAAATAAAAATTTGTTACTCAGAATTGTTAGGAAAGGTAAGACGTTAAACAAATTGAATGTAAAATATATCGAAGTTCTTGAAATAAAAACTAAAATATAATTTTTATGAAAAAAATTTATCCATGGATTTATATATTTTGTAATTTTTCGCTCCGCCATTGAATAGAGGAATAACAAGTAAAAAAGTATCAGTCGGCTTTGTCGACAGAGATATACCCTCAGCTTATGTGAATTTAAACTTTCATCTGCGGACAGATCGAATATATTTGGGGTCTTTTCGCAATTTTATGGTCCATTTTGGACATTTGAGCTAGCCTACAGAAATGCGGATTAGGATTAAAGTGAAAAAGTGTTGCGGAGGAGGTACTTAAAGGAATGGGCCGATAGATATCGCGCCCACTAGTCATTTCAGTGGGTCATCGTATAACTTTTGGACCAGTATGCCAGGAAACATGCACTTGTCCACGGAAAACATAATATCGCTGTAAACAGGACTACAGGGAGCAGCATCGGTATACATTTCCAAATGATCTTCGAACCCTAAACTGCACTTAGACACAAATGTTGAACTCTTGTGGTGAAGCACCATAAAAAGATGACCGATATGGGCTATTTTAGAAGCTAAATTTGGAGATCCAAAGTTTGGACAAAATTGGTTGCCCCGTTCAAGAGATATCGTGCATACCATTTTAGTGAACTTTTTTTTTAAATATTGGGGAAGTACCGGATTTTGTGGATCGGTATTGTATGGACCGTTGTATGTAAGAAATATGGACCTGCCGTGGTAATTGAGGCAGCGAATGCAAGTTGCTTCGACAATAATCAAAGCAATTCGAGAGCAGGTCTTAAAGTGAACTTATCCGCAATTTTGTGTGGGTGGATCATAAAGGAGTGGAAAAATATAGCACATATTCAAACCTGATTTATATTTGGTAGATATATAAGGATGTATAAAGTATGGACCAAATCGGTCACTCCCTTCAAGAGTTATCGTGCGCAAAAATTTTCCGAACATTTTTCAACTTTTGTGGGGGAGGTACCTGAAAGTGTGGACAGATATGGCTTATCTTCGAACTTAAACTAAGTTTGGACCAAATATTTGAAAGACTAAATTTTAGACCGGCTAGGCAGATCGAGGGTTATCTTGCGCTCCAACCACTACACACAGTGTCATAGGGGTTTTTTGCAACTTTCAGGCTATTTCAGGAAGTATGGACTTGCCCCTAATGAAACTTGTACCATCGTATAGGGGACAGCGAACACAAGTAGGAACAACAAAAATCAAAGCGATTCGAGAGCAGGTCCAAAACTGAACTTTTCCGAAATGTTGTGTGAGAGGTACCCGAAGGAGGGGACCAATATAACCCATCTTTGAACTTACACTAAGTTTGGACAAAATATTACGAAAGCCAAATTTTGGACCGAATTGGTTGATCCGTTCGAGAGTTATCGTGAGCTCCAGCCAGCCAAACAGACGGACGGACATGGCTTAATCAACTCCAAATTGTCTGAAACGGATTTTGTCCAAACATACTTGGAGTCTAAAACCATTATTTCGATGAGGCACATTTTGCTCATATGAAAGGGTATATACCCTCGTTAACATAAATGCTGAGGGTATAATTAATCCTCTTAAAGCCACTGGTAGTTTAAACGCCACAAAAAATGGTTGCAAAAATTTCGCATGTTTTGTGGGTTTTTTTGGACCGAAATATTTTCGCATGTTTTTGTGGGGTTTTTTTTTGCTTTTTGTTATAGTATTGTCTGTTATTTGTCATTTCACTCCTAGAAAGTTTCATTTGTTCTACGTATTTCCACGCATTTGGCCTAAAACGCAAGCAATTCAAAAAAATAGACTTTTTTGTAATTTTCGACTTTTGATGAAAAATTTAAATATGCCATAAAAATTTAATAAAAAATATCACATTCATATAACTTTAGGGATTTGTTAGGAATGTAGTAAGAGTATTTTCTCAATCAAAAGAATACACCTATATTACCCTTCAAAGTTTTCGGGACTTTTAAAAAAGGCCCGATTGCTGGAAAACTATTCGTTTCAGAGAAAAAAGTTATTTTTTAAAAATGCTTAGAAAGTCTCAAAAATATAATTTTCATACAAAATTTTAAGTTTTCTCGCAAAACAAAATTCTCGGCGCTAAGTGGGTTAAAGTCGCAAGTACAACACCATTCAGCTTGGCTTTCAAGATTTCAAGTAGCTTCAAAAACCATCTGCTCATTACATCAATCTAAATTATTTAGTCTTTTCATTACCTAATAATATCCGATGTTTGAAATTATTAAAAATATTTGACATTCATTTCCTTCATTTCAACATTTATCCAAAGATAAATGGACAAGACAAAAAATATTTTTTAAACATGGCTTCATTACTTTGCATGCTCATTAAATTAAACAAAAACGCACACAAACACACACACACACAGAAAAAAACAACTAAAACTCAATGTTTGAAGACAAAACCAAATGATTTCCTTAAAGATTCCAAATAAAATATAAAATTAAAGACAGAGATTTGATTTGAATAAAAAATGACAATGATGGAGAAGAAGTAATGAACACATAAACAAAGACAAAAAGCAACAGATAATTAAAATGTTTTTTTTTTTTTTTTGTTCATCTTCCTCTACTTGATTCGATATCCAGGCGATGAGTAAAAAAAGACGTAAATAAACTTTGGAGTTGTTACTGTTGTTATTTTTGTATAGTTTAATGACCATTTGAATGGCCAAGTACAGCGGGGCTGGCCAAATGCCAACAAACCGACAAAGTCGAAAATAAAAATCATTAAAACATCAACAACCAAAACTTCGGCGAGATTAAAACAATAACAACAGCAGTAAAAATCATTTCATTTCAAGCTGGAAACACGATTTTTTTGCAGAGATTTGCAAAATAAAAAGAGAGAAGAAACCAGGCAATATGTTACCAAAATCGAAATTAAATGTAATGAGAGAATAAACGAAAAACGCTTTACATTAATTTACATATAAAAACGATTTAATTTTTCAGTTGTACGAATCCAGAAATTCAATACAATACTCCTAAACAGATCAAGTTAGCGCGTGTTGTATTCTCCCTACCGACCATCAACCAAAGCAAAAAAAAACTTGCATGCATTTAGAAATTAAAACTTTCTACTGCTAGTCATTGCGGTGGCGTCAATGATGCCCATAAACATCTGTTATCCCTTTCCACGTGCTTGGCATGGTATAGGCACAATCCACATCCGTCGTAAACGTCTTTGGAAAGTTATTCCTCAAAGTAAAATGCGTCACATCTATGTTAATTGTGCAGCTGCAAACAAGACCACCAAAAGATCCTTTTTATGTAGGAGAGAAAGCCTAACAGAAATTGACGTGGCAAACAAAACAACAACAATGTGTTGGGCTTTTACTTATCATCTCATGAGAAGGAAGGCAAAACTGTTTGTGGCGCAAACGCAACAATGTAGGGTTGTACACCACAAGAAAAAAATACAGTTAAGTTACAAATGTATGTGACAATGTAAGGAGTAGAAAACCTTAAAGGAAACACGACTTCATCACCAAGCGATTTAATTAGTTCCACTTCGAAAAAATATTTCTCAGTCCTGTAAAATTGCCAAATGGATCAGAGAAATCACGGTTTTTTCCGGCGAGTGTGCCGAAATATAGGATTTCAGGAATTAAAATCGAATCAAACACCACAAAAGCTTTCTTTCTTCAGATTCATTCGCTCTCCCATCAATTTCATGAAAGCATGAGAACTTTCATGGACATCTGACAAAAGTTGCTGCCTCTACAATAGGGTCGACACCAGAGCTATACCCTCAGCATGTGTGAATCGAAAGTTTGTGAAGGAGGTACCTTGGAAGATGGACCAATATGGCCCATTTACGAACTTAAACTATGTTTGGAGCAAATATTACGAGATCCAAAGTGTGGACCAAATCGGTTCCTCCCTATAGCGAATATTTTTGAACTTTAGTGGGGGAGGTAGTTAAAGGAGGGGACCGATGAGCACCATCTTCGAACTTTATCTATGATTTGCAGAAATATCACGAATGCAAAGTTTGGACCAACACAATATCCAGTTCCGAAGTTATCGTGCCCACAAGCCACTAGGGTTTCTTACAGCCTTCGGCCCATTTTCTAGGGAAGTATTGACTTGCCCCTGAAAAACTTTAAGCGTCGAGAGGAGGTCTTAAACTGCACTTTTTAGAAACTTTGTGTGGGAGGTACCGGTGGACCGATATAGCCCATATTCATCACACTTGATCTATGTCTCGTAACAATATTACGATATGCAAAGTATGTTCCGAAATGGCTATTGGCTTCGGAGTTATCGTGCGCACCATTTTAGGGAAACGTTTTGAATTTATGTGGGGGAAGGAGTGGACCCATATGACCCATCTTCGACCTTACAACTAAGTTTGGACAAAATATTACGAAGGTCAAAAATTGGACCGGATCGGTTGTTCGTTTCGAGAGTTATCGTGGGCTCCAAATTCTCCTACCTGGCGTCTCTTCCCATGTGGCGAATGTGAAGGGGATCTTGTGAAATGCCTTAACATGTCTCTTTAACGTTGGGAATCTCTTGGACCCTCAGTTTGCTGGGTTTAGGAAAGTGGCACCCAACAGAGAATAATACTGTTTTAATGCCGATCCCCTGAATCAACCATGGACAAAAAATGGATCGGGGTAGTTCCCCTAAAATAAACAACTACAATGGGGACCAAAAATAAAATGAATATAGTTACGGTGCAGAGCCCACCTAGTACAGTGAGACCACAAGCTATGTATCGTCCATATCAAACGATTGTGATCCGCCTGTTTTAGGTGTGGATGCCTTGCCACCTACAGCTGTACTTGCCACAACTGCACTAAACATTAATGTTAGAAAATATGACGAGCCGGCGATGCTTAAGGACAACGCTAAATAAAAGATTGGTGCAAACCGGTCTACGGCTGAGAAGACCGAAGTTATGGGCGCGGAGGACTTACTCGTTACTCTTAGCTTAGAGCTACAAAGTAGAGAACTGCTCGATTAACTGGAAAGACTTTGTCCAGAAGAGCAGACCCAGGACATACCCCTGGGGAAACATGTTACCCAATCTGATCCTGTCGAACGACTAGTAGGACAAGATGGTGATCACAGACATCACAGCCAAGAACATGGAGAAAGGGATTACGGACTCAGATGCTCAACTGGCAGTAAGCCCAGTTGCAGCTTGTTTTATATCGGCGCATGGCGGTAAAAAAACTTCAATGGCAGCATGCCACAGGATAATGGACTGACTATGGGGAATCCACGAAAACTCGAACATCCGACAATAACTCTAAGGGCAGATCTGCCAGAGCAGATCACAGCACAAACGTGCTGTGATGTATCTTCGCAATTTCGTGCGGCGAAATCCAGTATGCACTTCACCAGAATTAAGCTGAGGAAAATGAGGAAATTCTAGAGAACTTATCCTCATGTACCCCAACGCGAACATCAGTTGGACAAGATCTTTCAGATCCTCTAGCTGTTCAAGCCAAAAACTCTAAAAAAAACTGCGTCTGCAAGCAAAAAAATAGAAAATACGAAACCTACTGCCCCAAGCCACACGTTGAAGTCAACCTTTGTTCCGAGCCGAACCCAAACCAGAAGGGAATGAAAAAAGCCAATGAATCTACCCTTAAACCAATTGCACCTTAAAGTTAGTTAAGGTGCACCCTTCATGACATTGTTTTATAAGGAGGCGATACAGTCTGTCTGTGCATTGTCCCAATTTGAACTTCTATATCTCAAAAATTGTAAAACCTAGGAAAAAGTCATAAAGGTCAATCTGGTAGAGAATTTTCACTGCTACAACATTTTCTCTAATCCCATTTCGATATGGCTTGCAGTTTCCAAGCCTAATCACGAAACTTAATTTGAAAATCCCTCCGGCGATTTTTTTGTTCTTTGATTTTTCTCATCTATGAACATTGTACTTTCAGAATCCACAAAAACTTCGCAGGTGTAAGCACCTTTCATTTAAAGTTAGTTAAGTCGCACCGTGTATATCTAGTTCGATTATAGACTATATCGGACAATTTTCAATTTTTGAAATTTTCATCTAAGGTGCTCCTCATGGTAATTCTGATTACAACTATAACAAATTTTTGTAGGCAAGTCTATACTTCCAATAGAAAGGAATGACTCACAAAATTGGATACATTTCCAAGGTGGATCATGTCGAACCATTCCTTAAGTATCTTCTCCAGTTGAATGCCACTTTAATCCAATATAAGGCTACTTCTCTGATCGTATTGAAAATGTTATAGCTTATATTCTTTGAAGAGGAAGGCGCTACATTCTGAGATATTAACCCCGAAATGTCCCATATTAAGGGCCACTTCTTCATATATTTTTCACACAAAGTTTTAAGTAGTCTTCGTGGTTTTTGTTATAATGTTTTAAGTTTAATCACTATACTTGGCTTGATGATGGTCCAAATGTTCCACAAAATCCTTCCATGTGGTATTTATTTATATTTTGCAATATAAGAAGGGTTATGGTCTTTAAAGTTCGTTCGAAGCCTACTAAACAATTTGATTCCCAAACGCTACCCGAAAACATGCACTGTTTGGCCATTTCTTTGGATACCACTTCGGCAAAGTAACCATATTTGCTTGAATTAAAACTTCGATATAAGTAAGTAACGTTCATTTTCTTCCCGTCCTACAGACGTCATTGACCGATTATGACAGTAACCAAAATGCCACCCATATTATGTCATATTATTTCCCAAACTTAAAAAAAAAAAAAACTAAAACAATCTCATTTATAAACAACATTAACATTAATATCCTTAAAAATAAGCATGCATAGCATTGTCTCCGATATTCCATATTATTCAACCTCCCCACCCCTTCAACCAAGTCAATGACCTAAAAATTGTAACATGTTTAATGACAGCTAAACGAAAACAATCGACATACAGCCATACATCCACACAGCGTAACATTAATGTATATTTATTTGTTTACTAGGATATAATTATTGAAACTACTGACATCCTTTCTGCTACTAAATGTCAGTGTAATGACAATAAACGGGCAAACGCAATCGCTGCCACCACCACAATCACTACCACCATCGACTAAGCGCCCCACTACAGCCATGCTCGGTAATTGCTGATAGTAACGAAAAACTAACAACAGTAGCACTGTGAAATTGTCTCTAAGGAAACTCTGGTGGCAAGTGGATACAAAACATTGGGAAAGTGTACAAAACAACTACGAAAAACGATTTACATATTCCTTGTCATATGTAAATCCATGAATATTTTAAACAACAGCAACAACATGCCATTATCGAGCATACATTTTACCAGCAAGAAGTCACCAAACACCACACCAATTGGAGTTCATTGAACTTCAACAGTAATGCTCTAAAATCTACGAAGCATAAAATCAAGCTCATACGAAGCAGGAACAATGTTACCCGAGGGCAGCTAGACAACCGACACAGAAAGAAGTTAACAATCAAATGAGTGAAAATCAAACATTTCCACTTGAAAGTTTTGTTGATTTGCTTTAATCAGCGTTAAAACTAAAAGAATATTCTATGAATATGTCGGTTCCAAGCTAATAAAGTTCTAAACAAAATCATAGTGAGTGCGTGACTATGAGCGCCGATTGGCTTCTAGGCAAATGTAGCTCTGGAAAGCAACTCTAACTTTTTATTTAAAACAGCTAGTGCTGACTCAAGAAAGGGGAGAGGGGCGGGATTGTTTGTTGTAAGTCACCAGACATGACTGGCTTACAACCAAAACAAACCAGGCCAATTGATGATGAATGCACTCGAACACATGAAAATCCACAGTAGAGTAAATGAAGAGCTAGTTGGGTTATCGCGCCAGCTTAACCACCTAAAAACCTACTAAAACTGTAATTGCAGATTTCTTGCATGTCTGTAGCCGTGTTGGTTGACATTATTTGGGATTTCACGAGACAGAGAAAAAAAACTAAACAAAACCCATCGACATTTGAGGTGACAACAAACAGTGAGGTTGACGACAATATTGGTGTCACCATTGGTAACCAAAGTGCAAGCCAAAACCATAACAACACAATTTTAGTTTAATGTTGACATGTCTCTCTCCTCTACTCTAAGCTATTTTTGTAGGTCTTAGACTACACTTAAAAAATATTTTAAAATTAATTTGAATTAATTTTGTTTTTAAAGCATTTTGCATGACTAATGCCATTTCGGAAAAGTAAAATTAGATAAAACAATATTTTGGGTGTACATGTAACCAACTTCTTAATTATCCCTGAGTCCCAGAGTCAAACACATCCTCAGACAATCGATCAAAATTCGAACAGAAGTCTGAGAGTTGCAGTGGAGAAGACTTCAGACTTTGAGCAGACTTTTCGAACATCAGACTTTTGATTCTGTCCGAATTCTGCGAGATGGTCTGAGGATATTTTCCCCACTCTTAGCAGAGTTTTTTTAATCTTTCCGACCAGATTGTTCTATGAGAATAAAATGTTGTTTTCATTCATAGTCAATTTGTTAAAACAACAAAATTGAGATCAAATTTAATTACTTTATAAATAATTGAGATATCGGACAGAAATCTTTCCATTCCGAATTTCCCATTCATTTCTCCTTTAGAGCTTATTTTAGTTCGAAATTACTCAAAATTATCAGGCTTTTTCCTTTTTTTCAATGACAAATCTTTCCATAAAACTAAAATGAAAGTGTGGTGTATACTTTTAGGCTATTCATGAGATCATCTGAAGAAAGAGCTTCGTGGACATATGACGGCATCAATAATGTTTGTCATTATATCTTCCGTTTTTACATTCATAGAAAGTTGAACGCCTCAAGGAAGAATTTTTTGGGCCATGTCCGGAAAATTTGGACAGCATGAGAAATAATCTTACTGAGGATTACAAGAAGGTTTCTTGGTAGAAAAATAGTATCCGTATTGATTCTCTTCATGGATCCAGTAAATCTTGTCGATCAGAGTACTGAATATCGATTGACCCCAGATGCAAAACAATCTACTCCGCTCAACTTGGCCAACTTTTTGACGAAAGCGACAATATGCCGGCGAGATATACAAACTTCGGCACCAAATGGCACCTAAAAATCCCGATCAGAGAAAAGTGGTTCCAAAAGAATAGTAAGCTATAATCTGAATGACATCTGACAATTTTTCAATTTGATTAAAAGATCCAACTTATGTTTATGGCAGAATGTTCCGCAATTTAAATAAGGGAAGTGTGCTAACGGTATAAAAAAAGAGTGTTGATGATCTGGAAAAGGAAAATTTTCAAGACTCGACAAAGGTCTAAAATGGCTTCAACTAGAAGAATCTGCCAAAACACGCTATATGGCCAACACTTTTTCTTGTTAATACCCCCATTCTCTTAGTATTTCCTCTATTTCCGAGTAAAGTTGTTGTTAGTTGCGAAAGCTACGCGTTCTTTAACCTAACCTAACTAGCGAAGATACCAACTAGCGAGGACACAAACTAGCGATGATACAAAGTGCCAAATACAGAAACCAAGGATGATAAAGACCAGCATAGACACAAACAAGCGTGGACTTGTGTCTAAGAAGACAAAAACTAGCGAATACAGAAACTAGTAAAGACACAAACTAGCGAATACACAAACTAGTAAAGATACAAACTATAATAATAATTGTTCCACAAACATCCCATACGGGACAAGGGAGACATCTCTCATATCAATGAGTGCACCCCGATTCATATTAGCTCAATGACCTACCGTTTATCGCCGAGTCTGAACGGCGTGTCCTAAGACACCACTTGTAGAGAAGTTTTACACGGCTGAAATACTCAGAAAATGTCGCCAACATTACTGAGGGGTATTTTGCCACCGTTGAAATTTTTTTATGTTGCCTGGCCGGGGAATCGAACCCACGACCTTCAGCGTGCAAGGCGGGTGTGCATAGCATTGCACCACGGTGGCACCCAACAAACTAGCGAAAATAAAAGCCAGCGAAGATAATAACTAGCGATTATAAAAACAAGCCGTCGAAGAAACTAGAGAAGACGCACATTGGCAAAGACATCAACCAGGGAAGACACAAACGAGCGAAGACATAAACTAGTGAAGAAATATACTAGCGTAGACATAAACTTGAGAAGACATAAATTAGCGAAGACATAAACTAGCGTAGACATAAACTAGCAAAGACACAAACTAGCAAAGACACAAACTAGCAAAGACATAAACTAGCGAACATATAAATTAGCAAAGATATAAACTAGCGAACATATAAAATAGCGAAGACATAAACCGGCGAAGATATAAACTATCGAATATTTAAACTAGGGAAGATATAAACTAGTGAAGACATAAACTAGCGAAGACATAAACGAGCACAGACATAAATTAGCGAAGACATAAACTAGCGAAGACATAAACTAGCGAAGACATAAACTAGCGAAGACATAAACTAGCGAAGACATAAACTAGCGAAGACATAAACTAGCGAAGACATAAACTAGCGAAGACACAAACTACGTGTTGCCAGACGCCATTTGACAGTTCCATTGGAAAGTTTGATATGTTTTAGCATGAACGTACTCAGTACGGTTTGAAGTACGACCATGTGTTGCATTGATGACAGTAAATTTAAAAAGCAATTTGCCCAAAAAATGGTAATAACTTGTGAACATTTTCGTTCGATCAGTTTTCACAACTTACGACTTGGATTGTCACGACAAGAGTGAATCGTCCAAAAACGGACGTTGTGCCAGAAAGCATTAATGCCATGCGTGAACTGATAATGCAATATCGTCATACCGTGTCATACCGTGAGATAGAAGCACCCTTGGGCATTTCTTCCATTGGCATACATTCGATATTGCATGAACACCTATCCTTAAAAAAGGGTTTGTTCTTGTTAGATCCAGCACAATTTGACAATCGCTCAAAAAAGGCACTTGTCGATTATTGCAAAAAAATTTTAAAAACATACGATCGCGGTGCTTTAAAATACGTTTATAATATCGACACAGGTGACGAATCATGGATCTATGCGTATGAGCCCGAAAGAAAGCAGCAATCGACCATGACAGTCGTCGAAGATGAGCCAAATCAAATGAAGGTTGTTTATGGAAGAAGCACTTCGAAGCAAATGAAAGCCTTTTTCTTTGGCAAAACTGACCATATGGCGACATGACGGCTTGAGAAACGTAGTACCGTTAATTCTGAGTGGTACACCATAATTTGTTTGCCCGAAGTCTTCGGAGAAATTCGGAAAACGAATAAGAGAAGACGAATGCGCAATGCGAGTTCTCACACATCGATTTAAACCAGCGCAATTTTTACCGGACAAAACGTGAAATTGACAGATCATCCGCTGTAAAGCCCTGACAAAACATAAAGAAAAATATGCGTGGTCAACGCCAGAAGCTGCTGTAGTAGCGTTCAAAACTTTTTTTTGGGGTGTCCCATTCGGAGTGGAAAAGGGCTTCAAAAATTAGTTTGAGCCCATGGAAAAGTGTATAAATCATGCTGGAGACTCGTTAAGAGAACAATAAAACTATTTTTGATGGTAAATATTGGTGTTTTCGTTGTAAGGCCAGAAAATTATCGTATGCATGAGTATTTCAAATAGGACGAAAATCAAAATAATTTTAATGTTGAAAATGAAACCGTTTCATATTGATTAATTCAGTTTATTTTCCAAATAATCAACAAATAATTCTCGAAAACAAATAATTGCTCTGTCGCAGTAACTGCAAGAGTATTATTTTTTAAATTTTTACAATTTTTCCTTTGTAAATTTGACAGAAAATTCAAAACTAGTAGCTTCTTGCAGAGCTATTGTTTGTGGGAAAACTTCAACTCGTAATCGTATTTTTGGAGGAAAATTTATTATTTTTTGGAAAATCGATTAATGGAGTACCACACAATGGAGGGTCACAAGGAACATAATAGTATCACTATTGAAAATGCGCAATAAGTCGATAACTTAAAAGTAAAAAGGCAAACAATTCGAAAAATAAAAACAGTTGGAAGATATGGAATGTGGCATAATCACAGAGTGCGATTCAAGAATGCATTATCCATATCATGCAATTACTTTTTTTATTTCTCGACTTATTTGCCGTTTTCCATATTATAAATTAATTTTCAAAATTGCAAAAGCAATGCAAGTGATCTGTCCTTTGGACTTAGAGTACGTACTAAAACGTGTCAGACATGTTGATGTTATTTATAATATCTTTTCAAAACAAGTGTTTCTTTTGAAAAAAAAGAAAACAATTTGTTGGTCTCTTTAATAAAACTTTAATAAGAAATCTTTACCTCTCCACGCCACCTTGTTTAGGCGAATGAATGCGACAAACTACTCTTTCCGTCACCAGAGACAAACAAACCCAATTCGAGTTGGCCACTAGTTTCATAGTTTCATTAATGACCACAATAATAAACTATTTGATTTGCTATTATTTCAATTCAAAGATAATCATGATATGGATAGATTTACTGCCTGATTTAAAACTTGATTGAAACTCAGCACGGAACCTAAAAAAGGAGATGAGCCTTTCCAGTAGCGATGTTGTTGGTGGTGGTAGTGGTGGGGAATTTGTTAACAAGACTATGTCTGTGGAGCAAGTTGCTATATCAGCAATGTTTACACGTTTTCCGTTTCCACACAAAAACACGCAAAAAACTCTCTGGCAGTAGTATGTTGCTACTTCTTGGTGCGTGAGCGTGTGCCCAAAAAGTAACACTCCTGTATTTCTGGTTTGTTTTTGTAACGCTGCCATTTAAACATTATCTATCATTCATTTCCTTGGCCAACAAAACTGGCTAAATTATGGCAAAGAAAGAAACCCGGTCGCTTGGAGGCTTATGTATGTTTTTTTTTTTTAATTTTTTTAAAGCTTTTTAGACGTGATAAAAGGTGAAATTGTTTTCCTTCCTTCCTGCTATTAGTCAGTCAGTCAATGTATGAAGAAAAATATCTGTCATTGTCATGGTTGATATAAAATGAAATGTTAAACAGTAAACCGCCTACAAGTTGTCAAGACAACGACGAACGGTTACAGCAAAGCAGCCATAAAAAGAGAGAAAACGTAAACAAACAACAATTGTTGGCTAATCGATGAGATTAACTGTCATTACAGTGGCACACCAAAGGTTAAATGTTAGTCTAATGGAAGTGAACAAAAACAAGCCGAAAATAAACATTAGAAGCCATAAAAGAAACCAATTTGTTATTTTAAAATGTAATTAAAATTCACTTAGGTTTAAAAGCTTAATGTTTTTAATGAGCATTGCATAATTTTAGGGTTGGCCATATGTTTTTAAATGGCTACCATACTGGAGTGGTTTCATTGAAAGAATGCCATAAAATTAGGAGATCTTAGGTCGAGTTCCGAATTCTACTATGTAACTCGATCTAAGGACGCATTGTTTCAATGAAACTACTATAGTGTGGACAACTTCGAGTATGCAATACTGTTTGTAATGTGTGCTGCATACTTTTAGGCTATTTCATATTCCTTTGCTGACATATGTTATTTAGAATGTTTCTAAAATCAAACATCGTAGAAGCCAGATGACACTTTTAATTTTTTTTCCTAAAACTTTTTAGGAATGATGTTGTAATTTCTTTTTAATTGAATACTGCTTAAACAAAATATTTGTAATGTTTTTCTCTTAAATCAAATCAAATTACAGGGAATGAAGTTTTCTTCGAGCGTATCTTAGCATTAAAAGATTAATTACATAAGTTCAGTCTGATTTCAGTGGGCATCGATTAGGAGTTTCTTGTTTGTTTTGCTGTTCTCTAAACTGCAATTAATTTCTGCAAATATCAATTAACTTCTACTAGCTATTTAGCTTAACATGAACGAATTTTTTTTTCGCATAAAGATAATCCCTCCTATAGTCAAGGTCTATTAAATTCTGTCATGCGGATACGTTTCCTTTTACATCATTTATGATGCTTCAGTGACAACGTAAAGAAGGCAATTATTGTGTGACAGGCAATGATTGATGGAGATATCCAACGAAAAGAATATCATCATAAGGCTATAATATGGGAATACATAAAATTAGCCGGATGATATTTAGAACTCATACTCTAATAACTCCTTATTAATGAATGTCACATTTTAAACCAGAATTCAATGTAAGAGAGTCAGCTGCAATTATCTGTGGAAAATTGCATGCATCACAAATGAATTGGTAAATTGTTGTGGATGCAAAATCGAGCCAAAAGTCGGCAGAAACTTCCTATTTGGAGGGATGCATTTTTTAAATCATCATCATCTAACTTTTCCTTTCAGCACTTTCTAGAACGAACATAAGGTCTCACAAGGTCGAGGGAAGTAGTTGTCAATTACGAAAGTTACGCGTTCTATTAGTCCCGGGCCACACTAGAGTAATTTCACTGAAATTTTGACATGAAATTATGCGTCTCTAGATCGAGTTCCATAGTATAGTAAAATCGTGAAATTGCTGTAGTGGGGAATTCGACCTAAGAACAGCTAAATTCATGAAATTTTTTAATGAAATTCACTCTAATGTGGACCGGGACTTACCTAACCCAACTAGGGAAGATACCAATTGGCTTAGACACACTAGCACAGAAACAAACTAGCGTGGACACAGACTAGCGTAGGCACCAACTAGTGAAGACATCAACTAGCGTAGACCACAATTAGTGAAGACACCAACAAGTGAAAACAACAACTACTAAAGACACAAACTAGCGTAGTCACCGACTAGTGAAGACACATCACAACATTTGTCAATTTTTAAGTACTTGAGAATGCACGAGTATGTATGAGTATTACAAGTGGATGGAAATCAAAATAAACTTGATTTTGAAAATGAAACCCCATTAATCTGATTAATTTTGTTTATTTTCCAAATAATCAATAAATCATTTTTGAAAACAGCAGAGGGGTAACCATTCAAAAATGTTAGAAAAACAGATTTTCAATTGTCTGCCTGACCGGCTGGTGCATACAACAAATCACGGACGGATCAACCGATTCGGTCCAAACTTTCCCCCGTTTGTTATGTGTTATGTGCTTTCCTAAATCCATGTCGGTGGTCTGAACAGCTCTACACCTAAAGGTGTAGGTGGTTGGAAGCAATTGGAAACAATAGTGCTTCCAGAACCTTGGTTATTGGTGACAGTAGGGAGATTGGGCTGTAGGATTCTACTGAATTAACCGTTTACTTGGATTTGGGAAGTATAACTCTCGCAACTTTCCAGACCTCTGGTATACTCAGTTAAGTATTCGAGGGGTTTAGGAACTTTGAAAGATATTCCAATGCTATTGAGAGAATATGTTTTAGTACCACCAAGGAGATGCCGTCTGGACCATGACCTCGTGATGGTTTTGCCCCGGAGATTACGGCTTCAACTTAACTCAGCGTAAAGAAGCATGGACTTGTCTCGCGTTGGAGTTTCCTGAATTTCCTAAAGGTGTCTCTTCTTGTCCTATTGTGATGGATGAGATGAGCAATAAATAAATTGCTGCCAGAACTTGTTTGCACACTTCATGGCAAGAGCATACTGGATATCGTCGAAAGCAATGGCGATGTTAGCCTGATTTTTATTTGAGCCGAATGGACTTTTGATGATAGACCAAAATATTGGTGACCCAGCATCACAGATATTTAGTTATCACCCTCCAAGAGGTGCTGGGTAGAGGTAAGGTAGCTGAAACCTATGCTGTTATCGGGGGATGTATACGTTAACAAACTCAATACAAACCTGTTCTAGGTGAACAAGAACCTCATTTTAGACTTCCACCAATACTGAACCGATTGCAACAAGAGGAATTTCTTTAATTTTCCCTAAAAAAAACTCTTGTATATCAAATCCTTCATCAAAATTTCAACACAGACAGCCTCTTTAAAAAATAATTCCACAAAAAACTTGTGACTTATAAACTTCCAACGATTTTATAATATTTTTCGCCAAATAACTTAATCTCCATCTTTTGACGGCAAAAAAATAATTGTCGTACCATGAAGCAAAAACAGAAAAAATACTCGATCCTTATACGAAGAAAAAAGTGATCTCATTAAATATACCATAACTTTATACACTTTCACGTAACTTATTCGAAAACATAAGCCCCGAATTAAAGTAGAGGAGGACATTATCAAGAGAAAAGGAGAAAAGGAGTAGGTGGTGGTAGTTTTTTGTTATTATTTTAATGTAAGCTGATCGTGCTGAAGATCATGAACAACCGAGGCAATTATCGTTGATGACAGGAAAATTATTATATTTAAAAAAAAACAGCGCAAAATTGTGCCTTTCCAAACCAAACTTTTTTCTTGTGGTGGGAGGGAAGGTGGTTACAGCAACAAAGCACTGTTACGCTTACCATTATTTATGGATCATACCAATTATAATAAATTATGAATGCATGGTTAAATCTGATCAAGATAATGGGGTTAAAAATAAGCTAACAATATTAACGACGACGACAACAACGTTGTCAAAAAAGCATTGGCGAATCATTGACAAAGCCTTTGTTCGTTGAAAAAACCAACAATAAACTTCAAACCAAACAAAAATGTTTGCGGTTTTAGGCGACACACAACAACAAAGTACGCCGAACAAATATTTAACTAACCACAATGGGAAAATTTGTTTGTCTTTTGTAGCCAAAGTTCCCCTTTCATATTTTTCTTAAGAAAATCTTAGTGCCTGTTAGTGTTACTACGGATGTGGCTTATTTTTTATCATTCCACAAATGACAGATACCAACCAACAACCCGACAAGGAAGCTGACAACCGGGAGAAAAATTCTTAGATATCTAATGGAACAAATTTGCCGTGGAAAATGATGGCCACTTGTTAAGTGATGACTTTAATGAGTTGCTTGGATTTGTTGAAAGTCTCATCCGCTTTTTGGCACATAAGTGTGCGAGTGTGTATGTGTGTGAGGCCTACATGGTTGGAAAAATAATAAAGTAAAAGAGGAATTCCCAATAAAATAATCTCACACATGGCTTTTAAAAAAAGTTTATGTCTAGAAAAGGAAATTGAAATTGTTGCTATTTTTAGAAGGAATTTCATTTGTACGACGACGACGAGCAGCGGCACAGAAGTCGACACTATGACATAGATATTAGACAACTTAGTAAATTGTAATGTTAGAGTTGCCAAATTTAATTTTAATTAGTAAGAAAGTATCAGTCAACTTTTCTGACGGAGATATACCCTCAGCCGCTGATCAAAAAAATATACATATCGATTTTGAATAAAGAGTTTGTTTTAAGATCTGTAGGTACCGTAATGTGGAGTTATGCCAAATGACTGACATATACAAAACATTTTTAGTAACCAAACTTCTTCATAAAGGACTAGAGTTATCTTGCACAATTGCCATTTTAGTATGTGCCGGCAGGATTTTGGAGCTTTTGGGTCATTATCTCAGGAAGTATTGAATTACTCTAGAAAAAATTGTACCGTTGTAAATGAGGCCGCTAAAAACCCTACTAAAAAAAGAATCAAAACGATGCGAGAGGACATCTTAAACCTCACTTTTTCCTAGGGAGGTTGCCGAACCAGATACATGACTGGATGAAATAATACGATGTGCAAAGTCTGCACCAATCACAAACTCCCTGTAAAAATAACCTTGGGGATTTGCCATTTTGGTTGGTGCCGTCAGGGTTTCTTGGAGCTTTAAGGCCAATATTTCAGGAAGTATGGACTAGCGCAAGAAAAAACTGTAATGTGCCACAAGGACAACCTACTTAAACTTCACTTTATCCGAATTTTGTGTGGGAGGTACCTAAAGGAGTGGACCGATATAATCCATATTCGAACCCGATCTATATCTGGAAGTAATAATACAACGTGCAAAGTTTGGACCAAATCGATTGCTCCCTTCGAGAGTTATCGTTTACACCATTTTACAGAAAAATGTTTAACTTTTGTGGGGGAGGTACCCGAAGCAGTGGTCCGATATAGTCCATCTTCGAACTTAAACTAAGTTTGGACAAAATATTACCATATCCAAAATTTGGTTTGAATCGGTTGATCCGTTCGAGAGTTATCATGCGCAACAGCCAGACGGACGGACAGACATGGCTACATCGACTCCAAATTGTCTGAAACGAATTTCGTTCAAACATACTTGGGTCTAAAACCGTTATCTCGATGAGGCACATTTTTGGTCTAGCCTAAAGGCGGAGGGTATAATTATTACGAATGGGAAAACCGTGTTCCGTATCCTGGCAAAGAATCGACACATCCACCCATGAGTGACTCTTGCATCCACCTGTTATTCTAAATGTGGATGGAGTTGGCAATCATGTTGTGGCAAAATAAACAAATGTTGTTGCTGCTGCGACTGATGTTACCGTTGTTGTTGCTGTTAATATGATATTACCAATGGGAGCAACAACGACAACACCAACATGATCATCACCAACAAGTAGGCAATATTACTGTAAATTTCATGTATGTCGTCCTCACTGCCGCCACCTTCTCCTCATCTTTCTCTTCTTCTTCTTGCTACATAAAGTTGCATGTATGTTGAAAAATCATTGAACATATGGCGGCAACATGTAGCTCATCCATAAAAATGAAGAAGTGAACAACACAACATGCAACTGAATGCGGCACAACTTCAACAAGTCAAAAAAAAAATCTCAAAACTTGCTGACTGCTTGGCTGACTTAGTGGCGGCTGGATAATGATAATTTGCCTGTTGCAGCTCCAACAACAAAAACAACTGCTGGCGACCCAAAATACACACTGCAAAATAAAACTAATAAAAACACCAAATATTCATGAGAAACGAGAAATTAAAAAATACACATACAAACAAACAAGATACAGAAGAAGAATATGAAAAAATGGGGAATGAAAATAAGCAAAACAAAACAAAACCAATGAAAAAGTATTAAATTCAAGCCGAAGAAGAAAAAAATAAAAATTTTATGATTCTCTCTGGCACTCCTTCACATCTAGAAAAAGAAGAAGATTCCGATTCCATATCATGATTAAGGTGGGGAATAGAAGATTTCGAAAAAGATGTTTTCATGCATCAGGTGTAGTTTGCAAACCACAACAACAGAATTAACAAAAAAACAGCAAAACATGTTAAAAGAAGCATCTGTCAGAATATTGTTTACATATCTTTACGTTGCCTCAGCTTTATGAAAAAAAAAAAACAACCAAGCTGTTGTTATACAGATGTTCCACAATAACAAAAATCTGTCGCCACAGCAAGTGGCTATAAGCCAAGGTCATTTCTGGATTCCTCTTTTTTCTTTATTTTTCTTTTCTTTTGGTGTTGTCTTCTCGTTTTACCAAGAATTATGACAAAATAGAAACAAAAAATATAGACCACTGGTTCCCCACCACCAGCCATAACTGTCATAGAGACGCCCTCCCCAAAGGCATATTCTTATTCTCACTGCAAACGCAATTCCGAGTAATCATCATCATTCGTCAGCCATTACCATAGTCAATGCCATTGCATAAAGCCGGGCCCAGCTGAAATTTCTTGGTATTTTGTAGTATTTTTTGTGTTCTTTTTTTGTGGTTTATGTGTCACTCGCTAAGCGTGTCACAAAATTTTGGAGCGAGAAAAAAATAAAAAATAATCTTCAGTCTTTACTTCCTTATAATATTTTTTATATTTTTTATTAATATTTGTTATTATTTAATTTGTATATGGGATTCGATAGTAAACATATCAAAACTAAGGAAACCAAAAAATTAGGTCAACATATTGGAAGGTGAACCTAAAGACGAACATTTTTCACATTTTTGGAAAATATTTAATTTTTGCAAATTTCTGGAGAAAGAAGTAGCTATTTCTCGGAAACTATAACAAATATTGTGTTCATTGTTTCATTTTAATAAATTACCGTAGCGTTTACACAACAAAAACTATTTTATTTTTAATCAGGTACAAAATTTCATGAAATTCCAAATTTAGTGAACTAGAATTTTTGTGGAACAATGTTCAGTTTTCGCAGAAAGATGGCAGAGAGTCTCCTCTTTCAGCCCACATATACTTCTGTACCAGTCCCGTTCCGTCCGTTTAGCCTTTTTTTAAATTTATTGAAATTACTTGGGAAAAATGTGTTTTTTTCCATACCGTTTCCCATATAAATTACAGTTTTTTTACACAAATTGAAATCTTTTTGAGTATATGAGGTTTTATACGAGTTATATAAGTTTTATGAATACCCAAGGAATATTTTTTTAAATTTAAAAAAATTAAATTTTTTATTTTTTGTTTGTTTTTTTTTTTTAAATTTTGAAATTTTCTTTTCGAATTTTTTTGGTAATTTTATAGTTTATTTATTGGTGATTGACTATCTTTAAGATATAAGAATATATAAAAACCATAAAAACACTCATATTTTGATGAAAAATAGTCAAAAAACTCAAATGTTTAACTTTGACCTTGAATTTCTCTGCAACTATAGGAACGAATTTGACGGCTTAAAATTCATCTGAAAAATGATTGTTATCTGTCGTCTAACAAAAAAAATAATTATGAAAATATCTCTATCCGTTCAAAGTTACAGAATTTTGACCAGGAAAAAACGATTCTGAACCACTGTGCGCCGCATTGCCTCAGAGGAATCTTCAGCCGGAGGCCGCCATCTCAATAATTATGTTTTTGTGTTCGTATATTTTTTTCAACATGGGAGCAGCAATATATTTCGGAATGCCCCCAGCAAGCTCTTTTGGTCTGTGCCGGGTTCTTTACCCGGGCCAAGGATCTGCTCCGTATGCCAGATCTGCATCCACCACATGTAAATTTCGCTGAGATATAATGGATGTAGAGAATTTGTGCGCTTCTAAAGCTGCCCTGTGGGGACGAAAATTCCAATTGTCGCAATTTAAGTAGTCCAGAACTAGTTCTAATCAGTACTAGTACAAATATTGGCCCCTAAGTAATGCGAAGGGAACCAATTGTCACCTTTTTATCCCCAAGTAAACGAGGAGGCGTCAGTTGCGACTTAATTAACTTAACTTAAACGACGAGTTGTATAAATAATTCACATTTACATTTTCTTCATAACTTTAATATAAATGAAGCATCCAATAACAGACGCTAGTGTTGATGGAATGGTATAAAAAAGGAATACGACGGAAATATGCAAATCGCCCTCTTCTTCTCTCTACCCGCTAGCAATTCCAATTGTCGCAATTTAAATAGTCCTAAACTAGAGGTAAGTGGTACTAGTTCACAATTGACCCATAAGTAATGCGAAGGGAACCAATTGACACCTATATATCCCCAAGTAAACGACGAAGCGTCAGTTGTGTGACTATTTCCCACCACTTTTTTTATAAATAAACTGGTATATGTCTGTAAACCTGGAACTAGTACAATACCACCTACAGGTAATGCAAAGAGTGTCAATTGGTTACCTCCTATGGCATCCCCGTGTTAAAGTTTACAGTTGATTGCACTGTGAGGGGTCAGAAGTGGAACTAGTTACTGTAACGCTGAGAATCGACGAGTTTCCGATGCCGAACTAGCCCATCGCCCAAGCGGGTGGGGTCACATTAGGAAAATATTTGCTCTAGCGACCGGCAGTGGCGCTTACTGAGAGCAAATGAGCGTAAATAATGCATTGAAATTTATGCTCAATTGCTCTCAGTAAACATACACTCCCTGTCGCTGGAGCAAATATTTGCCGAGTGTAACCCTAGCTTAAGGCTGCTCTGGTTTTAGCCGCATTCAGGACTAATGCTATAGGATATATGATGCTGCATGCGTGGTCGTAAGATTTATCGTCGGAATACGAAAGACCACCGCAGTCTTCTCAACAACAACAAACACAGCATCTAACACCACATGTTGTTGTTTGACGCCCGGAAATGCACCGTTTCAGCAATTCAGTTGCAATGGTCTCCGCAACAAAGTCAGCGAGATTGTAGACTTAATAAATCAGAGAAACATCATGGTCGCTGCGATCCATGAAACAAAGCAAAACAACAACGTTTTTCTAAAAGAAGCGGGTGAAATTAAGCTACCCCCGATCAAATTTGTTAATAGTGTCCTTATTCCGACCACTAATTCCTTCAAAAATGCTTGTAACGTTCGATAGCATACCACAACTATTTGCGGCAATTTCAGAAGTAGGAACAAGGTCCTCAAGTCGCTGACCAGCAGCACTTGGGGTGCAGCAAAGAAACCCTGTTGACCTCTTACAAAGCAATCGGCAGGTCTGCGGCGCCAGTGTGGTATGCAAATGATAGCGAAAGTAGTGGAAGAATATTCAAACTTGGCAGTATGCCAAAAGGTTGCCTTCTCATGACCGAAGTGAATCATCTTCATGAGGAGACGGATATCTTATTGTAGTAGAATGACACCAGCTGCCAAGGCAAACATGAGTGGTTTTGGGCCAGATAAGACGCGCCTCAATTAATATTGAGCCCGAATTGATGCCACGATACGCAACACTTGCCGTGCATGCGATTGGGTTGCAGAATTTTTGAGTCTGGATACAGATGCTCCAGTGGGAGTTAAAGGAATAAAAGATATGCAGACGAACCACAAGATATTCAAACGAACGCCTCTTCCCCAACAATGACACTTCATCCGTTGCTTTGTTTTTCATGGAGTTGACCGATATAGTCCTGTAGTGCGGTTCTCTAACAAATTTTTTGAGTTACCGACAAGAAAAAAATCGGTAAAATTAAAACGCTTATAAATTCGATAAGTTAGCGACCAAAAGAAAGTAGCCGTAAAGATCTAACGATAGCAACAGTGTTGTCAACATTTACTTGAAGTTTTCATTTATAATGTTGCGTTTTAATTTTACCGACATTCGTCGGTAACTCAAAAAAATGAGTTAGAGAATCGCACTATTGATATATGACTGTATTAAATAATACGATGTGCAAAGTTTAGACAAATCAGAAATTCCCTTGCCGATTTGCCATTTTTGTTGGTGTCTTCAGGGTTTCTTGGAGTTTCATCTTAGAAAGTATGGACTTGCGCCCGAAGAAACATTGTGCCGACGTAAAAGGAGCCGGGAGGACAAACTGCTAAAAAAAAATGTCAAAACTATCCGAGAGGAGCTCTTAGACTCAACTTTATCCGAATTTTGTGTGGGAGGTACCGGAAGGAGTGGACCGACATTGTCCATATTCGAAGCCGATCTATATCTACAAAATTTGGACCAAATCGATTGCTTCCTTCGAGAGTTATCGTTCACACCATTTTACAAAAAAAAAAATAATTTTTGTGGGGGATCGATATGGTCCATTATCGAACTTAAACTAAGTTTGGACAAAATATTACCATACCCAAAATTTGGTTTGAATCGGGTCGGGAATTCCCGACTCTCAAAGGGGTTAACCAATTTGGTCCAAACTATGCACATCTTAATATTTCTTCGCGATAATGATCAAGATCGAATATGGACTATATCGGTTCACTTTTACGGATACCTCCAACTAAAATTTTCACACTCGAGTCGTTTTAAACATTTTCCAGCATATTGTTCTCGCGACGGGAAAAGTTTTTCCTGTGATAATAGCCCAAAAGTTGATAACTTTGTGATCATGGCTATAACACATGGTACTTAGATATTGATCCCTAAATGTCCCAATATTAGGGTCACTCCTTCATACACCTTTAGCAACATAGGCCGTCAGACGTTTCTTAAAGCAGAACGTATCTATGATACCTTTAAACCTCTATCATTATTTAGAATATTTTGAAAATAATAGTACAACCATTTAAATGACAACTTGTAAATCGCTTCGAACCACCATATAAGTAGCAACCCTCGTATATGGCCTGAACTTGTAATTCCATGAAAAATATGTGCAACAAAGTAGCCCATATTCTTTATGACCTCATTAAAATATAAAATGTAGTCTGTGATTTTGTTTCTTGGTGGCTGGAGGCGATTTAATGTGAATCGAGTTAACGCAGCAGAATTTGTATGCTTGCGCCCCCTCCACAAATAACAACAGACACTGCTACTGCCGCTACACATATTTATAATTATGGACATTGTCTTAGTTTTTTTTTTTAACAACTGTGGATTATAAAAATATCAGTAAATCTTAAGCTTTGTCTGAGCTGTCTCACTTTTAAGAGAGGAGTAGGAGGAGCACAACATGTACCTCTCCTTTTATTACCTGGCGAAGGGGGTTTTGTTTCTTTTGTTGCTTAAATTAGCCGAGCTTTGTCGTAATCTTTGGCATATCGGATTACCGCTATGGTTGGTTATGGCTTAAAGGCAAAATGCTTGCTACTCCACAACACTCCATATATAATATGCGTAAATAATCTCCTCCATGGAATGGAGAGCGAGCGTCAACAAAGTCTGGCAAAAAACAAGCAATACAACATATGTTTTGTTGTTTACAAAAAAAAGAAAAACAGGTCGTTGGTGTAAGTGAAACTTATTTTGCTTTTTGGAGTAAGTGCAAACGGAGGCAAATAAGAATCAGACATATGATTTGATTGGCTGACTGACAGCCAAGTCAGTCACTCACTCACATAGAGTAAGTTTTTGGTGGCGAATAATGTCTAAAGTCTGGCAGTGCAGTCTGACTGATATGCAACTGTCTGTCTGATAATAAAGAAAAACGCCATCATGCAATTCAGTTTTTTAGTTTTGATTGACTGCCAGACGAAGTTGATGTGATGTACATGACTTGCCGTTAAGGATAAACCAAACAGCAGATAGCCATCGGGGTCATTTTGTCGTATCTTAAGGATAATGTCAGAGAGTTTTACACGCTGATATTCATCATAGTCATCGCCGACGTCGTCGTCATCATCGTCAGGTGATGTAAGAGATGAAAACGAGCATTTAAACGATACGAATAGTGACGTTGTCGTATTTAATGGCAACTTAAATGCCACAAAACTTTGTTTTCATCAATTGTGAATTTGTTTTGCTTCTCAAGCAAACAAAATTGCAAACGAAAACAAAACAACAGAATTATGATGAAAAGATAATCCAAGCAGTGGAAAATCTTTAGAGTGAAGCGGGGAAAAATAATTACATTTTTTTATACTTTTGTTTTCAGTTGCAATTTTCTATGGCTTTATGGAAATTAAATGGTCAATAATTTAGACAAAACTATTTTACGGCTTTATTGAGTTGTTGAATATTAAACAAAAGACAATTTTGAAAACACAAACTAAAACTAAATACCTGAATGCTGGCGTTCAAAACCTTATCCTGATGATTACAGATTTTTGTTAAGTTTTCTTACCTGCAAAGAAATAAAGAAATGTTAGGAAAATTAGAATCATGTATGTATTATCATTATGTATGCAATATCATATGTAATACCATCTTAATGATTGTTTCGGCTACTAGAAAAAAATGGAAAATTTGCAAATTCAATTAGAGTTGTGGCTATTGTCTCAGGCTACAATTTCTCTCAACATATTACTTACAAAAACGTTGCTTTTATGGTCAAAAAGCAGGAAATGTAGAAAATTTAGATAAATTGGAATTCAAATTGGAAAATTCAATTTCAGCAAAGAATTACGCACTTCTCAGTGTACTCCTTTTGAATTAAGCAAGCTCTCTTAAAGTTAAGAGAACACTGCTTAAGCAAAATTGAAATTTAAATTTAATGACAAAATTTAATTTAAAAAGGAAACTATTCAATTCAAAATCACTTTTAAATGTGAAGAATATTTAACTAAATAAAGGGAATGTATGTATATATGTTTATTTAATATACAATTTAATTCTATTTATGAGATATATTTAACCGTTTAAATATTTACACGTGTATATTTATAACAAAAGTACCCACTGCCCACCACCAATTCTATCCAAGTGCATTTTTCTTTGGATCCACCGCCCAACAACGCTTAGGGGTCGTTTGACGGGATATTTCTTTCTAAAAAGGCCATCGAAAGTTCATCTAGCCTATATTTTTCAGGAAGCTATGGATATATTCAGATTTTGGTAAGCAAATATTTTATATAAAGGGTAAGTACTTTGGGCTCCCCGCCCAACAAAGGTAAGGGATGGGTGGACGGGATATTATTCCTAGAAAGGGCTTCGAAAGACCATCTAGGATATGTATTCCAGGAAGCTCTAAATATATTCAGAATTTGGTAAAAAATTATTTTATTAACCCACTACCATGGCTGCTAAAAGGTAATTACTTTAGGGCCTCCGCCCAACAACGGTGAGGGGTGAGTCGACGGGATATTTTTCCTGGAAAGGGCATCGAAAGACCATCTAGCCTATGTATTTCAGGAATATTCAGAATTTGGTTTAAAAAATTAGTTTATATACCAACTACCGAGGTTGCGAAAGGGTAATTACTTTGGGGCCACGCCCAACAACGGTGAGGGGTGAGTCGACGGGATATTTTCCTGGAAAGGGTATCGAAAGACCATCTAGCCAATGTATTTCAGGAAGTTCTAGATATATTCAGAATTTGGTAAAAAATGTGTTTATATACCAACTACCAAGGTTGCTAAAGGGTAATTAATTTGGGCCCCTTACCGACAACGGTGAGGGGTGGGTCGACGGAATATTTTTTTTCTGGAAAGGACATCAAAAGACCTTCTAGCCTAATCTTTTTCAGAAAGCTCAAGATATATTCAGATTTTGGTAAAAAATTATATATTTTTTCTGGAAAGGGCATCGAAAGGCCATCTCGCCTATGTATTTCAGGAAGCTCTAGATATATTCAGATTTCGGTAAGCACTTATTTTATATACCCACTACCAAGGCTGTTAAAGGGTAATTAATTTGGGGCCACCGGACAACAACAATGAGGGGGTGGGTCAACGGGATACTTTTATCTGGAAAGGGCATCGAAAGACCATCAAGCCTATGCATTTCAGGAAGCTGTAGATATATTCAGATTTTGGTAAAACATAATTTTACATACCCACTACCAAGGCTGTTAAAGGGTAACTACTTTGGAGTCACCCGCCCAACAACGGTGAGGGGTGGGTCGACGGGATAATTTTCTATGGTTTTTCAGGAAGCTCAAGATATATTCAGATTTTGGTAAAAAAATATTTTATATACCCACTACCAATGCACATAGGTTTCAATCAGGAAATTTTTGGCCAAAACCCTATTTTTGAAGTTTCGAAATTTTAATTTTTTTTTGCACAGAATAATAAAAAACACTTCAAGCCATCTGAAAATAATTAGTTTTTGTAAATAACGTTAGTATTCGTTGATTGGTGCAGTACCAAAGTTGACACTTTTTTATGTAAAAATAAAACAGACTTTGTGCTGTAAAATATACAATTGATGTTGTATTGCGCCGCTGCATAAATATACAGAAGTGAGACCAAAGTTATTATGAATCGGGAAGCTGTTAATTAGTGCTTTCATAACATTTACAAAAAGAACGATGAAATTTGTAAAATTAGCGTAATAAAATCAATGTTTTTATATATATTAAAAATTATTTTTTACAAATACTTTTTAAATATTCTTAAACTTTTAAAAAAATGTCCAAGTTTGTCCACCTCCAAATCGAATTTGGAAGCTAGCAGGGGGTCTGTACTAATAAATTCAGAAGTCAAATCTTGCTCAAATTTGCCACAGTAAAATAAAGTGAATTTTTCTATTTCAAGATGGGAGAATTTTTTGTAAATACCTGTTGTGATTGTACGTAGTATCCAATTGAAATAGAACGGTAATACCCGCATCTATCAACCGATTTTCCTTAAAATTCATATTTAAGGGTTTCAGAGTGTAGAAAACAAGTATGTATAATTTTTTTTGAAAATAGGTCCATTTTTTGTCATATCCCCCATCCGATTTTAGATATTTTTTGGATTTTAGCGACACTTTATGACCGATTCGGCTGAAATTTGGTATTTTGACCTCTTGGAAGATATGAATCCTTCGTACCAAAAATTATTAACATAGGTCAATGTTTTGGTTTAGACCCCACACAACGGGACCACCCTTGTTCAACAAATGTTGGCAGTTTTTGGTCATTTTGGTCTATAAAACGTAAGAATTGCTGTTTGTACACATTTATTATAAATAATAATTAATTTCAATACTAAATGGACGTTGAAATAGTTTTGGCCAGAAAATTTGGATTTGGGACCATTGTGCAATGCTGCCAAAGGGTAACTACTTTGGGGCCCCCGCCCAACAACAGTGAGGGTTGGGTCGACGGGATATTTTTTCTGGAAAGGTCATCGAAAGACCATCTAGCCTATGTTTTCAGAAATCTTAAGATTAATTCAGATTTTGGTAAAAAATTATTTTATATACCCACTATCAATGTTGCTAAATGGTGATTACTTTGGCCCCCCCGGCCAACATCGGTGAGGAGTCGGTCGACGGGATATTTATTGCCTGGAAAGGCATCGAAAGTCCATCTAGCATATGTATTTCAGTAAGCTCTAGATGTATTCAGATTTTGGTAAAAAAATATTTTATATACCCCCTACCAAGGCTGCTACAGGCTAATTACTGTGGGGACCCCCAGATATCTAGAGCTTCCTGAAAATGCATTGGGAAGTTTCTTCAGGCAATTTTGGCTTGTGAAAACATTGATAAATTACCAAAATTTGAACTTTCAAAGCGTTCCAAAGCTTTTGCAATGTACTTGATTTTTTTTTTAATTTTTTGCTAAGTAAATCAGAAGCTCTTTGAATCAGAAGCTCTCATTAAGATGTTCAAATCGCGCCACTCTAATATATAATCAATAGAATCATTGTAATTAAAAATATCTAATTTTTACACAAACATCCCAGATGGGATAAGGGAGACTTAAACATATCTACGCAGTTTTAATTGAAATTGAAAACAGTACCCATAGATGTCGCACCTTACAAATTTCATTTTTATAAGCCTTATCCTGAAGCCAGTAACTTATAATTTAAACCATGTCATGAGATTAATGCTCATCCAACTTGATTTGTCCCCATACAACAAAATATGTATTAGCGAAGTATCGGCTAACCTACAACCACACAATTTAATCACATAAATACCCAATATATTAACAAAAAGCAACTACAAAATATTAATTTTTGTCTCTCCTACAAGCACTTGTCAAACAACATTAGATTTTGTGACAATCATTCGGAGATCCGATAAAGAAATTACAACAAAACAACTGCACAACTTCAACTCCACAGCACAACAAAAACGGGTGAGGTTGGTTCAAAATACACAGCCAATGGCCGGTCGGTCGGTCACATGTGACATAAATCCCAATAAACACACGCATGGAACCTGCAAGCCAAATTCCAAAAACCAGTCCATGGCTATCATCAAATACCGGCTGTCTATCACAATGGCTAAGACCTTTTTGGACAAAACAAAAAATAACTATGGTTTACAGAGATCCATCCACAACGATAACAATAACAACAATGTTAAAAACTTTAAAAATTTTAACAAGATATGGCAAAGTTGTCATAAAAGATATGTCAGCCAAGTGGCAATGAGATGCCAATCAAGGCAAAAGAAAAAACTAAAAAAAACTCACACATAAGCTGGGCATCAAAGAATGGTGTACGGGAGGGAGTCAGACTTTATAATTTGATTGTCTGCTAATTGAATTGGTTAAAAAATCTAAACAAGACGTTTTATCAAAATTGCAGGGGAGGAAGCGTAACTGTCGTAGATTAGGTGAAAATTCACAAAATCAACTCCTCACCTGCACAGCAATCAACAGCACACCTTATAAAATGTCACCAGAATTTTGCTGAAAATTTGGTAATAAAGCTTTCGTAAAAAGTTGAAGAAAACGCTTGCAAACACCCCCAGTGGGCATGTGGCCAAAAACAACTGCCACACGATTTTCTATTTTTAAAGAAACTAATTTCTTTGAATTTTTTTCACTTTTCCCTCCCTCAATGAATGGCTGAAACTTTGAAATTTAATGGGATTTACTTTTGTCACGGTTCACGTTGACCAAGTTAATGAATGAATGCAGCGATGAACAGCTTAAATGGTGGATGTTATGCCAGCAAAAATATAATGGGGAGACCACATAATGATCAATGCGTAAGAGTTTTTGTTGCTGTTGCAGTTTTTTTTATTTCAACAGAGCTAGACAAAGTGGCAAATTGAAATTCCTAATTTACAGTAGACACCAAAATATTTGATCAAATTTGTTAAACACAAATCATTGCGTCGAAGAACTGAATTAAGAATCGATTTACACGGAATTAAGAAACGATTTTTAGAGCGAATGATATAATGAAAAAACAGATGACAGCTCTGCTCTGACTTAAAAGAGCTAAACTGAACTAAAAGAACGACCTGGTTCCTTAAAAAGAGCTGAACTGAAAGAAGGGATCACCTAAATGAACTCGAATAAAAAAAATTGTGAATTGTGAGTGAAAATTGCCGAAACACTTCGTCGTTTGATTTGGATCAGTGTTGACAAAGATGGATGCAAAATAAAATGCGAATGTGTTGAAAAGGCGACAACTCAAGACATGTTCATAAACTCTGAACTGATCAAAGATATGGCCAATGAAAAAAAAATTATTATGACCTTGTTGGAGGACTTATAAAGGGGTTTCAACTTGTTTTTTAAATAAAACGCAAACCATATGAGATATGTATTTCAAAAAAACGTATTATCGGCTTGAATTCCACTAAAAAAGAACATTTATGAATGGTTCTCGACTACGTTCATATGGCCACCGCGGGAAAGTTTGAATCTGTCAACACATAGGACCCAAACAATTTTTTATGACTTGGCCACAAATTTCAGCCGAAACGGTCGCTTTTTTCCGTGCAACGTCATATGCTTGTTGGCGTATACCAATGACTTGAGGTTGGTCCAAGGAAAATAGTCTATCAAATAGCACGAACGAGGCGGCCACTCGCTTGGATAATTTCTTCAGATAGCACGCTCATCAAACTAACTCTTCAATAAACCGATTCTAACGTGCGTTGTGTGGCTTATGGCACCGCCCTGTTGAAACCACATTTCGTCCAGGTCCATATCTTGCAACTCAGGCCAAAAATAATCAGTGAGCATCGCACAGTGTTGCCATGCCTAACCAAAAGTGGAAAAAATAAAAGGAGTTGACCTAGGTTAGTGAATTTTTGCACAAGTACTTATAAGGGCATAGGAATGAAAAATATCACATTTGGTCCATATATCGGTTCAGATTTGGATATAGCCCCCATATATATCTTTCCCCGATTTTGCTATAACTCGGTCAATTTTGATCGAATAGCCTTCAAATTTAATATGTAATATTTTCTTAGGCCCCTGAGTAGCTCTACCGATTTGTATATAATATTTTCTTATGCCCCCGAGTAGTTTCACAGATTTTCGAAAAAATCGGTTCAGATTTGGATATAGCTCCCATATATATTATTCCCCGATTTTGCTATGAATGAATGAATAGCCTTCAAATTTAACATGGGATGTTTCCTCAGGCCACTATTCAGTTATACCGAATTTGATTTGAATTCGCAAAAATCGGTACAGATTTGGATATAGCCTCCAAATATATCTTTAACCGATTTTGCAATAAATCGGTCAATTTTTGAAAAATATCCTTCAAATTTAGCATGGGATATTTTCTTAAGCCCTTTTTCAGTTTCACCGATTTTAACAAAAATCGGTTTAGATTTGGATATAGCTCTTATATGTATATATTTTCGCCCGATTTTATGTATTCGATGCACTAAACACGAAATGTATGTGAGATATTGATTAAATTAGGAAAATATGGCGTAATTATCCGTAATTGAGTGACATTGGGCGAAATTATATATGGAAGATATATTCAAACCTGAACTGATATGGACCAAAGTTGATATTTTTCATTCCTGTGCTCTCATAAGTACTTGTGCAAACATTCATCAACCTAGATCAACGGTAAATCTGAACAGGGGCCTGAGGAACATCCCACGTTAAATTTGAAGACTATTCATCAAAAATTGAGCGAATTATAGAAAAATCGGGGGAAGATATATATGGGGGCTATAAACAAATCTGAACCGACTATTGTGAAAATCGGTGTAGCTATTCAGCGGCCTAAGAAAATGAACCATATTAAATTTGAAGGCTATTCGATCAAAATTGAACAAGTTGTAGCAAAATCGGGAATATATATAGATGGGGGATATATAAAATCTGTACTGATATATCTCAGAAGGTTGCAGGGATGGGCAGAATGTTTTTACACATTTCGCTTCGGAAGAGATGTCCAATTAACGGAAATCAAGAGCCAAGGTGACAATCGAAAGATATACTCTACGAAATATTAAGAATTTATATTTTTTATCAAATTTAAATTTTTAATTCTTAATAACGGTACTTTGCCCATATGCAGTTGATGTCAACTTTTTGTAGTAATTTTTTGTATTTATAGCCCAATAATCAAATCCCCATCCAAAACTTTTAATAGTACACTGTGACACAAAATGGAACTCAAAGTCTGGGTGGTGGAAAATTTATTTTGGAGATTTAAGCCTACTCATCAAGGGCTTCAAGAAATAAAGGACGAAAAGGACATGAAAGGCATTGTGTTAGATAAATGAAATGTTCTACAAAAAGATTCGCCAATCGATTTGACTGAAGACATGTCACCTCAAAACGAAGCAACAAGAACGCCAGACCGAGATATGGAGCTATTTTCCCAAGTATTATTGGGAAAAAATCTAAAACTTCATCGCGCGATATCTCAGAAACTTGACCTATGGCGAAAATTTCCTTTTGGGTTCTTAGTATATTCATCAAGGGCTTTCATCTCCAAACGAAATTTTCTACCCCCCAAAAATGCCGCTGCATAGTGTTATCAACAAACTTTTCAGAAAATGTTTTTTTAAATGTCGTCTAATTTTCATATGATTTTCGCTTTAGATTACCTGGGAAATATTTTTTATATTTAACGAGCTATAACTTCATTATGGATGCACATATCGACAAAATGATTTCAGATTCATTGTATCGGATGTGTTTACTGTAAGAAAAAAACATAAACATCACATTTTTTGATTTTTGTCCACGCGGCAACAGTGTGCATCGTGCGGTAGCGTTGTCCATGATACCCACTGTAAATAAAATGCCTTTTAAAATGTTCCACGCACTAACGCACTAAATGTTGTGATGGAAATGTCATTTAAAATTTTTGCTACGCATAGGAATGAAACGAATGCAAGCGTAACATATGAGCACGCAATTTTAAACTTAAAAAGGTTCGAAACAATTAAAAGAAAGTTTTCGTATTCGCAAAAAATTAGGGTTATACAAATGAATTTTGAATCAAGTTGTCGAATCGTCATTGCAGTCCAAAATTCCACAACATACATAACTGGTGTTACTTTTTTATTGCAAATAAAAATTTAAAAAAATCTCATCTTGGTTTATATTGGCTTATTGACCTTTGGAATTTTTGGAAATAAAATAAAGCTAAAATAAATTTTATTTAAACTTTTCGTAACTTTTTTTTTTGTAATTCATAATTTTGAAAACAAGAAACAAAATTAATACAAGATTATTTATTAACATTAATTCTATTAACTATTATTAATATTAATTCTAATACATATCGCAAGGGTTTACATTATTGCAATTCCGTAACTAGAGCCAATATTGTCAGATTCCTCTTTCAGTTTTATTGTTTTATCAAATATACGAGGGCGGTTCGGAAACTTCTTAGCCTATCAATGAAAGAGAATAGTTAGTTTTTCAAAAATATTTTTATTTTTCAATATAATCTCCTGAAACTTCAATACACTTAGTCCAACGCTTTTCTAGCAATTCTATCCCTTGATTAAAATAGTTTTCCTCAAGGTCTTCAAACTAGTGGTTTACAACTGTAATTGCATCTTCATTTGAGGTAAAACGCTTGCCAGCAAGGATTTTTTTTAGATTTGGGAACAAGTAAAAATCACTGGGAGCTAAATCAGGAGAATAAGGTGGGTGGTCGAGCAACTCGTACTTTAATTCGTTGATTTTAGCCATTGTTAAAACACGCTTGTGCGCTGGTGCGTTGTCTCGATGAAAAATTATTTTTTTGTGTTGTAAGCCAGGACGTTTTTCTCGAATTTGTACATTTAATTGATCCAAAAGGTTGCAATAGTACTCTGAATTTATTGTTTTACCCTTTCCCAGCTAGCATTTGGAAGACTGTTTTTTCAAAAATCACATTGAGGAGTCTTTTTAGAGTCCTCTTGGTGATCAAAAACTGATTAAGTCGCTTGTATGATCAGAAAGGGACTCGAAAGTGACTCCCTGTAGTGATTAAAAAGAGTTTAATTAAAAATACAACAATAAATGTGTAGCAATCACAAATTAGTCATTGAAGTGTTTAAAATGTGACCATTTTTTGTTATTTATTATCACATTTTGATCATCTGGAAGATTGAAAAGTGCTTAATCAAAAAAGGGTCATGCAGGTGTTTGAAAAGTGATTATAATTATGTACCTTCTGATCATATTTTGAACAGTTAGGTGATTAAAAACTGATTGCTTTGTTTTATTTTTATTTGGTTGTAAATAAAAAAATAAAATTCTCATATACACTTTCTACAAAATTTTGATATAAATGTAAAGTATAATATTAAAGGTACAGACAAACACAACACAACAGGTTTTGCCAAGTGAAATGAAGAAGCAGTATACTAACCACCAAGCAACATAAAGGATAATTAAAAGACATAACAAAGCAGAAAAGACTATAAAACAAAGGAAAGAAACAAAGAAGAATAAAAAGAATTTTTTTTAATTTATTTCGTCTAACAAAAAGACTCATAAATGACTCCCTAAAGACTCATAAATGATTATAAACATGACTCTAAAAAGACTCGAAAAAGGGTCCCAAATTAATCAACAAAACACAAATAAATGATTGAAATACGACTCGAAAAAGACTCATTTGTGATTTGTTTAGAAGAGTCGCCTGAGGTTATGTTTTCCTACCGACAAAGGAGTCATTTATGATCAGAAAATGAGCTCATATTCTAGCTTTTTAATCGTGCAGTCGGATCAAAAAAGACTCGAATTTGATTAAAATTTTCAAAAAATGCTGACTGGGTTTGTAGATAGTCAATCAGTAAAATACCTTTGAAGTCCCAAAAAACCGTTGCCATAACCTTACCAGCCGATTGAATTGTTTTTGCCTTCTTTGGGGCACTTCCTCCAGCTTCAGTCCATTGTTTGGATTGCTCTTTTGTCTCTGGAGTATAGTGGTGGATCCATGTCTCATCAACAGTTATGAAACGACGCTTAACATCCATTTTATTTCGCTTAAAACGACCCAAACAAGCTTGAGAAATGTTCATTCTTAACAAATGCGGCACCCATCTTGCAGAAAGCTTTTTCATCTGTAGTTCTTCATGCAAAATTAAATGGACTCGATCATTTGAGATGCCCATGATATTAGCAATTTCACGCACTTTTATTCGTCGATCATTTAATACCATATCATGCACTTTGGCTACAATTTCTGTTGTTGTTGCTGTTTTTGGACGCCCACTACGTGATTCATCTTCAATGCTTGTACGACCAGGTTTAAATTCAGCAACCCAATTTTTTACTGTTGCATATGAAGGAGCCCTTTCACCTAACACATTCACAATATCATTATGAATTTCTTGTCCCGATAAACCTTTTTATGTAAATATTTAATGACAGCACGCATTTCTAACTTTTCCATTGTAAAAAAATTGCGGATGCGTCTTTTTTGAACACCTGTTTCTATATGAAGGTGTTGCCAGATCGAAACTAAATTTAACATGTGTTCATAACAGGGATGGAAGTTTCCAAAACACTTAACTTTTTTCTGTTTATACCGCGCTTTTTGTGCTAGGCTAAGAAGTTTCCGAACTGCCCTCGTATTATTGTATCTTTACCAAAAGATTGTTTGTATGTATGCATGTACTTTTAACATTTTTAGTAATTTTCCAAAATATGTTGTACC
Source organism: Musca autumnalis (assembly GCF_047663935.1). Taxonomy (NCBI): domain Eukaryota; kingdom Metazoa; phylum Arthropoda; class Insecta; order Diptera; family Muscidae; genus Musca; species Musca autumnalis. The sequence continues at coordinate 153,092,276 of NW_027411644.1, forward strand.
GAATTTTTATGTCTCTAACTATCTGAACATACCACACATATTTGCATATGCATTTTCCTGGAGGACTGCAATGGAATTAAGGAAATCAAATGCACAAACTTGAGTTTTCAGACAAGTAACAATAAATAGTGAACGTATTTTTTTTTTAAATAATTTTTTTGTTAATTTTAATTGCCATTCAAATTATGTTGTTGTTGCAAAAATGTATAAATATTTCAAGAAAGAAAAAAACAGCAACCATGATTATAATAATAAATGTAAAAAATCATTTTCACAATAAATTCGCCGTTACCTTAACATCAACAAAGCCATTTATCGGCCACCAATAAAGTCTTGATAATGGCCAGCAGACATGAACGAGGAAAGGCAACATGGATGGCTAACTAAACTGGGCTGTATTTTTTTTTCTTGCTCTTTTTTGAGGATTATTTAAATTTTCGACATAGAATATGATGTTAAAATTACAACGGTTTCAAGTGTAAATTAAGCTAAATTAACAACAAAAAACGCTTAAAAATAAAATAGCAAGCGTAGCAGCACCACCACCAGAGATAACAACAAGCGTAAAGTTGGCTAATACTTGTTAACTGTATATTACGCAATAAAAGACGAATTTTAAATTTCACAGCAGCTTATAGAAGAAGTTGGTAAGTCTAGGAGGAACGTGCTGCGGGAGGGAAACCAAGCCATAACAAAACCTTTTTTGTGGAAAATAAACCAATGAAAATCTTTGGCAAACTTTTTTTCACCAGCTGGTCGGCTCAGCTGTTTGGTAATGTGAACCTCTAACTCACACATTAGCTTGCTCACCTTAACAAAACCATTAAAAAACTTAGCAGCCCAAAGTATTGTCTAATGTTGTTGTTGCTGGCCACATTAAAACCGACGTTTAATCGTCAGCACCAAAATTGAGGCACTTTGGAGGAGAGTTTTAAACAAAACTGATTTCAATGAACTGTTTTTTTTTTTTGCCACAATATTCGTAGTAGCCTCTAAATTTTTTGCTTTCGTTTAAGAGTTAAACGATTTTGCTTTTGTTCAATTGTTTCGTGATGACGCCGATGATGCATCATCGTACGTACCAAAACACATGCTTCCGACTTTCTCTCCAACCATGTATTACACATGAGAAGGAGTGTGTTATGTGCCAATGTAATCTCCAAAACAATTTAATTTTTCGGTAAAAAAAATGTTTCCAATGTTTCGGGTACGCACAATAGGTTGATTGGTTAGTTGGGTGGCTATCAACTGACTGACCGACCAACCGGAGATACCAGTCAAAGGTGATGTATAATAAATCGTTTATGCTCTATGCACTTTTGTGAGTTTATATTTCATGCTGAGAAAGATTGAAATTTCCGTAATGAAATAATTTAACCAAACATTGTTTCCCATAATTATGTAATGAATGCAGCCGTTATATAGGCGTTTGAATTTTATTTAAAACACCGATCATTAATAACTATTATTCAACATGTAATGTTTTTAGTGATGCAATTTGTCCAGAAAGTTTGATTTGAATATTCTCACGAAAAGAGAAAGTGATTAAAACCGAATCTACCTTGAGGTGAAATTAAATATTTATGTCACTTATCGGGAGTTACTATTTTTGGGGTATTGACAATCGACTCAGCTTGGCCTAGGTTCATCGATTCGATGGTATTCGTCAAATTTGTAATCACACGTAGTTATTTAATGCATTTCGAGGTTATGGCAACTCATTATCTTCTGCAATAAAGTAAAGTTCATATATAATAACTTATTATGTATGTAGTTCTATGGCATAACCATAATAGGTTAGTAGTCTGATTGTAAATGGTTACAACTGGAAATAGTTGATCAAGACCCATTATTATTTTATAATGAGTTTCTTTTCTGGTCAAGGACTCATTCGCTGATACGAGCGGAACTAGAAAAGTTTCTGGCCTAATAATGTAAACGCGAATATTAACCATCAAAAAAGTTTTAATGTTTTCTTAAGTAGCCTCCAGCATGAGAAACGTTTTCATGTGCCGAAACAAATTGTTGAAGCATTTTTTCCACCCCGATTAATAACCTACAAAACATGGATTTTGAGCGCTTCAAGAGCATCTTCTGGCGAGGAAAATCGTTGACCACGCCGTTTTTTCTTGATGTGCGGGAATAAAATGAAGGCATTGGGTTCCAAGTCAGGGCTGTATGGCGGATGACCCATCAATTCCACTTTTTGTCCGGTCTGGTTTGAATCGATGTGTGAGACCTCACATTGTCATGATGCAGAATGATTCGTCTTCTCTTGTTCGTTTTTCGAATTTTTATACCCTCAGCCTTTAGGCTAAAGATATATACACTTTGATACGATGAAAATGTGCCTCATCGAAATAGTGGTTTTAGACCCCATGTATGTTTGGACGAAATGTGTTTCAGACAATTTGGGGTCAATGTAGTCATGTCCGTCCGTCTGTCTGTCTGTCCTGCTGGCTGGAGCGCACGATAACTCTCGAACTGATGAACCGATTCGGTTAAAATTTTGGCTTTCGTAATATTTTGCCCAAACTTAGTTTAAGTTTGAAGATGAGCTACATCGGTCCACTCCTTCCGGTACCTCCCCCACAAAAGTTCGAAAATGTTCGGAAAGTTTGTGCGCACGATAACTCTTGAAGGGAGTGACCGATTTGGTCCATACTTTGCATAGCGTAAACTTTCTGCTAGAGTAATATGAGGTTCAAATATGGACTCAATCGGTCCACACCTTCAGGTACCTCCCACACAAAATTTCGGAAAAGTTCAATTTAGGACCTGCTCTCGAGTCGCTTTGATTTTTGTTGTAGCAAGTTGTATTCACTGCCCCCCCATGCGACGGTACAAGTTTCATCAGGGGCAAGTCCACACTTCCTGAGAAACTAGCCTTAAAGGTGCAAAAAAACCCCTATGACACCGTGTGTAGTGGTTGGAGCACAAGATAACTCCCGAACGGATCTACTGATTTGGTCCAAAATGTGGCCTTCGTAATATTTTGTGCAAACTTAGTTTAAGTTCGAAGATAAGCCATATCGATCCACACCTTCAGGTACCTGCCCCACAAAAGTACATACTTTACACATCCTAATATATTTAGCAGATATAGATCAGGTTCGAATATGGACTATATTTGTTTTGTTCAGTCCTTCGAGTACCTCCCACACAAAATTTTGGATAAATTCACTTTCTCGAATCACTTTGATTTTTGTTGACACATCATGCATTCCTTGTCTTAATTACGACAGTAAACGTTTTTTCAGGGGCAAGTCCATACTTTTTGAGATAATAGCCCGAAAGTTTAAAAAACCCCCCTATGGCACCATATGTAGTGGCTGTAGAGCTCGAACCGAATACTGCGTTCGTCCACATCTTGGATATCATAATATTTATTCGAATATTAGATGAAATTCGATGGAAGTGCTTATAGGTCCACTGCTTCCGGTACCCCTCCCATAAATGTTTGAAAATATTAGCAACCGAATTGGTCCAAATTTTCGATCTCGAAAGTTTGTTGTCCAAGCTTAGTTTATGTTCAAATTTGGGCCCTATCGGTCCAATACTTGGGGTACCACTCATACAAATGTTCAACACATTTTTGTAGTTGAGTGTCTGTTCGAGGATCCTATGGACATTTTTACTGAAGGTTTCCCTAGTGGCCCGATCTTATGCTTTTCGTAGGCTAGTATGGTACAAAGGATATCTATCGATATCCCCCGCAAATTTTTGAGCTTTAATCCAATCCATATTTCTGTCGCTTCATACGCCCATACATTTGTTTTTATGGAAAAAAGTTTCTCAATCCACACAGGCTGAGGGTATATCTCTGTCGGCAAAACCGACCGAAACTTTTTAACTTGTTCAGGAGACCTTAGGCAAACACATTGTAGTGTACCACTCAGAATTAACCGTCCTACGTTTCTCTAGCCGTTTATTAGTCACATGGTCAGTCTAGCCGAAAAATAGGGGACCATTATCTTCGAAGTGCTTCTTCCATTGACTCGCCTTAGAAGACCCTCATGGTCGATTGCTATTTTGTTTCGTGCTCATATTCATAGATCCAAGGTTCGTGGTCTATGACGATCTTTTGAAGCACCGCGATCGATAAATACACAATTTCTTTGCACCAATCGACAAGAGTCTTTTTTTTTAAACGATTGTCAAATTGTGCTGCATATAACGAGAAACCCCATTTTTCCGGCCAGGTGTTTATACAATATCAAATGTTAGTTAGAGGAAGATATACCCAAGGATGCCTCTATCTCACGGTATGTCACATGTCGGCACGCACGGCATCAATGTTTTGTGGCACAATGACCGTTTTTGGGCAACCTTCATTTAATTAAGGAAACTGAAATGGTTATCTATCTGGCAATTTGAAGTGAATGAGAATAACAAGGCAAAAATAAAAAATAATTTCAGCATGAGCCAGGTTGGGATTCGAACCTGGGTGTCCGACAACTGAGTGTCAAGGTTGCCGGCGTCTTAGCGTTCTAAGCCACCATCAACTTGTCAAAACTTTAGTAGACAATAATTGATGATCAAATCAAAAATAAAAAATCTTCTGATATAGAAGAGCAATTACTAATGATGTAGAAATAAAACTTACCATAGTATTTGTGAACATTGAAAAATGGGATTACCAAGCAGGACTATAGGAAAAGTTTGGAGTTTCAATTAACTGACATAATTTCGCATATACATTTATCTAATGAAGTGCGATATATATACTACTTTCCAAGCTTTGCCTTCGTCTGCCACAACAACAACATCCTAATACACCTGAAGATCGGCTTTACCACCCGTGAAACGTAGTGTAATGGTTGGATGCGTGGGACTTCGGTAGACTCCTAATTTTTCAATGTATCTCTAAAGGCCTAACAGCTCAACTCGAAAGAGAATTAATTAAATATCACTATAAATGGCCTTCCACTTAACAAGGCAAAAATACTTATCTATCTGGCAATTCGAAGTGATTGAAATTATCTCCATTTATATAGGAAATACTCCTTATATACATTTCTCTCAAAGTATGATCACAACAATCATAGTTTCATCTTCGACTGTTGAAGATTATAGTTTGAAGTCCTGACAATATCTTCACACATTAATACATTATTTTTTAGAAGGGGTCTCTTTATATAATGTCTTTTTATCTAACATCCATATATAGTTGAAAATTGCCTCTCTATTTTCTTCTTTTCTACAGTTCAAAAGTCCTTTCATTAAGCAGCTGTTTTTTTTTTAGAAATTCCATATAAACATCTAAGTGATTGCCTCCTGGCGTGGCACATTCCAAGGGATTACAATTTTCATTGATTTTTCTGAATACATCCACCCATTGTTTTCTTTTCTTAAAAGCAGAAATTTTTAATAATTTTGTATTTGTGCCTTTTTTCAAAAGGTGTCACTTACAGCTCCACCCACCCTTACCATCAATGCAATATTTTGCAATCTAAAGATTAATTGTAAATATTGAATGATATTGTCATTGAGCAATATCTTCATTATCATCATCATCATCGGTGACTAAAAATAGCAACAACAAATAAAGGTACCTGCAAAACTTACTCATAAAACAAAACAACAGTTAAATAAGTATTTTCCCTAAACAAATTCGATTATGAGGAGCTACGAAAGCAGCAAAAGACAAATCTTGCCGACAGCAAATAAAAGAAAAGCCAAGGAAAATTTGTTTCGGAGCTAAATAAAGGTAACACTTTCCCAAACGAAGTAAGTGATTACCAAAGTAATTACCGAACATTACGACAATTTTATAAAGCCGCCACCATCAACGCCAACCGCCGTATACAAATCCCCCAAAAATTGAACACCGTTAGCCATGGTTGATGACGACAAATATTCGGCAATAACCGTGGTGGCTGTGGTGATTTTTAGAAACATTTTTCTTCATTGTTTTGTTGGTTTTTATAAGTTTTTATAATTCACACATACCGACAACAACAATATTTTCTGACTCAGCCATGGATTGTTGTATCGCCGCCGCCAGATGAGTTTTATGAGTTGGGGATTTCTTTTTGGTTGCATTCATTCATCCACAGGTAGAGAGACAGACAACAAACAGTTAGCCTTTGTTATTATTTTTGGCCATGCAGCCTGGCTGCCTTCTTGCTGCCTGGCTGCCTTTTGGTCTTCAATGATTTTTTGGTAAGTATTTGGCTCAAAAGGTTTTATTTTTGGCAATGTGTTTTTTGTTTTCATTTGGTAATGGTTCGGTAATATTCGTTATAGACAGATAATTACAACATCAGTGTAACTGCTCAATTAAAAAGAAAAAAATCAACTGCAAAATATGACAGTAAGTAAAAAACTGCAAAGCAAATGATTGGGCCATGAATTCAATGGGTTATGCTGACCAATACCACTACCAAGGAGTAACATGATTCCGTGATGATGATGGTGGTGCGGATTATGACTTTGTTAACCTAAAGCTTAATCTTTAGGAATTATGACAGTGGTCGTAATAATTGTTTGGCGTATGTGAACAATGCACATTTTCCGGAAATGTATTTTTGTGCAAACCACAAATAGATTAACGGAAGTCGTACAAACCTCAAAAACCCCTAACCTTAAAATAAAAAACAATAAGAACGAGGGTAAAATGAGGGAGAAACAGTCGTAGTAACAATTTTACTAGAATAGTTGTGCAAAATATCTGTAAGGGATACTTTCTGCGAGTAATATAGTTAAAAGCATGAACGAATTTTGTCAAGTGTGCGAGCATAGCACTGAAGTTGGTTAAGCGTCAGAATAGTGCTGAATGTCAGAAATGAATGTGCAAGAAGTGTGTACATGATCTTGCTTATTAGAATACATATGGGGATTTCTGAGTGAAATTGGACACTTTTTTAAATGGCGTTTTTGATTTCCTTTATTTTTTGATGTGTTGATGCTGTTCATCAGCAAAACATTTCAGTATATTTTCAGATTTTTTTTACTAAAGGTCCCAGAGATATCGCGCTTTGAAAAAGTTGAATTCTGTAAAAACTATATGCAAAGAAATATTCATAACTTCTTTAATATTGGTCCAAATAGAATTTTTTATCAGCTATCCAATAAAAAATGGAAAAGATATTTGTCCAGCGGGCTTGGACGTAATTTTCCCGAGTTAATATTAAAAATCAATTTGTATCAATGATTGTACACTTCGATTTTCTTGAAAATTTTCTGTATTAAACTACGATTAATTACAAACATTTTAAGTACTATTTGGTAGTGGAATTCGACTAATTGCTATTTTTTCTTTTTTTCCTTTTCCACCAACAAATAATATGATTGTTGTTTTATTTAGGAATTTATGTTAAGCATTTTAAAAACTGCTTAATTTTTCGATTTCGAAAATTAACGATTATTGTACCCGCCGGACAATAAACTAACTAAACTGATGATCAAATAACTTCAGCTGGGAAATTATATGACTGGACATTCGAGCCAAGTATTCTACCAAATATTCCGAAAGATAAATGTTTCATCGATTTGGAACCAAAGTAGAGTTCCATTGAATAAATGAAAAGTTTCAATAACAATAATGAGTTTCTTCATTATTCCAATGAAATTTCCTCAATTATGCAATGATACTTCTTTATTAATTCAATAAAGTAGTTAGAAGTTACAATTCTATTATTGCCATGAAACTTTCACATTAATACTATAAAACAATAATTAAAGTTATTTTATGAAATTCAATGAAACTTCTTCATTAATGCAATGAAGTCTTACGTTGATTCAAAATCAATGACAAATTTCATTGGTACAACGTAATTTTCGTTCAGTGTATTAAAATGATATTTTCGTCAGAATATGATTATTTAAATACGAAAGAAGGTTTGAATTTGAGATATGCCAAGGCTAAATCTACCGCGGGCACAAAAAAAGGTCATTCAGCAATACTTACTAATGCTGGTAACTAAATGCTAAACCATTCTTATATTCGCAAAATGAAGAAGTTTTTAAGATGTTTAAGATAAATTCTTGGAAAGTAAATTATTCTGCACAGTCGTATATAGAAAAAAACTTTATTGAAAAATTAAAAAAAGTAGTTATTCGAATCGTACTACCAAATAGGACTTAACATTTTTGTAATTAATCATAGCTTAATATAAAAAAAATTTAAAAAATTTAAGAGTACAATCATTGATAAAAATTGATGTTAATATTAAATCGTGAAAATTCAAGCCCACTGAGCAAAATTTTTTCTATTTTTTATTAAATAACTTATAAACAAATAAAAACACAAAACAGTAAAGAAGTTATGAGTATTTCTTTGCATATAGTTTTTACAGAATTAGACTTTTTCAAATCGCGATGTCTCTTCAAACTTTAGTAAAAAAAAAATAAAATATACTAACACGCTATGCTGATGAGCAGTATCACCTCAGCAAAAAATAAAGGAAATCAAAAACCTGATTTTGTAAAATGTCCGATTTCACTCAAATATCCCAACATTCAGGTATTGGTACTCATCGCATCTCAATAAAGAAACCGAAACATTTATCTATCTGGCAAATTGAAGTGATTGAGAATTATTTCCATTTATTTGAGTGGTAAGTCGTTTATAAGGGAAGCAACTATGAAAAGTTCACTCATTCTCCTTTGCCATAGGGCTTACATTGAAGAATTCGAAATACTTATCTGGGAATTTGAAGTGATTAAGAATTATGTATGTCCATTTATATGAGAGCAGGAAGTGTGTTAGACGCAGCACTGACGTCTTAAGTTTAATACACCATATGGTACTATAACTGGGGAAAGGTAATGCGTCTAACACACTTGAAGCTACTTGCACATGCACTAATAAACTCGACTGGAAATACACAGTCGACTGCAGATATTTAGTCGAATGGAGGTATTCATACATACATATGTTCCCACAACATCCCCGAAGGGACAAGAGAGAATTCTCCCATATCAATGGGAGCACGCGGATTCAGGGATTGAACCGCAGACCTTTTGAGTGCAAGTCGGGCGTGCTTACCACTGCACCATGGTATAGGTAAGAGAAAACCCTTGAGAAGTGTATGTGAGGAGCTGGACGTCTGGCGATCATATAAATTGAATCAGGTGTTTACCGCTTTACAAGCAGAAGTGCTAGGTATTGTAAAGGCCCCGGAGCTTACACAAGTCAACATAAGTGTTTTTTAAGGCCGGTAGTGGTGTTTGTCAACATCCAGGCGGCACTCTTGGCACTCCAGCCAGGAAGGCTTTATGTTGAGTACCAGTATACTGTGACATTGTAGGGAATGAAGGTCTCTGTACATAAGTTCACTCGTCGCCTAAATAAATAAAAAAGAAAAAGTGAGAATTGGCGCGACCTTTTTATTTTTTTATTTCAGAAAAGAAGCAAGGCAAGTAAGTCAACATCCAGGCGGCACTCTTGGCACACCAGCCAGGAAGGCTTTATGTTGAGTACCAGTATACTGTGACATTGTTGGGAATGAAGGTCTCTGTACATAAGACTTATCTGACCACTTATATAGAATCATAAAACTTCTTTCTTGCTTCTTCTCATCAAGGCAGATACCAGAATATCAGTAGGGGTCATCACGGAACACTGCTTGTAAAATCCAGAACCTGTTGGTGAGGATGAGGAGGAGACAGAGACAACCAACTTCTTGTCAAAAGTGCCCATGATTCGGCCATAACATAAAAATCGTCATGAAAACTGCTAACCAAATATCATATGACAGTGTTATCATTACCACATAAGCCATGATCTTTGTATTATATATTTGTATACTGGACTATGTAGTAGACACTCTAAGCATAACCAGTATTCAATATTAAGGTCCTATGACTTCCCTTTCTTAAAGTACGCAAAATACGCATTTTTTACAAGATCGGTTGTATGTCTTCTACATTTTTTGATATACATTCACCATAATTATTGCAGAAACTGTTTGTATCGAGCGAATAGCATCTCCTTGATATATTTATGACGAAAAACTCACAAAAAATAGTTGTTTGTATCGGAGAATAACGAAATTCTAGGTAAATTTCGTAAAAAACGATTTTGAGCTATATCTAAAAAATAAGAGCTGATGGAAAAAACCGCGACCGGATTCGAAAACAACTCTCCGATAAAAGTTAGAAACACAAAAAAATTCTGATGAAACAAAAGTAGTGTTGACTAGTGTAATAGTTGCAACTGAATTTTGTATTTTTAAAATAAACGAAAACTCACCGGTCTCCCACTGAGTAGTGAAAATTAACCGTTTCCGATAGGCAAAATGTTTGGCACACGAATACCCAAGAAACGTTTGTGTCTTGTGAACAAGAGATAGACTAATTTTTTGGACTATTACAAATTTCAAACTTTGATTTCTTTCGCTTGATACCAATAAAAATGATCGCACAATGAAGTTAACCAGGAGCCATTGAAAAACAATATTTGAGCCTGAGGTGAGGTGAACAGGCTCACCATAATCGTAACGTGTGATTTGTTAAGTGATTTTGCGCTTTGAAGAAAACAAAAGCAGCGGGTAACCAAAACTCCAACGAGGATGAAACAAACAAGTCTTCAGCATTGCATTTTGACCGGAAACTTTTTTGGGCAGAACCATACATTTTATCATAATCATTGTCGAAATGCCATAAATCAAATTAAAAAAAATTATACGAACGGCCAAAAAGAGAATGAAAGTGGAATCTAAATGGAAGTTCAATCGTACTACTATGCAAGTTAGATTGTTGCTTTTAAGCAGGGCTTTGGAGTCGAGGTAAAAATTAGGCGACTCTGACTCGAGGCCATTTTTTTTCACGACTCCGACTCTGGAGTCTACTCCCAAAAAGACAAAATTGCAGTAAAAGGATTTTTGAATAAGGGATCCCTCTCGATCTGTTAAAAGATTATTTATAGGTAAATACATGTTTTTACTCTGTGGTACGTAAACCCAGAATGTGTGTTTTGTATTTGTTTAGATTTTTCTACTTGTCTCCTTCAGTACATGTAAACTGTTTACAGAGAGATATGTATGTATGCCAATATAAGACAGGGCCTCCCTTGTGCTCTTTATTCACTCTCACAACCTATACATTGATGTATGCGCTTAACTAGAAGAGTTACCACTGATCTATCAAATAAAAAGGTAAATTTAACCCAACATATTGTTCTGCATCAACATATCAAAAAAAAAAAAAAAAAGATTAGAAATAATTATCTCAAAAATAGGAAATGCATTTGGAGTCGGAGCCGAGCTTTTTTTACGACTCCGACTCCAGCAAAATTTGCTAGACTCCGACTCCGACTCCAAAGCCCTGGTCACCAGGAATGGGGGAACAACATTTCCCATCTTCTGTTTCCCAAAATGCTGACAATTTTAAGTTCACATGATGGAAAAATATGACATCAGGTGGTATTTTGCTCGTTTTATCATTGATTGATTGTTTTATTCAAAGGAATTAATTGTGTTCGGTAAGGCCTTCTGTGGCCTTCCAATCCAATTGATTTGGTTATGCGGGTTCAGAGATGACGTTTTTTTTAGGTTTTCGATATGAATAGGGAAAGGAGATATATTTTATATATTTATAGGAGATTGTAATCTAAAATTGAGGTCCAAGTATTGGAATCCGCCATATTGATTGCTAGACTCCGACTCCAAAGCCCTGCTTTTAAGAATTTTTATGTCTACTCTAAACTACTACAACCGAATCGATTATCCCTAAACCTCCATTGTGCGGGAAAGGAAAACACATATTTTTTTGTTTATTTTACACCGATTAACCGTGAAAGAAAATCTTTATGATTCGGGATTATAATTCATCGGACCAAATTTCAATGAACAAAAATAATGCACAAATGAATTATTTCACAACAGTTTTACTCCTTTAAACTTTACATTTAATTCATAATTGCTCTTATTTACAAATATTTGCAGGAATGCATATTTTTTATTTAAAATATATGCGCAATGTATTACTCCATTATCCGGGAAAATCGATTATCCGTAATGCCTCGAGGTCCGACTGTATTTTAGTTTCTTTTAAATAGGACATAAAATTAAAAATTTTTTCTCCCAAAACATATGGTCAGAGGAAACATATTTTGGAAACATGCAAATATGGTTGCAGAAAAAATATTTTGGGAGCTTATTAGATATTATGACATATATTGCAAGCACATATTTTGTGTGTCAAAGGCGACAATATGTATTTCTATATAGTTGCAATACAAAAAAATATATGATTCCATTGGCCATATTCCTTGCCTGTTTGTAGGTCCATGTGGAAATAAAAAAGAAAATGCTTTTCAAAAGGTGTAAATTCACTAAATAAAATAACTATTTTATTATTATAAGCTACCATTATTCGCTATAGTACCGGGCCGAAATATTTCAGCTTGTTAAAATTCAAATACATACTTTGTATTATCGAATGTGTCATTGGTTAAAATTCGTAGTGGTTTGGGAAAGAAGTGATAATGTTGTTAAGGAAATAAACGATTGTGAATGTAAAATGAGATGAAAAACAACACAAAGCAATTTTGTTCAAGTAGCCCCCCCATTGAAGTTAAAATATAGTCTCCAAATCATATGAATTGGTTGTGCCACTGCGCTATGTAGCACAAAAGCTAAGCAATTACCGGCACATGCCTAACTCTTTTTTTTTGCCAAGGTATGCTGCATACAGCGGCGCATTAATCCAAAAAAGTAGTACTACGTTTTGGATTAGTGATAGTTGTTGCGCTTATTGGTCGAGCGCGCAAACTAAGAAGCTAAAGCCATTTAGGCAATAACGACCAGTTGCAACAAAATATGAATCTCTATTTGTTGCCTTGCCAGCCTGGTTGTGGCTCATTGTTAAAATTTCAATGCATCTATAGCATCATTGTTTGTTTGTTTTTTTTTCTACTTTATTGTCTAGCATTTATTTGCTGCAACAAAAATGATAAATTATTATATTTCGCCATTTGGAAATGAAGTTGCAATTGTATTTGTCTTTAACACAAAACTTATCGAAATGATATAGGGGAGTCAAACGTTAAACAAACAACAAAATAATCGATTTATTGTTTGAAACTGAAATGTAGGAAATTTGAGAAAAATTAACAAATTTGTTAATATTAATTCAACGCTCGGATAGCCGCGCCAAAGGAATGACATCAAGAGTACACACGGCCCAAAAAAAATCGGCACACGTGACCGGAAACACGGCATTTTTGAGAAGGCACGGCACGAACTACTCACCTCACGCGCCCGTCTCTACTACCAATTGCTATCAGAAAATAAGCTTGAAACCATTTCAAAGAAGTTTAAAAAATCTCGTTAGGGTAAATTAATTGGTATATCTTTGGTAAAATCTTGCTAATTTGAATCAGATTTCTTTTTCATTGCGTATAAAATCTCTTTTGCTCCCTTTATCATTTAACAATGGAATTAAAATGAAATTAAACGATTCATTAAATGGGGAAAAAAAGCTAGATCAATGCCATAAGAGATCTTTTGTGAAATATTCAAGAAATACCCACAAACAACTAACGTCTGCCATAATGCGGATAACGTGATTGGAATCATGCATTGCGGATGCTCCATTAGATTCGCATTTTGCTTACTTCGTCGTCAAAGGCAAACCCACCAAGCGAACATAGAAGCTAATTGTATTCGTGTCTCTGAACATTCTGATGTGGTGGTTATGGCCTAATTAAATGGATAATGCGGTTAAAGTGTTAAATGTCACAATAACAATAATAATTATATTCTCATACATACATACACCGAAATAAAGCAGCCAAACAGCGAAGCCGGCTTCTCCAAGAAAAAAAGTTGTGGCGAAAATAAAGTATACTTTTTTGGCTGCGAGAAGAAGCTTCAAGAAAATAAACAAATCTACAACAAGCATTAACAAATGATAGAAGATGAGGAAGAAAAAGAAAGGAAAAAAAGCAAACAAACTACTGGCAAACTAGAAACTTTCACCGAATTGTTGTTAGGAAGGAACATTATGTGAAACCCCCAAAACTCCCTCTTCTCCCGCCGTTCGAGTAAAGAACGACGACGCATGGAACATGAAACTCAACGCAACTTTTTAATGCTGTCATTTAAAAAAAGAGAAATACATACATAGCTTCCAGCAGAAATACGAGAGAAAAAAAGCAATAATCATAACCTCGTTTAACAGAATGAAAAACGATCCGGAATACAGCACACAATTTGTTTAATATCTAATGTGTTTTTGGTTGAATATGAAACGACGACTGAGGAGTGTTTGTTTAATTATCGAGTTTAAATGAGCGAGTGAATGAATGGATGGGTGAATGAAAGAAAGATGCGTGCATGCGCTCTGGGCTAGAATAAATGATGACAAGCTTAAATGACTTGGGTTTCCTTTGAATAAGCGTATAACCGTTAACAGCTATAGGTCTGCACTAATTGTAATATTAGCCTGCGAGGCAAAGGGATTCGAACCGCTGCACATTGGTCGAAACCACAGATCTAGCGGCACGAAAGTAAAAAAAAATCAAACTATAAAATTGGGAAAAATTTTCCATTGCACTGGTTACACGCTCTCTGCTACAGCACACAATTTGTTTAATATTTAATGTGTTTTTGGTTGAATATGACACGACGGCTGAGGAGTGTTTGTTTAATTGTCGAGTTTAAATGAGCAAGTGAATGAATGGATGGGTGAATGAAAGAAAGATGCGTGTATGCGCTCTGGGCTAGAATAAATGATGACAAGCTTAAATGACTTGGGTTTCCTTTGAATAAGCGTATAACCATTAACAGCTATAGGTCTGCACTAATTGTAATATTAGCCTGCGAGGCAAAGGGATTCGAACTGGACCGTTGATAAAAAATTAGTTTTTATTATTTTTTTATTTTTCTTCCAAGGCATGTTATAAATATTGAAGAGCGAGTTGTTCGAGGTGTTCTACATAAAGTATTTTTAGAAAAAACTCAAGAAATCAACTTGCAGCAATTTTTATTCATTAATTGAAGAACAACTACACCTCTAATACAGACAAAGGCCTTAAGTCCAATTTTCAAGAAAACCGAGATTTAGTTACAGCATAATAGCATAAGAAATGCCTATTATATCGTATTTAGCGTTCTATTTTGCAGTTTTAGGAAAGTGTAGACAAATCTCTTAAGTCCACAGCCAGATCCACATTTTTAAAGACAACTATCGGGCCAATGTGTGAAAGTAGGTGATGAACATTTAGAGTTATAGCACAATTTGCACAAAGGATTCCACCTTTTAAGTTAATGATAGTACGATCCGATCGTAATTTAAGGAGTTACCACTACATATAACTTTCGAAAAAAAAATCGAACAAATATAGGCTTATTTTGAAGAACAGGTAGCATACAGTATTTCCCATGAAATTCAAGTCGATCAGAGCAAAATTGGCTGAGATATGACCGTTCAATGTTAAGAGCCCATTGTGTTTTGGGTTTAGAAGTCGGTGCCACCGACCTACACATATTTTGTTGAGCTTTTTCCCCGATTTTTGGACAATTTTTTTCGTTAAAATTGAAATTTTTACTCTGACAGTTCACACTTTTTTAAATACATTTTAAAATACTTTTTCGTTTAAAGACATTATTATTAGTTCTTAAAACAACCACAAACACATACGAAGATCGACCCATTCGTTTTCGAGCTATCTGCCGCTGGCACCGAAAAACCCTTTTACAAAAAAAGTTTTTCTCAGGTAGCCATTTACCACACAACTATGCAATATTTTTCAACAACATTCAAAAACTAGTATAAGATGTTCTCTTTCAGATGAAAGAAAAACTACTTAAAAATATTGGTAGTTTCTTTGAGAAAAAAATCATAAGTTTTTTGGTCCCAATAAAATGGCAAATTATTCTATTGGCTTATGTGGCGTATGATTAGTGTCACAACTCATACGCCATATAAACCGTAAACGATTGTTAGAAATATAAATTACTTAAATAAATACCACGATTATACAACGTAGAAATGTCCCCAACAACGTGTCCTTAAACGACGAGTCCTTAAACTGTACTCTCTCCAAGCTTTGTTTGGGAGGTATAAAAAAAAGGGTGGTCTCATGTAGTCAATATTCAGGAATTGTCCGAGTCTATAAGAAATAATACGTTTGGACCAAATCGGTTTCTCCCTTTGAGGATTGTCTTAGGTGCTACTCAGTTTAGCTGGTGCCGGCAGGCTATTTTGGAGCTTTTTGGCCATTACCTCCGGAAGTATGGACAAGTCCCAGTGCCCGCAAAAGAACTTGTTGCAAAAAAGGGGGATACACGAAGGAGTATACAGATTTAGTTCATATTCAAAACTGATCTATGCCTGGAAGTAATATTACGATGTGCAAAGTATGGGTCTACTCGGTTACTGCCTTCGACAGTTATCGTGCCCACCATTTTAGCGAAATGTTTTGAACTTTTGTGGAGATGTACCTGTAGAAGTGGACCGATATGGTTCATCTTGGAACTTAAACTATGTTTGGACAAAATATTACGAAGGCCAATGTTTGGACCAAATCGGTCCGTGTGCTCCAGTCACTACACATGGTGCCATAGGGGGTTTTACACCTTTCGGGACATTTTCTCAAGAAATATGGACTTGCCCCTGAACAAAAACTTGTGCCGTCGTAATGTGACAGCGAATACAAGTTGCTGCAACAAAAACCAAAGCGATTTTAGAGCAGTTCTTAAACTGCAATTTTCATAAATTTTGTGTGAGAGGTACCCGAAGGAGTGGTCCGACATAGTCCATATTTGAAAATTATTATAAACATTACGGTATGCAAAGCATGGACCAAATCGGTTACTGCCTTCGAGAGTTATCGTGCACTCCATTATAGCGAAAAGTTTTAATCTTTAATGGGGAAGGTACCCGAAGGAGAGGATCAATATGGCCCATCTTTGAACTTAAACTAAGTTTAGATATAATATTACGAAAGCCAAATTTTGAAACAAATCGGTTGATCCGTTCGAGAATTAACGTCCGCTCTAGCCAGCCAGACTGACGGACATTGCTAAATCGACTCAAAATTGTCTGAAACGGATTTCGTCCAAACATACTTGGGGTCTAAAACCGCAATTTCGATGAGGCACATTTTGGCCGTATGAAATGAACTTCTTATCTTGCCGCAGTGCTGCGAAATAGTCACTGATGTGACAAAAAACATTGCATCATTGAGTGCTTAAAATTCTTACCAAATCCCACAGTTATGGGAGGTACAGAAGAATGCCATACACACACTCACCTACAAAACCATAGATGATAATTTGTTTCACCAAATGACTACAGCACAAAAATTGCCTTCAGCTTAGAACCTACATTCAACCATTTATGCATCCACCTCTATGTAATTTTGTGCGTTATTTTTCTTTTTTCTATTCTTTTTTTCAGCTGGAAATTGTCTTTCTTTTCATGACAAGGCGAACGAACGAACGTGTGTGCCATTTTCCTAATGTCACTCAAGAGAGAACAAATAGCTTGTCGTTTATCGGTCAAATAGAAGGCCAAGAAAAAACAAAACAAACACACATACAATTATTGTACTCAACACAAATTCTGTCACACTGTGACATATAGTCTTGTCTCCTCTAGGTTAGATATAATTTTGCCAACATCATTCTGCAACACACCAACAAAGTTGCCTACCTACCTTTCTTTCCCTTGTTAAAATTTTAATAGTTTCCATTGCAAAGTAAACAAATAAATTAGACTAGTAAACACCAACAACAAACAGTAAAAACAATTTAAAAAACCTTAATCCATTTTAATGATGTGTAGTAGTCGTAGTACATTGAGGCAGTCAGTGTTCTCATGTTACCACATAGAAGTTGGGGCCTCTGGCATAAGTTTGTTTTGAAAATAAAGGGGTAAGTTGCAGTAAAATGTTCCCAGAAAATAATTTCATAAACTTATGTTGGTCAAAGAAAAAGATTCTATTTTTTCCAACTCTTTGCAATAATATTAATCAGGGTGCACTCATTGATATGAGAGAAGAGGGAGTCTTCGGAGATGTTTCTAGGAAGATATGTTGCAAGGCCAGTATAAAAGATTTCATTTATTTTAAAAATGAAAATTATTAATATTAATAAAAAATCAAAATTGAATTAATTGAATTTTATTTTTAATTTTTTTCTCCAAGATCCTAAAGCTTTCAAAAATCCAAGAGTTTTTCTTCTATTAGATATTCCAAAAAGTCAAACTTTCTTCTTATTTAAACCTGCCTTACCTCGTCTTTCTTATAGTTTCCTAAAAGCCAACAATAATTTCATTTGAAGAAAAGTCAATTCAGTAGACGACCGACCTACACACCTAAATTATTTCTCTTTATTTCTTTCACTTATCTATTCGCCTTAACGTTTTCGTGTAATCGTGCAAGCAGTAATTTTCTTTTTTTATTTAATTTAATGTAAATAAATAAATTGGTTCAACCTTAGAAGCTCGTAAAAATATGTCTTGTACATCAAATGTCGTGAAGAACAATACAGGGTGGGTGATTCATCACTTTTCAATTGAGCGGAGATGCAGAAATATAAAGAAATGCAAAAGATAAAAATATAATAAAAAGTAGATCATAATTGTCAAAGGAAATTTATGTGCTTTGAATTGATATGAAATTTCGAGTGTTTTTAAAAGATTTATAATTGAGTTAGTAAAAAATAATACTCCTCTAAACAAATAATAAAAGCTACATTGTAAACGGTGTTGAGGTCTAATTTCACTAATACAACATGGTTATAAATCAGTGCCGTCCAGAATAATACAATCAAAATAAAACTTAAAACTCAAAGTTTTTGTACCTGAACAAACCTTTGTGGGTTTATCAAACAATAAATTGTTTAATTAAACTATCATTATTAATAGATTAGTTGTAATTAGAATGCATTGCATTATCAAGAATGCAGGCTATTTCCTCCTCCTTAAAAAATGTAATTTTAATTTTATACATAAATATTTTATGACAATGTAAAAAAATGCGAATTAATCTATTAGCTTATGTGGCATATGATTAGTGTCACAACTCATACACCATATAAGACATAAACGATTGTTAGAAATAAAGCTTCGTTCCCGTACTTTTTAATAGTAAAACTCGTAAAAGAGAGAACAGTAAAAAATTGTTCTCACACAAAAGTTTTTTGAAAAGTTCGGGAACGGAAAAATGAAAAATACGTCAAAAAAATTGGAACAAATGTCAAAGTCGGCATAGCAGCAAATCAGAGAATCGATTTTTCCTGGTGAAAACTCTGTATCTTTTGAACGAATAGAGACGATTTCATAATTTTGTTCGACAGATAACATATTCAGCTTTCCGATGCATTAATAACAAAAACAAATATTTTTTTTTTAATTTTGCATCAAAATATGAGTGTTTTTGAGCTTTTCAAATGTTCTAACTACTTAAAAAAGTCAAACACCGATAAACAAACCATAAAATGTATTTTTTGAAATTTTGCCTGTAAGGGCGAAGATCATTTTTAATGATTTTTTATTAATTTTCTCGTTTAGAGTTAAGCTTGATGATCGGAAATTATTTGCAAGTGAAAAAGGAAAGCCAAGGACTCGAACCCACATAGTCACCAAATTACGTTACCTGGTTTCATTGGTGGTAAAGCAAATCTTCGGACGTATCGACTATGTAATGGCTTCTCTGTCCTAGAACTTATCGTTTTTCAAATTCAAAGCCAAAACTCATAACTTCAAAGGCAGCGCAAAAAAAGCGTTTGTCGTGAAGAAAATACATTTATGTAGCCAAGTATCCGCGTAAATGTACAAAACACATTTGCATTTGAAAAACGATAAGTTCTAGGACAGAGAAGCCATTACAAAGTCGATACGTCTATAGGGGTTTTTCGAATTTTTGGGCCAGTTTCTCAGAAGTATGGATTGGCCCCCTAAAAAATATACGGTAGTAATTAGGGCCCGTAATGCACAACAAGTTTAAAAAGCGATCGCAGGCGAGTCCCTAAAATGCGCTCTTTGCAAACATTGTGTGGGATGTACCCGAAAGAGTGGTCCGATGTAGTCGATATTCGGACATAATCCGAGTTTGCAAGAAATAATACAATGTTCAACGTTTGGACCAAATCGGTTTCTCCTTTCGAGGGTTATCTAACGTACTACCCAGTTTTTTTTTTAACTTTTGGCCCTCATCTCAGGAAGTATGAACATTAGGGTTATGACTTTTTGACCTTTTTCTCAAAAATTATTTTCTGTAGCGAGAATAAATGAACTGTTACTTATTATTGCCAAAAATAACAATTATTGCATTTAATTATTAAAAAAGATCACGCACAAAACACTTTGAAAAAAAATTGAAAAATACTATGAAATAAAAAAAATTAATTATGGATTAATCGAGCTAACATGGCCTAAGGAGTTTTGTATTGAAAAATGAATTCTAGCGTTATACCACAACACACATTCAACCAATTACCCTACGGACCGTTTCGCTTGGTGGTTGCCAAAGCTCGTCAGGGGTATTTTGAATGTTAATTGATGGCTAGAAGACAAAGGCTGATTTTGATACCTTCTATTTATACAAACATTTTTACAAATGTGTAGATATGAAGTATTTTTCTTTATCAAGTCACCCTAGTGTCTTGTCTAGAAATCAATTTCTCAATACATACACACGTACAATCAAAGGGGGTTTTCCTTTATGAATTGCAATGCCTACTTTTTCAGTAGTTATGATGATAGATTGGCTGTGGCCAAAATTATTATTTCCAATGATCTTTTGCCTATTTATAACTAACATAAATTTCATTCCATTTAAATATTGAAAAAGGTTACGCACACAAACCACTTTCAATTGGTATGATATATGGAGTAAAGTTATTTTGTGATATAAAATGATATATACGTAATGATATGGCGATAAAATTGGCGAGAAACAAAAGCTTATGCCATTTTGGTTATGCGCGTGGCTTTAGAGCTTGTGCATAAAGTGACTCCAATTTTTTTAAAAAAGCTCAAATATAAAACTTAAAAAGCTTTTTGTGCATGAGCTTTATTTATCGAATATAATTAATTTTGTATCTAATCTTAGGTAAAAGCTCATCAAAATATGCTACAGGGATACGAGGTTGTAAAATAGTCATAACCCTAATGTACAACGTTTGGACCAAATCGGTTTCTCCATTCGAGGGTTATCTTAAGTACTGCCCAGTTTAATTGTTGCTGGCCTTTTCGGAGTTTTTGGGACATTATCCCAGGAAGTATGGACTTGGCACCGAAAAAATTGCACTGCTGTAAAAGGCGCAGCAAGAAGAACTTGTTGAAAAAAATTTTAAAACGATTCGAGACGAGTTGTTATAGCGTACTTTTTCCAATTTTTTTCATATTCAAACCTGATCTATGACTGGACGTAATCCACATCATATCCACCATATGGTGATTAGGATGACCCTCATGGTAACACCCGAGCAAGTACTGCAACGAAATCATGCCATTGTGTTGCTGTACTGGAAGAATCTTATGTAGACGATCCACTGAAGACGTGAGGAGGCACCCTCTTACAGTTCTCAGGGCGGCATTCTGACATTTTGAAATTTTTTTTTTCATCGCGTTGCACTTATATTCCTGCGCCAAACTGGCGTCGCATAGCTTACCACAGACCGACCTATCGCGTTATATGTGGTCAACTAGGAGCTTGAGGATCTTGTTCCAAAGCGGCACAGCATTATAATACACGGCATTTACACTATATATTGGTGAGTATTATTCAAGCCTGACTGTTCATCTAGAGACTCCCCTTTTATATCTATGGACCTCTGTCTGTCTTTAAATCATGAGCATCTCTCCTAAAGTGACTTCTGGGTGGGAAAAACCTCTCCACAAGATTGTGGAAGTGATGTTCATGACGATAAAACCCAGAAGGTACTGCATTGACAACATCACATTGTGCTGATAAACCAGGGAATCTTAAAATCTTCACATGAAAATGGTCTACTGATCTCATAAGGATTCTGACAGGCACCGCATAGCTTACCGCAGGACGGCATTTGCTTTATAAGAGGTCGACAAAGATTTTTTTTCAGCACCCATGCAATCAACTTGAGGACTTGTTTTTACTTTTGGAGAGTTACTCTATTGCGACGCTTGACCTTAAAATGCGCCATAGAACACCTCAGGACGATTTTTGCTTTATAAGAGGCCAACAAAGTTTTTTTTTTAGTTTGCCACCTACTTGAGGACTTGTTCCTTCTTTTGGAGGTTTTCTCTATTGCGATGCTTAACTTTAAACTAGAGCTGGTAACAATCTATAGTCGGACTACCGTTTTGTGACTGTAGGGTTTTTGATAAACTACGGACCCATATAACAACTCATATGTCTTTTCCGAATAATAAAATCACGACGACCAGGAATAACTGAACAATTCAACACAATCCGAGAAGAAGCCATAAACTGTTTTTTAAACTTTTATGGTGGAAACCCCTGAAGATATGGATTGACGTAAACTATCATCGAACTTGATCTATGTTTAGAAGCTATAGTGCGGTGTACAAAGTTTGGATTAAGGTTTTTAGAGATTATTGTATATTATATTATATATATATTATTTATTTAAGGTTTTATGTTATCTCAGGATCCCCAAGAACTTTTATGGGAAAGGTACCACAAGAAGTTGACCGATATAGCCAATCTTTGATCACCTTTAGACCAAATCGATTACTACATTCAAGAGTCATGCAGGGCATCAGCCAGGCAGACTGACGGTCATAAATAAAACATTTCGAAAATTTCTGAAACTAATTCGAACTTTCCAAATGTGGGGGTTAAATTTATTCTTTTGATGAGGCAGATGTTTGACCGCATCAAAGTGTATACCCCATATAAGGCTGAGGGTATACTGCATAGAAGCACCGATGTACAGAATCGTCCCCCTTTTGCAATTTAATATATTTTCAGTTTAAGCGTTTTTTTTTTTTGTCAACTCGAAACGAGAAAAATGATAAATTAATAATTAATTGGTTTCTATGGCTTTCAAAAAGCTACCGTATGACCTAATTAGGCTACCTAGAGGCAAGCAACATAAATAATTGCTTCTAACGAGTTTCAAAAAATAGCGGGTGTCAGTGTTCGGTGTTTAAAATGACAACAACAAGCGGTCAACATGACATTAACCTGGAAATGTAATTTTAAAAGAAATTAAAAATCATTAAAATAATTCGAGGGGATACATTTCCCAAACAGAAAACAGCACCCTTTGTTTGTCATGCATTTATTTTTTATTTTTTGTTTTGTTTTATAATTTAACAAATGTAAGCAATTATTTCGATATTAAGTTTAATGAACCTACCAAAAAAAAATATAACGACAAATCCCCACACAAACGATGAAATGATGATGACCTCATTCCGTTGTCTAAATTATGGTCTAAAAGAGAGGTTATTAGATAAAGATAAGCATTTTTTAATCTTAGAATGATAAAAAAGGGAAACAGAGAATAATAATGAACAGCTTCCGAAAAACTAACATAGACTTGTAAGCTTAAATTGATGATACCCGCAGTTTGTTATATTTATGGCTTACCACGCAATAGCATCGGAGATTTGTTCTTTTTCAATTTGCGGCTTACCTGGAAAGAAAAAATAAAAAATAAAGGTATTAACAAAATTTTAATAATTCTAAAAAAAATTATTTCTACAAATATAATTATTAATTAATTAATAATTATTAACAATAGCAGGAAATGATTTCGAAACTTGGAGTTCTAAATGTGTTATACTCAAAACTAATATTGATAAAATATTTTGTCAATTCTCACCAAGCTCAGAGCATGGAAGATCCTACAAGTTTATTCCAGCACATAACAGAATGCCTCTGAGGATTGAAATAAAAAACACAGAGAAAACACAAAAGAATTATAACAAATAATTTTTAAAAATATTTTCATCTTTTAGTCATTTTCCTCAATGAATGTATTACACGGTGCTCTTGAAACAACTTTTAATGGAAGGTGATTACACCTGGGAAGTTTTTGCGGATTCTGAAACCACAATGTTCATAGATGAGAAAAATCAAAAAACAAAAAAGAAATCGCCGGGGCGCCTTTTAAATAAATCGCCATTCAAGTTGACATTTTTATGGGTTTTATATGTTTTCACGATTTTGCTTGGAAACTGCAAGTTCTATCGAAATGGGACTAAAGAAAATATTGTAACTATGAAAATTCTCTACAAGATTGACCTTTATGATATTGTCGTAGGTTTTACCATTTTTGAGATATAGAAGTTCAAAGTGGGACTATTCACTGACTGTATCGTCTCCTCATCAATGACTACAATTTCTCAAATTATACTTATATATCTCGAAAATGGTACAACCTAGGAAAAAATTACGAAAGCCAATCTTGTCTAGAATTTTCACAGCTATAAGATTTTCTCTAGTCCCATTTCGATGCGACTTACCGTTTTTAACCCACTTAGCTCCGAGAATTTTTTTCGCGAGAAAAATTGAAATTATTTATGAAAATTATATTTTTGAGACTTTTTAAGCATTTTTTAACAAAGAACTTTTTTCTCTGAAACGTATAGTTTTCCTGCACTCGTTCCTTCTTTTAAAAGTGCCAAAAACTTTGGAGGTTAATATAAACCAATCCCTTGGTTTTTGATTGAGAAACTACTCTTACTATATTCCTAACAAATCCCTGACTTTATATGATTCTAACATTTATGATTAATTTATCGCAATTTATCGCATATTTAAATTTTTCATCAAAAGGTGGAAAATACAAAAAAAAAAAATAGATTTTTTAATAGCTTAGGCCAATTGCGTGGAAATGCATAGGTCAAATGAAGCTTTATAATTGTGAAATGACATATAACAGACAATACTATAACAAAATGCAAAAAAAACCACAAAAATATTCGAAAAAACAGAGTTTTGCGTCAATTTTTGCAACCATTTTTCGTGGAGTTTCAACGACCAGTGGCTTTATATCGGTTAAACAAATCGTGAAAACCCAAGAAAAAAACTTGAAAATGTGACCTGAACTTCTATGTATCAAAAATTGTAAAGCTAGGAACAAATCATAAACGTCAGTCCTCTAGAGAATTTTCACAGCTACAACATTTTCTTTAACCCCACTTGGATAAGAAAAATCGCAAAAACCTAAAATAAACGTAAAAATGTGAACTTTGACCGCGATTTATTTAAAAATCCCTCCAGCGATTTTTTCCTGTTTTTGGATTTTTCTCATCTATGAACATTACTGTTTCAAAATCCGCAAAAACTTGCCAGGTGTAAGCGGTTTTCCCTTGAAGTTAGTTAAGGTGCACCATGTATGACATTGTTTTATAAGGAAGCGATACAGTCAATGCATTGTCCAAATTTCAACTCCTATATCTCAATAACGGTAAAACCTACGAAAATATCGTAAAGGTCAATCTTGTAGAGAATTTTCATAGCTACAATATTTTCTTCTGTTCCATTTCGATAGAACTTGCGGTTTCCAAGCAAAATCGTGAAAACCTAAAAAACCCCTAAAAAATTTATCTTGAATCGCGATTTATTCAAAAAGCGCTCCGGCGATTTTTTTTTGTTTTTTTTAATTTTTCTTATCTATGAACATTGTAGTTTCAGAATCCACAAAAACTTCCCAGGTGTAAGCACCTTCCATTTAAAATTGGTTCAAGAGCACCGTGATTACGTACATATGTAGTTTTGAAAAGCTTTTAGCCAAATGTAACCGCACTGACAGCTGACAACAAAAATCATTGGCCTGCCACCCTAGATAAAGTTCGATGATAACGCAGCATTACTAATTCAATTGGTTAAAGAAAAAAATGAAAGGGCAGACCGCCCATCTGTGTGATAGAGACTCAATATGGAGAAAATGGCATATTTTTTCCTTTCATAAATTTATTAACATAATTTTTGTTGTTGTTTTGTTTTTTGTTGTTGTTACTTTTTTCAAATATTTGATGTGTTCAATGGAAATCAATGCAAAGCGATGTGTATGTAGTTCATATTTCATACTTCCGTTTTTGTGCAATCTCATAATAGCAACAACAGCAACAACTACAAAGGATGATTGGATGGATGGTTAACCTAAATAACAGCAACAGTGCCAACCTTACAATGCAAAACTAGCACGTCTTATTTACTAACTGCTTAGTCAGTGAGCGAGTGAGTGCTTGGCTTTTCTTGGAGCCGCCGCCACCGCCATATGCAGCTGATTGAAGTGGTGGCTTTGGCAGGCTGGCGACTAGTCAATTCGTAGGCACCGCAATTTTAATGGTTACAAAAACAACAACAACTTCACATACATCATTACATAATTAGTGTTAACACCCCAGCAAACCAAATGTCTGATATCCGACACGTCTGAACAATTTCGGAAGCAAAGTCGTTCAGATTTCGTTCCGATTTCTAAACGATTTTTCGGAGAGGAAATAGTTCAGATTTTGTGCCGATTTCGTTCAGATTTCGGAACGAATATCGGATAGAAATTTCCTTTCCGAATTTCCCAAGGATTTTCTTCAGATTTCGTTACGAAATCGGACCGAAATCGATCCGATGTCGCTCCGACATTTCGTTCCGAAATTATGTCAACCATTTCATACAACTTTCGTTAAGATATCGTTACGATTTCGGATCAGATATCGGACGTATCATCCGAATTTTGTTCCGATTTCGTTACGATGTCGGTACGATTGGTTTGCTGGGACTTTTTTTCGCCCCAACAATGCTCGTGTTCATATCGACGATCAAAGCGACATGAAGTGCGTCGAATAAAAGTAAATTGAGCTGGGATCAGTTTGCGAACAAATAAAAATTAACCAAAAACATAAGCCAGCCAGCAGTCCACCACACACCGCAAGCCAAAGAAAATCTTAACCTAAATTTATGGATGACTGTACGAGTATTATGTTTCGAATGCGTTGGAAAAGGCAACCAAAAACAACAACAACAATATTAATTACAATTGAAAATAGTAATTTCAATCCGTATTGCTAAGAGGAACAAAAACCTAACGAATCGAAATTCCTTGGCTATAAATAGTAAGGAAAAACAATTTGTAATTGAGTTTTATTGGAGGGTATTGAAAATTCACACCTATCGAAATATTACTGAATAATGCAAATGTCATGTTCAATAATACATTATGAGGGTTTCTCTAGGTTGACGGTAAAAGAGAACAGTTGTGCTGATACTGGAAGTACCACTTATTAGGCAATGGTGTTTAGCCACGACCACTCCGAAAAATTAGGACTTAAAAGCCCTAGGCTAGGCTTTATTCCTCTATGACCTTATGACCTAATAATATGTCATAAGTTACGATTTACTTAAAAGATCTGTTCATTTATCATTTTTAATAGAAATAAAAACACTTCTCATATTTTGGGTTCCTACAACATATAACTTATGTATGTATATTGTTCAATAATTAATCATTAATATAAATTAACATAGCTAACTGTACATACATATTTTTTATGACCGCTCGTTTACATGGTTAAGTGAAATCTTTCGAGCAAAAGAAGGGGTAGTCTATCTCACTACTATGTCGATGATTTATTGATATGCAAATGGGAGGTGTTTAAAGTCAATATTTCATCATTTATAACAAATTGTAAGCGATTTAAGGTAATATCCATCAATGTTTATACAAATAAATAACAAATTCCCAAAGGTTTTAATTTTATGGTAAATTAACCAAGTTTTAACCTACGGATTATACTCCATGGCTCCACGATACCTCTCCACAAATTGAAAATTAAAATGAAATTAATTTTAATAATTTACCTATTAAATTCAGAACGGG
Organism: Musca autumnalis; assembly: GCF_047663935.1. NCBI lineage: Eukaryota > Metazoa > Arthropoda > Insecta > Diptera > Muscidae > Musca > Musca autumnalis. The sequence goes on from NW_027411644.1 coordinate 153,120,010, forward strand.
AATGAGAGACCTTAATTCGAAACAAAATTAACAACAATAGTAGGCAACAAAATTGACAGCAGCTGTTGTTGGCTGGCTGCTGCATATTCGTTGTTGATTGCCATAATGATAATAATTATTTTATTTTATTATAATAGTTGTTATTGTGTTTCCCAAATTTACCAAAGAAAAACACAAAAATCGAATTTAATAGAATTACATCATCATAGCAACAACAACAACAAGAGCAGCAACCAGCAGTAACCTAAGTTGGTTGGTTAGCTGACAGCATTGTATTTTATGGAATCATATTAAATTTATTACATGTTGTAATTAATCTCGACATGTAGTACATACAAATAAATGTATGTACGATATGTAAGTATGTATGTAATTATGCAGCACCATGTTTGTTGGGTCTAATGATGTCTGGCTATTTGGCTTGCATTTTTTCGTGTTGGAGCGTTATGCGTTATTGCACAATAACCATAACTGCTACACACAATTTTTAATCAATCCATATTATGTTTTTGTTGTTGTAATACCTCTGGCCAACAAAAAGGAAATCACGGTTTTGGACATGCCGTATGAATGATGACCTAGGAAATTGATGAATGCTTCGTTAATAATGACAATAAATCAACATAATTTGAACACATTAAAGGTTTAATGTGTCAGACAGTTTTTGGTGTTTTGGACTTGTCTTCAGGAAATCATAAAGTTAAGACGTTCCATAATTTCAAGGAATTTTATACTATGGGCCAACAACCAAATCCAAATACACTTCATCTCTCGTTACGCTTATAATACCATATCAGCCTCGAAGATGCACCCATTCTCTACCTCACCGATATTGAAATGTGGTGACACGAACCACGAAAGAGTTCGGTGCAGGCATACCGGGATATATATATTGTTGCTTCCATTGCGAAAAATACACTAACACAAATATATAATTATTGTTAAGGTGACGGTCCCTAATCGAAGATATCTCCAAATGAATCCGGTGCATAGAACTGGCCACGACTATAAAGATTTTTACTTCAACTTGTCTATAAAGGTTCATCCATGTGGTCAGTAAGCCCATTAGGTCGTCTATAAAGACACCCTTTATGTCTATGAAGATGATCTCTAGGTCGTCTAAATACAAAATTTAGGTCGTACATAAAGACGTCTATGTCGTTCTTTGATATTGTTAAAGTTACGAAATTTTTCGGCTATTCACACACACACATGACCCGAACCCAACGAAAGAGCACACAAAAGTGAGCAAATGTTTTGATTTGTTTTTGTTTTGCAGCATGTGGGCACAGGGGTGCCAAGTTGGTGGTTTTCCCGCTACTTGTGGTGATTTTTGACGTACAAAAACCACTGTTTAAGCAGGAATCTCAACTGTTTTAAGGTAAAAATCGCTACAGACCTATGGTGCGTATGTGACTGTAGCGATTTTTACCCCGGGACAGTTCGCATCCCTGTGTGGGCATACAACCTTACTAACACACTGTCAAAAATTGGCAATATTCAGAATTTTGTGTGCTCTCTTCTTGGTCGGCTATGCTATAAAGACGCCCTGCGAGTCTCTAAATATTATATTTTTTATTTTATTTTATTCTATTCGATTTGCTCGATTTTACTCGCGAGGAAGTACGAGTTTTACGAATTTAGGTCGTCTATAAAGACTACCTTTAGGTTGTCTATAAGGAGGCCCTGAGTGTCCCTAAATATTTCATTTTATTTTTTTTTTTTTAATTTATTTTTTTTTTTATTTTATTTGCTCCATTTTACTCGCAAGGGAGTACGAGTTTTAGGTTGTCTATAAAGATGCCATTTAGGTCGTCTATAAAGACGGGCTTTGGATCGTCTATAAAGACGGGCTTTGGATCGCCTATAAAACGCCATTTAGGTCATCTGTCGACTACAATGACGCCCTTTCAGGTCGTCTGTCGACTATAAAGACGCCCTTCAGGTCGTCTGTCGACTATAAAGACGCCCTTCAGGTCGTATGTCGACTATAAAGACGCGCTTCAGGTCGTCTGTCGACTATAAATAGACAGCGGAATCCTATGCAAATGCATATATGGTTAGGATGGTCGTATAGAAAATCTGATTAGACAGAAACTCGTTTTATTACAAAATAAAACGAATTAGGCCCAGAAAATTTTGCATATTCTGCATACCGTGCATATTTTGACATATTTGTACATATCTGCATAAAATGAGCATATGCAAAAATATATTCAAGGATTTGTGGTCTAAATATCCCACCGAAATGGCTGAAATTTGGTATTAAGTCTTCGTTAGGGGTATGCAACTTTACAACTGAAATCTGTCCGCATAGGTCCACGTCTTCATATAGCCCCCATAGAACGGTACCTACCGATATTCGGTATTTTGAAAGTTGTAGACTCAATATCCCACCGAAATGACTGAAAATTGGTATTTAGTCTTCGTTACGGGTACAGAACACTCCACCTGAAATTTGTCGGCATAGGTCCACGTCTTCATATAGCCCCAATTGAATGGGACCTCCCGATTTTCGGTATTTTGAAGGTTGTGGCCTCAATATCCCACCGAAATCACTGAAATTTGGTATTCAATTTTCAATCAATTTTTTGGGGGTATAAATCTTCCCACCCGAAATTTGTCGGCATACGTCCACGTCTTCATATAGCCCCTATAGAACGGCACCTCCGGATTTCTGGTATTTTGAACGTAGTGGCCTCAATATCCCTCCGAAATGGCTGAAATTTGGTATTTAGGGGGTATAAAACTTTCCACCTGAAATTTCTCTATATAGTTCCAAATCTTCATACAGCCCCCATAGAATGGTACCTCCTGATTTTCGGTATTTTGAAGGTTGTGGCCTCAATATCCCACCGAAATGACTGAAATTTGGCATTTTGTCTTCGCTGTGGGTATAAAACTTTCCACCTGAAATTTGTCGGTATAGGTCCACGTCTTCATATAGCCCCCATAGAACGGTACCTCCGGATTTCTGGTATTTTGAAGGTTGTGGCCTCAATATCCCACCGAAATGGCTGAAATTTGGCATTTTGTCTTCGATGTGGGTATAAAACTTTCGACCTGAAATTTGTCGGTATAGGTCCACGTCTTCATATAGCCCCCATAGAACGGTATCTCCCGATTTTCGGTATTTTGAAGGTTGTGGCCTCTATATCCTTCCGAAATGGCTGAAATTTGGTATTAAGTCTTCCTTGGGGGTAAAAAACTTTCCACCTAAAATTTGTCGGTTGAGGTTCAGGCCTTCATATAGCCCCCATAGAGCGATACCTCCCGATTTTCGGTATTTTGAAGGTTGTGGCTGTGGTTATACATTTCTCTATTTTATAGACTTGTCTGAAGAGAACTTTAAACAGAAAAATTGTACACACAAACATTCTTGTACCTATTATTGAAATATTTGTTGCATAAAAAAATATGTAAAAAAAATTATGCATTTTGCATAAGTCATATGTTTCGATTGCAATGTAATCAGAAGCCAAAAATATGCCCAGTCTCAAAATTTGACATAAATCGGACCAAAAATAGGGGCTGCATAAAATTCCGCTGTCTAATTATAAAGAGGCCCTTCAAGTAGTCTGTCGACTATAAAGACGTCTATAAAGACGACCTTTAGCTCGTTTATAAAGACGACCTTTGGCTCGCCTATAAAGTCGACCTTTGGCTCGTCTATAAACGCGACCTTTGGCTCGTCTACAAAGACGACCTTTAGCTCGTCTATAAAGACGACCATTAGCACGTCTAAAAAGACGACCATTAGCTCGTCTATAAAGACGACATTTAGCTCGTCTATAAAGACGACCATTGGCTCGTCTACAAAGACGCCCTTTGGATCGTCTCTAAAGATGCCATTTAGGTCTTCTATAAACACGCTCTTTAGGTCGCCTATAAAGACGTCCTTTGGGTTGTCTATAAATACGCCCTTTTGCTCGTATATAAAAATGCCCTTTAACTCGTCTATAAAGAAGCCCTTTAGGTCGTCCTTAAAGGCACCCTTGGGGTCATCTATAAAGACGTCCTTTAGGTCGTCTATAAAGAAGCCCTTTAGGTCGTCTGTAAAGACGTCCTTTAGGTCGTCTATAGAGACGACCTTTAGCTCGTCTATAAAGACGTCGTTCTCCTCGTATATAAATACGATTTAAGATCTTTTAGAAAGGCACCCTTTAGGTCGTCTATAAAGACGCTGGTCTTTCAGAAAGCTGCCTATAAAAACACCCTTTACGCAGTCTATGAAGACGCCCTTTGGACGTTTATAAATAACCTTAGGTCGTCTATAAAGACGCCCTTTAGATCATCCATAAAGGCGTTTGGTGGTATAAGGACACCCTGTAGACGCCCTTTAGGTCTTCGCGCCATTTTGTGTGGTCTATAAAGACGCCTTTAGATCGTATATAAAGACACCCTGTAGGTATTTTTATAGGTCAAATTATTAATATATGTATTATATATATTAATCATTTGACCTATAAAGACACCCCTATGCTTATCTACAAAGACTCATCGCTTGCACATCTGTTTATAAAGCTTATCACAATTTGCCCATTTGTTGATATCTTATGCGAGATATGATGGCAAATAAATTCAATCTGAAAAATATAACATAAAACATCCGACTAAATACAAAAACAAATTTTTAGTCGCCCGCCCAAATTGGGTTATTTTTTTTACTTCCCATTCGATGACTAAAGCTTAGAAAATTTTTGGGAAACCTAAATTCAATAACAATCATGTTGCCATAGATACAAGCACACAAATAAATAACAATGGCTACTAACATTGTTTATGAATGACAAAGAAGGGAAAACAGAGGGAAAAAACAATCTATTGATTAGATCGGCAAGTAAACATTGGGTCTACTGCTGCTAACCATATAAACAGCCAGCTAGCTAAGTAGAAGTAGTAGCTTATTTGTTGTTGCTATCTTCCGACCAAGCCACCAATAATATATGAATGTATATTAGCTAATATCTATTGTTTGTGCCTTTGTTATTGTTTTTGTGTGTGCCATTTTTTTTCGTGAATGCCAGTTAAGACACATGCAGCCAAATATTGATTAAAGCCAAAAGACTTAACTAACCAACCAACCAATAAGCCAACCAAATTAGCTGTCTTTTTTTGTTTAATAACTAAACGATGTTTGTGACTATTATGAGTTGCAAATCGCATTGAATGGGGTTTCAATTTTTGGGTACCTTTACCATGAAGTATTGTTTTTTTATGTTTTATTGTTTTATGGAAAAAATATGAATATGTAAAAAATCATTATGTTTGCATATATTTTTGCTTTGCATTTTTTCCTCTTTATCGCATTTTGTTAAAATTTTTTGTTAACTTCTACTTTGGGTTTTTGCAAATTCGCCAACAAATTGATTGACGACTATTGTTTGTTGTTCATTCGTTCGTTCGTTCGTTCGTTCCCCCTTATGCATAACAATTATTTTGCCCAAAATAAATTTGGCAAATATTAGAAACACACCATGGCCGATTGGTAACTAACGAAAATTAATTATTTCTCTTTAATAGCCACCAAACAAAAATGTTGGTTAATTATTTTTGCCAAGTATGCAAAATTGTAGAAACACACACAACACAGGACAAAGAAGCTTAAAAAGCCATTAATTTTTTGAACATAAACTGGCCCTGAGGCCAGGGGGATTTTAAAGCGTTTAGTTAAATGTAGTTTAAAATTTAGTTTTTAAATGAGAAAAATTTCAATCGAATTTTGTCAATAACGTTTTGCAAAGGAAAACTTATTTAAAATAATTGGTCTGCAAAAACTACTATTTTCGAAATTTTAAAATTTTTCCTTTATAAATTTCAAAAATAGTAGCAAGCAGTAAAACCAATTTGGCACTTATCAGTAAAAAAAATCTGGTATTTTTGGATGATTTTAGGCAATAAATTACGAAGCCTTCCAGGATTTTAATAGGCGCTGAGTGTAGTAACCCAAGCTAGAGATTAATCAATTTGTTAGAAAATGCTTGAGGTTTTATGAAAACTCTCTTTTTGTCTATAAAGTCTCCCTCCCGCTCGTCTAAAAAGGCTTCAGCCATCCCGCCTATAAGGACTAACGACACTTTTTTTAGTAAATCGGCGATATGTTGCATGAAATAATATCGCTTATATTATTTACAATGCATCAATAAATCGTTCCCTTTTCGCAATTTTGATTGCAAACAACATCTTTAAATCATATTTATTCAGAACATATGGATGACCCATTTTCATTATACACATCACATTTCACTTATTATTTTAAGTGCTTCAGAACAACATATTTTGCAAGTCTTCCAATCAAGAGTTCCATGCTTATCATTCAACACAAATGGAGTGAAAATTATTGACTGAAATATAACATGGCCCAATTTAATTGCAATCTTTAAAGAACAAAAAATATAAAAACAAAAGTGACCATTATTTTCTTTCAAAGCAACCCCCTCCACCCTTTTGATGCAATTACAAACAATTATTTTCAATTTACAAAAAAAGGCGAACTTAACTCAATCTCAATTTTCCTATTGCAATTCGTTATGAAAATCATTAACATAGACACTTGTCAGGGTTGTTGTAGAACATCAAACATCATCAAAAACAAAAAAACTTGTTGAAATGCAAAACTGAAACCTAAAAAACGTTCATAGAGGTTCATGCCGGTACACCACAACGAACATTCTGTCCGTCTCTCTTTCTGTCTGTCAATTACAAGTCTTATCTTGCAACAGACACAAAATTCAGATGTTATTGACACAGTTACACTTAATCGAGTAACAAGTTTCAATTGATGCAATATGTGCAGCAGCGTCTGTCTCTCTTCAGGCAACGAAGCAACGCCAGCCAGCAAGCAACATCAAGCAAAACAGCAGCAGTTTATTGCGAAAATCACAAAAAACCTATTCTCAAATTAACATAACCCAGCTACAAAAAAACGCTCTGACACAGAACCACTATAAAACCGGGTGGTATGTGGTGTAGCGGTGGTGCACTGTGCTACGGGGGCATGGTCTCAGATTTAAACATATACTGGGCTTCAATTGGTTTTTCTTTTTTTGACTATCGTTTAAAAATCAGCGACACTTTTGAAAAAAAGCGAATCAAACAAAACCAACGTCGTTGCCATGTAACCCAAACCCCAAAAATAGGCACAAGCCAAAAGTCATTCACATGATTTAGGAGACATGCAAATTAAAGAAGTCAAATGTAGAAATAAATAATGCAACCCGCAATGCCAATAAGTTGACAATCGGTTAGTTGGACATAAAGTGACATTTACGTATGTATGTATTTATGCAATAAAATTGTCTTAGAATTCTGTGTTCTGATTATGATTATTCTCAATTAAAACTCCCCGTGAATTTCTTCAAAAAGCATAGAGACAAAGCTCAGGGGAGTTTTTATTCAAAATAACTCTATATGTATGTAGACTACAATACAAAGAATAAGGAATTGTTTAAAGAAAATTATAGAGATTCTGACTGAGAGTAGTTTTTTTATGGGAAAAATTCAAATCTCACTATTTTGCGATTGCGTTCAGATCAAAATAAATAAATTTTGTATAACCCGTGAATATATGTTATGTCAAAAGTTATACGCTCCAGGGTACCGAAAACAATAATTTTCAATTTTAAAGGCAATCACATTTGTTTACATTTTCAATCATATCCTTTCTCAGCTCCAGCAGCTATAACCATGATACAGTACAGGAATGTAGGACAGGTTAGGAAAAACTAAGAAATAGAAGTAAACAAAAATTTTTAATCTGGAGGAAGCTCTGTAATACATTTTACTTCGATTTTTTGATGTTTCAATTCAAATTGTCTCTGTCATTCTGGGAAGCAGATCTAAGGGTAAGCAGATCTTTAGTTGCGTTGCCACAAAATAAATTAAACGACAGAAGCTTTTGCCAAATTCTTTCAATATCAGTGTTTTGAACGTTTATCTATTAATTTAATTGTAAAAATCTGCGAATTTCAATGAGGAAATGGAAATTATTACGAAATGTGTTGTCGACAACGCAGCTGGAGTTGGGTTGCTATCCATAATCGACCTATAAATGTCCAGTAGAGTTCGTCTTCGGATGGCTCACAGTGAAGACTCAAATTTCCATGTAGAGACTACGCCTACGGGCTTTAAAAAATAAGTGTACAAAATTGGGCTCGGTTAAGCCATCGCTAAACATGTGCTACCGCATATAACCTAAAAATTAGTGGATTCATCCCTATTTCTTGTTGTGGCGTTACCTGTAAATTGGCCAAGATCTAACTTCGTTAAATCGAATAAAATCGATTTATTTTAAGTTCAAAAAAGTGTCCAGTATATACAGTGGGTGAATACGAATCAAAATATAAACAATAGCGGATAATTCAACAGACTCGGTGGTGAGTCTCGGAGTAAATATCCATGCGCTCATGATTCCTCTGATCGACGTAGCGAGTCATTGCGCTTTAAAATGGTTATTGTCATTGGCACACTAACAAAAAAGCCACGCTTTTGTTCGACGATCCATTGGGTGAACTTGGCCAAAGATAAGAAGTCGACGCACCAAGAAAAATAGCGCTAGCTTTTCAGACGAATAAGATTGGAAAAACAGGAAGATTGGAAGAAAAGTAGAAGAATGAAAAGTGGACCGTAGGATGTTCCATCTTCACCAGAACATCAGTGGTGTCAGTCACCCTTTGGTGCCCACCATACTTAACCAAGAACGTTGAAGGTGTACGTATCCTCTTGGTGTCTTTCGTGCTTTATCCGTCATGGAACCTTTGAGAGTGTGCACATTCATTACCGATGCCTTGCCAATTGCATTACAATTACTCTAATATTTTGGCCTAACTGCAGGAAAATGTTGCCTCCTCATTGAAACAAGTGGCAACGGCGTGACAGTGACAGATCTGAAAAGGTTCGCGTGCCCACTTAAAACCGACTAAAATATTCGAAAATACCCGATTTTTACGTCAATTTTTGCAACCATTTTTGGTGGCGTTTAAACGACCAGTGGCTTTAAGTGGGTTAACAGGCAATTTATAGATCACGCCGAGAATGATAGGGCGAAGATGAGTGTGTTACGCCATATAATAGCCCTCTCACCCGAGCACAATGGTCCCAAATCCAAATTTTCTGGCCAAAACTATTTCAACGTCCATTTAGTATTAAAATGAATTATTATTTATAATAAATGTGTACAAACAGCAATTCTTACGTTTTATAGACCAAAATGACCAAAAACTGCCAACATTTGTTGAACAGGGTGGTCCCGTTGTGTGGGGTCTAAACCAAAACATTGACCTATGTTAATAATTTTTGGTACGAAGGAGGTCAAATACCAAATTTCAGCCAAATCGGTCATAAAGTGTCGCTAAAATCCAAAAATATCTAAAATCGGACGGTACTTTTATGTGGGGGCAATGACAAAAAATGGACCTATTTTCAAAAAAATTATACATACTTGTTTTCTACACTCTGAAACCCTTAAATATGAATTTTAAGGAAAATCGGTTGATAGATGCGGGTATTACCGTTCTATTTCAATTGGATACTACGTACAATCACAACAGGTATTTTCAAACAATTCTCCCATCTTGAAATAGAAAAATCCACTTTATTTTAACTGTGGCAAATTTGAGCAAGAATTTATTTCTCAATTTATTAGTTCAGTCCCCCAGCTATCTTCCGAAATCAATTTGGAGGTGGACAAACTTGGACATTTTTTTAAAAGTTTAAGATTATTTAAAAAGTATTTGTAAAAAATAATTTTTAATATATATAAAAACATTGATTTTATTACGCTAATTTTACAAATTTCATCGTTCTTTTTGTAAATATTATGAAAGTACTCATTAACAGCTTCCCGATTCATAATAACTTTGGTCTCACTTCTGTATATTTATGCAGCGACGCAATACAACAAAAATTGTATATTTTACAGCACAAAGTCTGTTTTATTTTTACATAAAAAAGTGTCAATTTTGGTACTGCGCCAATCAACGAATACTAACGTTATTTACAAAAACTAATTATTTTCAGATGACTTGATGTGTTTTTTATTATTCTGTGCAAAAAAAAATAAAATTTCGAAATTTCAAAAATAGGGTTTTGGCCAAAAATTTCCTGATTGAAACCTATGTGCCGAGGAGGTACCACCACAATTTACGGTGAGCGATGTTGCAGATGTCATCCGAAACGCGAAATCATCCAATGCGTTGGGACCACACGGAATCTCAAGGGTAATGCTGAAGCAAGTGGATGAGTATTTGACAAGTGTTCTCAATGTACCCTTAGTAACCGGGCCCCAAAACGCCCCAACCCATTCCGAAGTGGTAATTTTCAGAAATTTTTTGTATATTTTACTTGCAAAAGTTTAATTTTATACCAGAAAACTGGAAAGTCGGCAAAGTGTGCCCGCTTCTGAAGCCTAGGATGCTAGCAAAGGCGAATTGTACGACCCGCTTCTCTTCAGTCGCCTGTAACGAAGATTCGAGAGGCAATACTGCTCCACTCAACGGGAACAGGCTGTGCGACCGAACTATCATCGTGGCTCTTGTCCTATCAAAGGCCTTCGATATCGTCAACCATGACAAGTTGTTCGAAAACATAGAGAAGACTTCCCTCCCTTGAAACGTTGGATAATCAACTACATATCACTACTACATCAGCTATAAACATATATTCGCCGCTAGATCCACTGTCACACTTTCACTAGCTGGACAGCTGAAATGAGGCTCCACCTGGACATATTGGTCGATGGTGTCCTGTAGTGGGATTCTGTAAAAATCGGTAAAATTAAAACGCAGACTTGAATTGAAATTAAAGTTAACATCACTTGCGGTATCGGTAGCAGTTAGCGACTACTTTATTTTGGTCGGTAGCTTACCGAAAATTTTCGTTAATTATCGAAATTAAAAGCAAATAAAAATGTCCAGTTATCGATAATTGTCGGTAAAATTGTCGTTAACTAGTTACAGAATCGCACTATTGATTTCGACAACTACCTTAAGATATTGGATGTAATGTTCCATAGCAATGCTACAAGATCAGAAGTAGAAACAAGGTCATCAAATCGCTGGCCGGCAGCTATTGTGGCGCTGAAACAGAAACCTTGTTGATCTCTTATAAAGCCGTTGTAGTGAGCTTTGCGGCTTCGAGGTGGAAATACTTTCACACTATCCCCACAACCCCGCTGGCAAGTTGAACTAGTTGGGTATCGGAAACTCTTCGATTCTAAAGGTTACAGTAACTAGTTCCACTTTAGTGTAATCAATTGTAAACTTTTACATGGAGATGTTCTAGGAAGTAACCAATTGACTATATGTACATTAGCCGTAGATGGTAATAGCCGTCATTGACATTTTTTGAAAAAATCTGCTAACTGAAGTTTGGTAGTTAAAAAAAGGTGTGGCGAAAACAACCATGTTGATGATCGCAAAACATCCAGAAGTTCGAACAGAGGTTCAAAATTGTTAACCACATTTTTGAAGCAAAAAACTAAACACAAGCAGTTCTGAGCAGAGATCATCAACAAGTCACTTGCCTTTGGAAGTCACTTGAGCGCACACAAGTTTTTTTGAGTCTTTTACTTTTTAATACAATTGTTTTCTTACACTCTGTATTTTTCCACAAAAAACACTTACGACGTATCAAGACCGTTGCTTGTGCGTAATAAGTAAAACAAGTGTCCATCGTATTTTGCACTGTTACAAAACTCGCAATCGTAGATAGTTTGCCAAGTGACTCATCAAGTGGCAGCAAACACACAACATTACAAAAAATAAACAATTCTAATTTTATTTGTTGTTGTTGTTTCGTTTGTGTATGCTTTTCTTTATTTGCTTGGAATGTTATGTGTGCTTTTGTATGTTCTTTTACGTTTGAAAATCAGTGTTAGAAAATGATGTTAGCTCTCACTCTCTCGGAGAGCACGAGAAAATCGGTTGAATTTCAAGGGTTGAAAACAATACTTGATGTGCAATGAGCAAGAAAGTAAAACAGAAAATGTTATTGCATATTTAAAACTACTTGGCAAAGTATACGCAAGTGTCAAAAAATATCCATTTTTAAATAATTTATTTTTTGAGTGGCTAGCCACACTCGTACATATTTTGAGAATGACAAGCAACACTTGTATTTATTTTTTAGAGTAGCAAGCCGAACATACGCTTGTTTTTTAGCATGTGGCTTATGAGTGTCAAAATCAGCTACTTACGCAGATCTCTGGTTCTGAGTCAAAAGAAGAATACACTACTGAACAATATATGCTACTTTGTATTAATCAAGCAGATCAAAACGTGTATCTATATAAATAATTATGTATACTGTCACTTGTGAAATCAGACAAGGAATACTCACATTTCTTGAGAAAATTTCTTCGAAAAGTTTATGGAAAATATCGACGACGTATGTAGAGATAAATAAATGTTACCTCAATCCAGCCTATACCCAAAGAAAATAAAATCTACGAAATAATATATCTTGTGGCACCCGAGGATGAGGAAGTTTATATTCATAACAATTAACACCGGTCCTAAATATTAATAAAGATTTTCATTCTCTGATTTCACTTTTAGTCCATAAATTTGAATGGCATGTACAAGTACAAATAGGAAGCTTCTGTATTTCATTCAACACAATATGGAAATATAAAACAAAAATAAATTTTCCTTTTTCAACATAAATCATACGATCTAAAAACTGCATTCATATAAGACTCAAATGGGACTGTCGTCGTCAACATTTGCTGCCAGCAGCAGCACATACTAACAGAGACACACACAGACAGTGGTTGTACACTAAATTATTGATTTTTCAATATTCAAGTTCAATACTCGCAATATTTCCTCAATGATTTAGTGCAACCTTAAAACTAAAAATGCAACGACAAAATCCATTAACCAGATATTTTAAGAACACAGCAATACAAAAAAAAAACAAATGTATGAAGAAGGAGGAGAAGGAGGAGGTTGTGGTGCTGCTTGTTGGATTCCCCCAACACACTCGCAAACCATTTATTATATAACATAAAAATATACTTTGTAAAACGGTTTGTTAGCCTACGATTTGTTTTAAAATAAAATTTCTTTTTGGTTTGAAAAACACGTGCGTTCATAAATCACATCGAAACCAAAAGAAAAACAGAAAATAATTTCCTCATCCCAACGTACATACCTCCTGTTTGAATGAACTGAGATTTGTTTTCATTGTCATTAAAGAATGTCCATAAAAGTAAGAAAATGAAGTGATGAGGACGATGAAGAAAAATTTTAAAGCCTTAATTTTATTTGAAATAAATAAGTGTCGACTGTTTAAAGTCAAAATAAAACTGAACCGTCATAAACAAGGAAATGAAATGTTTCTTTTCGGGGGAAAAAGGGAGAAAAAATAAAACACAACTAAATCGGTAGGTAACTGCTAACAGCCGCCACCATGGCAAATGACGACGAGGACGGCAAGCCCACAAGACCTACGACTGACTACGTTATGCATTCTCTGCTCTCTATGCAATGCATGGCAAAGGTCAACAACGTACCACACGACGACACAATCTCCAGACCAGACAATGTGGAAAAATGTGTTAACTTTTTGAAAAAAAAAAAAACAAAAACGACTGGCGACAGGCTAAAAGAAGGAAAAGCCTCAAACACGGCATGTAGAGAATGTAATGACAAACAAACGGCACACTTTTGACTCTAAACTACTCGTAAACTTGTGGTGGCAAAGCCCATTTAAAAGTACATATGACACGTTTAGTAGTTCGTTTTGTTATTTTCTTAATGGAGAACCAAGCAAACCGAAGAAGGGAAATGCACTGTTTCCCTCGAAGAAAATGTAAATCAGAATGAATAAATTTACGTGTTATTAATTGAAAAATGCAATAAAAGGAAAAGAATTTATTCCGACTCGGTAGGTGAAATTTGTTTGGCATGTTATGCGCCGAGAAAATATTGTTACAGAACTAAGCTTAATTTAACTCCTCATAGACGTTGTTTTATTCCTCGATATGATTTGTACCAAATAAAATGAGGATTCTTTTTGATTATAATTTAAGAACGCTATACTAACATTACTTCACAACAGACTTCAATTTACTTCTTTATTAAACACACAGCTTTGCTTAGATTACCCTTCACTTCACTGACGGTTTTATTTCGCGGTCTGAATTACAACTCACTCTCCAATCCACGCAGTACTACTCCTCTCCCGTACTTATACTAGCTCGCTGATGCATAGACTGATCCAGCATCCTCAATCTACGATGTTCTACAAGGGTCAAGCGAAATGCTAACCGCAAATACACATTCACACATACAAACAGATGGATGAATGTAAATAGCAAATGGGGTAGAGGTAGTAAATAATAGAGAGAGAGAGAGAGAAAGTAGAAGGGCTAACAATGCAGCTAAAACTGAAGGATCAAAAGAAATACGAGAGGGAGAGAGCGTACAACAAAAGCAATAAGATAATAAATATGGAAAATAGTGTGTGCAATTCTATACAACAGTTGTTGTTGTAAAACTTATACAAATTCATATAAAATAAATTATATCCAACAGTTACTTTTGTAACAATTCGAGGGCTACTAGGAAAGTTTGTGGCCTAATAATGAAAAGACGAATATTTGTCATCAAAAATTGATTTTTTTGAAAGTATCCTCCAGCATGATTTCTGCACTTTTGCATGCGCTCAAAGCAATTGTTGAAGCACTTTTCCAGTACGAATGAGACACCTCAAAATAAAACATGGTTTTAACGATTCAGCAGCAGCTTCTTGGTAAGAAAATGTTTGATAAAGCATTTTTTTGATGTAAATATAAAAAAGTCGCTGGATTCCAAGTCAGGGCTGTACGGCGGATGACCCATCAGTTCCACGTTTTGTCCGGTAGAAAAAAGCACTTGTTTGAATCGATGTGTGGGATGATGCTTCGTCTTCTCTTGTTGGTTTTTCGAATATTTTCCAAGACTTCAGGCACTCAGAATTGAGGCGCTCAGCGCCAAACGGCCTAACCCACATGCCCGAAAAAATCAAACTGTCTATAACGATTTAAACGGAACCTTTTGAAATAAATACTAAAAAACTCCACATTGCATTATTTTAGTAGGTAGTACTTATTCAAAGGTTTCCGGTTAGATCTTTATTGTCTGCTTGATTTTTTGGGAATGTGGGTTAGGCCGTTTTGACGCTGAGCGCCTCAATTAAGCGTCCTATGTTCCTCAAGCCGTATAGTAACCACATGATCAGTTTAACCAGAGAACAATGCTTCGAATTCGAATCATTAATGACATGATTGGCGTTAGAATTGTGTCGTTCATGAGCGAACTATTTCAATGTAACGATTCCATGAAATGAACGAACAGAAACATATCCAGCTCATTCGTTTATATCGTTCATGTAGCTCTTCTAGTGGGTGACGTAGGGGTTGAAAGTTACAAAGAAACGGTCCTGACCGGATTTAACATGGCAAAGCCCAGGACTTTTCTTAGCCCATGTTTCATTTCAAGTGGACACTGACCTACCCGTGGTGTCATCTGGGGAACTGCCCTTAAAACCCGTTAATGGTAGTGAGCTAACATGTCCGCGCGTTCACCCATAAGGACGTTAAAAGCTTTGGGTTGGGCGTTGGGCTAGTAACCCATCTATGCAAAAAAAAAAAAACAAAGAAAAAGAAAACAAACCCCTCTAAAGTTGACGAACCCAGCAAACATTTTAAGGACCATGATCTGCAAATCTGCGCATGGAATGTATGCAGTTTTTATAGAGAAGGTGCAGTTTACGCATTGGCAGATGTACTTGAAAAATACAAGGCCGATATTACTGACATACAGGAAATACGATGAATTGGAAAAAGCGTCAGACCAACAGCTAAAGGATACACACTGTAGGAGTAGGAGTTTGGCTGCGGATTTGCAGTTGGTCGGTGGTTAAAACGTCTGATCCCCAGCTTCACCCCAGTGAATGAAAGACCATCAACTTTATTTGCGCTCATGTTCCCATTGAAGACAAGGACGAACTAAAGTCTCCATACTGTAACGTCTGACAATGGAATGAGGCTAATAGACTTCGCAGGGGCAAAAAACATGGTAGTTAGCAGAGTACCAGATTTAAGCATTTCGACATTTATAACGCAACAAGGCTGTCATCAGATCAAAAAATAAGAAATCCAATTGATCCATTGTGATAGATGGAAGACATTCATAGAGCGTGTTGGATGTACGATCGTTCCGAGGAGCAAACAAAGGACCACCAACAGCTAACAGACACAATACGGAAGTTGGACATAGGTAAGGTGCAATCACAACAGATAGCCACAGCAAATTCCACTCAATTGGCCCAAATGCTTAATCAAATCACCTCTTGTCCCGATAACATAGCAACACGTGGCAAAGTTTTGACCACTCCATGCAAACAGCCGTAAAATCCATGCTTGAATACCAGAGACCTCCACATATAGGGCTATAGGGCTACTCTACAACACGTAGCGCACAAAAGAGATCTATCGGGGAAAAAGCAGAAAGGATAACGTCTTTTCCGCAGGAAAAATAGAGAAATATAAAAGCGGGAGTGTGAAAAAAATCTAAATGTACAGGAGCCAGAATGAAGTCCGAAATTTTTGCCAAAGAGTGAAACCTTAAACTGTTGGCTTTGGTACAGGCACATCAAGCTGTTGGTATCCAATAGTAGCGAATTCGACGAAGATACCACAGATCCAATCCTAGAAGATGGTATTGAATGTATACCACCCTGCCAAGATGAGGTAAAGACAGCAATAAACCGACTGAAGAATAATAAGGCAGCAAAAGTCGATAGCCGAGCTGTTCAAAACCGGAGGCAACACGCTCATAAGGTGAGGTGAAAGGAGATTAGGCTGTATGCTCCAACTACCGGGGCATAAGTCTTCTCCCTATTGCCTACAAGATAGTGTCAGTGATATTATGCGAACGTCTAAGGCCTATGGTCAACGAAATAATTGGACTATACCAATGCGGCTTTAGACCTGGCAAGTCCACCATTGACCAGATATTTACTCTGCGGCAAATTCTGGAGAAGACCCAAGAGATCAATACATACCATTGTTCAAAGGTATTCCAAGCCATATCTGAATTTGGTGTCCCCTCAAAGCTCATTCGTCTTTGTAAGATGACTTTAACTTATACCCGGTCCTCAGTGAAAATAGGAAAGAACCTTTCAGAGTTATTCAGTACCAAAAGAGGTTTCAGACAAGGAGACAGACAGCCTTTCGTGTGATCTCTTCAACACCCTGTTGGAAAAGATTATGCGAAATGCAAACAACAAAAGAAATGGTACAATATGCACCACCAGCACTTGTGGCATGCTTGTGCTGACGATATTGACACAGTGGGCCGATCAGTAAAAGAAGTAACTGATACCTTTATGAAGGTCGAGACAGAATCTGCGAAAGTGGATCTGGCGGTAAACGACAACAAGACCAAGTTGATGATTTCGAAGCGAAATGTGTCCATAGAACTCGAAACAACTTTATAAGTTGGTTCCTATAATTTCGATGTAGAAAAAGACTTCGTCTAACAAGAACAAAACACTGATACTACCCATGCTAATGTGTGGTTCCGAAGCCTGGGTACATGCACGAGCAGAAAATATTGATTCGAAAGATCAACGGACCATTATGCGTTGACGGCGCATCGACTTCATCTGAACCAAGAGCTGTATCTGCTATACAACGACATCAGTATAGTTAAACGTATCCAGATATGTACAATGATTGCGTTAGCTAGGTCATGTCATAAGAATAAGCGATGACGAACCCGCTAAAAAGGCGTATAAATACAAGGCGCATCTGGATAATTGCCATTTTTTAGCGCTGTTCTCGCATGGTGTCTCTTACACTTAATAACAGAATTTACACAAAGCTCCTTTTGCATTCATCCTGAAAAACTTATATATAACTACTATTCCAAGCACAAAATAATTAATTAGTAAAATAAAAAACGTCCTCCTCATTAACGAGCTTCTTAACAATTAAAATCCATTTAGACAGAGTGGTTGGTGAAGGTTACAATCATTTGTTATATTTTGTTTCCTGCTTTTCACCTTTGCTAGGCATTTTCACAAATAATTCTCCCTTTCAAAGACATGGGAAATGGTGTGAAAAATGTAACATTAACACTTTCATATAATGATTGCGATTGTATTGTTGTTGTTTTTGCTGCTGTTAATGGCGTTGGCGTTAGCATGAGTCAACATTTGTAATTTAATTAAATGACAATACCTCGCGCGTCCGACACCTCGAGTTATAGGGAAAGATACTGCACACAGTGCAGAAAAAGAACGGGCACATAGCAAAAAAAAAAAAAAAAGAAAACATGAAAAAATATGAAACAAAACAAAACGGTGTTGTTAACACTCATTTGAAATAAAATGGAATTGAATAACAAAACAAGGAAGGAAACGAAACTAGAACATTTTTTTTAATGCAAAGCTATGGTAATTATTTTTTTGCAACAATGTTTATGCACAGCGAGAAATATCTCCTTAAAAAGGGTTGGTATTGATGAAGAATTGCTTTGATGAAGTTGTCGACTAATGCTTCTTTCTCAAAAGATCGCAGATATGAGTCAAATCACAATCACCACGGACAATTATCAAGATGATAATCGCTATTCTGGTTCGTAATATATTCACCTAAAATCAATATTTTAAATTTATTTAAGCATATTTATGACTAATTCAGTTAATGTTAGTTTTATGTTTCTTTCGTGAAGAAAATAGTTTTTGAATTTACTGCTAATTAACTCGTCATGATTTTGAGTTCATTAGATATCAATATAACTTGTTATTCCAAAATATCACTTGTGATTGATTTCATGTTAGAAATGATATCACAAAACTAGTTATTTATTAACACTTATAAAATAAAGTTGAAAAAAACCAAGTACCCTTTTAAAAAAAAACATTGTGCATTAAACAATTGAAAGATAAACGTCATTGCAATTTGAAAGAAAAACACATGCAGCCCAGCACGTTTCTTTATCTTACAAAAACGTATTTGTCACACACCTCATACTTTCTTGGTAATTTGTTTTTCATTCATTCGATTATTTTCAAACTATGAACGCATTTTGCAGTTGCTGAAGCTGCCAATAAATGGTAGTGCTATGAAACGTTCATTTTCCGTCTAAAAACTGTTTCATATTACTGATATCAATAAAGCGAACACAGTTCAGTTTCTTTATTAAAATCATTGTAGAATTTTTAACAAATCACATTGGTCCAATATAAAATCAACTTAACAACATTCTTAATTTTTCTTTTCAAAAATTCTGTTCGATATGTGTAGGAATTATCCAAAAAAAAAACAATGTAAGGTCAGACATGTCTGATCGAAATCTGCAAAAATTCTGAAGTATGAATTTTAAGCGTAAATCTTATGAAAATTGGCTGGTTTTAACATGGCAAAGCCCAGTACTTATCTTGGTGCCTCTATCCTGAACTCCTCGTGGTGTCACCTAGGGAGCTGCCTTTAACACCGGTTAACATGTGCCCTGAGCTAGCATGTGCCATAAGAACAATAAAAACTTGGGTTGGGCGTTGGGCTAGTACGAGGGATACTATATAAGTTTCTGGCCTAGGCAATACTAAGTATTGACAGGCGCCATTTGACATTTCCATTGGAAAGCTTGACATTTTTGCATAAACGTACTACGGTTTGAGGTGCGACCATGTGTAGCGTTGTTACAGTCACTTGAAAAAATCACTTACCAAAAATGGAATTACCTTGTAAACATTTTCTTCAGACAATTTTCCACAACTTTCGATTTCCACGATAAGAGTGCATCGATAAAATTAAATGTTTGTATGGCGATGAAGCACTATCATATAGCACCGGAAAAACGAATTCAATCATGGCCGATGCTCGTTCGAAGACGAGGATCTTGAAGGTCGTCAAAAACGACCGTTGTGCCAGACAACATTGATGCCGTGTGTGGAAGGATAATGCAAGATCGTCATGTCGCATACCGTGAGATAGACGCACCCTTGGTATTTCTTCCACAAACAGGTAAACAGGTTTGATCTGATTCTATCCCGTACAATGTGACAATCGCTCAAAAAGAGCTCGTGTCAATTGGTGCAAAGAAACGATGGCGGTGCTTCAAAAGATCGTCAGAGTTGAAGAATTATGCACCTATGCTTATGAGCCGGAAACAAAACAGCAATCGACCGTGTGGGTCTTCGAAAACGAGCCAAATACAATGAAAGTTTTTCATGGTCAAAACAGGCCATGTGACGACTATTCCGCTTGAGTAACGTTGGAGTTCAATTCTGAGTGGTACACCACAATGTGTATGTCTAAAAACTTCGGAGAAATTTGAAAAACAAGGAAGTGTAAACGAATCATTGTGCACCATGACAATGCGAACTCTCTCACAATAATTGAAACCAGCGCCTTTTTGACCGAACAAAACGTGGTCCTGACTTGGCACCCAATGATTTTTTTATTCCCGCACATCAAGAAATAAGACATGGTCAACTATTTTCGTCGACAGAATATATTTAGAAAACATTAAACATTACATTTTTGATGATAAATATTCGCGTTTTCATTCTCAAGTCAGAAAAACACCCCGTCGACTACTATGAAAAAAACAAAGAAAAAGAAAATAAACAAACCCCCTCAAATGTTTTAAGGACCATGATCTGCAAATCTGCACGTGGAATGTCCGGACTCTCCAGAGAGTAGATTTTAGTCATGATGCCCACCACGCCCACCTCGGGAATAATATTCCAATGTAGGCCATGGATTGAAGATTATCCAATTACAACGATTGCGTTGGCTGGGCCATGTAAGCAGAATAAATAAAGATGTCCTTTCCAGAAAGGCATATGAATACGAGCCATTTGACGGTATACATCCCAAGGGAAGGCCAAAACTCCAATGGAAAAAACAAGTAAAAATATGGCATCCAAAACTGGAGAAGTAAAGTAGGAAATCGGCGCGTTTGGAAATCTATTCTTAGATCGGCCTATCATCATCTTACATCGTAATCATCATTTGAAGTGTCGTTATTTCTGTTTAATTGTAGAGCATCAATAATTTTGCAGCTCATGCTGTGTGCTGTAGTTGGTTGGTAGTGGTGTGATTATGCCGTTAAAGTCAACATTGCAAAGTAATGCCTGCAATAGTGGGAAGAATAGAGGCAGAAGCATATTACTCATTCAAATAGCCTCAGAAAAATATGTGTAGAAATATACATAGTTTTTTTATTATTAGATGACAGACACTCTGACTATAAGTGTTACAAATGTTAACGGCCTGTAAACGATGCATAGATGCGCATACATAAACAGAGAACGAACGATAGCTACCCAGCTAACAATTTTTGCCGATGGCTCTGATATCAGATTTTTTTCCGAGATTTCGTAACCTTTCTTTCCGATTATTTTCCGAGTGCTCTGCACAATCTCGGAAGGGAAATTTTGATTTGTTTTCTTTCCGATTAGTTTCCGAGTACTCTGCACATAATCTGAAAGAATTTTTGATCTGTGTATTTTTCTCGCGAGCAAAAATCCCGAACTCTGGTTTAGAGTTGATTGTATACAAACAACGCCAGCGGCAAGGGAAATTTCTTTGCTTTGTTTGCATGCTGTACCTTGTTTTTTTAGTAATTTCGCAGCAGTTAAGTGAGTAAGACGTAGCGGAACAAATTATTGTGTGTTTTAAAACAAATTAAAATTGGAAGTTTGCATACACATTTTGTTAAAAGCTGTTTATAATCACAAATATTGTTAATTCTATTTTAGATACGCCAAATAAAGAACAACATCGTGATGACACATGGAAACTTTATTAGGAAAAGTTGTGTTTTATAATTTTGCAAACACACAATATCAGCGGGCAGCAGCAATGAATACTATTAAATCCAACTTGTGAAGATGATGAAATAAAGAATAAAAAAATTCGCATTAAACATCCGAACATTTTCCGAAATATAAATCACCGGAATTTTTTCCGATTTTCGGATAAAACCTTACTAAAATATTCAGATTTTTTCCGAATATCGGATCAAACATCCGATAATCTTCCGATTTTTTTCCGAATATCGGATCAAACATCCGATAATCTTCCGATTTTTTACCGAATATCGGATCAAACATCCGATAATTTTCCAATTTTTTTCCGAATATCGGATCAAACATCCGATAATCTTCCGAATTTTTTCCGATTTTCGAATGTTCCTTCCGAGTTTTTTCCGAAATTGTGCAGATAATCGAAAATTCCCATAAAATTTCCCTTTTTTTCATTCGAGTTTTTTTGCGAATTCGTTCAGAATTCGGAAAGAAACTCTAATATTCCTTCCGATTTTTTTCCGATAAAACTTTCCGAATTCGTGGGCACCTTCACACAATTTTGTTCCGATTTCTGAACGAATTCGACATCAGAATCGCATACTTGTGCAGAGTTTAGCTGGGTACCGCCGCAACTACAACTCTATACATGTGTTGAGGGAAACCAAATGAAGTGTAGTTGAAAAAAACCGAGAGGAGGCCATAAAATATATTTTACTCTATAGAGTCAGTTTAATTTAGTATTCAAAGAGTCAATTTAAAAGATCATCGTTTAAATTAAGTGGAAAAGAAGACGAAAAAAAGAAGCAGTGAAATGAGATGCACCAACATCGTCAGCACCGCCAGGAAAAATTACATTAGCCATGAAGGTTTTTAGTGAGGAGCGTATATGACAGTGTATAGAATTTAAATTTTTGAAAAGTACATATTTACAATTACATAACAAAAACCACTATTTTACACGAGTATCCCCGCGAAGGGATAAGGGGAGATGATATCTCCCATATTATCGAGAACAAAAGCCGTGCAGAAAATAATACAAATAGTGGTGGGAACGGGTCGTACATTGTTTTGTTTTGTTGTTTTGTTAAAACTATTTTACACAAACATCCCTGGAGGATAATGGGGAGATATATAATTTAGTATCGTATACAATCGGCAAGTAGAATATAATAAGACAGCTGGTGGGTCGTACACTTAAATCCCATGGGTCGTGTCAAGCGTGCACATGATTTTTTCGGGCAGGTGAAATTGAGACATGCAGAATCTCATGTGTCACTACGTCGTGTGACATGTACATTAATTCTTGTCGCGTTATTCGAAATAATGTTTTCCTCTTAAGGGGTTACCTCTACTTGTCACTTTCAGGAAATCGAAAAAAAATTATGACTTATTTTGAAATACAGATAATATAGAGTATGCCACAGAAAATTTCAAGTTGATCGGAAATATGAACATTGGAAGGAAACAATTTATTGTGATTTGTATGTAGCATAGAAACTTTAAAAGAGTGTTTCTCGAAATGGCATTTTTGAAGTCGGTGCCACGATAGCTCGAAAACGATCTTCATATGGTTTTGTGAGGTTATTAAATACATTTTTTTTTTGACAAAAATGGTAAATTTTTCGTTAAAATCGAAATTTTGACTTTGACAACTCAATTTTTTAAATTCTGCTTCGCTTAAAGACAAGATTATTAGTTTCTTAAAACGCCCACAAAATATACGAAGATCGGCCCATCCGTTTCTGAGCTATCGTTGGCACCGCAAAACGCTTTTACAAAAAAGGGGTTTTCGCAGGTAGCCATTTACCAGCAAATTATGCAATATTTTTCAACAACAAAAATTCCAGTAGTCGTTTAAGATGGGCTCTTTCAGGTGGAAAAAAGATCTTCTTTGAAACAAATTCTTTGAAAAAAATTTATGAAAAATTAGTTTTTTTTTCTGGTCTCCACTACTAGGGTTAACCCCTTAATATGAATATGTTAATAAAATTTTGTAAAATTACTATTTTTCATAAAATAATTTTTTGCGTGTTCATAGGCAAATGTTAAAATATTTTGATTCATGTAGAAGAGTCTGAAATTATCAATGAATATAGCTAGCCACCATTTCGCTGAGGGCTTTGACAAACGTTGAGAGTCCAATACTGTCCTGCCGGAGTTTAAGTACTCTTACTGTGGAACCAAACGTCGAGGTGAATAGTTTTTTTATACGATACCTTACTACATAGGTGGTGTAGACATTTTTGAAGACATACCTGAAAAGAAAAAGACAATTTTATTAGTTTTGACCTTTTCTTTAGCATTCAAATTAATGATTTCTCCCAAGCTCGAGGTCGTTTGTTTTAATATTTCTTTATTTGTCGATATTTCGCAATCATTTAAATTGCATCTTTAGGATATTCAATTTTCGCAAAAAAACACGTCAAAAACAACTTAATATTAACTTAAAAAGAAAGGCAGCATCACTACCATCGTCATTGGGTGTAGATCAGTGCAATATTTAAACCCTCTTTTTTGTGTGAAATACTTGTGAATCACGCGATCGTACCTACAGTACGTCTACTAATTACCAAAATATTCCAGCTGCTCAACACAAGAATCAAAATTTTGGGCCCTTTATTAAATAGTTTGCATGTGTGTATGCTTATGAATCTTGACAGCTAGGACCTAGCTCTCTTATTTAATATACACGGACGTGCCTACGGTAAATTCGAATTGAGATTTCCTATTTTTGTCTAAAACACTAAGGAATCTCGCGTGACAAGGACATGGCTACGGTAAATCTCTTTTTTTAGAGCCAATTATCTAAATGTTCCAGCAATTCAACACAAGAATCAAAACTTAGGGCCCTTTATTAAATTGTTCGCTTGTATATGTGTTTATGAATCTTGAGACCTAATACCTAGCTCTCTCATTTAATATGGAACGCACGAACGTGCCTTTGGTATATTCGATTGTTGTGAGCACATACGACCTACTATACCCTTGGGAAGATTGTATACTTGCTAGAGTTGTTGTTTCCCTACATTTCTATAGAACCTGCATTGAGATCTCCTACTTTTGTCTCTAACACTTACAAATCACGCGTGACACGAACGTGCCTACAGTAAATCCCTATTTCTCAGAGGCAATTATGAAAATATTACAACTACTCAACACTAATATCAACATTGTAGGTCCTTTATTACATTGTTTGAATGTGTGTTTATTGAACCTTGAAACCTAGAGCCTAGCTCTATTATTTACTATAGAACATGTTATCGTAAGAAGTTTGATTGTGTTTCAGCACAATTAAAAGAAGAATGCAAGTGGAAAACTCTTTATTCAATGGATAATTAGGCACTTAGGTGTATTGATGAACTATAGCTAACTTCTCTATATAGTTAGGTTCTCTTCTGCAACTATGTTGAATAACATCAATTTGTTTCCACATATTTTACTTTCCAAATACTGTGCAGTACTGCAAAAGTTTCTACAAATATAATACATACAAGCAACAACGTCAACCACTAGAACAACAAAATAATGTGAAAACAAAAAAGGGAGGACAGCAGAACAAAACACACTCTATGCAAGTAGGGCCCCATATTCTAAGGCATCTGAATGAATTTAAAATAGACGAAGATATAGAACAAACGAGTGAGTGGTGTAGTGGTGACACAGCATACATAAGTAGTGCGACAATATCAGTAGCAACAATGGATACCATATGGCAACAAATGTGGGATGCAGGGGAGGACGCGGAGAACCCGCACTTAAAAGCCAACTTCACCATGCATGTTTGTTTAGAGGTAGGTTGGTAGAAAAGCGAATCATCGACGTACTTATCAACAACAACATGAACAACATCGTTGTCGTCGTCATCATCATCATCACCAACGACGACCAACAACAACAATAGCAAAATGTGTTACATTTTCTATAATAAATGAAAATTTCCGCATTCCATGATTTTTAGTGCAGCGTAAAAAAGAAAAATGAAAATTCCAAAAAAGAAGAAAAGCGAAACAAAAAAAATGAAATAAAAACAAAAGAAGCAATAAACTCTGATACAAATTAAACACAAAATAGGCGGAGGAAAAGGCGATGGTGATGATGGGGACAACAAAAATTAAACAACATTAAAAGAAGCTGTTACATGAGCAGCGCCATTTGAAATGTGGACCACATGAAACGGAGGATAAGCACCCTACAAACTTGGCAGAATTTATGTGAAAATAATCGTATTGGCAGTAGTGATCTTCTTCGACTCATACTATATGATGACATTCATAGTGCCCCGTCGCACTATTAAAATAGGGTGCCTTTGGTCTTGTAGCTTATACGTTTCTTTTTTAATTTTCACTACAAAAACTTGCATCGAACCATTACGAAAAGCATAAATGTCTTTTTTCTACTTTGAGAGGAGGATGCTCTAGTTGTTGTTTCGTTCTTCGTCTTCTTTTACATCTATGTTAATGCGAATGAGGTGGTCTTGTTACATTACCAACATATGTTTGCCGGGATTTCTAAAGAATTTTAAATTCTTGCTTCTTTTAGACAACACATTTTCTATAATAAAAAAAACAAACAAACCAACAGTTTGGCCTAAATACATTGCAGCTTTGGTCTATAAAAAACCACATTTGTTGCATGCCCGGCAAAACGGCAAGCTCTTCTACCTACAACACAATTCATTTTACCATATTTATGAACATGTTTGGCTCATGGCTGCTGGCTGGCTCATCATATGTATCTTCTATGCATTTTCTGAGGAACAAAAAAGGAGAAAGAAAAATGTAACACCATTTTGCCCATATCAACACCAGCATCGGCACAAAAATAGTCAAAGAAGACGTTGTTAGTAAATTAAATAACCGGTTCGTAATGATTCCGAGGACAGTGGGTTCTATTGCTTAGCGGGGAAGATTTTAATTTCACTGGCTAGAGACGATGTATGGACAATAGTTAAAAAAAGCACGTAAAAAACGCGCATTACAATTCTACGGAAACTGAATTCAAATCTCTGCAAAATTCCTTTCAGGAGCCTCATTTCCTTTATATCGTCATGTAAATCATATGATGCTTTCTCTCAAGGCCTTATTTTTTGTGTTAAACACTTACGAATTATGCGTGACACGACCGTGCCCTTTTTCTCAGAGTCAATTATAAAAATTTTCGAGCAATTCAACCAAGAATCAAAATTTAAGTGTCTTTATTAAATAGTTCGCATGTGTGTGAAACTAGAGACCTATGACCTAGCTCTCTCATTTAATATAGAACGCGTGACACGGACATGCCTACGGTAAATTCGATTTTTGTGAGCACAGACAACCTACTATATCCTTGACGTGCCTACGGCAAACATTTTAAGGGCTTTTATTAAATAGCTCGCAAGTGTGTGTGTGTGTTTTTGAATCTTGAAACCTAGGGCCCAGCTCTCTCATTTAATATAGAACGCGTTTTCACGCGTGACACGAAGGTGCGTACAGTAAATTCGATTGATATGATCACAGATAACGACTATACCCTTGGGACGATTGTATACTTCCTGCAGTCTTTGTTTGCTTACATTTCTATTGAGACTGGATTGAGATCTCCTATTTTTTGTCTTAAACACTTTGAAATCACGCGTGACACGGACGTGCCGACGTAAATTCCCTTTTCTCAGAGCCAATTATCAAAATATTGCAGCTACTCAACACACGAATCAAAATTTAAGGAGCTTTATTAAATAGTTCGCATGTGTGTGATTTTGAAGATTGTATACATCCTGCGGTCTTTGTTTCCTTACATTTCTATGGACTCTGAATTGAGATATCCTATTTTTTGTCTTAAACACTTAGGAATGACGCATGACACGGACGTGCCTACGGTAAATCCCCCTTTCTCAGAGCCAATAATTAAAATATTCCAGCTACTCAATCAAAAATTGATCAAAATTTAAGGGCCTTCATTAAATAGTTTGCATGTTTGAGGCCTAGGGCCTACAGTAAATGCAATTGCTGTGAGCACATACGACCTAATATACCCTTAGGAAGATTGTATTCTTGCTACAGTAATTTTTCCTTACATTTCCTATTTTTGGTCTTAAACACTTAGGAATCACGCATGACATGGACGTGCCTACGGTAAACCCTTTTTCATAGAGCCAATTAAAAAAATATCCCAGCAATTCATCACAAGATCAACATTTAAGGGCCTTTATAAAATAGTTCGCAAGTTTGTGTGTTTTTATGAATTTCGAGACATAGGGCCTAGCTCTCTTACTTAATATACAATGCGATACACTGCCGTGGTTACTGTTTTCACGCGTGACACGAACGTGCATACAGTAAATTCAATTGTTGTGAGCACAGACGATCTACTATACCATTTGGGAAGATTGTATTCTTGCTACAGTCGTTGTTTCCTTACATTTCTATGGTAAGTGAATTGAGATCGCCTATTTTTTGCTCTTAAACATTTAGGAATCACGCATGGCACGTGCGGGCCTACGGTAAATCCTCCCCTTTTCTCAGGGTCAATTAATAAAAAGTTCCAGCAATTCAACACAAAATCAAAATTTATGGGCCTTTATAAAATAGTTCACAAGTTTGTGTGTATTTATGCATCTTTGGACATAGGGCCTAGCTCTCTTACTTAATATAGAACGCGTGCTTACAGTACATTCGACTGTACCCTTGGATAGATTTCCCACTTTGTTTTTGTCTTTGTTTTCTTACATTTTTATGAAAACTGTATTGAGATCTCCTATTTTTTGTCTTAAACAGGAATCTCGCGTGACACGAATGTGGCGATTATTTTCTAGAAAATAACCACTGTTCGGTTTATTGATCTAGAATTCAATCTATAACACCATACAATTATGGAGGTTGTTCTGTGCCAAGTGAAGAATATAGGCTATCATCTTTTATTTATTATCAGAGTTGTAAATGGAGATGATTAACTCTGAGCAGATTGCTATTAATAACACAAGAACATGCATGCATACTTATATGTACGTAAGTCTGATGACTAAATGTAGATATGTTCGATATGTCTCATGGTAATTAAAATGACCGGCAATAAATGGGGTTTCCAAGAAGAAGATGAAAAGCATTTTATGACGTACTATAAAATTTTTTAAATATATTTGCAAAGATTCATTCATCTAATGTCAGTACTAAATAAAATACAATTCCAAAAATTGTTTTATGTTACATTTACTGATAAACGGAAAACAGAACAGTACAATGTGTCGTACATTAAATGATAAAATAGAAACTAAAACAAAAGCAAACCAAAAAAAAAAAACTCAAAGAGGTGTTCATTTTAAAACAAAACTAAAATTATCACTTTCCTGATTGTCGCAGAGCATTTTTCTCTTATTGTTTAATTTATTTATTTTTTATTTATGATGGTATGGGGGCGTTCTAAAAATATATAAATTTAATACAAAATTTAATGGGTATTTCAACACAAAATACATGTGTAAGCTCTTTGGAAAACAGAATAGGGTGGTAGGTGGGTGAAAGATATTTTGTCATAAAATTTAGAACTCTTTCATTAATTTTATTTTTCAATCTTTCAATTTCCATGTTTCCCCTTTATTTACTAAGTGGTAGTGCACGTTTCAAAACACATTAAAAGGTGTCACATAAAAATTTCTCCTCACTCTTTAAGAAATCGTAAACTTGCCATCCATCCTTCGTGTTGTTATTTCATAGTAGCCAGACTCTTGTCAACATGGGCTGTTATTACAACAACACAATAATTATATGTTTCCAATGAAAGTGAAAAGTCTTCACATGAACTAAATATTGATTTGAACCGACAACGACCGACCGACATCATCAAAGAAAATTGCATAAATTAATGTGTTGGTAGCATATTGATATTGCCGGGAGTCAATGGCAACAATGTTGCTAAAAACTAAAGAGAAGGGAAAATACAAACAAGATTTGCAAATATCCAACAATACACAACAATACTGCTCACATTCCAGCTAATTCTTCTCACTTGGCATCATTGGTCACTGGTGTGTGGGGTGCTTCTGAGGCTGCGAAGATTTTCGGCAATAACACACATACAACTCGATTGTAAAGGAAGAGCATAACAAAGGGAACAAATATTATGATTTAATCCTATCTTGCAGCTGGCATACGGTAAATTCGACTGTTGTGAGCACAGACGACCTACTATAGCATTGCAAAACTTTTATGCGTGCTACAACAGTCTTTGTTTGCTTACATTTCTATGGATACTGAAATGGGATCTCCTATTTTTTGTCTTAAACACTTAGGAATCACGCGTGACACCGACGTGCCTATGGTAAATTCATTTTCTCAACACCAATTAACAAAATATTTCAGTAATTCAACACAAGAATCAAAATTAAAAAAAAAAATGTTTGAGAAAAAATGTCAAAAAGTCATAACCCTAGTGTGCAACCTATATAGCCGAAAGGGGAATGTTAACTTCGAAAGTCAGTTCACATAGCTGAAAATTGTTAAGCTTTTTGCTACCGCTGAACGTTTTTTATGTTGTCTACCCTGAGAATTGAACCAGGTGTCTATACGTTGTGTTTCCATTCTGATTGAGACACCTCCAAAACATGGCTTTTGAACGCTTCATCCGCATTTTCTGGCGAAGAAAGTTGTTGACCACACTGTTTTCTCTTCATGTGCAATCAAATGAATCAAATGAAGTCATTGGGTGTCATGTGGAATCAAATGAAGTCATTGGGTGTCAAGTCAGGACTGTACGGTGGATGATCCATCAATTCCACGTTTTTGCCTATCAACAAGACGCTGGTTTAAGCCGAAGTGGGAAAGCTCGCACTGTCATGGTACACAATGATTCGTCTCTAGTCCTGGAAGACCTACGCGGTTGATTGCTGTTTTGTTTCGGCCTCATACTCATAATTCGTCGCCTGTGACCTTATAAACGTCTTTTGAAGCATCGCGATAGCAGTTTTTAAAAATGTTTTGCACTAATCGCCACGAGGGTTTTTTGAGCGATTGTCAAATTGTGCGGAATCCAACGAAAACAAACCTTTTTTTGTGGCCATATGTTCGTGCATTATCGAATGTATGCTGGTGCACGAAATTTTCAAGGATGCCTCTATCTCACGGTATATATACGTTGACCAATATTTTTGAATGAAAATAGAGTACATATACAAATGTGTAAAAAGTTACAGTGTTCTAAAGAACACAGAAGATTTTTGGAGGTCTTCTAAAGGCAACTGAAGACATTTCGAGGCAACTGAAGACTTTTGAAGATCTTCTAAAGCCAATCAAAGACATTTTCATGTCTTCTATAGACAACAGAAGATCTTTGAAAGTCTTTTATAGACAACAGAAGATCTCTTGAGGTCATCTAAAAACAACAACAGAAGCCATCTTGTGGTCTTCTAAAAACAACAACAGACCTCTTGAGGTCTTCAAAGAACAACAGAAGATCTTTAGAGATCTTCTAAGAAGACCTTTGGAGGTCTTCTAAAGTGAACGAAACACCTTTGCAGGGTTTCTTTTTCTTCAGAAGACCTTTGGGGTTCTTCTGAAGAAAACAGAAGGTCTTTGGAGGCAGAAGACCTTTGGACGTCTTTTAAAGGCAATTGAAGAACTTTGGAGGTCTTCTAAAGCCAACAGAAAACTTTTGGAAGTCTTTTATAGACAACAGAAGATCTCTAGAGGTCTTTTAAAAACAACAGAAGACCTTTTGAGGTCTTCAAAGGACAACAGAAGGTCTTTAGAGGTCTTCTAAGAAGGCCTTTGGATGTCTTCTAAAGTCAACAGAAGACCTTTGGAGGTCTTCTTAAAACAACAGAAGACCTTTGGGGTTCTTCTGAAGATAACAGAAGATCTTTGGAGGTCTTCTAAAGACAGCAGAAGACCTTTGGGGGTCATCCAAAGACTGCTGAAGACCTTTGGAGGTCTTCTTAAGCCAACAGAAAACTTCTTTCGTAGACAATAGAAGATCTCTTGAGGTCTTTTAAAAACAACAGAAGACCTCTTGAGGTTTTCCAAAGACAACAGAAGGCATTTGAGGTATTCTAAAGATAGCAGAAGACCTTTGGAGGTCTTCTAAAGCCAACAGAAAACTTTTGGAGGTCTTCTAAAGGCAACTGAAAACCTTTGGAGGTTTTCTAAAGGCAACTGAAGACCTTTGGAGGTCTTCTAAAGACAAAAGAAAATATTTGGAGGTCTTCTAAATCCAACAGAACACTTTTGGGGGTCTTATAAAGACAACAGAAGACCTCTGGTGGTCTTCTATAGGCAACATAAGACATTTTGGGGGGGGGGGGGGGGGGTCTTCTAAAGACCACAGAAAATCTCTGGAGGTCTTCTAATGGCAACAGAAAATGTGTGGAGATTTTTTAAAGGCATCAGAAAACCTCTGGAGGTCTTCTATAGACAATAGAAGACTTTTGTAGGTGTTCTACATTTCATTGTATTACCTACCCAGCAAACACAATGTCGGACGTCCGACGCGTCTGCTCAAAGTCGGAAGTTTTTTCCGACGCGTCTGACCGACTTCGGTCCGAACTCTGTCCGACTAGTCTGACGAACTTTTTTCCCGTCCTCTATCTCCCTCTCTGAAGGGAATTTTTCTATTTTCTCTTGTGCTGCTTTGGCAAAATTAAGTGCAAATAAGCAGAGAGAAAAGAATTGTACATGCTTCGCTCGCACATTGTAAATGTGTAATTGTTGATGTGC
The DNA here is from genome assembly GCF_047663935.1 of Musca autumnalis. NCBI lineage: Eukaryota > Metazoa > Arthropoda > Insecta > Diptera > Muscidae > Musca > Musca autumnalis. The sequence goes on from NW_027411644.1 coordinate 153,152,499, forward strand.
CGACGTTGATGCAGTACGAACGAAAAATTGAGTGCTCGGGTTTTAATTTCTGTATCGGAGACCAATTTGGTTTATTTTTGTTATGCGTGTTGATGCATGATAGTGTTTAAATGTTATTCATAGTGATCGGTTGCATACATATTTCTTTATTTTTATGAAGTTAATGAAAATAAAGATTTTCTTCGTCAAATTTCAACACTATTCCGTGGAAAGTCATATTTTTTGCATGTGAAATCATGTATTTTTTCATATATTGATAACAATTGTTTTACATACATATTTCACAGATTGTGTTGACGAATTTGTTGTTCACCACAGTTTGTTTTTCCACCAAGGCGCGCATTTAACACAGCATAATATGATATTAAAAGCTTTAATATGTTTATAGTAGATAAACTTTTATAGGCTTTGGATATTACATGAACTATGTAACTGTGTATTTTCAACATCTTTTAATAATAAAAACGAATGCTGGTAAATAAATTAGAAGTTCATACGATAGTTCATCTGATTTCGGACCAAATTAGGTCCGAAAGTCGGCAAACACTTTCGAATTTCATAAGATTTTACTTCCGAATTAGGACCGATATCTGTCCGAAAGGTGGTAAATAAATCAGAAATTTATACGATAGTTCATCAGAGTTCGGACCGAATTCGGTCCGAAAGTCGGTTAAAACATCCGATTTTCATCCGAATTTCGGTCAGAGAACACGTCAACCACGCCATATGACTTTCGGTCAGAGTTCGGACCGAATTCGGATCCGAACTCGGACGTTTCATCCGACTTTCGGACCGAATTCGTTCCGAACTCTGATGTATCTTCCGATTTTGGTTTGCTGGGTAGGTATTCACATGTTTACATGTATTTGTAGAACAAACCAAACCCTATAATAGAGTACAGTTGGTCACCGTGGTTGCAGAACATTTCGAAGCTGAAAAACGTCATCTTGTGGTACTTTTATAGCGGCTCTTAAAATAAAGTACGAAAAGGACATTAAATGAAGCGAGTTAGAAGGTCGAAGTGCTCTACGAAAATAATCCTCATACAATTCGACTGAAGACATGTATTCTCAAAAATAAGCTAAAGCAACAGTGAACAAAGATATAACGCTAATTCTGTAGTTTAAACCTGTTCATATAATTATATGTAGTTGACCTTTGATCAGTATCTCCTTTCCTTTCTCCTTTGGCTTTAGGTCAGAATAAATAAACAATGTTTGTTTTTTAATGTTGATTTATTTTTTCCGATATTTCGACTATCATCGATATATTTGTCAAAGCAAACATTTTTTTAAAAGCAATTCAATTCCTTATTAGAACAATAGAATCGTTTATTTCCTCAGACCCTGCGGCAAAGTTTTTTTCCGGTGATTTTAAAACCAAAGTTGTCATGCATCACAAAAAAACCAGTCATATATGTACATACATAAATCCGTTTGTCTAGAATTGTATTTATTTTGCAAAATGACACATAAATAAAATAATCGGTGTATTTTCATAGAAAAAGATTACCTCCACAGCCACCATATCCATCCACACCCTCACCACATATCATATCAAATTGCCAATTCAACGCATGTTCACACACATTCATCATTATACCATGTACACACATACATGAATAAAATCAAGAAATTTCTATTCATCATTTATTTATATTATTATTTTTATATTATAATTTCACATTTTTTATTATGAATACTCAGCCGTCGTTGTTCGTCCGTCGTCATCGGAGTAGATATCTGACGCTGACTGCTAAAACCATATGAAGCCTTATTGAAATACTACGCTCTAACAAAAGGCAACACCTCCTCCTATTCATTCTGCTGTATGCATACAGCAGAAGTACATACAAACATACAGATCTCATTTATACCACACTTTTATAGCTATTGTTATTATTAATAATACATAGTGGAAAAAGTTTATTTAATAAAAAAACAGCGACAAAGAAATCTAAAGAGAAAAAATAAAATAAACAACGAAATGGAAAACACAGCCAATGTCAGTAGAAACCAACAAAAAAAAAGAAAACGACGAAAAAACTCTTTACCTCCATACTTCAAAAAAATCGACACTTATAATAATGCCAAACTTTCATTAGCATGCACGTATTACAGTAAGAGCTTGGCATTTACATACGCATGGACTTATGTATACATACAATACATGACCCTCTCTGAACGTGTGCATTGCGGCTCAACTGTTACATTACATTACCTTACGCACTAATTAAATGTTTAAGCGCTAACATTTTGTTGATGAGGTCTGTTGTTGTTGTTGTTTTTTCTAAAAAGAGAAGTTTCATAACTTCTCATATTTTCCTGCCCCTCCATGTGAAAAGTTTATTTCGTTTTTTTATTTGCATTTCTAGTAAAAACAACTAATCAAAAACGCTAGAAATGGAACAAACGTTAACTTAGAAAGTACAAAGACGTAACTAAAACGTATATACAAACATTACCATGTGTGTGTGCGCACGTTAATGACAATCTGGAAAACAGGCCGGAGTAGAGTGGCATGACAGGACAATAGAAACGATAAACTATTGAAATTAGAATTGATTTGAAAACTTGTTGGACTAAATTGCAACCATAACAGCAGCAACAGCCAAAACAAGTACTCAGAACAGCAAGTTTGCAAACAAAGGCTCTCTCATAAAGAAAGTAGAACGACCATTTAACAAATAAACCAAATTGTAGTAACTTGACTATTGAAAGCTATGGAAGTTATTATTGAATTTAAGATTGCACTATTTAAACATTTATGAATATGAAATACTAACTAAAATCACATGATTGAGTGTATTCAATTTGCTTTTGACCACAACATGTGAAGCAGAGTATAGAAAAGCGTAATCGAAATCAAAAGTCGACTTTTAAATTTTTAGCTTAAAAAATTTACTTTTCGATAATTTGACTCTGACAAATCAGTTAAAAATCGACTTTTACCGGACTAAAGTCGGCGTCTTGAGGGAGCTTAGCACTATTGAAAAACATAGATATACGATGAAAACTATATCAACTGGATTTTTGGTCGATTATGCATGGTAATCCAACTCCAGATGTGTTGCGACAGAAAATTTAACAACAGAAATGTTTATTTTAGAGTTAATTAGATGAATTTAGTTAATTTATATAAATTTAATTTATTTAAAAATATGATTTGTAGAGTTAATTTATTGTTATGCATTTAATTTATTTGAATCAGTTTTACAACAACAACTACTGTAAAACGTTTTCTCCAATCATGAAATTATCGTTTAGCCACTATTTCCCATGTATATTTTGCTATTCTTTTTGTTGTACTATCTCCCATATTTTTGTTTTGATCATTAAGTTTTAGCTTAGGGGTAGTTTACACTATATGTAAATGTCATATGACATGAAATTTTCCATCATTATACAGTCGCTAATGTGTTCAATACTGGGGATTTTCCTTACGCCATTTACTTGGTGCGTCCACACCAGCAAAATTGTAATAAAATTACGTCTCCACATTGCCTGCGTGGGTAGATATGGAATGTTTTTATTGCGTGTCATATGACATTGATAGATAGTGTAAACTACCTCTTAATTATTTTTCTACATTGTGACGTCATTCATTATTACCCTTCTACTCTCTCGTTTTTATTACCTCTGCCCCATTTGTTGTTTACATTAATCCGTCCGTTGGTTTTGTGTGTATTTACGATTTGATTGGCATTTCGATTGATCATTGTAGAACCTCACATTGAGGATGTTAGAACAGTCTATGCATCAGCGAGCGAGTATAAATACGGGAAAGTTACAGGTGGATGGGTGAGTTGTAAATCATACCACGAACTTAAAACGTCAGCTAAGTAGAGTGTAACCTAAGTAGAAGAAAATCTGTGTGCTTAGTAAAGTCAAGTTGTGTTCTTAGTAAAGTAAAATCGTGTGTGAATAAGTGAAGTAAGGTTTATGAAGCATCGTAAGAATCGTAATCGAAAAGAAACCGCATTTTATTTGGTACATATCGATAGGGGAACAAAACAACGTCTACAAGGGGCTAAGTTAAACCTAATACCGTAACAATATTTTACGATAACACAGGGTGTTGCCAGGCGCCATTTGAAATTGTTTGGAAAGTTTGACAGTTTATAGCCTAAACGAACTAGTATCACAAACGACCAAGTGTTGTGTTGTTTACAATGACGAGAAAAAAATCACTTTGCAAAAAAATGGAAATTACTTGTGACGAAAATGTCAGATCATTTTTCACAACTTTCGACGTGGATAATCACGACAAGAGAGCATCGATCAAATTAAAGGACCATCCTTTAGCACTATGAAAAACTGATTTAGAGAATTTAATCGTGGCCGACACTCGCTAAGAAATGAAGGCCGTGAGGGTCTTCCAAACACGGCCGTTGCACCAAAAAAAAAAAAAATTAAGCCATGCGTGAACAGATAATGTAAGATCGCCATCTTATATACCGCGAGGTAGAGGCATCCTTGGGTCAATTCCACTAACACTTGATATTGCATGAACACGTGGCCGCAAAAATGGGGGTTTCCCGTTAGATTTGGCACAATTTGACAATCGCTCAAAAAAGGCGATTGTGGATCGGTGCAAAGAAATTTTGAATAAATGCGATCGCGGTGCTTCAACCAACGTTTATAAGATCGTCACAGATGACAAATCTTGGATATATGCGTATGAGCCTGAAACAAAAATACAATCGACCTTGTGGGTCTTCGACGACGAGTCAAATCCAAAGAAAGTTGATCATGGAAGAAACACTTCAAAGCAAATAGTCGCCTGTTTCTTCGGCTAATATACGGCTTGACGAACGTAGGACGGTTAATTCTGTGTGGTATACCACAATTTGTTTGCCTGAAGTCTTTGGAGAAATTCGAAAGAGAAGACGAATCGTTGTGCACCATATCATTGCAAGTTCTAACAAATCGATTCAAACCAGCGCATTTTTGACCCAACAAAACGTGGAATTGATGGTTCATACGCCGTACAGCCCTGACTTGGCACACAATGACTTCTTTTTATTACCACACATAAAAAAGGCGTGGTCGACGATTTTCTTCGCCAGAAGATACTGTTGAAACATTCAAACACCATGTTGTGGTGTCTCATTCGGACTGGAAAATGTGTTTCAACAATTGGTTTGAGAGCATGCGGAAGTATATAAATCATGCTAGAGGATACTTTACAAAACAATACAACTATTTTTTGCATTATTAGGCCAGAAACATTTCTTGTAGCACTTGTAATTGATAATGGCCATCGTTAGTTGCTACTTTCGGTTCGGTTTTGAGGTTTCTGATACCCTCTTCTAAAGTAAAATGCATCCCACAATATACGTTCTTCATCGATCAGAGCAAATGTCAGTCACCAGGAATGGGGGAACAACATTTCCCATCTACTGTTTCCCAAAATGCTGACAATTTTAAGTTCACATTATGGAAAAATATGACATCGGGTGGTATTTTCCTCGTTTTATCATTGATTGATTGTTTTATTCAAAGGAATTAATTGTGTTCGGTATGGCCTTCTGTGGCCTTCCGATCCAATTGATTTGGTTATCCGGGTTCAGAGATGACGATTTTTTAGGTTTCCGATATGAGTAGGGAAAGGAGATATATTTTATATATATATATATTTATTTTTTTTTTTTTTTGCTTCAAGTTTTTTAATACTATAGGATATTGCAATCTAAAATTGAGGTCCAAGTATTGGAATCTGCCATATTGATTGAAGAATACATTGTAGGGTTTCTCCCCTATACATGCACACAATACTTTTTATCATTCAAGCAATATTATTTCCTGCAATATTTCTTTGAAATTTCATTCTCTGGTGACATTTAAAATTTCCAAACAATAAACTGTTTTTAAATTTATTCAAAACATTCGCATAAATAATTTAAACAAGGTGACATAACTCTTTATGAGTGAAAAGATTTATATATTCTCTGTCAAAGCGGAACCTGGGATATTAAAATTTAAATTTGAACACACTTTCAACACGTCTTTAGAAATCGTTGGAATGAAAGACTGATTATTATGTCATTTGACATAATAATGGTAGGGAATTGATGATGAACGGCGCATATTAGCAAATATAAACAATAATAAGTGGATAAAAAATATGTTTATTCTTTTCGGTTCGTTCTAAGTTCAAGCAAATTTATGTTGTTTGCATATTTTTCAAAAATTTAAATAGAAAAATGTCTAATATTTTGAATAATTTTAAATATTTTTTGTCATATTTGTAACATCCCAGCAAAAATTCGGTAGGCACATGTCATTACTTTCTGCATTACCAGGTAATGAGTACTCATTACCCTCCGCATTATCAGACAGTACATATCGACACCTCCAAATAATAGTATGCTAAGTCTAAAAAGTGAGTTTTGCAGGAGAAGCTCTCAAAGTGTGGAAATTTTTTTGAACTTCAGTACTATGCTAAGTCAATATTTGTTTATAACTTCTGTTCGGATTGACCGATCATTACCAAAATTTGACAGAATTTATGTTAAAGGACGTTCGACACCTCCAAATAATAGTTTGCTAATTCTGAACAGTGAGTTTTGCAGGACAAGCTCTAAAAGTTTGGAAATTTCTTTGACCTTCAGTACTATGCTAAGTAAATATTTGTTTATAACTTCTGTTCGGATTGTCCGATTATTACCAAAATTTGACAGAATTTAAGTTAAAGGACGTTAAATATATAAATGTAAAGAACTTGAAAACATGCTAAGTCGACTTAGCATACTATTGTTTGGAGGCGTCGATATATAACAGTTTACACATAACTAGTTACTTCCTTACTTGCTACTCACTTACTAAGTAATGAGTATGGTGGCACAGAGCTAGTGTGTCCGACTACAAATTCTAGAGTTGTGTGTTCAAAGCTCAGCGTCGGCATGGGGGTTTTTTGTTTACAAAATTACAAAAACAGGTTGATGTACATGGATGAGTTAAACCAACCCTTGTTGTTTGTGCGAGTGGCCTAGTGTGTAGTGTGTTTGGCTACAAATCAGAAGTTCGTGTGTTCAAAACTAGTAGGTATCGAATGAAAAAGAAAAAAAAAAGAAAAAAATGTGTAGTGTTGAATTTGAATATAATTTCACCTCATTTTTTTTCTAAAAATAGAACGCTGCTTTTTACCTCCTTTTCGACTGCCGGTATGTGTTTAAGTATGTACTTAAAAAACATATTTAAGGAAGTACTTCCTCCCTATGACATCCCCATGTAAAAATAATGACTTTTACGGTATATTTGTAAGTAGTTACTACTGCCAAATTTTACTGAATAAAGTCATTACTTAGTAATGACTTTTTTGCTGGGATAATACCCACAATAACATTTTTACAATTGTGGCAAAAAATATTTTAAATAATAGAAGAATATCAGAATTTGTTTATGTGAATTTTTTAAAAATATGCTAATTCCGCTGAATACTCACAACATAAATTTGATGAAACCTATAGCAAGCCAGACCAGTTAATGCATCATATTTTAGTTACATATTTTTAAAAAATATAAATTTTAAAAATCTAAATATTGTACATGTATAATATCATTTCGAACATCAATTTTTGTTTATCAAAAAAGTAGATATTATTTCTACAAAAAAAAAACTATTTTATAAAATTAAGAAATGAAATCATAAAATGAACAATTCGTTATCAAACCGATAAAAGTTTAAATTTTTTGGCTGATTCACATAAAAATATAGGTAAACAATTCCCCAAAAATAATTCAACGCAAAACATAAACAATATTATCACTTTTTGCAAAGCGAATTTAAAATTTTGTTGAACGATTTTTTTATTTTGTTATTTTGTTGATATTTCATCATATCACACATATGATAATAAGACACGCAAAAAAAAATAAACCAAAGCAAATTAACCTTGTTTTATTAAACACATCTGTTCAAAATAAAACAAACAAAAAAAAATAACTACACATTATAATTCATATTTCACAACCAAATACATCTTGTCATAAAAAGAAGTCGGAAAAAACGAAACCACACAATGCTAGAAAATCTAACACCAAATGTGGAAACATATCATAAGTGGCATATTTTTCTATAATCATTTCAATTGCTAATCAAACTATTGAACCTCCTCTAGCTGCATTCACACCTCTATTTGAAATGAAATAAGACAAGACACAAAAGCTATTTGAAAATCAGTCAGTCAAATTTCGTTTGTTTGTCTGTCTCCGCATATTCGAGTCGAGTACTTGAGAAATTTCACACATTAAACAATTGTATTGTCTGTCTGCCAGCCAGCCTGCCTTTTTATCTCTTTAGGGCAATTGGTGGTTTCAATACCCGCATACAACTGCCATAAATATGCAATGAATACCCCGCTAATTAATGCAGAGTACAGCAACAGCAGCTGCTTCTGCTGTTGCATTCTTCATCCATCCATCAACCAGTCATGGAGTGCATAGAAAAAAAAGAAACCTTATCAATTCTGTAGTTAATAATTTTTTATTTTATTTTATTTTATTGGCGATATATTACAGAGAGGTACGACGAGGAAATATTGAATAAAACTAGTTTTGGAAAGTAAAATACGGTATTGTCTTAATCTGCACCAAGAAAAATTTGATAAAATTAAATGACAAAATCATGAAAATATGCATTAAAGCCCGAAGAAAGATAACTAGGGAATGTTAAGACAGATTAAGAAAAAAGTTCTTGTGATCCCCACACTATATTATTCTTGTAAACACCAAAACATGTTTGTGGAGATCATAACACGTATTTAATGTTGACAAATATAATTTGCTAATATTTAATAAAATAAAAACACTGCAGAAACTTTTAATTGTGACAGACTGTCATTGTTACTTTATTTCGTTTGTTTATGATAACAATGACGTTGCCATCAGTTTTTATTATGTGTTTAGTGGTGATGATGTTACCATCAGCTAATGCTCTAATAACGATCAGCTGCTATCATGTTGAATCAGCTGTCGATGATTCAACAACACGTTTCTGGCAACTATGTACATTATTAACTTCGCCAGTTATTCTGAACGTAAATTCCCAGTGAGTTTTTTCACTTTCTTCTTTAAGTTGGAAAGACGGAAAGGCAAAACTCAGTTGAAATTTTCGTTCAGAATAACCCCATTATGACAAAATGTATATAATACTATTTTGGTATTGTTAATGAGTTTACAAAATTTTTTCATTATAGCAACACCCCAATGCACAGTGGATCCACCCATTGGCCAAAAATAAAAAAATTAATGTCAAAATTTTGGTACAACATCTGGTAACTCTGATATCTATGACATGGACCTTTTTAAAAATGTATTAGTTTTTGTTTCATTCGAACGCGATCTTCTTAAGAATAGCTTCAAAAGTCGGAACATTTGACTAATATTTTTTGTTGTGAGTACAACCTATATTTTAAGTGCAAGTAAATTTATTCAAAATATCGCGAAACTAATACGTATAGCAAAATATTATAGTGGATTATGAAGGAGGAGGTAATAGCTTACTTTTCATTAAAAAATAGTGTTTTAGCGTGTTGTGGAATTCTAGTTAGCTGCATCTTTTCTTAGTGTATTTTGTAATGCCAATTCGATCATGTACTTAAATTTGTCCTAAGGTTTTAGTCATGATGCCCACCAGTGCCCACCTCGGGAATAATTTTCCAAAGTAGGTCATGGGTCTAAGATTATTTAGTATTAAAATCAGCTGCCATCTAGTGCCAGACTATAAATGGTGCGTCGCTGACTAAAGCTGCCCAAGAAGAGGGTTTCTATGGATATATTAGCGTATAACTCTGTAATCTGATTACGCACATTAACATAATTGGCATCAGTGGCAAGATGAAGAAATCTTCTTCCAAATTTGTCTTACGTTGGCGGTACGTGCCTTCCAGGGAGAGCGCTATAAGATCTATATTCAAAATTTTACCAATTTTCAGACAAAAATTTTGATTTTTTTTAACCCGCTAAATTGGTTTGATTTTATGTTGTTTTGGAGATTGTTTTGTTTCCCCAAGCCTATTTTTGCATCATAAGATAATCGGGACCTTTGTACATGTCATTTTGTATTAACATCATTAAACAATTCTTACCATATACCCCCTCCAGAGGGGAAAGGGGGGAGAATGTTACGCTCGTGGGTCCTTAAAACACTCTTCGTAGCAGCACAAAGCTGTAACCGGCGTCCTGGGTTGATTTTTACACTCTAAATATTTTTGGCCACATTCTCCATACAAGTGGATCCACTGTGCAATGGATTTAATATTTCATTCATATGAACCATTTCATTCAATTCGCATGAAATTATAAAATCAATGCACGTTAAATAAATTATACCATTCAAATACCATTCACTACATTTTCCACACAACATTTTTGAATGACAATTAAATTTAAAAATGTTAGCAAACGACATAATTAACTCTATTTCCAAAGTCAATTGGAGCGATTGATATTCAATCAACAACGGAGTGGAAATGAATAACAAAATAAAACAGCCCAAAAAAATAAATACCATAGCGACGACGATATATAAATCAGGTCCAAGGTTAAATTATGTTTTAAAGGTTATGTTATCAGTGTTTTGTTTTAAAATATCGCAATAAATAAAGGCCTAAAGGCAAATGCGTTCGGCCAATAAATTTCGAAAATATTCTGCAATACAAATAAAATACAGTCAAACTTCTGTGTAACGTAGCGTTTGGTGGCGAAAAGTTAATACGTTATAGAGAAATATTGTTATAAAGAGACTATTTTGTGTGAGACATCATATACGAGGGGAACTAGAAAATTTTCTGGCCTAACAATGAAAATGCGAATATTTACCATCAAAAAAAGTTTTCTTCAAGGCAAATTTATATAAGGTATATGCATGAATTACAACAACTAAAAAATTTACAAAAACAACATCATTGTTATTGAAAATTAATTGTCAAAGATAAATATTGAATAATAGGGTCGTTCCAAAAATTTGTTCAGGAAAAACATAAATACATTTTGAAAATCCTCTAAAATAGAACAAATTTAAATCAAAATTTTACGGTGAAAAGAAGAATTTTATGGTAGCAAATTTCGAAGTTTCGAATTTAATGAGTAGACCCTTTACATTATGAAAACTAAATTTACAAAAAAAGTGAGAATACAGTTAATTGTCACTTCTACATCTTGTATAAATATGCCTTGGTTTCTTGTTGTTTCTCAAGCATGATTTATATACTTTTTCATGCGCTCAAACAAATTGTTGAAGCATTTTTTCACTACGATAGATACACCTCCAAAACATGGTTATTGGACGATTCAGCGACATATTCTGGTGGCGAAAATTGTGGACCAAAAAATCGTTGGAGCTGGTTCGAATCTGTCGATTGCTGTTATGTTTCGGGCTCGTACGCATAGATCCACTTTATTTCTATCTTTTCTTCAATTTCTTTGCACAAATCGACAAGAGCCTTTTTTGAGCGATTGTCAAATTGTGCTGGATCTAACGAGAAAAATTCCATTTTGAAACCAGCAGTTTATGCAATATCAAATTTTAGTTGGTGGAAGAAAAGCCCAAGAATGTCTCCATCTAACGGTATATAACATGACGATCTTGCATTCCCCGTTGGCTCACGGCTTCATGTTTTCTGGCACAAAGGACGACGATCATTTTATAGCGAGTGTTAGCACGATTGAATTCATTAAACCAGTTTTTCAAAGTGCTATAGGATATAGGATGGACCTTTGCCGACATTCACTGATATAATTTGATCGATGCATTCTTGTCGTGATTAGCCACGTCGAAAGTTTTGAAAAATGATCGGACGAAAATGTTCACAAGTAAATTCCATTTTTTTTTTTTTGCAAAGTGATTTTTATACCCTCTGAATTTATGCTAACGAGGGTATATACACTTTCATACGGGCAAAATGTGTCTGGACGAAATCCGTTTCAGACAATTTGGAGTTGATTTAGCCATGTCCGTCCGTCCATCTGTCTGTCTGGCTGGAGCGCACGATAACTCTCGAACGAATCAACCCATTCGGCCCAAAATTTGGCTTTCGTAATATTTTGTCCAAACTTAGTTTAAATTCGAAGATGGGTTATGTCGGTCCACTCCCTCCTGTACCTCCCCCACAAAAGTTCGAAAATGTTTGGAAAATTTGTGCGCACGATCACTCTTGAAGGCAGTAACCGATTTGGTCCATACTTTGCACATCGTGAACTTTCTACAAGACTTATATTAGGTTCCAATATGGACTCAATCGGTCCACTCCTTCGGGTAACTCCACACAACATTTCGGAAAAGTTCAGTTAAGGACTTGCTCTCGAATCGCTTTAATTTTTTTTATAACGACTTGTAATCACTGCCCTCCATACGACGATACAAGTTTCATCAGGGGCAAGTCTATACTTCCTGAGAAAATAGCCTGAAAGTTGCAAAAAAAAACCCTATAACACCGTGTGTAGTGGTTGGAGCGCAGTATAACTCTCGAACGGATCTGCCAATTCGGTCCAAAAATTTAGCCTTCACCATATTTTGTCCAAACTTAGTTTAAGTTCGAAGATAAGCCATATCGGCTCCCTCCTTCCGGTACTTCCCCCACAAAAGTTCAAAAATGTTGGGAAACATTGTGTGCACGATAACTCTTGAAGGGAGTGACCGATTTGGTCCATACTTTACGCGTCCTAATATATCTACCAGACATAGGTCAGGTTCGAATATAGACTACATTTATCCACTCCTTCGGGTACCTCCTACACAAAACTTTGGATAAGTTCACTTTAAGACCTGCTCTCAAATCACTTCGCTTTTTGTTAAAGCAACTTGCATTACGACGGTAAGTTTTTTCAAGGGCAAATCCATACTTCTTGAGAAAACAGACGGAAAGGTATAAAAACCACCTATGGCACCATATGTAGTGGTTGAAGAGCACGGACTTAGTTTCAATTCGGAGATAGGCAATACCGGTCCACAATTTCCAGTACTTCCCGTCAGCAAAGTCGACTGATACTTTTTTACTTGTTTCAAGTCACTGTAAACAACACAGCGCCTGTTCGTATGCCAAACTGTCCTGAGTACCTTCAGGCTAAAAACTGTCAAACTTGCCAAAAAAATGTCAAATAACGCCTGGGAACACTACGTCTTGCCTAGGCTATAAACATTTCTAGTTCCCTATGTAATTGGTCTATTAACCAATTCCTTATGGGGACTTTTTTTTAAAGAAGATCGACTGTAAAGTCAGCAAACACAATTTGCCGCATAATTTGTTTGCCTCAGTTTAGTTGACCAGGATCCATTATTTCATGTTAGAAGTTGTTTTTAAGCATCCAAACCAACTAAATTGGGCATTTGCTCTGTATCAACCAAAATATACTATTTTTAAAATGTCTGTCAAATATATAAAGCATATAAACCATTTACCAATATCTGTTTATCATTAGAAATGAAAAGTATGTCAAGATGTCTTTGAATTTTTAAATTTTCATAAAACAATTCAAAATCTCAAAACTGCATACACTGTATTAATTATTCACTATAAATGACTATTTTTGAAAACGTCCTAAAGTGTTAAAATTAGAGTAATAAAATAATGAATGACGCATCCCATACCTCCCCCCTCATTTGCAACGTTGTACTTGTGCAGTGTACTTAATTACAACCTAGAAATATAAAATCCCTTTAGATTTAATTTTCACCTTGATAAACTTCGCAGAAAAAAACTATCACAAAAAAATAATGAGAGGTTGAGGGAAAAAGTTTAATAAACAACCGGGCGTGGTTTGTAAAACAACAATAACAACATTCAACAACATCTATCATTTCTTTGTTAACAACAAAGGTAATAATTAAACAAAAAAAAAACAATCTTCACAAATAACGTGAGAATAGAAGAAGGGCAGAAAAATAAATCTAAAAATTTCTAATTCCAAGGTAGACAATTACACTGTCAAATAAATGTAACTATGTATGTATGTGGGAAAATATTATTAAAGCACATGTTAAGGAATCTTAGGATAGGTTATGTTTGGCAAAAAAGAGATGTGCATAGTTATTTTGCCCGGAATATATCTGATTCGTTATCTTATCTTAATGATCAGACATTAAAAAAGCACAATTACAAAGTATCTATCGTTGCACAGTAGTCGCTGTCATTAGCCAAATTTAAAAAAAATTAAAAGTCTAATTTTTGGCACCAAATGCGTTCATATCTACTCCATACATGTTAAATTTCTATAAAATAAATTTGTTTTGGATTTTTTCTTACTGTACTCTTTAAGAACAGCATCCAAAAAAGAGAAAATTTAACAGGATGGATTTCGAGGTGAATTCATTGCAAAAGTTAGGTGAAAGTAAAATATTAATATCGAACTAAATGAACTCTATTTTGACCAAACTTAATTCGAATATTGAAAAACAATGTATTAACTTAATTTTTATGCAGTTTTGTGTTTTTATATTTTTTGGATTCATTATTGAATACGTGTGTTGATTGAAGGACTTTTGTCCCCCAACGAATTTTTTTTAAAGATTAGTAGTAGTCTAAAGATTATATTTTCAAAATATGAGCTCCATCTTTCCGCATCGTTGGGAACTTGTTCACAAAATACTAAGGATACCTTTCAGGGTGTTTTTGTCATTTTTTTTTTCAAATAGGCAGGTGATACATTTCAGCTTTTTAAATATATAGAAGAGACATTGTGCGGTTCAGTTATATGAAGGATGCGTCAAAATGTGGTCCTCAATGTAAAATTTGGAAAATTCAGCCATTTTGAATGATTATATGATACTAGAACCCTAAAAATACCGAATATTGGACGGTACCGATTTATGGGGACATCAAAGAGTGGACCTACATTAATCAACAATTTTCTGGGGGGTAGCCTACCTCCAGGAAAGATTAAGTGGCATTTCGGCCATTTCGAATTAATTATTTATATAAAAACTTCAAAATTCCGAAAATCTGGCGGTAACCTATCAAAACATGGATCCAATTAAAAATTTTTGCAAGAAGGTTTGCAAGAAGGCATTTCTAAAATGCCAGAAATCAGGGGGTACCGTTTTATGGGGGCTATACCTAAAGTTGGACCTATGTTGTTATTTTTTTTGCTTTTTTCATTTGTGTTGCTAAATTAACATTTACTGAAAATTCCGCATTGATATCTACACAGGAAGTATTTTTGGCAGCTCTTCCCGTACAAGTTCGACCACAGTGCGTTGTGCCGATTTGAGCACCGTCGATTGTGCTTTTGAAAATTCTAAACTGATCTACCTTAAATCATTGTCGTTCTATGGTATTGCTGAGATTACGGCAATTTACGACAATTGCATACGACCAGAGTGCCAAGAACAAATGTTTTGATTTGATTTTGTTCTTTTCTTTTTGTAGCTTCCGATACTACTAGCACACCGTCACAAGTTGTTACTTTTGCAACACATTAGCATTTTAGACTACCCTTGGTCGTCGCAGCCTTAAATTCACAATCCTCTATCCTATCCAAAGTAAGTCTGAGCGACCAAAATTCCGAAAATCTGGCGGTACCCTATCAAAACATGGATCCAATTAAAAATTTTTGCAAGAAGGTTTGCAAGAAGGCATTTCTAAAATGCCAGAAATCAGGGGGTACAAGTTCGACCACAGTGCGTTGTGCCGATTTGAGCACCGTCGATTGTGCTTTTGAAAATTCTAAACTGATCTACCTTAAATCATTGTCGTTCTAGTTGTTACTTTTGCACAGTGTTAATCACCACTGTGCTCGCGAGCCGTGTCTGTGTGAACACACACAATCTCAATTGTGGTGAGTTTGAACGTTACTCTCACCACAGATCATCTTCTTTGTTTTAGCAATGAATTAACGCACTCGATGTTTATCTAGAGAGGGATAGATAATCTCGTGTGTGTGCCCAACACAAACGCAGCGGTTGAACTTGTTGTTGCTGGTGAACACTGCTTTTGCAACACATTAGCATTTAAGACTACCCTTGGTCGTCGCAGCCTTAAATTCACAATCCTCTATCCTATCCAAGGTAAAGGTATAAACGACACATACTATTTTTTCGCGTAGGTATAAAGCTTGATAAATTGAATTTTGAGATTTTCATACTACTGTGCGATTTTCAATATGATAGTCGGAACCATAGTATTTTTGTCGCCGCCATAACATGTTTTGAATTGTCCGCAACAACATGGTTGGGGGTAATACTACAGTCCGCTTAGATCAATCAGATATACGCTGTAAATAATAATGTCCAAATTTTTTATTCAAGAATTTCACCCTACCGGGAAAATGGCAATATTCAATTACCCAATTCTTATAGTTATAGTAAACAAATAAAAAAGGATTTGTCGGAGGATTCCTCAGTCTATAAATCAGAAAGGAAGAAGGATACACAATACCAGGAGGTGTGGATGTAAATGTAAACCAGTCAATGGTGAAGTAATTAAAGCATAATCCCTAACTATTCATACACCTAATCATTCCTAAAGATTTTCGAATTTGTTGAAAAGATGGAGGAGGGGAAATATCGGTGATAGGGGTAACTTTCTCAGAGTCAGTACGTATTACCCTATTTCCAACAAAATGCCATAAATATATAAATTCGGGGACGCAAGCGACTTTTGACCAGAATATCGTCAAGACACCCCTTCCCTGAGGATCGCCGGCATCACTTGGGACATTGGATAATGGGGAGGATAAACGAATACCTTCGCCCTGAAGCTCGCCGGCATAACTTTGTCCATCAAACGAGGACAATGCATTCAGAAACACAAAAGCGGTTTTTTCTAAATCCAGATGCCTCTCGAAAAAACTCTGATATGACAAGGAGATCGTCAAGATAGACGAACACCTCCGCCCTGAGAACCAACAGTATCACCTTGTTCATCATTGTCAATACAGACGAAGGTGGAGGTAATCACACTATGAAGTCCGCCGTTATCACTTTGTCCATTAAACGGTACGTTTACCGAATTTTTAACAATATGCTCAAAATAGTTAACTTCGGGGACGCAAACATGTCTTTTTTCTACTTAATCATAAGATTCAACTCTAGAATACTTCTGCCAACCCGTCTATGCAAATCCAAATTCCTTATGAAAGACTCCGATATGACCACGAGATCGTCAAGATACCCGGTTATTCCTAAAAATCTACGAATTTCTTTATCAATTCAAGTATTCTCAGGGTCACTATGTGTTGCCGCATTTCCAATAACATGTCCTAAATATTTAACTTCAGAGACATAAAAGTGTTATTTTCTACATTAATCGTAAGAACCGTCTGCCTACTCCTGGCAAACCGTCTGAGCACATCCAAATGCATTTCGAATGTTTTCGATATGACCAGTAGTGGAATTCAGCAACTCATTTTCCGAATTACCCACAAAAATCGATAAAATTAAAATGCTTATAAATTCGGTAATTAACGAAAATTTCCTGTAAGTTAACAAGCAAAATAAAGTTGTCGTGTAGTCCTGCCGATAGCAACAGTGTTGTTAACTTTTATTGATAAACTTCATTCATAATTCTGCGTTTAAATTGTACCGATTTTTATCGGTAACTCAGAAAAGGAGTTACAGAATTCCACTACTGAAGATAGTCAAGCTAGACGAACACCTCTGCTCTGTAACTCATTTTTTGAGTTACCGGCAAAAATCGGTAAAATTAAAACGCAAAATTATGAATGAAAAGTGTCAATAAAAGTTGACAACACCGTTGCAATCGGTAGGATTTAGCAACAACTTTATTTTGGTTGTTAACTTACCGAAAATTTTCGTTAATTACCGAAATTATAAGCATTTTAATTCTACCGATGTTTGTCGGTTTGTGGGTTCCACCGTGGTGCAATGGTATGCACGCCCGCCTTGCACGCGGAAGGTCGGTGGTTCGATTCCCCGGCCAGGCAACATCAAAAATTTGTCAACGGTGGCAAAATACCCCTCAGTAATGTTGGCGACATTTCCTGAGTATTTCAGCCTTGAAAAACTTCTCCACAAGTGGTGTCTTAAGACTCGCCGTTCGGACTCGGCGATAAACAGTAGGTCCCATATCATTGAGCTAAATATGAATCGGGGTGCACTCATTGATATGAGAGAAGTCTCCCTTGTCCCGTATGGGATGTTGTGGAACAATGTTTTGTTTGTTGATGTTTGTCGGTAACTCGAAAAATGAGTTACAGACTTCCACTACTGAGGTCCGCCGGTATCATTTTGTCCATCAATCGAGACATGGTCTAAGGGACATTGCATAGCCCGAATGGAATGACCTTAAAGTATTATAGGGGTCTTCCCAGGAACTGTAATTGTTCTTTTCCTGAAACTTCTGGCCCAAAAGAATCGTTCGGCAACATACTGAACATTGCGTAAATTTGAAACAAGTGATATTGGTCACCCAGAGTGACGGAATAAAGCTACAACTTCGAGAGCTATCAAGCTTTTCATATGAACTTTTCGATGGCAGGGGAAACGAGGAAATGCCGCTACTTTATACGTAGACTGACAGATAATATTTATATGCTTAGAATACAACAAATTCTGAATTTTTGCGAGGGAGTGAACTGATATGGTCTACGTTTGGAAAATTGGACAAAATATTACAATAGTTAAATTTTGAATCGAATCAGTTGATCCGCTCGAGAGTTATTGTGCGCTGCAGCCAGACAGACAGATGGACATGGTTAAATCGACTGACATGTATCGACTGCAGAAGATACGCGGAAATTCCGCTGCTTTATAGGTAGATTCATCGATAATATCCTTGCTTAGAATAGGAAGGAAGGAAACAGACCAATAATTTTGTTCATATTTTGCTTTTGTACTAGCGACTGGTCAAAAAAACTTCTGATATGCCAGTCTATAACTGCTACCGTGTATTCTGACGGAATTCAGATGACAAAACCTAAATTTCTCCCATAAATCTATTTCGTGAAAAAGATTTTCGTCTAGACTGGAGAAAACGAAAAGTCCTATTGCCCCATTAAAATCCTTCTTCCCAAATTTAAAAAAAAGGCATTTTGCACCACTGTACTCCACAATAATTAAATTATGGAATTGTAATATGAAGCACGATTACCTACGGTAAAAATTTCAAGACCATCTGAGACTTGTCCCTAAACTTCACATAAATGCAACAATTTTGTGCGTTAAGGGAAATGGCCCTAGATATTCCACTGACATTTCAAAGAGCCGCTATGTAAAAAATCTAATTTATTTTTTTTACAAACAAACGCGGTTTTGTGTGGTTCGTGGCTTAAGGTTATTTTGTGACATTCAGAATACAGCTGACAATAAGTTAAGTTTCTCCGAGAAATCTATTCCCAGGAAAAGAGCTATCGTCTATTAAAATCCTTCTTCCCTAATTTATAGAAATAGCGGATTGTTAGTTGGCGACAATAGAAGTTATGGGAACTTTCAGGGTCTCTATGAAGCACCACAATAATAAAATTATGTCATTGTAATATGCAACACGACTACCTGAGGAAAAAATCTCCAAACAATTTCAGACTTGACCTTAAACTGCACATACATAAGTGCAAAAATTTTGTGCAGGAGGGAGTGACCCTAAATATTGAACTGACATATCAAACATCTTCTATGTAAATAAATAAAATCTTATTTAGTTTATTTTTTACAAACAACAACACAGTTTTGCGTGGTTCGTGGATTTTGGTTTTCTTTTAATTTCGTTGACCATATCTCGCGAAGTGTGTGTGTGTGGCCTTCCGAAATACTTAAACAACTATACTGTTTAGTCATAAATTTTAAAATATTTTCTAGAGCATTATATCGTCGGTGCCGTGCTTAAGTGTTCCATACGCCATTTGCCGGATTCGAGAAAAACTCAAGTTAATGTTTGAGTCCATACAGTCTAAAAGTGGTGGAAAAATTCAATACTTTAAGAGCACAATTGTAATTAACTAAACTCAAAGAATATGCATATTAGAAGTTGATTTTATACAGATATCTGTTATAGTCTAGAACTAATGGCCAATTTTTATAATTGCAAAAAGTTGCACCAAGCCACATTTTTGAAGTGCTACCAGTCCTTTAAAAAATTTGTTCCATACGCCACATTTTTCGTAACTTCACAAAATTGTGCAATTTTTTGTTCCAAACGCCATCATTTTTGGCGCGGAACAATTCGTTTTTATCTCTTTTTGATCCATACCCCAAACCACATGGATATGGAATTAAAAAGTTCAAAGTTGTTTTGTTGCATACGCTAGGCTTTATGGATATGGAACAAAACGACAAATTTTTCGGTGTCGCAAGGCGGATATGGAACATATTGGCATCTGAATATCTCAGAAACTATAAGAGTTAGAGGAAAATCGAATAAAAAATCTGAAAAATCATGGTTCAAAACCTTGAAAGGTACATTTATCTCAAAATGTCAAAAATGGCGTATGGAACACTTAAGTATGACACCGACGATATGTTTGTTTCCTTTATCTTAGTGCCATAAGTTATCGGAACCGAATGTTTTTTATTAGACTTATGCAGTAGAGACGTTTTAAAACTGAGTTTTGTGCCGTCAATAAAGAACCTCTAACCATCCTGCTGTATATTGTATATCCATCAATTTGTCTGCATCGGGACAATACACGTTATTTGTATCAGTGCTATAAGCGATCGGAGCCGAGGGTTTTTATTAGAATTATGCTGGCCGTTTTAAGCTATGTTTTGAGCTGTCAATAAAGAGTCTCTAGTCATTATTTAGAACAGCAAAAAGAATCAGTACGTTAACATCAGTCCGCCAGGTTCAGAACTAGCTCCGTAGCTATCTGCAAAATTCCAGTTAGGCTGTGGCCAAGCCATCAAGTAATGATGGCCGTCATTGATCATAAATTGTTACGAAAGATCGTACATGACACAATAACACTTGGGAATAAATCTCCGAGAATAATTTAAGATAGCTGTTGCCGCTGTTAAAACTCCCAGAAGCGGCACAATCCACCGGCAAACGTTTAAATTCCTGACATACCTATCAATATATTCCCCTGTAAAAAAATAGGTACGATAAGAGGAAATTCTTCTTTTGTTGTTGTATAGAAACGATGAGAAAACAAAAGAATGGAAGAAATTTCTTTAAACAAAGAGAAGCAGTAAGAAAATCAAAATGCAGAAATGTAGCTTACACACACCCACACACACAAATAATATACCACTCACACATCTGAAAAAATATCCCGGTATAAAAAAACAAAAGAATCGACGAATAAAGTGAAATGTTTACGAACCATTTAAACGGGGCAATTGAAGGCGTATGGCATACGGCTTTTCTGCTGCTGATGATGATGATGATAATAACAGTTACCAGCCACCACTAATGTTGGTGTAGGCGGGAGCAGCAGCGGATGTGCAGCAGGGTGTAAAGAAATTCCAACATGTTATACCACCGTGCCACAATGTGGATAGACAATAATTAACTCAGGTCGGACGACGGAGGAAGGTGAAAATTGCTGCAATAACGGCTTCTGGTTATGGTTCTTGATCTTAGTTTTTTTTATTTTCAAATAATCCACATCAAAGACGTTGGTTTTCAAATTGCAACTTTTTTGTTTGTTAGGACCTCTTTTAAACAAAAGACGTTGTTGATATGTAATCCAAATGATAAGTAATTTTTTAAAACAGATTTCACTTTTTTTAATTTTCTTGTGGCTCTCTGAGCTATTTTGTGGTTATTTGCTTGTTGGCAATCAATAAAATATCATTCATATCTTTTCCATTTTTTTCGTAATTTGTATGCTTTTTCACAACAAAAACAAAAAACTTTCACAGATCTTTTAAATATTTTTTCGGTATTTATTTAGCTTTAAAATTTTGCTGTTGTTGTTTTGTGCTTCTCTTGTAAATTATTTAAAAATTTTTGTTAAATACTTATTTTTTTGTAAAATTAAACACAAACAAATACAAAACATTCACTATTTACTTAGCCAGCAATAACAACTTTTTTCACGTTTCGTTTCACTGGCTTTTGGGGTTTTAGCATTGACGGGATATGACGTCAAAATCTGGTAAAACAAGTTGTTGCTCTCAGCGCCGCCAGATTCTTTCTTTCTTTCTTCTTTGCAATACTGGCAACAAAAAGTGACAGCCGACACAACACATTAGACAATTTCATGAAAAACGCCGGAAAATTGGAAAATTATTTTTGTTAAATTCACTCAAAGATTTCCACGAAAACTATGACCAAATATTCTTCTACTATTTTTTCTTTTTTCTCCAATCACACACACGCATCTCTACATAAATAAACCAAAAATATGCGATACGTTTACGTATCGTTTAAACGTCCACGTCTTCGTCGTAGGGTATAGCCAGTCATAACAAAACAATAAAAAAAGACACCTTTTACCCGAAAAAGACGCGACTAGCGTGGCTATGTTGTACGCGTTTTGGTTATGATGTGACAACTGAACATTTTAGCCTTCATACAAACCAAAATGGGGAGTACGAACTGAGCGCTCTCCCAATCTCTACTCTGCTCTCATATTGAAAATATTGTTCTCTTGTGTGTTTTCCATTTCTCATTTTTGTATCGGCGAGAGTTAGTGGTATTACTCAAACAATTGCTGTGGGTTAGTGAAGGCTGCAAGACCTGCATGTTAGTGGCTAAATATCTGTGGGGATTGCTATGGAAACAAAGTAGCCAGATTTTTTCCACAACTTATTACGATTGGACGAGAAAACTTAACTTGAGCGGTAAATTAGTTACATATTTGTGTCCCCAACAAAAAATGTCATTGCCAAATAACGGGTTTTATAGTAATTTCTCGTAGTCGTAACTACTTACAAATTAACATACTAACCCATTATTTTAACTAGTAAGAAAGTATCAGTCAGCTGAGCCGACAGAGATATACCCTCAGCCACGTAAAAAAGGTAACACAATACTTCTGTAGGTTTTTTAGCTGTTGGGAAAATTTTCCAGGATGGAAAGGGCCCCAAAAAACTACATGTTGCAACAAAATTCAGAATGATCCAAGACGAGTGCATTTTTTCCAAACTTTGGGTAGGGTGTACCCATAGGAGTGATCCGATGTAGTACATATTCGGACCTAATACAAATCTGTAGGAAATATTTTTTTCTTTATTAGTCTATGGGCCATTATTACAAGTCTTCTTTTGTTAAATTTTGGATTTACCGAACAGATTTACAGCGTTCCGCTTAACTTAAAGTTAAAGTGGTGATTGAATTTCAAGGAGGAGTTTCTTGGCGTTAACTTTCAATATAAAAATTATATTTTTAATGCCTCAAAATTGGTTTATTTTGCGTTTTCAAATCCATCAGATAGTAAAAGAACACATATAATAATGGCCCTATGGATATTTTCCTTACAGACTATATAATTAAATATGTTGTACTTAATTTTCTAAATTTAAATATATTACAATTTTACTTTTCAATTTACAAAGTTTGAGCTAAATCGATTTCTCTCTTAAAGGGTTATTTTACACATTAGCCACTTTAGGTGGTGCCGGTAGGATTTTCTGGACTTTTTGGGTCATTATATCAGGAAGTATGGACTTTCCCACGAAAAAAATTACAACGTCGTAACAGGGGCCGCAAGTGCAACCTGCTGCGTCACCAATTAATAAGATCAGAGAGGAGTTGTTAAACTATACTTTTTTCAAATTTTGTGTGGGAGGTACTCAAATGAGTGGACCGATATAGTCCATATTAGAACTCGATCTATGCCTGAAAGCAATATTACCAATAGCAAAGTTTGGCTCAATTCCGTTATTCCCTCCTAGAGTTTTCATGCCCACAATCTTGGCGAAAAATTTTGAACCTTTGTGGGGGAGGTACCGGAAGGAGTGGACCGATATGGTCTATTTTCGAATTTAAACTAAGTTTGGACAAAATATTGAAAGACCCAAAATTTTAACCAAATATGTTGATCCGTTCGAGAGTTATCGTGCACTCCAACTACGACACATGGTATTATATGGGTTGTTTGCAGTTTTTGTGCTGATTTCTAAGGATATATGGACCTGCTCCTGAAAAAAATTATATCGTCGGTATATGGGGGTAGTGAATACAAGTGGCTGCAACAAAAATCAAAGCGCTTCGAGAGCAGGCCTTAAACTGCACTTAAGCAAAATTGTGTGTGGGAGGTACCCGAAAGAGTGAACCAATAGGGTCCATATTGGAACCTCACCTATGTCTGGTAGAAATGTCACGATGTGCAAAGTATGGACTTATTCGGTTACTCCCTTCAAGAGTTATCGTGCGGACAATTTTTCCGAACATTTTTGAACTTTTGTGGGGGAGGTACCTGAAGGAGTGGACCGATATGGCCCATCTTCGAACTTAAATAAAATTTGGACAAAATATTTCGATACCCAAATTTTGAACCGAATCGATTGATCCGTTCGAGAGTTATCGTGCGCACCAGCCAGACAGACGGACAGACAGACAGACAGACGGACGGACATTGCTAGATCTACTCAAAATTGTCTGAAACGGATATCGTACAAACATACTTGGGGTCTAAAACCATTATTTCGATGAGGCACATTTTTGGCCGTATCAAAGTGTAAATACCCTTATTAGCCTAAAGGCTGAGGGTATAACAAGGGCATGTCGCCATGAATAACTGGTTATTCAATGGCACCTAGAAATTAAAAAATAAGCTAAAACAAATAAAAAAAGTATCAGTCGGCTTTGCCGACAGAGATATACCCTCAGCCTGTTTGAATTGAAACACTTCTTTAACAAAAAATTTATGTATTTAGAGGGTTTTCAGAATTTTGGGCGCACGAACTTGCCGACAAAAATATGGATTTTGATTAAAGCTCAAAATGTTTATGGAAGTGGTACCTTAAGAAATGGACCTGGCAAAATCCATTTTGGAAGTGGGTCTTATTTTGGGAGTCATTCGTCTCGATAGATATCGCTCCCACCAGTTATTTCAGTTGGTCAGCATACAATTTAGACCTTTGGACCATTATATCAGGAAATATGGATTTGCCCAAGAAAAACATGTTATCGCTGTAAGCAGCGACACTAGGAGTACGTTCGGTAAAAATTCCCAAGGGATCCTCGAACACTTAAACAAAAATGTTGAACATTTGTGTGGTTGGTACCCCAAGGAGTGGACCGTTATGGGCACACCTAAGCTTAGACACAGTATTTTGATATCCAAAGTTTGGACCAAATCGGTTGCTCCGTTTAGAAGATATCGCGCGTACCATTTTAGCCAATATTTTCGAACTTTCGTTAAGGAGGTACCAGAAGAAGTGGTCCTATGTATAAGCACCACCTTCGAATTGTATATACTATTCGAAGAAATATTACGATATGCAAAGTGTGGACCAAAGCAGTATTCGGTTCGAGAGTTGTCGTACGCACAAGCACACTTGCTTGCCGGCAACAAATTTGTACCTTCGTAATAGGGGCATGAGTGCAACCGGAGTGGACCGAACTAGATTTACGTTTGAGCAAAATATTACGACTGCCAAATGTATGTCGGGTGGAAAAATATTACAATGTGCAAAGTATGGACCAAATCGGTCAGTCCCTTCGAGCGTTATCGTGCGCATAATTTTTACGAAAAAATTGAACAAGGGTGGACCGATATGGCCCATCTTCGAACTTAAACTAAGTTTGGACAAAATATTACCAATCCGTTCGAGAGTTACGGCGCGCTCCAGCCAGCCAGGGAGGCAGACGGACGGATATTGCTAAATAGACTCCAAATTGTCTGAAAGGGAATTCGTCCAAACATACCTGGCGTCTAAAACCATTATTACCCTTCAACCCTCCGGCCAAGTTAGCATTGTTGGATAATCAATTATATGTGTGGACGCCAGATGTACGTGGAATTTAGGAAGAAGTCCAAGCTTAGAGTGAAACAGGGAGTTCCCCAAGGTAGGTTGGTGTCTCCCCAACTGTTTAACCTCTACCTCTCCTGTTCCAGACGGCATTGTAATCGTAACGTATGCGGATGATTGTACGATCTTGGCGTCAGGTACCTCCCTTAATGTCATTTGTGAAGCACCCCACACTGTTTGAGAACATCGAGCAGACAGCCCTCCGCCCAAGTTGGCAATGTTGGATAATCATTTATATGTGTGGACGCCAGTTGTAAGTGGAATTTAGGAACAAGAAGTCCAAACCCAGTAAAGTGAAACAGGGAGTTCCCAAGATGGGTGATTCCCTGGAAGTGTATAACCACTACCACTGTTGTATACCGCCCCACCCCTCCAGACGGCATTGAGATAGTAACGTATGCGGATGATTGTACGATCTTGTCAGATACCTTTCCTGATGTAATATGTGAAAGCCTGAACTCCTATTTGGTAAGCTATGCGGCACCAGTGCAACGCGATGGAAGAATATTCAAACCTGTCAGAATGCCGCTTGAGTACCGCATGTCCACATGAGGAGACAAATATTCTTCCAGTACAGCAATGAAATGGGAGCAACTGGAGTTTAGCCGCTCATCCCAATTTTTTTTTTTAATTTACAGTTTTTTTTTAATTGGCCGGCCTTCGGCCGGCGATTTAAGACTTTCTCCTATGGACAGGAGCAAATCTAGGGCAAGGGAACACAATTTTTTTCTAATTTAAAAATTTTCTCTTATTAAGTGGCTTTTTACAAGGGAATTTTTGGAACTTCAAATGCCCATATCTCCTTCCCAAAAAAAATTATGTGTACATTCGTGATCAGGGAAGTGAAATCTACTTGTAAAAAAAATTTCATCAAAATCGGAGCTGAGCGGCTAAACTCCAGTTAAGCCATGAAATGGCATGCTTTATTTGCAGTACTTGCTCCTAATCACAATATGGTGATTTAATTTTTTTACTAGTCTTTTTAAACACTACATAGTCTTCTAATGGTCTATTTTTACCTCCTCACTCTGGAAAAAAGAACATAAATACAAATAAATACAGTTTTGGGTGAAATTTTTGGTTATAAATGGCAGTTTGTAATGGCAACACCGAGAAAAACTAAAATTCAGTAACACAATGAAGAGAGCTGTCTGTAAAATACCCTCAAATAAAATGAATCATAACAAACTTGTTTGCTCTTCCTCTCTCAAAATATATTTTTCTTAAAAATGCAGAGAAGGTGAGAGAAGTAGCAATAACCAAAATGTATCTAGCAGATACAAGTCTCAGCTAAACATACGGCTGAATAGGGGAGTCACCATGCAAAACTTTCTATTTTTGTTTTGTTTCTTTTCTTTTAGGGGCTAGAGATTAAGACCAAAAAACACAAAAATTAAGAAAAAAACTCGTTTTTCCAGATTGAGATATTTTTTTGTTTATTTCCTAATTAATTAATAAAATAATTTAATTATTTATTTGTTAAATTAAACCATAAACAATGCCAACAAATAAAGCTGACTTGAGGTTGCTGTCTTTTCGATTCAGCATTTATTGTTTCTCTCGCAAGTAATTGACAGAACGACAGATACTTTCAACTACTCACAAAAACTCGAAGAGACAGATAATAATAAATAACAGAGATGGGAATGCTTTTGCATTTTTGCATTTTTAAATTACACTTAAAAAATGGTTTTTAATTTTGATCATTGTTGTCTTTTGTTCATATTTTCAGATAGTATAAAACTTTATTCGAATAAGATTCCGAGATTTATCTATAAGAAGACAATACTTACATATGACGAAAATTCATTAGAATTATATGGTCTGTTCCGAAACTGCAAGAATCTACTAATGTTTGCTATTTTTCAATATCATAATGGAAAAATTGTTTTTTTTTTTTTTTTCCTTTATTATTCCACTTGGGAACATAGGGCTTCTACAAGAGTTTTATATAGAGGTTTATTGTGGAAAAATTGTTATCGTAGTAAAAAATTTTAAATTCTTGCAGGTTCTGGAACAGACATATAAGTTACTACCATCGGCAAAGCTATAACTAAAACACAAGAAGATAGTAATGTTTCCACTTTTCGACCAGAAGGGACAAAACAAACGCAAATTGAAACAAAGTGGAAAACGTTATATAGTGCCTCAAAATCTCCGAACTTTTTTTGAGAAGCTTTATATGGTTTTTTTAGATTGTACCGGCGAAAATCAAAACTTTTGTCGTCTGCGATTTCGAAAATTTGGTGGGACTTAATAGCAGAGATATCAAAACTATGGTGGAGCTATGTCAAAGTTAATTATTTTGACAGGTGCATATCTTCCAATCCGTTAAAATTTTGAATTATTCTCTAATGTAAAGTTGTATCTCTTGTAGAACAAACATTTTGAACACATAAAATCAATAAAACTATGCTATTCAAGCCTTTCCGATAAGCTAGTTGGTGCAAAGGTTCACGTTTGTACCTTTGTAGGTCGTAAAGACCTTTCCTGATGGGGGAATTCGGTCCACAAAATTGTGGCAACCATGCACCCAAGCAGATACATGGGCAACAACATGATTGGCTGGTGTTCTGACAATATTCTTTCACTGTGAAGCACTAACGACTTTTGCATGCCAACCTGGCGCCGTACAGTCAGCCAACAAGATTTCTTTATAAGCTACCAGATTGTCGGCAGCGAATTTAGGATCATAGAATATTGGCAATTCTGATGTTATAGCAAAAATAAACTGTCGGACGATATACCCAATATTTTGGGGTAGTTAGTTAGTGGTTTAAATCAAGGTGTCATCTACCTATATGTTCAGAAAAAAAAAAGCTTTTATCAGTAGTTCAAGTAGTAGCCACCAAGTAGCCTACAGTGCAGTAGAAGATTTGTTTTCATACTCCTCAGATGAAACAATAAACAATATAATCAGAGGGTGTAGAATTTTATAACGAAGAGATTAAACAGTTCCGGAGATATCACCACACACTGGGGAACTTCCAGTTTCGATTACTCTATATCCCCTTCGATACGTCAAGTAGAGTTGGGCAATCTAGTTCCCGGAGCGCATCGATCTTTCTTTCCTTTTGGGAAAAGGAACTAGTTTCTCAATATAGTTCCATAGTTCCAAATAGTTCCGAGAGCGATATAGTTCAATGTGTCTTTCTCTTTCATAGTTCTTTCTGTTTCCTTCATTCCAAATAGTTCCGAGAGCGATATAGTTCCATGAATCTATATGAATTATTGTTCTTTTTGTTTCCTTCGTTCCAAATAGTTCCGAGAGCGATA
The DNA here is from genome assembly GCF_047663935.1 of Musca autumnalis. Taxonomy (NCBI): domain Eukaryota; kingdom Metazoa; phylum Arthropoda; class Insecta; order Diptera; family Muscidae; genus Musca; species Musca autumnalis. The sequence continues at coordinate 153,181,590 of NW_027411644.1, forward strand.
TAGTTCTATGAATCGTTCTGAATTATCGTTTGGTGGAATTGATATAATAATAATAAATAAATTGCAGCGATGATACGCGCATGTATTTACGTTTATTTGCCAATGTGGCAGAATCTGAAAACTTAACACAACGAAAAAGGATCGACGTAGGTGATAAATTAATGGAACGAGGTGAACAAAAGGAACTATATACATATGCTAAAGGAACTATATAAAAGCAAGAGCTGGATATAGTTCCAATAGTTCCTTATTCGGAATAGTTCCTTGGAACTAGTTCGTTGCGGAACTAGACAACTCTAAGGTCAGGAGCCACCACGTGCGGGCTTTTCTGGTTCAGTCCTCGATCGATGTGCGGGTATGGAATGTAATATTGTTGTAGCACCATGTGTTTCCAGAGTTCATGCTTATCTTGAACAACTGGGCTATTGCTTCTTACGACCGGAGAAATAGTCCATAAAGAATCGTAGCTTTTCATCCAATTGCTTAAGCATTTAGATTGCGGGTGGGTCTAAGGCTTTCGAAGATTTTGCGTTTAGGATATCATCTGTAAAATTGCTGATGATAATTTTTGGTGAAACCTCCTGGGCTTGGTGGCTTTTATACGGGGTAGCACAAAACTACTCTCCGCCCTGTAACTCTCGGTATGTTATATAAACTTCCGGTTAAAATATCACGCGCAACCCTTCAGATCTAAAACTGTCACACCGTTGAATGTGACAAACACTATGTCTTCCTTCTTTCCCGGATTCGTGAGTGATTGGAACGTTGCCACAATTTACTCACTTCTGTAAAAAAAATTGCATTGCTTCAGGTTGTCTGCCAATTGGGAGATCCTCTTCATCTACTAACCTGTTGCCTTCAAGAGTGAGTTTCCTCACTCTTATTCTCATAGGAGAGTTTACGCTTGCAGCAGAGCAAAATGTGAGGTAGTTTTTATTCCCTCAGCCGGTCCACTCTTTCCACAATTTTTTTTCGCTAAAATGGTGCGCACGATATCTCTTGAAGGTATTAACCGTTGTGGTCCAAACTTTGAACATCGTAATATTTTGGTCACTCTTTCGGGTACCTCCCACACAAAATTTCAAAATTTTTGGCACTAGTGCTGTATAGGAGCATTTCTCAGATCATGAAATTTTTTGCAGTTGTGTTCGCAAGGATCTTTTACGGCTGTATTTTTCGGCTCTGACTAGGCCTAGACTTTTTGTCTCTTAGGTATAACATTGATCGGTATGCCCTTTATACAATCTTATATTTACACCTTTTTATGCGATTTTCAATATGTCAATATGTCAACAATTAATAGAATAGAACATATGGAACTCCGTTTAGAGGGTTGAAAGGAAAAAACAATTAATGGTACTCACATAACGTAAAGGACACCCATTTAAATTACTTCCCTCTCAGCTTCACTTAGCGAGCAACACAACACCCATTTGACAAAACCACAACAAAGACCAAAGAACCCGCATCAAAGGGATCAAAACAACAACAATTGTGTACATAAACACCCTTGAGCGGCCAATAAACAAAGTATGTACGAATGTGTTACTCAAATGGCATTGCATAAAACAAGGAACGCAACACCAACAGCAACAACAACAATACTTAGTTGGCTGTTAATTTTCAAGATCTTTGAAATTGATTTGTAAACAAAAATTCTAAAAATGAAATCGAAATTGATTTTAGTCATTTATTTTCGACGAAATCGAAACCCATATAAAGCACACACTTGAGTAAGGACAGGGCAGATACAAAGGGTGCAATGATCTTTAGAACAAAACAAAAACAAATAGTAATAATAACGATGACAACAACAACACCAACAACAAAACAATATTTATTCTAAAGTAGCGGTCACATTTAAATTCATGATAGGCAACCAACAAAACATATCTATAAAAAGAGAAAACTCCTCATACAGAGAATCGTAGGGACAGACGGACAGGGCAAGCGGAGCACGTGTTTCTTTTAGAACAAAACGGACGCGCCAAACAAGAATAAAAGTGCATTCTATGTGCGTGACAACTTCTTTCCGTTGTACAAAAGTCCTCTCCACCCAATCCAAAGGTCGCCATAGTTCCGTCCCGGCTAGTTTTTGTAAGAAGTTTGTTTATATCGTACAGATAGAACAACAGAAAAAACAACACCACAGCAGAGATACTCAATTAAAATTTTGATAAGGTCACACACACAGAAGGTGTCATAGAAATATCCCTCAATAAAATGCATTCTTTAGTCTGTTGTTGTTGTTGTTCCGTTGGTTGGTGGGTTATTTTGTTTGACTGAAGGGTTTTTTGATCAGATAAACCGACCGGCAATTGTTAACCAACCAACAAACAAAACGCTAAATAAACACACAACGGTCAAATCAAGTGAAGGGCCCGTCTCTTTCTTCATCAATAAAAATTTTTCAAAATATTTTCAATTTCATTTGAAGAAATCCACAAATAAAAGCTCTTGTTTAATATTTGTTCGTGATGTAGTCGATATATTTGTATTGTGTTATTTACGATTGTTTACAGTATTGGGCAAAAGTAATCGGCAGATTGGTATTTGTATCTGTATCTGTCATGTTACAAATATCTCAAACAATAAACGGTTGTTAAGGTCGCCAAAATATTTAAAAAATCCCTAAATTTGATTATAAAAGTAATAAAGACAACTAAATAAAAATGCCATTTTTTGTTATGCTTAAAATTATATTTAATTAAAGCAAAATTAATAAATTCCTTGTTAAAGTGAATGTATAAATTGCTTTGAAAACCACACCAGTTGTGTAATGATGGTTATTCCGTTATGATGATTATATCCAATCTGATAACTTGATAAATCTCAAATCGCCCTAATTTGCCAATATCCATTGACTCCGATCCGCAACGGAACTGTTCATTAGCATTCTTATTTCCTATGTTGTAATGATCCGGACCTTACACAAAGTGACGATTGATTTTAGAGTCTTCAAGGTGTTGTTGCAGTTCAAAAACCGCAGCTGACCTGTCAGTGGGCATTTATATTAGTTATCAGTTTTGCAGCTTTTTTGATTGCAAAGATCTCGGCATGAAAGGAACTACAATTATCGTTCAACTTGTATGAGAGCCATAAGTTAAGGTTAACGCTTGCTCCTGTTGCCGTTTCCATCGTAGAGTTATAACAGTGTTTTTACTTTATGTTCATCTCCAGTTCCAGCAAGTACTACAATGAAAGGATCAAAGGAACGATCTTTGTCTCCTCATGTAGATGACCCACTGAATACATGAGGAGGCACCCTGTTGCAGTTCTCAGGGCCGCATTCTGACAGGTTTGAATATTTTCCCATCGCTTTCCACAGACCGACCTATCGCATTATATGTGGTAAACATGGTTTTTTATCTGCACCACAAGTAATGCCTAATGAGGACCTTGTTCCTACATCTCAGCTTGTCGCAGATAGTTGTGTCATGCGCTTACGAAACGAACATGCTGTCGAATGTAACCCCTAGAATTTTGGGATAATTTATGATTGAAATTCTTCTACCATCGACCATGACATTAAACTCTGTTCTCAACTCTGTCGTCCATGTGATGAATAGAGTGGCCGCAGATTTAGTGACGGAAATTTGCATATTCCTCGTGTGGAAAAAGGTGGTAAGAACAGTCAAATGACATCAGCGAAGGTAGCTGACACCAAGATCGTGCAATCGTCGACATACGTTACGACCTCAATGCCACCTGAATGGGCGGAATACACGAGAGTTAGAGGTTAAGCAGTTCCGGAGATATAATCCCATCTTGGAGAACTCCTGTTTCACAGGGCTTAGACTTCTTATTCCTGAATTCTACGTACGACTGGTGTTCACACATATAATTGATTATCCAACTTAGGCGAAGGGTTGTCTGCTCGATCTTCTCAAACAGCGTGGAGTGCTAACAGTATCAAAAGCTTTTGATAAGTAAAGCACCACTATCACTGTTCTATAAAACGGCTTGCTCTGGTCGAAACCTCGCCTAATATGTGTGGAGATGACGTGCAGCGCTATTGTCGTGCTCTGCTGTTTACGGAATTCATGCTGACGATCGGCAGCTGTCTAACTATTTTTAACGCTGGGGAGGACTAAAGCCTCAAGGGTCTTTGCTACGGGCAAAAAAAGCGAAATCGATTCAGCTTTGCTGGCATCCTTGCCTGGCTTCAGTAGCGGGACCATCCTGCTCACTTTCCAGACTTCCGAAACAATGTGGTGGTTAGCGGCATGTTGAGAATATTAGTGAGACTCCCGGCACATTCAGCTATTTCAGCATTACCATGGAGATTCCATCATGATGACATTCACAGCATCATCCATTGTAACTTGTGGTGGTTCATCCTCAAAGAGATCTAATGCAACGCCGTACTCTGCTCTTCGCCCTGTCACTTCCGCAGGCTTGACAATAAGTTACGCACCTCTTCGGATCTGTCAGTTTAACATCGCCAAACGTGACTGAGATCCTATCATCCTTCTGTTCAGGGTTCGGTAGTGACTTAGCCATTACCCACAATTCATTTACTACGGCTCCAATGTTGCAACTCTTCAAATGATTTAACCACTTGTTCCGCTTATGCTCACCGACCAACCCGTTAACTTCCAGGGTCAGGTACATGACTCTGGGGTCACTGGGATTGGCACGACGAAGCTCATCACGCTCATTTGCATTTGCTCTTTTTTTATCCCAGTAGTAATCTCGATCGTCGTAGAAATGCAGCGTGACCATATTCAGAGCTGCGCCATGACATTATCTCGTTGAGCCGGAGTGTAATCACGTCTGGCATTAATTACTTAAGTAGTTAAAATCTTCAGGAGCAAGGTAAGGTTCCGACAACTTTGACCACATGTTACTAAATAAGAAGGGTATTCTGGGTCCGTCGTGGTGCAATGGTATGCACACCCGTCTTACACGCTGAACATAGTGGTTCGATTCCCCGGCCAGGCAACATCATATTTTCAACGGTGGCAAAATACCCCTCAGTGTAATGTAGGCGACATTTCTTGAGTATTTCAGCCATGTAAAACTTCTTTACAAGTGGTGTCAAGCCCTTCGGACTCGGCGATAAACAGTAGGTTTCATATCAGTGAGCTAATATGAATCGGAGTGCACTCATTGATATGAGAGAAGTCTCCCTTGTCCCGTCTGGGATGTTTGTGGAACAATTATTATTATTCTAGGTGCGCCAACTGACACGAGATTGTAACGGGTGCTGGAAATTGGAAATTGGAAAAAGGTTAACCATTAGGTTTCTGTTTCCCGACTTCCGAAACACGAGTTTCATTTTCTACTCGAATTCTAGCAGGAGTACTCCTGCGTGTGGAACAAAAGAGATCGAGTATCGAAAGATATCGAAAAATACGCACGAAATCAAGCAGAACCTTAACCGTGATTTGTTTAAAAATCCCTCCGGCAATTTTTAAGTTTTTTGATTTTTCTTTCAGATTTCTAGTTTCTGAATCCGCAATATCTTGCCAGGTGTAAGCACCCGTCATTTAAAGTTAGTTCAGGCGCACTTTGTCCCTCCTAATATTTCTTCCAGACATAGGCCAGTTTCGAATACGGACAATATTCAATCTTTCAGGTAACTCACAAAAAATACTTCATTCGGACAACTCTTAAGAGTATCCTCCCTCCCTCACAAAGGGAAGGACAGATCGAAGATTATTTTGAAATTGTTATCGAAAGTAGTCCTTGTGATCGTGATTACAACGTTATAATTTTTTCGCGGGCAATTTCTTCCAGAATTCCTGAAAAATCCCACTTAAATGGCTGGCAGGCACGATAACTATCGAATGGAATGACTCCCAAAATTAGACCCAGTTTCAAAATAGACTATGTAGATACCTTCTTCGGAAAGCTTTCGGGTAACATGAGGGTATTTATCAGTCGGCAAATGTAACTAATACTTTTTTAATCGGCATAATCTGGTCTTCGGTCTGGGCATAAGTATAGGATAGATTGATGTTTTTAATTTAGCTTGTTTTTATTTATTTTTTAATCCAAAATAAAATGTGATCTTTCCCATACCAGTTCGTTACTTCACGGCAGTATAGATGAAACAATGAACTATTGCTATATCCTATAAATATTAATTCCTAGAAATACATCCTCCATCTATAGACACCATTTATTACAACATTGTTTAGGTAGCCAAAGCTAATTGAAGTAAATCAAAGAGCAATGCTACTTCATGCTCATCTTATGCTGAACTAAATAAACATTGAAATCTGGAACGAATACAAAACTACTATAACCAATGAACGGAAACAAACAAAACGATTCCCGTACCATTCACACAAAGCCACAAACTTTTCAGCTTCTCTGAATCGTTTCATTCTCACAACCAAAACAAAAACACAAACTTTTCAATGTAAAAAAATGGAAACCATACGATTGCTGAAATGTAACTTCGTCTATGCTTTGCCGAGTTGTTTCATTCAAAAAGTATTTTTGGAAAACGTTTGCCGTGCGTATTGTCAATGACAGACTCAGCCACACACACACATGTGATTGCTTAACAACCCTATAAGTTAGCATCAGCATACCACAGTGAATTTTATCAACCACCAATCAGCATACCACAGTGAATTTTATCAACCACCAAACGTTTTTGATTTATTCACATGTGTTTAGTACTATTCCGCTTTCTGTCTGCTCTTGTGGAGTTGAGTACTTTTCGCTTTTCGTTTTGTTCGCACTCACGAAGGTAAACAAAACAGAACTAAACTGCGAGCTCGGCCAACGTGGGTTATGTTTCGTTTTGTATTGTTCCTATGGAAAATACGAAACGAAACTATTGGAAATGTTATTTAAAGTATTTTTACGTACGCTGACTATAACCGTGTTTTGGAGCCAATTTGTTTTTGTGGCCCCAGCAGCAGCAGTCAGAGTAAAGGTGTTCGCATCATACACAGCCCAGTTGTTGTAGACAAAGTGCAGAAAAAAGTGAAAATTAGAACGCGACTATGAGGAGCATGAGTGTGTGCATTTTTTCGCTACTACACTTTAGCCTGCTTTACTTTGCCTTAATCGATTCAGGTCGTAAAGTTAAATCCATGCCAGAGGCAAGTGTTGTTCACGCTTCTTCCTCTATTTTTCAGTAATCTACTCCAAAGTGCATTTGAATTAACAACGACCAGAAAGAAACTCATCATATTTTGCTCAACAAAACAGCTGTTGTTGTTGAGGCTAATATAAAATTGATTGAAATTATGAGAAAAGCTATGGTACCGTACATACTGTTGGTTAGGAACAAAGTATGCTGTTAAAATTAATTTCACTTTACGAGAAAAGATATTTTAAAAGTTAAAAAAAACTTTTCAATTTTTGTAATTTAATATTTCTTATTATAAAATAACACCATTAGCCAAATCATATAAATTCACGGTGAAAATTCTTTGAAATGGAAAAAAGGCAAATGAGAAACTTTTCATGTGTAAATACTCTACAAAAAACCGCTTTTTGTGGCGTCCAACAAAAACAAATGCTAATGAAAAATATTGCAATGACCTTGACTTACTAACTTAAAAGTCAAATAAAGATAACAAAGTTTGTTGGCAAAAGTTTCCACACAATGCATAACAAGTGATAAGGAAAATATAAAGACTACTAACGGAAACGTTGCAATTAAAACGTTTTAATGTTTACGCCAATAACAAAACAAAGTTATTAACTTCTATATTAAACAAAAACAACAACAAAACTATTATCTTGTTTAAGAAAAACACATTTGAAAATAAAAACATACACACTCCACACATTATGTGTCGGATATGGATAATAACTTCCTTTTGGTGGTGGAAGTAAACCCTTTTGAGGGTGAAATCAGTAGGTAGTTATTACATTAAAGGCAATCCTACCTTTTCTGCAAGGAAATGAAACATGAGTTCATAAATAAATCAAGAGATACAAAAGTCGGAATGAGGATCAAAGCTTTCTCTGAACAGATGTAGACGACGTGTCGAGGTAATAGAAATACCAACTATTCCAAGCTATAGACATTCGATGGGTTACCAGCTGCACTATTTAACCCATCTCGTCCCGAGACAATTTTTTTTATTTTTAAGAAAAAAAATATACTTTTTTACTGATGTCAAAAATCTACTCAAAATTCCCGAAAAATGGTGTTCGAAAGTTCGAACACTGGCGCTTATCCTATACGTATAGAAGTAAAAATTTTGTTTTTTTTTGCTGCTTTATTGATTTATTTTATCATTTTTGTATGAAAGAATAGTTGAAGATATGGCATTGAGTCTTCTATTGACAATAATTCCCCATGATTATTTTTTACATTCATTTTGTTATAATTTTTTAAAATCAATTTAAATGTATTAAAAAATATAGCTTTCAAAAATGTACCCCTACCATCGAGGGGGAGGGGGGTTTTCAAGGGAAGAATTTTATTATTTGCTAACAGATCGGACTTAATATATATACCAAAACTTGTTTAAAATTTTACCTTTCTCATCCATAAATATTTTTTTTTAATAAATGATTTTACTATTTGAAACAACGAACACCAAGTACGAAATGTGTTAAGGCACAAGGTGGCACAATGATAAATAAATTCAGTTGGGTACCAACACGTGTCTGAAGTGACAGAACCCTGGCTGTCCTCCCAACAGCAGCCGCACACGCAAGTAATGATAGTATTATCATTACGAATATAATAATTATATTTATTCATTTTATTATTAAATTTAATAATCTATTTATTTTCTTAAAAAGTTAAATAGATAAATATCATTCCTTCTTCCCTTTATTTCCATTAATTCAATAATTATAAACAGATATAACACACATTTTCTTATAAATGATTAATTTAAAGATTTGTTCTCTTCATTATTATTATATCAATTCTTTGTATAATTCTACATATCGACATATTTGAATTTACTGTTATTTATAATTTTCATTTTCTGTAAAACATATTTTCCATATTTTCATATTTTGTCACTTTTCAATTTCCTTTCAAATAAATAAGTTGTAATTTTTATACCCTCAGCATTTATGCTAACGAGGGTATATACACTTTCATACGGGCAAAATGTGCCTCATCGAAATAATGGATTTAGACCCCAAGTATGTTTGGACGAAATGTGTTTCAGACAATTTGGAGTCGATTGAGCAATGTCCGTCCGTCTGTCTGTCTGTCTGCCTGTCTGGCTGGCTGGAGCGCACGATAACTCTCGAACGGATGAACCGATTCGGTTCAAATTTTGGCTTTCGTAATATTTTGCCCAAACTTAGTTTAAGTTCGAAGATGAGCTATATCGGTCCACTCCTTCCGGTACGTCCCCCACAAAAGTTCGAAAATGTTCGGAAAATTTGTGCGCCCGATAACTCTTGAAGGGAGTAACCGATTTAGTCCACACTTTGCCCATCGTGGAGCGTGTACCAGACTTAGATCAGGTTTTAATATGGACTCAATCGGTCCACTCCGTCGGATACCTCCCACATAAAAATTTGGAAAAGTTCAGTTTAGGACCATCTCTCGAATCGCTTTGATTTTTGCTTTAGCAACTTGTATTCACTGCCCTTCATACGACGGTATAAGTTTCATCAGGGGCAAGTCCATACTTCCTGAGAAAATAGCCTGAAAGTTGCAAAAAAAACCCTATGACACCGTGTGAGAAGGTTGGAGCGCAAAGTAACTCTCGAACAGGTCTGCCGATTCGGTCCAAAGTTTGGCCTTAGTAATATTTTGTCCAAACATGGTTTAAGTTCGAAGATAAGCCATATCGGTCCACTCCTTCAGGTACCTCCCCCACAAAAGTTCAAAAATGTTCGGAAAATTTGTTCATACGGTAACTCTTGAAGGGAGTGGCCGAATTGGTCCATACTTTACACATCCAAATATATCTACCAGATATAGATCAGGTTCAAATATGGACTATATTTGTCCACTCCATCCGGTACCTCCCACACAAAATTTCGGATACATGTTCACTTTAAGACCTGCTCTCGAATCACTCTGATTTTTGTTGAAGCAACTTGCATTCGCTGCCTCAATTGCGATGGTAAAAGTTGTTTCAGGGGCAAGTCCATACTTCTTGAGCAAACATCCCTGAAGTTGTAAAAAACCCCTATGGTACCATATGTAGTAGCTGGAGATCCATTCTTTTTAGTATCTCCTCCGCAAAACTTTTGATCTTTAATCCTAATCAACATTTTTGTCAGTTCAAACGCCCAACATTTTAAAAACTCCCTAAATAAATGCGTTTTTTGGGAAAAAATTGTTTCAATATACACAGTCTGAGGGTATATCTCTGTCGGCAAAGCCGACTGATACTTTTTTACTTGTTAATTTGAATTTTAAAAAATATTGAATTTCAATAAAAGATTTAAATAACGGTCAACAAACGGATTATCAATTGAATTTTATATGGATAAATAAGCGGCTTACATTTCTCGCATCACTTAACATCGGCCGTTTTTGTTCCAATCCCTGAAAATTCATCCTTTTTTAAATTTAATTGCAATGGACTTCGAGGTAAGATCGAGGAAATAGGGGATTTCATGAGTCGGGAGATCATTACCGTCTGGTCTTGGTGGACTTTAATTCTCATAAGTTGTGGCATTCGGTCCTCGGAAGCAGATTGATAGCTTTACGTTTTGTACGGTCAATGAGGCCGCCTCTAACAATCGTGTCACCTAGTCTGACAAATGACTTCACCTGGCAACCCATAGTTTCTCTTGGATTAGACCATCTTCCCATAATTGCCTCCATCAGCTGCCCGCCCGATTTCATCACATCTGCTAACAGGTTGGTCGGTGACAGCGGAACAAGTGGTTAAATCATCGGAAGAGTTGCAACATGGGAACCGGAATAAGTGAATTGTGGGCAACGGTTAAGTTACTCTCGAGCCCTGGAAAGAATAAAGATAGGACCTCAGTCACGTTTGGCGTCGTTAAACTGACTGATCCGAAGAAGTGCGCAAGTTATTTCAATCGACAGTTTGGCGAGCACTACGGGAGTGACAAGGCCGAGAATGAACCACACAATTTACAATGGATGATATTGCAAATGTCATCAGGAACGCTAAATCATCAAAAGCGTTGGGACCTGATGGATTTTCCATGGTAATTCTGAAACAGCTGGATGTGCCGGGAGTCGACTACCTCACTAAAGTTCTCAACATGTCGCTATCCACTCACATAGTCCACGAAGCCAGGAAAATGGACAGGGTCGTCCCCCTACTGAAGCCAGGCAAGGATGCCAGGAAAGGATCCGATTTCGTTTTTGTCGCCCATAGCAAAGAGTCTTGAGACTTTACTCCGCCCCAGCGTCCGAAATAACTATCCAGTTGCCGATCATCAGCATATCCTCAGCAGGCAGCACAGCACGACAACAGCGGAACGAACTACACTCCATCCAGACGGCATTGAGATCGTAACGTATGCGAATAATTGTACGATCTTGGTGGCAGGTACCTTCCATGATGTCATTTGTGAAAGGCTTAAGTATCATTTAACTAATCTTACCATATTTTTCCAGGCGAGGAATATGCAAATAAATCTACTAAAATCTACTGCCAGACTACATGAACGACAGAGGTGAGAACAGAGTTGAATGACATGGCCGGTGGTAGCAGAATTCTCACCACAAACTGCTTCAAAATTCTAGGGGCCACATTCGACAGCATGTTCACGCCGTCCGCACATTCCACAGCTATCTGCGACAAGCTGAGATGTAGGAACAAGGTTCTCAAGTCCCTAGCCGGCAGCACATGGGGTGCAGATAAAGAAACCTTGTTGGCGCCATAGAAAAATATTCAAACATGTCAAAATGCCGCCCTCAGAACTGCAACGGGGTGCCTCCTCGTGTCTTTAGGGGATCATCTACATGAGGAGACAACGATTCTTCCAGTACAGCGACACAATGAGATGCTCGGGTGTTATCGTGAGAACCATCCTAATCACCATATGGTGATTAGAACCACCCCAGGCATATTCTATGCTGGTACAACTCAAACCAGATGTTTTTGGACCCCAAGTCTGTTTAGACGAAATCAGTTTCAGACAACTTGGAGTTGATTTAGCAATGCCGTCCGTCTGTCTGGCTGGCTGGAGCGCACGATAACTCTCGAACGAGTGAATCGCTTTGGTCCAAAATTTGGCCTTAGTAATATTTTATCCTATCTTAGTTTAAGTTCGAAGATGAGCCATATCGGTCCAATCCTTCAGGTACCTCCCCCACAATAGTTCAAAAATGTTAGGAAAAATTGTGCGCCAGTGACCGAATAGGTTACATTGTAATATTTCTACGGGACATAGATCAGGTTCGAATATGGACTATATATGTCAACTTCTTGGTACCTCCCACACAAAATGTCTAAAAAATGCAGTTTAATGCCTGCTCTCGAATCACTTTGATTCCTAGAATTTGACGAAAGTAGAAATTTTTTCAGGGGTAAGACCAACAACAAAATCGCCCGAAAGCTATAAAAAAACCCCTATGGCACCATGTGTAGTGGATGGAGCGCACTACAACTCTCGAACGGATCAGCCGACTCAACCTTTGTAATGTTTTGTCCAAACCTAGTTCAAGTTCAAATGAGAGCCATATCAATACATTGCTTTCGGTAATTCCCGCTCAAACGTGCAAAAAATGTCACTAAAATGGTACGCACGATTGCCTTGAACGGAACAACCGATTTGGTCCAAACTTTGGATCTCCTAATGTTTTGTCCAAATTTAGTTTAACTTTGAAAATGGTCCATATTGGTCTTCTCCCCCAGAAAAGTTCTACAGTTTTGTTAAGTGCAGTTTAAGAACTGTTCGAAGATCCTTTGGAAATTTATACCGAAGCTACTCCTTGTATTCCTGTTTACAGCTATACTCTGATGTTCGTGGGCAAGTCCATGCTTTCTTACGTAGTGGTCAAAAAGATCTAAGTTATACGGTGACCAACTGAAATGACTGGTGGACTGGTGGAAAAGAAATGACTAGCAAAATAAGATCCACTTCCAAAATGGACTATGTCGGTCCATTCCTTTAGAGACTTCCTCCGCAACACTTTAGAATATTTTGGTATTCAATACTATATAGTCCACAGGCTAAGGATATATCTCTGTCGACAAAGCTGACTGATACTTTTTATTTGTTTAAACACAATAATGAACTGGTAATTCTCGATTGTGCGATATATCTGGCCTGTAGAGCAATTTTTTGAAAAATCACAAATAATTATGGAAAAAAAGATCGTTCAGAGGACACGGATTGACGTTAACCGGTCGTTACAAAATTTCAGATTTAAAGTTTTTGGATCAAATGGGAAAAAATGAAGGATGAGCATAGCAATAAAAAAACATTTTTCTTTTATTGGGTCACCCTTCCACCCACCATATTTAGCCCAACGGCTGGGTGTATAAAAAGGAGCTTTGTAAAAAGTACAGAATTCTATTTTGGAGCGACCAATAGTTTGGTGTTAGCCTTAAGCAGCTTTGGTATGAGTTTCTAGGTTATGCGGCGATTTAATCTCTCTTCTCTTCAACCTAACATTACGTTTATAAGAACAAAAAAAAATTAAAAGCGACAAAGTTCGTTTTTCAGCAAAACACGGAGTTTTAAAATTTTACAGCTTTCAAATATTTAAATGTAATGGCTGTTAGATCGGAATATTCCACATATCCAAATATATATTTTGTGGTTAAATCACTTCACATGATACATGTTACATAGTTACATACACCGATACAAATCTATTGCGATATCAATAACAAAAATATATCGAACGATGACTAAAAACAATATTTACAAATAAAAACAACAACCAACCATATCTACGATCAAAGACCACATTTGTGGTAGAATATGGCCATTGTAGGAGGAGGGGAGTAAAAGATATATTTATTTGATCCAAAACAAGACAATTGATATTTTTCAGTTCATCTTAATTCAAATAATATTTGACATAAGTATACATACGTAGTACTTGTGTTCATGTGTCATGATATTCACATTCAATCTAATATTTTGTTGTTGTTGTTTCTTAACTGAAATATCTGTAACACATAGATAACAAATAAATGAGGAATCCATGTTGGAAAAAATGTAAAACGACAAATCACATCGACACATTGGTATCTCAAATATCTTCTGGGATGCATGTATATCATTGTCATACTCCTCAGCATTGGAATTCGCATGTAGAATAATCTCATAATGTGCTACAGGTGTAACTCGATTGCCACGTTAATATTTTACACTATAACCATTCCACCGAACCATTGTCATTTATTTATCAACTTTGTAATTTGTCACGCATTATTTGTGGGTTCCCTGTAAACCCTGCACATTTTTTTCTTCTTCTTCAAGATTGTAGTTTTATGTAAAACTAGACAGATACCACCGTCGTCAATAAAGCGTCCAAACAACAAACAAACAAACGACCTTAAGTGTACATGGAATGTCAAAAGCTTACATACAATGTCAAGACAGTGAGGAAATCATGTTGTTATTGTTGCTGTCATGTTGCAACAACTTCAAAACATACTTCAACAAATGTCGGCTGGCGACGACAGACGGTATGCAAAACTATGATGGAGCAAGGGTTTGCTTTCCGTATGAATAAAAACTCCAAAGCAGCATCTTCTTTTCCAATCTTCTATTTCATAAGGCTGCGGTAAAGATACAGAAACAAAACAAAAATCATGCACCAAATAAGGTTAAGTTCAAATGAAATCAGAATAGGGCAATGGTAACGATGTACACAATAATCTTCCGGTGGAAGGTCTTCTCAATTAATTTGTTTAACAACAACAACAATTGAAGCAATACACACGCAAAAGGGTTTACTTGAAGAGATTGTAATGAAGATGAGTAATGTATATGTTTTCATTGTTAATTACAGCACCACCCTACGTTATATTCTCCTTTAAATCCGGCATATAAAAATAGATGAGAAACGATAGGAAAAATCCCAATTTCATTCAACATGTCTGTCATACAGACATCATGTCGGGTGTGGTAGCAAACACCACATTTCACTTCAAACCAACAAAGAGCAATTTTGCAATTTGAAGGTTTTTTCTGGAATGACCACACCAATGTTTCCATTGAAAGCACTCCCAGTTGCAAAAAAAAAAATGGAAACGCATTACAGTTGCAATGACTGCTAAGCTAATAACATTAAAGAACATTTGTTTACGTAGTCAGGCTGCTTAATTAAAATCTCATGAATGTCACAATACATGTTTTAAACTTATTACAATATCCTTTAAACAAATAGTCATAGGAGAAAAGATAATAAAAAATAATTAAAAAAATAAGTTACAGTGTTTTATTTATTAATTCACTTAAAACTAGAAAATAATTATTTATGATGGAATCTCTCAAATAAAACGCTTGCCGTTTAATATTGTCACAATTTTAAATTCAAATGCAAGCGTTTTATTTGAGAGATTCCATTATGAAACATTATTTTCTAGTTTTAAGTGTATTTATAAATAAAACACTGTAACTTAATTTTTTAGTTATTTTTTATTTGTAACTTTTCACCACTGAGAACCTCAGAACAAAATTTTAGCCAATTTATGCCGAAAATTTAGATAAAAACTTTAAAATGCATGAAATCCTGTGGTACCGTTATATAAGGGCTATACCAAAACCTGGACTTATGTCCATAATTTTTGGTGGGGAAGTTTCTGTACCCTTGGGAACTCCAAATGCCAAGTTTCAGCCAATTCGAGTTGAAAAATGAAGATAAAGTCCTTAAATACCGGGTGGGGAAGTTTCTGTACCATTGGGAACTCAAAATGCCAAGTTTCAGCCAATTCGAGTTGAAAATGAAAATAAAATCTTTAAAATACCTGAAATCGGGTGTTACCGCTATACGGAAGCAATACCAAAACATTGAACTATGTCGAACATTTTTGGTGAGGAAGTTTCTGTACCATTGGGAACCCCAAATGCCAAATTAAAGCCAATTCGGCCTAAAAATGAAAATACACGCAGAAAAATATATGCTAGAAATATATTTGGATCCAAACAAATATTTTTTGGGACTGGTTGCAAACATAATTATGTTTGGATCCAAACATAATTTGTTTGTGTCCAAACAAATATATGTTTGCAACATTTTGTAACATATCTCAATTTTATTTGTTTGGGTACCAACATATTTTGTATGTTAGAACATATTTTCTATGGGTGGAGAGAGGATTTTTCTCAAAGAGAGTAACAACAGGGCTCTCGCGGATGCGGAATGCTGTTTATAACAAAGTGATGTGTGTATGGTGTAATAGGAGACGCAGAAGCTTTGGCCAAACATGTGTGTTTCATGCTTTGTTGTTGTTAACCAACGTAGCAAGCGAAGAGGAAAAGAAAAAAATAATTATGTTGTTCTTTTTTTCAGTTGTCTAAATACAGTCGTTGAGTAAAGATGGTAATGTGAGTGAACAAATCAGTGTTTTGTGTTTTCTTAAAGAAATTATGCTTTTTAGTAAATTAAATGCTCAATACATTTTATAATTGGAAATTTTATAATTGAATCAAAAAGGTGAATGGAAATATTTTATTGGACAAGGAAGAAACCGCATTTAATACTAGTAATTACAACAATACTATTTTTCATATACATACATACATACATACATACGTATGTTTGAAATATAGATGTACCTATTTATTACGTTATATAATCATTTAATTCCAGATGACGATTTCCCGCTGATGATTTCAACTTTGAAAAAGATGTGTTTTATTTCACAACTAAGTAGAAGCGTTCTTCGATGTCTCTATATATTGATTTCTTTTTAAAGTGTAACGTTTTATGTACCTATGTGTCTGTTGTTGCTCATTTCCATGCGTTTCAATAAACCACCACCATTATTTATTAATGTGTGTATAAGTTAGAGATAGTCAGTGAGATCTTACTGAGAGCAAGTGAGCATACATTTCAATGTGTTTTACATTGAAATTTTCGCTCCCTTGCTCTCAGTAGGCGCCCACTGGTGCATGTGTTTGTTTTTTAGTGGCTTTTGGGTTTGTATTTGTTTGCACCAAAACATATAATTTATTTGCACCCAAACATTTAATTTGTTTGCACCCAAACATTTATTTGTTTGCTGGACGCAAACATATGTTATGTTTGGGACTGATTTTTTTCCTCCGTGTATAATCCTTAGAATACTTTAAATCGGTTGGTACCGCTATATGGGGCTATAAGAAAAAATGTACCCATATTGGTTTTGGTTTCATATTCATGTACTGTCATCCAAATCTGAAAAGTGTGCAAACTTTTAGTTCGTTTGGTCAACTGCAACTATGTGGAAAATGAGTTACTAGATTTGAACTAAACGGACACCAAAGCAAGTTAAATAAAACACTGTAATAAAAAATTAACAGTAAAAAGGTTTTACTTTCAATGGTATAGTAAAACATTATTTCAGCTGCATTAAAATGTTGCGGGTTATTCTGAATGAAAACTCCCTGTGAGTTTTGTCGCTCTTTGGTACAAATGCAGTACGACGAAGCTCAGTACTTATTGTGATACCTATAAAGTTAATTTCAATAAGTACAAGAGTGAAATCAAGAGAACTATGTAATCAGCGAAAACCTTTGGGTCAGCTTTAGTCTATAGAGGGTGTAAACGAAGAGTCAAGTTTCGCAAGATACTATCTAAGGATCCCAAATTCATAGATAGTATTTAGTGAAGCGACGATACATGGTTATACTATTATGGATGTACTACCAGGGGTGTATCTGGTACATACCTGGTCTATAGAAACAGGTAAAGGTGGCCTACATCCCCAAAGGAAAGAAGCCGAGTCACACATTACCTAAAAAGTATACATCAATTAGTCATACTTCCTTTCTAGGATTCTACAAAGTACAGTAGATTTCAGCACTCTAACTGCAAGGGCAAGTCGGTAGATACCGCCTTACATGAGATGATAGGGCACTTTGAGAAGAATATTGAAAAATCAAACATTACTTTGGCGGGCTTTCTACGATATAGTGTGCCTTTAAAATTTTTAAAGCTTGAATCCATCCATAGCATAGGAGCAATTTACTCCATCCTAGTTGCATGGATTGATGAGATGCTGAAAAGCAGCATCTACTGGAATTAGTTGAGTAGGTTTGGCAAGGTAGTTGAAAAAGTTCAGTATTTCGTGCGGTCCTGTACCGCATGGTGGGCAGATGTTTTGCACGGTGTCATCGATCCTTGCCCTATAGGAATTCCCGAACATAGTTGCGCCAAAACTATTCTGGTTGCTCATGGCACCTGACGCTCCTCATCTGCGATAGATGGGGCATGTTCTTCGAGTACTGCATTCACATGATAGTTGTTTGTGGCATCTGCGACTGACTCCGTGTGAATGCTATTTAAACCTGCTTGATAGGTTTATTGATCTAGGTGTTCTCTCTTGTAACGTAAGACCTCTCTTTCTAGATCGTGAAGATCCCACCAATCGCGTTATATGTGGTCAACAAAGTTTCTTTATCGGCACCCCATGGACTGTCGGCAAGGGAATTGAGGACCTTGTTCCTACATTTCAGCCTGTCGCAGATACCTGTGGCATGCACGGACGACGTGACATGTAACCCCTAGAATTTTGGGTATAGTTTGTGGTCGGAATTTTGCTACCATCGACCTCACCTCCGTCGTCCATGTGGTGAACAGAGTGGCCGTTGATTAAGTGGCGGAAATATGCATATTCCTCACGCGGAAAAAGTTGGTAGGATCACCCAAATAGGAGTTCAGCCTTTAACAA
Organism: Musca autumnalis; assembly: GCF_047663935.1. Lineage (NCBI taxonomy): Eukaryota > Metazoa > Arthropoda > Insecta > Diptera > Muscidae > Musca > Musca autumnalis. The sequence goes on from NW_027411644.1 coordinate 153,200,309, forward strand.
ATGACATCAGGGAAGGTACCTGACGCCAAGATCCTACAATTATCCGCAACATTACGTTTTTAATGCCGTCTGGAGGGGGTGTAATACAGAAGAGGTAGAGGTTAAACAGTTCCGAGAAGATATCATCCCCACCTTGGGGAACACCCTGTTTCAGTCTACGGGGCATGGACTTCTCGTCCCCGAATTCCACGTACAACGGGCGCCCACACATATAATCGATTATCCAACGTTTCAAACTTAGCCAAAGTTCTCAAACAGCGTGGAGTGGTTGACAATATCAAAGACTTTTGATAAGTCAAGCGCAACCAACCTCGACTAATATGTGTGGAGAGGGCGTGTGACGCTGTTGCCGTGCTGTGCTTCTTACGACACCCATGCTGATAATCGGCAACTCGGTAGCTATTTCAGACGCTGGGGAGGACTAAAGCCTCAAGGGTTTTTGCTACGGGCAGCGAAATCGGTCTACCAACTCACCTTTGCTGGAATCCATGCTTGGCTTAGGATTGCCACCACTCTGCTCATTTTCCAGTCTTCGAGAACGATGTGGGACGCTAGCGACAGTTTGACAGTGAGATACTCGACTTCCGGCCCATCCAGCTGTTTCAGCATAACCATGGAGATTCCATTCCTGAAGACATTCGCAAACTGTCGTTTGAAATAATTTGCGCACCTCTTCGGCTCAGTCAGTGTAACGTCGCCAAACGTGACTGAGGTCTTATCTTCCTTCTTCTAGGAATCGAAAGTGACTTAACCGTTGGTCATAATTTAACTTTTTCAGCTCCAATGTTGCAACTCTTTAGATTATTTCACTGGGATTGACACGACGAAGCTCATCACGCTCATTTGCTAATCACTTCGCCTCTTTTGAGAAGTTTGGTTTCACTTCGGGTATTCAACCAGCAGGTATATGTCGAGAAAAACGTCATTTGTCACACCAGGTGACACGATGGTTATGTCCTGCGAACTGTGATATTTTGGGCAAATTCTGTATGGGCGTCCTCGTTGACGTAGAGTTATCAATCTGCTCAGCCAATACAACACCCCTCTCCTGTTTCCGAGGATCGAATGCCACAACTCATGATGAGCGACGATCTCACAACAAGTAAATCATAACAATTTAGTCAGCTGTGTCGACAGAGATATACCCTCAGTCTCGGATCTAAAGAAAAGAAGCAAACACAATACTTCTGACTATGATATGGGTATTTTTAAGTTTTTGGGTCAATTTCTCAGGAAGTATGGATTTGCCTCCGAAAAAATGTACCGTTTTAACTAGGGCCGAGTCCTTAAACTTCACCCCTTTTAAACTTTACGTGGTAGGTACTCGAAAGCGCGGTCTGATGTAGACGATATTCGGACACAATTTGAGGCAGTAAGAAATATTACGATGTACAACGTTTGGACCACATCGGTTCCCCCCTTCGAGGGTTGTCTTACGTACTACCCAGTTATTTGGTATCTGCAGATTTTTTTTTGAGATTTTGGGCCAATTCTGAGAAGTAAGGGCTTGCTCTCGAAAAAAATTGTACCGTCGTAAAGGGGCCGCAAGGACAACCTGCTGAAAAAAATTTCAAAACGATCTGCGAGGAGCTCTTTAACTTCCTTTTTTCTGATTTTGTGTGGGAGGTATCCAATGGAGTGGACCAATATAATCTATATTCGAACCCGATCTATGTCTGGATGTAATATTACCATTTGCAAACTTATGACCAATTCGATTACAACCTTCGAGAGTTATCGTGCGCACCATCTTAGCGAACAATTTTGAACTTGATCATTGAACTTTAATCGATCGATCTTAAACTAAGTTTGGAGAAAATATTAAAAATGCCAAATTGTGACTCCAAATTGTCAGATTTCGTACAAACATACATGGGGTCTAAACTCATTACTTCCATCAGGCGCATTTTTGGTCGTGTCAAAGTGTATATACATACGAGGGGAACTAGAAAATTTTCTGGCCTAGGCAACACGCAGAGCCGCCGGGCGTCATTTGACATTTTTTTGGAAAGTTTGACAGTTTTTAGCCTAAGCGTACTCAAGTGACAGTGACTTGAAAAAATCACTATGCAAAAAATAAAATTTACTTGTGAACATTTTCGTCCGATAATTTTTCACAACTTTCGACGTGGATAATCACAAGAGTGTATCGATCAAATTAAATCTTTGTATATCGATAAAGGACTATCATTAAAGCACTATGAGAAACTGGTTCAATGATTTCAATCGCGGCGGATATTCGCTAAAAATAAAGGTCGTAAGGGTCGTCCAAAAACGGCCGTTGTGTCAGAAAAAAAATTACGCCGTGCGTGAACGGATCGCCACGTTAAATACCGTGAGATAGAGACATCTTTGGGCATTTATTCCTCCAACTAACATTCGATATTTCACGAACGCCTGGTCGCAAAAATGGATTTTTCTCGCTAGATCCAGCAAAATTGGTCTATTGCTCAAAAAAGGCCCTCGTGGATTAGTACAAAGAAATTGTGAATAAAACAATCGCGGTGCTTCGGCATTTATAGGATCGTCACAGATGACAAATCTTGGATCTATGCTTAGAAGCTCGAAACAAAACAGGAATCGACCGTTTGGGTCTTCGAAAGCGAGCCAAATCCAACGAAAGTTGTTCATAGGAGAAGAAGATCTTCGAAGCAAATGTTCGCCTGTTTCTTCGGCAAAACTTACCGTGTGGTGACTCTACGGCTTCAGAAATGTAGGACGGTTAATTCTAAGCATTACACTGCAATTTGTTTGCCTAAAGTCTCCTGTGAAATTCGAAAAACAAACAAGAGAAGACGAGTCGTTCTGCATCATGACAATGCGAGCTCTCACACATCGATTCAAACCAACGCCTGTTTGACCGGACAAAACGTGGAATTGATGGTCATACGCCGTACAGCCCCGACTTGGGGTCAGTGACTTCATTTGATTTTTAGTACCCCTCGTAACTCCCCATAAACAACCGAATGTTGTTAAAGTACGAAATTGTGGAAATGTCTATCTATTTCAATTTCTGGCTAAACACCGTAATATACCTGTGCTTTGGATATATCCACTGCATTTACCTAAGATGGTGCTGACATTTCAAAGCCGGAATTTCGGGGTTTTGGGACTTTTTATAATCGGATGGCGGGCGAACACCCAAAAAACACCGAAAAACCTTTTGAAACAATAGGCCAAGGTTATAAAAAAAACAAAACTAGATTTTTCACTTAAAATTGACACTGAAGTTTCTATAGTAACAAAACCATAAAATAATCTCATTTGTATGTATATTCATAATATTTGTTTTGACAATTTCATTCACCATCCTAAATCAGTACCGAATTGTTATCAACAATTTTGTGGATATTTGAAATTAATTGTGTTTTTAATGAACAAATCATCTTCCGGTAGCAGGTGGTATTGGGAAGGCAACCGACCACGCAAAGACAACATCCGTTTGAAACGGATTGCTCTCCATCTCCAATGTGTGATCACATCATGTAGATTGACACACGACATTCTTCGCTCTAATATAGTTATTTTTAAAGACCCCTTCTATAGATTTTGGAAATCGAGTGCAACCCGCAGTAAATATGCGTGTATTGTGAACACCTGTTTTCTGACGAGAATTACCACCAGAACAGTTATGATGGACATTGTTGGTAATTTTAATACGCTTGATGTAACACACACTATAATTAAGTTGAACACAAAAGGGGGATAGTACCACATGTGCATAGCAAAAACATACGTTGTTATTCCGACTTCTAGTTAGTACAATCGTAACACATGAAAAACCATAAGTTGTAGATACTCTTCAACGGAATCAATCTTTAATATGCACCCATCTTGCATATTTGAATTTGTCTGATCAACAATTCATGGTAAAGCTTCGTTTGTCATCATGCCGCTGCATAGATATTGCAGAAACAACTACCGTACATAAATTTTTATGTTTTAATCAAACAACAATACAAAATAATGACAATAACAACAGTGCGATAGCTCAACATAACCATGAATAAAACTACTGGTTTGTTAAACAGCACACCGAACCAAATAGACTTTGCAAGTAAACATAAATAGCAACAACAACATCGGGTGATCGTACTTTTGCTATTACCACGAACCAGCGCTGCACTACCACTAACTGCGCTGATCATCGAACCAGAACAATAACAGCAGAAATGAGCACAATGTAAAAAGCCGGTCCCCCACCCCCACCATCATCCGAAGCGTTCTTCATTAACTGGCTATGTTTGCTGCTCTCTTTCGGGTCCTAAACTCATGGAAAATTTATAAAAAAAAAACTAAAACTTATATTTTTTTATATCAAACGAATATAAACAAAGTAAACCGAATCAAGCATGTGCGATCCGATCCAGTGAGTGTAAAAAATTACAATAAACTTCTGCAATAGAGATGGAAAGAAAAGTTTACCCAACACAAATCGCTAAAATTCAAATCCTAATAATTTCGGTAATTAACGAAATTCGTCGGTAATAAAGTTGTCGATAAGTCCTACCGGTAGTAAGAGTGTTGCCAACTTTTATTCATACTTTTCATTCATAATTTTGCGTTTTAATTTTACCGATTTTTGTCGGTAGCCAAAAATGCGTTAGAGAATCCCACTATAGATCAGTTAATCTATCGACATCAAATCCGGGATAATAATAATTTAATGAAGTCTTTTCCAAGGTAAACAAAAGGTCCATAACCTCTCTGATGCTTTCATTACAAAACCCGGACAAAGCTCATGCGAAATACTTATGTACACTATACACAAAAAAAGCACAAAATGACGAGAGGGGTATAGCGCTGGGTTAGCAGATAGCTCTACGTTTTGCACCGTCAATTAGGACGCCCCTACCAGAATTAGCGAAGAGTGTCATAGTTCGCCAGACATAACCTTCGTGTCAGCTGGACTGACAAATGACGTCAGCTGGCAACCCGTCATTTCCCTTGGATCAGACCATCACCCCATAATTGTCTCAATCAGCAGACCGCATGTTTTCATCACCTCTGAACACCGCACTTTCGTCAATCATGGGAAAGCTAATCGGCCTAGTTGCAGAGAGTTCACTAATAACCGCTTCAGAGATCTGCGCAACCCTTCTGATGTTCGGCTAACGGAACGGACGTTCCGAGTGTTCATCACTGCTACAGCCGCTCGCCATATACCTACTGGTCGAATACCCGGAGTGAGACCAAACTTCCCGCCAGAGGCGATTAGCAAATGAGCTTGATGAGCTTCATCGTTCCAATCCCACTGTCCCCAGAGTCAGGGAGCTGACACTAGAAGTTAACAGGCTGGTCGGTGAGCATAAGCGGAACAAGTGGTTAAATCATAAGAAAATTTGCAACATTGCATAAATGGAACAAGTGGAGCCATTGCAACATTATAGCCGAAATAAGTGAACTATGTGCAACGGTTAACTCGCTTTCGAACACTGAAAAGAAGGAAGATAGGACCTCAGCCACGTTTGGCGACGCCACGCTGACTGATCGGAAGAGGTGCGCAAGTTATTTTAATCGACAGTCGAGCACCCCGGGAGTGACAGAGCGAAAAGAGGAGTACTACTTCGCACTGGATCTCTTTATGCTGAGGATGAACCTCCACAATTTACAATTGATGAAGTTGCGAATGTCATCAGGAACGCTAAATCATGGAATCTTCATGGTAATACTGAAACAGTCCCCAACCAGTCGCTAGCCATCCACATGGTCCCGAGGTCTGGAATATGGGCAGGGTGGTCCCGCTACTGAAGCCAGCAAAGTTGAATCGTACAAACATATTTCGCTCTTGTCGCCCGTAGCAAAGACCCTTGATGCTTAAATCCTCCCCAGCGTCAGAAATAGCTTTAAGTTGCCGATCATCAGCATAACTACTGTAAGCAACACAGCACGACAACAGCGCTGCACACCATTCTCACAAATATTCGTCGAGGACTCAACCAGAGCAAGCTGTGTCAGTGGCGATCGACTTATCAAAAGCCTTTCAAGCACTCTACGCTGTTTGAGGACATAGAGCAGACTATCCTTCGGCCAAGTTTGAAACGTTGAATAATCAATTATATGTGTGGACGCCAGTCGTACGTGAAATTCTGGAACAAGAAGTCCAAGCTCCGTAGAGTGAAACATGGAGTTCCCCAAGATGGGATGATATCTCCGGAACTGTTTAACCTCTACCTCTCCTGTATTGCACCCCATCCAGACGACATTGAGATCGTAATGTATGCGGATGATTGTACGATCTTATCGTCAGGTACCTTCCCTGACGTCATTGGCGAAAGGCTGAACTCCTATTTGACTGATTTTACCACCCTTTTCCATGCTGAAGTCGTCCGTGCATGCCACATCTATCTGCGACAAGCTGTGATATAGGAACAAGGTCCTCAAGTCCCTAGCCGGCAGCACTTGGAGTGCAGATAAAGAAACATTGTTGACCACATATAACCCAATAGGTCGGTCTATGTGGTCCTCGAATATAAGTGCAACGCAATGGAAAAATATTTAAAGCCTTCAGAATTCCGCACTGAGAACTGCAACAGGGTGCCTCATCATATATGTGGTGGACCATCTACATAAGGAGACAAAGATTATACCAGAACAGTAGCACAATGGCATGCTTTCGTTGCAGTATTTGCCCGGGTGTTACCGTGAGAGCCATTCTAATCGCCATGTGGTGGATAGGACCCCCCACCAAGTTATGTCAGGAGGGATCTTCATGATCTAGAAAGGGAGGTCCAGCGTTACAAGAGAGAACACCTACGTCAACATGCCTATCAAGCAGGTTTATATATCATTTACATAGATGCAGTCGCAGATGCCATAAACAACTATCGTGTGAATGCGGTCCACAACAAACCAAAGTGAACATGTGCACAGCTATATGTCAAAATCTGGAGATAGATCCAGAGCCAGATTAGGCAAAGGAACGAACATATAAATACTGTTCAACAACAAACCAGAGTAGTTTTTGCTCAACTACGCACCGTCTAAATTCCTGTAGGGCAAAGTTCGATGACACCGTTCAAAACATCTGCCCAGCATGCGGCACATGTCCGAACGACACACTGCAACTTTTCAACTGCCCTGCTAAACTTACTCAACTAACTCAGTAGCTTTGTGGTTATAGCCCATCGAAACAGCCACATTCCTTGAACCACAGATTGAGCAACAGCAATTCTTCTAGGGAATATCCTCGTCATGGAATTAGGTTTGCACCGACATCGATATAGATGATAATCGAATCGATTTGGCTGGGTCATGTTATTAGAATAAAAACCCAGTGTTTTTTTTAGAAGGAAAAGGCCGAAACTTTATTGGAAATATCAAGTAATAAATCATATCTGAAAACATCGCAAACCCGATTGGAATAAAATATACCGTCGTTATAGCGGCCGGGAGGACTATCTGCTGTTAAATTTCAAACTTATTCGGGAAATGTCCTTAAATTGCACTTTAAAAATTGGAAATTTTGTATGGGAGCTGCCAGAAGGAGTGGACCAATATTGCCCATATTCGAGCCTGACCTATATCTAAAAGAAATATTACTAAATATCGTCCGCACAATTTTAGATACAAATTTTTAAATTGTGAACCTGATCAAAGTTTGGACAAAGTATTACGAGGTGTAAAGTTTGGACCAAATCGTGCGCACATAACAGCCAGTCAGACAGACCGACAGGGCAAAATTGGTTTCAAATTGTCTGAAAGCATACTTGTTAGACCACAACACTTATTTCGAAGAGGAACATTTTTGATCGTATCATAATAGTATATATGTATACCCTCATTAATCTAAAGGCTGGTGGTACAACAAAAATTAATTTTTCCATCACTAGTTGCTACCACACAATTTCGTTTATTAATTTCTTTTGTTGACGTCGAGTTTGGATGTTCATTATAGAAGCTAAAATGAAATGAAACACCCCCTCAACAACAAGAAGCAAATAAGCTATGAAAGCTATGGAAATAATAGTAACAACAATAAATAGTAAAGGGGGGAAGAGAAGGATTGGTTGACTAATAACAAATTTTAGGCAAACAGAAGCACTCACAAATAAAGAATACATGTGCCCGCCTTGTCCCGACAAAAAAAAATCGAAAAACATCAACAACAAAATAATAATGCAACTGCCAACATGAGACAGGTGAGCAACGAAGCCGCACATTTATGCATGAATAAAACGGTCTCAGTCTCATTGAGTGGGGTGAGGGCGAGTGCCAAGCAATGGATAGATGGATGGATGGATGAACCAACCAAACCTCCACGTCTATGAAATGCAACGGAATATTCCAAAAACTTAACTGGCGTATCAAAAGATAGGCGGATGGATAGATAGATGGATGAATGAATAGCTAAAAACCAATGTGAAGCGAAACAAAAACAAAAAAGGCGAAAAAGGGGTTCAAAATATAGAAATAGCATACTAATAATGTGAAATGAGCACGATTATGGATGAAAGAGGAAGTGCAGCAGCAACATCAGCACATGTAATGGCTGTTTATTATCCGTCATACAGTTTGCGCGCACTATTTCAATTCCATCAATTATCTTTTTTTGTTGTTTTCAAAGAATGTTTATATGAATTGTTGATGTTCTCTCATATTTTCTGGCGAATGCACCTGTGGCGAGGCGAGGGCGCAAAATAGTTTAACTAGTTGAAAACTTTAAAGGCTGAAGTTATACATAGCATTAATATAGGTTAATGGATAATTATAATTTTGTTAATTTTACAAAGCGGAAAGGAAAAAATAAATCTTATAATCATGACGTTTTCCCATTTCCATTTGTGTTGTCGGGATAAACAATTTTGGCGCGATGCGGGGGCTAAATACCTCATGTCATGTCTTCAGTGGACAATCTACATGAGAAGACGAAAGTTCTTCCAGAACAGCAACACAATGACATGCTTTCGTTGCAGTGCTTGCTCGGGTGTTACCATGAGAGCCATCCCAATCACTATCTGATGGGTAGGCCCGACACACTTAGGCACATATAGAAGGATCTTCACAGGAGAGAACACCTAGATCAACAAGCCAATCGAGCAGGATTATAAACTATTCACACCGACGCAGTTGCTAAGGCCATAAGCAACTACAGTCAGAATAAAACACTCGGAGTACATCCCCCATTTGTCGCAACTAAGGAGCGTCAGCTACCACGACAAAACAAAGTAGCTTTGGTTCTACTACGCTCAGGACATTGCAGTTGCCTAAATTCTTATAGGACAAGGGTCGATGGTACCATGCAAAACATTTGCCCAGAATGCGGCATGAGCCCACACAAAGCACTACACCTTTTCATCTGATCTGCCAAACCTACTCATCTAACTCCCGTGGATCTGTGGTTACATCCCATCGAAACCGCCACATTCCTGGAACTGGAGATAGACCTAGAGCCAAATTGGCCAGAAGAACGACACGCAAACATACAATAATAAACACTGTTATAACAACAACAACAAACCAGAGTAGTTTTGGCTCAACTACGCCCCCATAGGGCAAGGATCGTGCCCATCATGGGGCACAGGCCCGCACGACACAATGCAACTTTTCAACTGCCCTGCCAAATCTACTCAACTAACTGCTGTAGATTTGTGGTTAGATGTCATCAGGTTCAGGTTGAATGTGGACACGCAGGAACCATAGCCTGATAAATGAAAAAGATATACGAAAGAAACTATTTGCGTTGCTACAACAACAAAGCCATATATGACAACATTTTAGCCACGAAAAATTAAACACTGGACGGACATGTGGTACACAATCTAGAGTTGGTCAAAGAAAGCCTAAATCCCAGTGGGGATGGAGGTTCTACGATCGAGGACAGTTTATCTGAAGACGAACTAGAAGTCACAGTTGTTCCAGCGACTGTAGTCGTCGATAGACTTCCGTGGCAGAATGCATTTGTAGAAGGAACCTCGAGAGAGTTCTGACCGTCCAAACTAGTGTCGTAAATCCGATGACAACACGCTTCACAGTTTTTTACTGCAGAGCTTTGCCCGGTCCAACCACCTTGCCTGTGGATGTTCCTAAAACCGTTGCCTTTTGGGTTTTTGCTGGACTTAGAAGCAGACACATTCGTCAATTGATCTCATTTACGACTGTCGTTTGGTTTAGAGGTAGGTTATTTAACCTTCGTCATTCATTTCTGGAACAGTATTTGGCTCTACCGAGTTGCCTGAAGCAACAGTTTTGTCTTTTTCACTTTTTTTGCTGGTTTCAGCGTCCTTCCTTATCCACCTGAAGCTCGAGGTAAATGCGGGAAATTTCGATTGATTTTTCACATGTACCAGTGGTAAGCACGTCCGCCTTGCACTCAGAAGGTCTGCGGTACAATCCCTGACCAGAACATAACCATTTTTGCGGTGGAAAATCTCCTTAGTGCAATGCTGGCCTATATTTCCACCAAGAAAAACTTCTCTAGAAGTGTTGTCGTAACACAGTAGGTTCCATATCATTGAGCAAATATGAATCGGCGTGCACTCATTGATATGAGAGAATTCCCCTATTCACTTCTTAATGTCTAAGTGTCAAAATAAGGCACTTATTGCTGCTAACCCAGCATCAAACCTATGCTTTGCTACAACAACTATGGGTTGATAGGTGGGCAGTTGACACCGACCACTGATGTTCCTACGTTTTTAGACGACACGTTCAACGACACATCTACACCAAAGCTATCTGCGACAACGAGCATTCTGAAATTGCTGTCAAAGACGCTGACGTTGAGCATATACAATTCGACAAGTCCATTTGTATTAAAATTTGCCACACTTGTGGGGACATGCTATACTGAACTCAAGACAGTAGGAACATTTCACAGACTTGCATCCATGCAGCCATGGAAACTTCAACAAGCTGCCTCTATATGTCTCCAGTATAACGATGAAGTCGCCTTTGGAATTCGAGAAAACTATTCTCGGTGATAAGCCTGTAGTATAGAAGCGATAGAGCGACAGTTATCAGGCACATTTGAACAATTTTTTATACGGCTGAATTTGGGACCGTACAGCTGAATGCATTCGAATGAATGAATCTTCGCAGTTTATCTGTTCGTCTTATGATAACTATCCACATTCTCACTTTACGATAAATACAATCAAGACAGTTTTTATCCTTTCATTGGTACACCCAAACTTACTAAAATACATAACATGACACTCTAATGGTACATTTTCCGCTATGGTCAACCATTCGGAGTAGGTAACATGAGGCGGCAACATACGTTATGAATGTACAATCTGTCGTAACAATAACAACAAACAAATATAGTTAAAGTTGCCACTTCACCCTCTACCCTCTTGCAACATCTTTAATAAATATCTACGCCCACCTTTAATATTTATGAAATAATTTTTAATTAAATCTCTTCAGGATATGAATACAGTTCATTAAGTTTTCGCCCCGTTATAGCCAAGCAATAGATAATTTTCATTCAATAAACTCAAGACACAACGAGAGAAGAAAAAATCTTACCTTTTTCTTATTTGCAGCTGCAGCGGCTTCTTCGGCTGCTTTAACGGCCACTTGTGCAACACCTACACCATCAGCAGAAGTGGCATGTGTTGATGGAGAAGTGGCATAAATGAATAGTGGCAATGAGGTAAAGTTGCGCAACGTATCGCCCGAGTCCTTAAATCGGCGACACAATAACAAATTCTTGGCACTCGACGATGACGTTCCAATCGTACTGTTGGTGATAATGGTGGAGGTGTTTGCCAATGCTTCCGGTTGTCGATGCTGCCGTTGCTGTGGATGTGCAGTCACCGAAAAACCGTCGATATTTGTGGCAGATGCGTTTAAGCCCACGTTATTCATATCGCATCTAATCGAGCCGCACCTTCCAATTTCAGCTCCATTCTCGTTCCCTTCTTCAGCAACAACTTGTACATCATCAACTGCATCGCTGGTAACATCAACAGTGCCACCAATGTTTGACTCTTTGTTGTTGCTATTATGATTTTGGCTAGCAGCTATAGAACCGTTATGATGAGGAGGAGATGATTTTGATTTACAAACCAATTTCGGTGTTGTCTCAGAATCATTGTTGGTGGTTGTGAGGGTGGCGGTGGAGGCGTTCGTTTGCATTTCATTGTGAGTACTGTGGCTCTCATCGGCATCCCCATCGACATCAGGGCATATGGTAACACTTGAGTTGTCATCTCCACCTTCTTCATGGGCATCGTAGTCTGCGAATGTTGCCATAGAAATTTACGCCAACAACCGCTTTTCGACAGCGGTAGCAGGGGAAAGTTTTTGTAGACGCGTTCGAAAGTCACCAGAACACAAATAAACAAAAAAATAAATGAACAAATTTACAAATCCAAACAAAGGGATTCACTATAAAACCGAAACTTCGGCCACAGAGCCTAATTTTTGGGATTCTTGCAGACGAGATTTTGAATTGCTTTTGTTGATTGGTAGTTGGACGGTAATTGTTGTTTGTTGTTGTGGCATGTTGTGTCACATGCGTCATAAAACATTTGTATTTGTTTAACCACCTTGAGTTGGTATTTTACTATTATTTTGTACACTTCTTCATTTTGCACTATTTCCACTGTCAACTCTCAGATGTTGTCTATTCCAAATTTATTCATTCGCAAAACTTCTATACGAGAAGCGACTCCAACCAATTCTTCTTCTTTTTCTCTCAAAGACACAACAACAAATTGTACGACGACGAAAATTGCAGAAGGCGAAAGAACAAACAAAGCAAAGTAACCAGCGAAAAAACCAAGTTTTACGGAGGAAGAGTATAAAGACTGGCGAGTTTTTGCACAGAATTGATAGGCTTCCAAACGTTATATCTTCAGTTTTTAGACTACGAGAAGAATTGTCTGGTTATAATACAATTGTTTTCACTTCAAATTTTATATTTCAGCTCTAAATGTAATTAAAACATTGATACGGACGAAAAAACACAACTTGTCATTGAAAATTAACCACAATTACGTTGCTTTGGACACTGTCATTCGTATTCAACAAATTAAAGACGATCGTATTATTATTGTTGCAAACAGAAACGTAAGCTGATGGTCTCTTTTGTATTATTTTAATTATTCTTTATTTTTTACATGCAATTTGCAATACACCGAGAAGGAATAGGTAGGTAAGTTGACTTTCGATTAATCGATTAGTCGATTTTTTAGTTTGAAAGATCTAAAAATCGTAATCGACTTCTGTTCATGGAGGAAATCGAAAAGTCGATTGTTCATGGTCGACTTTCCAACCCACGATTTTTACATGAGCATTGTTCCTCTACTTTTTAATGGTAAAAGAGAAAACTGTCAAAATTGTTCTCTCATGAACATTTTTACCAGAAAAGTAAGTCCCGGTCCACACTAGCGTGAATTTCATTAAAATTTTTAATGAAATTAGGCGGTCTTAGTTCGAATTTCCCACTACAGCAATTTTATGATTTTACTCTACTATGGAACTCGATCTTGAGACGCATAATTTCATGGAATTTTTTAATGAAATTCACGCCTTGTGGTCCGGGACTAAAGGAATGAAAAAAATGGTAGATCTTGTAGCAATGTCAAAAAGAAACATTAAAAATTCAATTTTCTTCTTTTATTTCACAGTTTTTAATTTTGTTTTGTCAGCGTTCGCCTTTTTCTTCTGTTTTTCGTTCATTTTTTCTTCACTGTGAAATAATCGTCAAACAAATGTCGAAAAATCAGTTCTACCATTTTTTTACCTGCAGAAATTTGTCTGGTAGCCTGTGGTAGAAGAGAACGCAATTATTGTTCTCTCTCTCTCTCTTAAAAAGTGCTTCCAGTTTTACAATATTTTGGAGGTTATGGAACGCCTTGCTGGTTAAAAATGGTAATAGCCCGTTTCCACGGTACGTCGTTCGTTCTCTATTCGTTGTTCGACCCTCAAATACGAATAAATTACTTAATTCCCCACACAAAATTCTATGAACGAACTACGATTTTTCTACGTTGTTCAAGTAGAAATACTCTCCGAATAACGATAAAATGTGTCACATCTCTAACAAATGAGAGCATTTATCGAAATAAATTAATTATGACAGACAAAACACAAAATGTAAACTGCGAAACATGAATGAAAAGTAAACGGTTCAACGATTAGAATACATTCAAAGCATAGCAAATTTTCTATTCTCTTTCATTGCAGTTATATTTTTTGGCCATTGTTTCAAATTCGCGTACAAATCTAGAAACAAAAGTCAAATACCTGCCTGAAAGTCTGTATACACAAATATTGTTTTGACATGTCTCTCATTAATTTTGAAAATAGAAACATCCCAGCAAAAAATTTTGGAAGTTGTGCCTGTGGAGTTTGATTTCACAACATCCTTCGATGCAGTCCACACGGAGTTATGAAAAATGCACTCCGTTGGATACAATTTATAAGCAGTTGCTTTGAGATCCCTACAAAAAACAGTTGGTTGATCCCTACCCGCCGCTGGCGAAATCATAGCTGTGTTCCTTTACTTACCTGAGGTTACCATTTTTCCCATTTGTTACCATTTTTAACCTGCAAAGCGTTCCTTAACCCCGAAAAGTGGCAAAACTGGAAGCAATTTTTAAGAGAGTGAGAGGGGAGAGAGAGCGAAAATGGCTTTCTCTTCTACCACAGGCTACCAGCAAAATTTCTGCAGGTAGAAAATGGCAGAACTGATTTTTCGACTTTTGTTTGACGATTATTTCACAAAATGGACGAAAAACCGAAGAAAAACACTAAATTAAAAACTGTGAAATAAAAGACGAAAATTGATTTTTTATGTTTCTATTTGACATTGCTGCCAGATATACCATTTTTCCGTTCCTTTACTTTTCTGGTAAAAATGTTCATGAGAGAGCAATTTTGACACTTTTCTCTTTTACCACCCTTTCCATTAAAAAAAGTAAAGGAACAAAGCTCATTTATTCTAAAAATAAGAGTGTATACATTTCTAAGAGCTTGTTATAAAATAAAGAAATAAAAACTTAATTTGCGAACATTTTTGCGGCAATTCACGAGACGGAAATTTTTAATAGAGTGGATTGCAGTTGGAGTCCATGTCGAGAGCTAAACTAGTTATGGAAAGGCAACATAAAAAACCTTTAGCATGATGAAGCAAAATCAGATGTGCTTGGATTAATTGGAGAACGGAGAAAGTAAACTCAAATGTGATTGAATTTAATGTAAACTTTTTTTTAATTTGTGTTTATATAATAAAGTTCTTTGTATTATTGCTTTACACAAATATTAAATGCATTTTATTTATTCTGTTATATTTCGCAATGGCTTGCATTTTTATTTTAATGATTTCGGACTACACCAACGATGCAGTACAACAAACCAACAACAGGTAAAACAAATGATTTTTTAGCGTTTGAGAGTGATTATGAACCGTTTCCTTTATTTTTTCAGAGTCCCGATATTTGTGGTGATGCCTATTCATTCTGTGGCTTGAAGGATAAACTCTATCCCGATAGACGAACAATGGGCTTCCCATTCGATAGACGCTTGCCGGGCACTACCCTAACTGCATTGACATCATCTTTCACCAATTTGATGAAAACTGATGTAAAAATTATTTTCAATGATCAAGTGGTCGATAGAACTCAATAATGACAAAGATTGAATTACATAAATTTATGAAAATTGCGTATCAACTTCTTTTGTTTTCCTTTACGTTAAAGAATCTTCAAGTTTTACCACTTTTTACTCGAAAAGCGTTCCATTACTTCCGACAAAATACAATTCATATGAGAACAGTTTACAACTTTTACTATTTTTGCCGGTTTTACTATTTGCAAAAGTAAAGGAACAGACCATATATGTGCGTTCCCGTCTTTTTTAATGGTAATAGTAGTAAAAGAGCGAAATGTGAAAAATGAGATATACATACAACTTTATTCAAAATATACGGGAACGGAAAAAGGGGAAAAACGTCAAATAAATTGGAACAAATGTCAAAGTCTGGCTGGTAGGCCGACTTATAACTTGATGATGCATATAATAAAACAATTCACCGCGACGGTCCTTTGCAACAATCAGAAGTCTGCAACAATGTTACTATTTTTTACACGCTCAAATTTGTGGGTTAAAAATTTTTAGGTTCACTTTGGCAGTTTTGTTGAGATGTGTGTTTTACTTACACATGGCCTGTTCCCGAACTTTGTAAAGTGGTAAAAGTTGTAAAAGTCGTAAACGATGTTCATATAAATTTTGTGTACGGGAACGCAAAATGTGTAAAAGTGGTAAAAATTGTAAAAACTTTTTAGTTCTGGAACAGAGCTTATTTGTATGTAAGTCGGTGGTGCTCAAAATATTTTGTGCATTAGTCTCTCTGAGCGAGTCTTTCCTTTACTAAACCCCGACAGATGAGAATAAAGAGAAGATATGTTGTTGTTGCAGTCACGTTAACGTATATGGGTGATCTTGGCTGATGTAAGTCAAGCTTAATCTCATATTTGTTGTTTTCAAATTTAAAAACAACAAGTTTAAAGGGGGTTGTAGTTAATTTTTTTAAAGAGAGAGTCATTCAGTGCCTTTTTGTTTAAAGAGAAGTGAACATTTTACTACTTTTTGGTATACAGCGTTCCGCTGTGTTGGAAAAAATGTGTAAGGGCAAAACCTAAAACTTTTGTATTTTCCATTAAAAATTGAAATTTGACCTTCCAAATTAAAAAATATTACACAAAAATTGCAAACAGCTACCCAGTTATCAGTGATACATTTCTGTGCAAGATCAAACATGATTTGAAGTTTTTTTTTTTGGGCTGAGTACATAAGCTGCCTTGTCTGCTTACCTTGCTTGCTTCTGATAAAAGAATAAAAATGAAAAGGGCAACCCAGCTCGAAATTTGCTCGGCCTTCTTTATTATTTTATTTTTATTATGTCAGAAATGAATCAGGGCTGGCTGCCTTGCTTTTCTGCTTCATTTCTGACATAATAAAAATAAAAGAATAAAGAAGGCCGAGCAAATTTCGAACTGGGTTGCCCTTTTCTTTTTTATTCTTTTATCAGAAGCAAGCAATGTAAGCAGGCGAGGCAGCTTATGTACGCAGGCCTTTAGAGCTTCATACACTAAAAAAAACTTGTTTGTTGAATTATGCCAAACCCATAGTAGCTGAGCTGTAACTCGATGAGTTTTAGAGATATGAGCATGAAAGTTTGACACAAGATAAAGTAGAAGTCATAGAAAAAATTGAAATTGCAAATTTAGAAAACGCATTCTCTGAGTTATGCCACTCTTTGAGTAAATGAGCGATATCTATATAGGTAACGATGATTTTTCTATATTTAACTGAGCAAAACAAGTTTTTGTGTACGGAAAACTTGTTTCTGTAACAAAAATTTCAATTCGGATGTGAATTTGAAAACGAAGCACATTCATTTGATTTACTAACACATACATACATTTGTCGACTGTCATCATTTTTTCACAAACAGTTGGTTTAACAAATTTTTGATATTTTTGTAAAAATAAGTGAGATAATAATTGAAATGTGTTGAAAACAAAAGAAAATGAACAAGGAAAAAAACAAAATGTGTAAACGGAAAACAAAAAGAATTCCACGATTTTCATTCATAATTTTACAACTGTTTTTGCAGTTGTCAGGACGACTACATGTAATCAACTGTCCTGTCATGTGTAAACGCAGCGTTATTTTATAGCTAATTCTTAAGCCGTAAACACATTCAATTGCTCTGTTCCTTTACGTGCCTGAGGTTACCATTTCTTACCATTTTTAACCTGTAAATGGCCTGTTCCCGTACTTTATAAAGTGGTAAAAGTCGTAAAAGTTGTAAAAGTCGTAAACGATTTTCATATAAATTTTGTGTACGGGAACGCAAAATGTGTAAAAGTGGTAAAAATTGTAAAAACTTTTTAGTTCTGGAACAGAGCTAAAGTGTTCCCTTACTTTTAATAACATACAATTTACCACCACTTTTACCATTTTCTGCCACTGTTACCATTTTTAAAAGTAAAGGAACAGACCAAATGTTTGATTAAACTTGGACGTCATTTCTGATAAAAGAATAAAGAAAAATACGAACTAACTAGGCGTTTACACCAGACAGTTTGTCTTCAAATACAACTCTGATTTACTAACACATACATACATTTGTAGGCTGTCTCCCAGCTGTCCATAATTTTTTCACAGACAGCAGGGTTAACAAATTTTTGACATTTGTGAAAAAGAAGTGAGATGATAAATTAAATGTGTTGAAAACAAAGGAATAAGTACAAAAACAAAATATGTGAACGGAAAACAAAAAGAAATCTATGATTTTCATTCATAATTTTACAACTGTTTTTGCAGTTGTCTGGACGCCTACGTCACAGAAGCAAGTTTTGAGTTTTTGACAATCAATACATGAAGCCAACTGTCCTGTCTTTTGTAAATGCAGGGTAATAGCACGGTTACACTAGAACTTTGTGCCGGGTTAACCCACTTCATGAGGATTTATTTGACGTTTGCGCTATGGAATTGACATTTGAAACCCAAACCCATTGGCTTAATACGGTTAAGTGTAACCGGGGTATATGTTACCCTTGTTTTTCTTTTCTTTTACCAAGTGCCGGTCCACACTATAGTGATTTCATTGAAAAAATTTCACGAAATTATGCGTCTCTAGATCGACTTCCATAGTAGAGTAAAATCATAAAATTGCTGCAGTGAGGAACTCGATTTAAGAACGCCTAATTTCATGAAATTTTTTTAATAAAATTTACGTTATTGTGGACCGGGACCAACTTTAACCAAACGTTGTATGTGTGTAGGGCTTTAGAAATGTATACACTCTTCAAAGTCTTTGGAAGAAATTACGGTTGTTGTAGGGCTTGCTTGTAGGGATCTCTAAAGACAGGGGTACATAAGTCCCGGTCCACACTAGAGCAATTTCAATGAAATAATTTCATGAAAATAGGCGTTCTTAGATCGAGTTCCCCACTACAGCAATTTCATAAAATTACTTTAGTATGGAACTCGATCTAAGAACGCCTAATTTCATGAAATTATTTAATTAAAATTGCTTTAGTATGGACCATGGTGGAATAATAAGGTTTAACGCCAAAACCAGCTGATCTTCATACCAATTGTCAAAATGGGAACAAAATCACATACAAAATGTAAACAAGCAATTTACAGTAATGCATTATTGTGAGCAAATTTGACGTTTGACATGATTTGATGTAACACCTTCTTATTCCATACCATGGACAACCTCGCCTGCTTACCTTGCTTGCCTGCTTCATTTCTTACATTATAAAAACGGCTCTGTTCCTTTACTTGCCAGAATCTTCAAGTTTTACCACGTTTTACTCGAAAAGCGTTCCTTTACTTCAAACACCATACAATTCATATTCACTATTGTTACGGAATTAGATTTAACTAATCTCGGTGTAGACGTTGTTTTATTCCCCGATACGATTTGTACCAAATAAAACAGGGTTCGTTTTAGATTACGTTTCTACAATGCTTTATTTACTTTATTACACTTATTCAGAACCGACTTTAAGTACAAAGCACACAGCCAGTCTCTAGTTAGCACGCAGCTCTTATTTAACCGATCTGTTCAGTTCAACGCTTAAAACACAACTCAACTCAATGTTGCCATTCGTAACTCTATTTATACCCAAAATCTCCTTGGTCTAGAAATATCTAGAACATATGGCAACCTCTCGAATCTGTGCAGCGAACACACAGACGCACATTCGCACTAAGCGAACAACCATACTCACATACATACAAGTAGGCAAGCACAGTAATGACGTAATTACAACAACAAACAACTACACGAAATACAAGAAGTAGGAACTAAACAATAATTACATTATTATGGCAAAACAAACAAAAGAACATTAACAAAGGGTAATGTAACGACTAGAATGATGAAGAGAGTTCTACATGGTAGTTGTTGTTGCTTAAATAAAGTAACTGCGTAATAAAAACTTTACGTTACAATTCAAATTTTTAAATTAACGGAAATTAAACTAAACTAACTTAAACCTATCAGTTACATTCGTAACATTGCCTCCCGCTTAAGCCTGTTCCTCATGACCAGGCACAGTTCTCGTTCCGTAGTTGTAGCAACCAATTTAGTTGTACCCTCTACGCCATTAGCTTTGGACTTTCGCTCTTTTCTCTCCAGGTATCGTGAAGTTATATCTTCATCATCGACATCTACAGCGATTTCGTCAGATTCTGCGCTAGGGCGACACATGCTTTTCTTCTCTTTGTAGCCCACATTAATCGGTATTTCCACATCGGACCATGTCATCACACGGTGCTTTATGTCCAGGTTGATATCGAAGGCGATCATGAAGTCTACACCAAGTATAACTTCGTCCACAATATCGGCCACTATAAAATCGAAATTTACCGATTTTCTACCCATGCTCAGCCTTTGGTAGGCCTTTCCATGCACCGTTGTAGTCTCGCCTGTGGCCGTCCGCAATTTGACTCCATTTAATGGCAATACCTTCCCTTTTACCAAATCCGGTCTAATAATGGACTTTGTTGCACCGGTGTCCAATGTCAAGGTACGCAATACACCATTGATAAAGCCTTTTACCGTTAAGTTGTGATTCTCCTGCTGGACTATGGCTATAGAGATAGTGGGACCATCGTTTTCATCCCCTGCCAGCGGCGCCTCGTGATTGACGGAATTCATTTCATTTGATTCACCTGATGTCTCTCTTTCCAGATTCTTGGCCACCGGTTGGTCGTCGCTTTTTGAAGGCGGTGAGGTGGATCTGGGCCTTGGTCGTTGTAATATGCATTCTCGTGCAATGTGTCCAGCTTTACGACAGTTGTAGCAAGTCTTTCTCGTTTTTTCAGCCCCTCGTTTCACACGCATTAGTGCATCTTTCAGATGATCGACAACGGTCTGGGAATTGTTGTCCTCAACTTCCAGCCTCCTCACGTTGTAAGCTTTAGGTTTCACCAGCATCCTCGCGGTTTCTTGGGCCAGGGCAAATGACACGGTTTCTGCAAATGTTCCTATCGGTGCCGCATACGTCGCAAATTTTATCTCTGCTTTTATTTTTCCGCTTTCCTACGGGCCAATTGTCGGCGGCTTCCACCTTCAGCGTACGGACATCTACAGCGATTTCGTCAGATTCTGCGCTAGGGCGACACATGCTTTTCTTCTCTTTGTAGCCCACATTAATCGGTATTTCCACATCGGACCATGTCATCACACGGTGCTTTATGTCCAGGTTGATATCGAAGGCGATCATGAAGTCTACACCAAGTATAACTTCGTCCACAATATCGGCCACTATAAAATCGAAATTTACCGATTTTCTACCCATGCTCAGCCTTTGGTAGGCCTTTCCATGCACCGTTGTAGTCTCGCCTGTGGCCGTCCGCAATTTGACTCCATTTAATGGCAATACCTTCCCTTTTACCAAATCCGGTCTAATAATGGACTTTGTTGCACCGGTGTCCAATGTCAAGGTACGCAATACACCATTGATAAAGCCTTTTACCGTTAAGTTGTGATTCTCCTGCTGGACTATGGCTATAGAGATAGTGGGACCATCGTTTTCATCCCCTGCCAGCGGCGCCTCGTGATTGACGGAATTCATTTCATTTGATTCACCTGATGTCTCTCTTTCCAGATTCTTGGCCACCGGTTGGTCGTCGCTTTTTGAAGGCGGTGAGGTGGATCTGGGCCTTGGTCGTTGTAATATGCATTCTCGTGCAATGTGTCCAGCTTTACGACAGTTGTAGCAAGTCTTTCTCGTTTTTTCAGCCCCTCGTTTCACACGCATTAGTGCATCTTTCAGATGATCGACAACGGTCTGGGAATTGTTGTCCTCAACTTCCAGCCTCCTCACGTTGTAAGCTTTAGGTTTCACCAGCATCCTCGCGGTTTCTTGGGCCAGGGCAAATGACACGGTTTCTGCAAATGTTCCTATCGGTGCCGCATACGTCGCAAATTTTATCTCTGGATCACGAATACCACTTGCAAATGTCTCAATCTTTATGCGGTCCACCAATGGATGTGTCTCTCCTGGATATGCCAACTGCGCCAACCGCTCTATATCAGCCGCAAAGTCTTGTAAAGTCTCATTTGGCTTCTGGACTCTTCCCCTCAGTTCCATTCGGTAAATCTCTTGCTTGTGTTCACTACCGTACTTGCGTTCAAGAGCAGCCATTATATCTCCATAGTTGTTCCTAGAAGCGGCGGGAATACTCTGTAATACGTCAGCAGCATCACCTTTCAATGCCATCAGGAGTGATACCGCCTTGTCGTTGTCGTTCCAAGAATCTCTAGCAGCCACTGTCTCGAACTGTAATTTGAACACATTGAAAGAGGTAGAGCCGTCGAACACTGGAGGCTTAATTTTTAACGTGTTATGGATAGCTCTCTCTGGGCCGCCTTTGATTTCCAGTTCCGACATTTTCTTCTCAAGGTTCACAAATTTCTCATCATGGGCTAGAACTTTCTCGTCTACAGACAAAATCTTTTTATCCAACTCTTTCATTTGTACCTCCACGTCTTCTACTCTCTTTTCAATCACCATCGTGATGTTCTCGAGTTTCTCGTTAATTTTTCTAGAGTTCTCTTCTAACTTTTCCTCTAATTTTCTGGAATTTTCCTCGCTCTTTCTGGACATCTCTTCCAACATCTTACAGTTGTCAGATTTCATTTCCGCCATAAGTCTGGAAGTTTCTTCATTTTTCTTATTCATTTCCAGCATCATCATAGCCAGCATTGATTTCAAATCGTCACCCCTGGCAGCTACCGATGAAACTTCCTCAACAGTGGATTCGCCCTTTGCTGGTAACTCGACTTCCTCCTTATCGTCGAACTCATATTCATCGATGTTCATTCCACGGCGCTCGAACTCTTCCAACAAGCGTTTTTGTAGTTCGGCCTTGTTGCCAGTAGAACACAACTCCAACTTACTTAGCTCCTTCTTCAAGTCTTCCACTCGTAGATCCTTAAACTTCATTGTAGGATGATCGTAATCTCACTGCTGACACCAATTGTTACGGAATTAGATTTAACTAATCTCCGTGTAGACGTTGTTTTATTCCCCGATACGATTTGTACCAAATAAAACAGGGTTCGTTTTAGATTACGTTTCTACAATGCTTTATTTACTTTATTACACTTATTCAGAACCGACTTTAAGTACAAAGCACACAGCCAGTCTCTAGTTAGCACGCAGCTCTTATTTAACCGATCTGTTCAGTTCAACGCTTAAAACACAACTCAACTCAATGTTGCCATTCGTAACTCTATTTATACCCAAAATCTCCTTGGTCTAGAAATATCTAGAACATATGGCAACCTCTCGAATCTGTGCAGCGAACACACAGACGCACATTCGCACTAAGCGAACAACCATACTCACATACATACAAGTAGACAAGCACAGTAATGACGTAATTACAACAACAAACAACTACACGAAATACAAGAAGTAGGAACTAAACGATAATTACATTATTATGGCAAAACAAACAAAAGAACATTAACAAAAGGTAATGTAACGACTAGAATGATGAAGAGAGTTCTACATGGTAGTTGTTGTTGCTTAAATAAAGTAACTGCGTAATAAAAACTTTACGTTACAATTCAAATTTTTAAATTAACGGAAATTAAACTAAACTAACTTAAACCTATCAGTTACATTCGTAACACTATTTTTTTTTTTTTCATTTTCACTATTTTATTTATTTTAAATGAAATTATAAGGTGGCGTAAAACGCCAGCGTCGTAGTTTCAATCTGTCAAATTTTTGTTATTGTGAATAAATTGTATGAAAAAGTAAACAAATATTTTGAAATCTTGAAGAATTTTCGGACAAAATTGAGTTGTTGTGCTACTTACGTGACCCGGTAAATAGATCTTGGTATTTGGTTTATGCCTTGTTCATACTGACGGTAGTTCGCTCTCTATTAGCCGTTCGATACAATTACAATTTAATTACTTAGTTTTCCATACAAAATTTTCTACATTAGGTTTGTACGATAACTTCGCAAGTAAAAAGTACTTGCAAGTACTCAGCAAGTTCTCAGTAACTTCTCTACACTAATTTTACTCTCTCGAAGCTAAAAATTTGCAGAATGTTATCGAACAACAATTTGCAAAAACTTGCAAGAGGTCAGCTGATTTTACAAACAAGAAGTTTGGCGGATAAGATTTAATTTAACAATCGAATGTTTTTTACGAAAATTATTTGATTATCCATTGGTACAAAAATAATTATCTTTCCATATCATA
Source organism: Musca autumnalis (assembly GCF_047663935.1). NCBI lineage: Eukaryota > Metazoa > Arthropoda > Insecta > Diptera > Muscidae > Musca > Musca autumnalis. The sequence continues at coordinate 153,224,517 of NW_027411644.1, forward strand.
AATTAACGGCTGGCCGTCCACATAGTGTTCCTCCTACTCCATGGATGCGCCGCTTTTTGCTGGGATTTGATGCCTTAAAAAAAAAAACAATCACCACAAACTACAAAATAAGTTATTTTACAAAATAAGTCATTTTCCATAAATTATTTGAGCTTTGTTCCCGTACTCGTGAAAGAGAGAAAGAGAGAAAAATTGTTGTCACACAAAAGTTTTTTCAAAAAGTTCGGGAACGCAAAAACGTCAAAAAAGCTGGAAAAAATGTCAAAGTCGGCGCATCAGCCAATCAGACGCCGGCATCCATGTTACTATTTTTTACAAGCTCAAATTTGTCGTGTTAAAAGTTTTTAAACAGAGCGTCATTCAGCGCCATTTTTGTTTAAAGAGAAGTGAACATTTTACAACTTTTTTGTGTACGGGAACGCTTTTTCGAGTAAAATGTGTAAAAGTCGTAAAAATTGTAAAAACTTTTTAGTTCTGGAACAAAGCTTTAGTTATCTCCTTTATTCTTTTTTATCTTGTAATTATTTTAACAAAATGTTTGTTTATGTTTTTGCCAAGAATTGCTTGCAAAGTCCGCCACAAAACTTTCGAATTTAAATCAGCTGATCAAACTTGCAAATTCTTACAAGGAAAATTTTGCTTGCAAAAACTTGTAAGTTCTCAGTCACCAAACTTTCCAAAATGTTCTCACAATTCTCTCCAAATTCGCTCTCTTTTACTTTACAAGTTTGTTATCCAACAGCATTTTGTACAAATTTGTACAAAATTTGGGTTATCGTACAGACCTATTGTTCAGTTTAAATTACTCAAAGACTTTGAATTATGCTATGTTTACATTTACGAAATCCACTCGATTTCAACTGTCAATTCCTTTGCGTATACGTCAAATGAAAACTAATCTGAAATCGATTGGATTTCATTTGACGTTTGAGCAATGGAATTGACAGTTGAAATCGAGTGGATTTCGTAAATGTAAACATAGTACTACTCTCCGAACGTCGATAAAATAGGTCCCATCTCCAACAAATGAGAGTATTTATCGAAATAAATGAATTATGACAGGCAAAATATACAATTAAAAAATGTAAAAAATAAACATTTTTAGAAAAACGGCAAAACATGAATGAATGTAATTAAAGCTCTGGTATGAACATGACATTTGGCATTTATAAAAACCACAAATAAATAGCGGCATCTACATTTGAACCATACAATGTCCGGTAATGTCGATAATGTCGGTCGTTAATGAAAACAGTGTTATCAACAAAGAAAATCGAACTCTTCCGGAAAGACAGCTAAAATTGGAATGAAGATGTCGCTAAATGTCTCAATTTAGCAACGCATGTGAAACCGTTACTATCAGCCTTTTTTATACCCTCCACCATAATATGGTGGGTATATTAACAGCCTGTTTCACTAACGAAAATGAAGACGAAAGAAAAACTAATAAACTCGTATATGATTTTCAAATGTTGTAGTCGTTTCGAAGACAAAAAAGTCAATATTGTTTTTGATCTAAATTTAGATCAAGTTCGAAGATGGGATATATCGGTCCACGTTTTGGTATAGCCCCCACATAAAGATACCGCTCGATTTCAGATATTTTGCTGTTTTTAGCCACACTTTCAGACTGAATTAGATTTAAATTGACATTTGGGGTTCCCAGTGACCAATGAACTTCTCCACAAAAAATTATGGACATCGGTTCACGTTTTCTTATAGCCCCCAAATAACGGTACCGACCGATTTCTGATATTTTAACTTTTTTTTAGCGACAAATTAGCTATAATTTGGCATTTATGGTTCTCAGTGATCAAGAAAATTCTCCACCAAAAATGATGGTCATAGATCTACGTTTTGGTGCAGCCCCCATATAGCGGTACCGACTGATTTCAGCTATTTAGACGTTTTTGGCCAAATTTTAAGACCGAATTAGCTAAAATTTGACATTTAGGGGTGCCAGTGACCAAGAAACTTCTACAACAAAAATTATGGACATAGGTCCACGTTTTTTTATTGCCCCCATATAACGGTACCGCCCGATTTCAGGTATTTTGACGGTTTTAGCTACATTTTCTGTCCGAATTAGCCATAATTTGGCATTTAGGGTTTCTAGTGGAACCCTAACTTCTCCGCCTAACATTGTGGACATAGGTACTTTCGCAACAGAAAGAGAACTAATAATTCCATATTTGCTCAGAGTAATTCATGGTGGAGGGTATAAAAAGAACTTAACGATTTTTAACTTGTTGTAAAATAAATGTTGTTTTCAAACGAATCGTTCATAACAAAACTAATTTGTTGTTTTAATAAAAGAAACGCATTCGTCTGATTCGAGGAATATAAAAAGTTTCATTTGCTTGCCGCACCCAAACAAACATCTAAAGAGGGTACTACCAAAATGTGCCTCATCGAAATAATGGTTTTAGACCTCAAGTATGTTTGGACGAAATGTGTTTCAGACAGTTTGTAGTCGATTTATCCATGTCCGTCCGTCTGCCTGTGACACGATAACTCCAAAATTTGGCATTCGTAATATTTTGTCCAAACTTAGTTTAAGTTGGAAGATGGGCCATATCGGTCCACTCCTTCGGGTACCTCCCCCACAAAACTTCAAAATTTTCCGCTAAAATTGTGCGCACGATAACTCTCGATGGGAGTAACCGAATTGGTCATAACATTCCAGGCATAGATCGGGTTCGAATATAGACTATATCGTTCCACTACTTCGGGTACCTCCCACAAAAAATTCGGAAGATGTGAAGTTTAAGAGCACCTCTCGGAGCTTTGTGAAAATTTCCCAACTTTAATTAAAACATTTCATTCATAAACGAACGAATCGGAATTTGTTCCTTACAAAAACGAAAGTGAGTGTTTCGTTTTCAAATTCACATACGAATTGAATTTTTTGTTACAGAAACAGGTTTCCCGTACACAAAAACATGTTTTGCCCAGTTAAATATAGAAAAATCATCGTTACCTATATACATATCGATCATTTACTCAAAGAGTGGCATAACTCAAAAAATACGTTTTTTAAATTAGCAATTTCTATTTTTTCTATGACTTCTACTTTATCTTGTGTCAAACTTTCATGCTCATATCTGTAAAATTCATCGAGTTACAGCTCAGTTACTATGGGTTTGGCATAATTCAACAAAAAAGTTTTTTTTAGTTTATGAAGCTCTAAAACACTTCAAATCATGCTTGAGCTTACACAGAAATTTATCACTGATATCTGGCTAGCTGTTTGCAATTTTTGTGTAATATTTTTTTAATTTGAAAAGTCAAATTTCAATTTTTAATGGAAAATACAAATTAATTTGTTTTTGTGAAACATCTCTCTTAAAGAAGTTTCATCAGAATGACATCTGCTTAAGAAAGAATGGGTTAAGTGATTACACGAAAGCCTGTACTAGTGATTCCAAACCAAAATAAGAGCATTTAATCAAAATATCTTAATTATAATTAGTTTAGAAAACTTTCAATTTCCAAAAAAAAACATTCGAATTTATTTCATAGTATACTGCAAGATTTCTGTTTTTCAATTAGTTGATATCCAAATGCGCTTTTTTGCAACCACTTTTCCCATTCTTACCAGCCTCATCGGAGCCGTTTATGGCATGTTTGGCAAATTTTATTGTAAACAAATAAGAAACGTTAGCCCATAACTTTTTGTGTTTAAATCTCACAATAACTTATAAGCTGTGTTCCAGAACTAAAAAGTTTTTACAATTTTTACCACTTTTACACATTTTTTACCACACAGCGTTCCCGTACACCAAAAAATAAAAAAATAAAATGTTCACTTCTCTTTAAACAAAAAAGGCGCTAAATGACTCTCTCTTAAAAAAAACTTTTTACCAGACAAATTTGAGCGTGTGAAAAATGGTATCATGGTTCCCGCCTTCTGATTGGTTGGTAGGTCGACTTTGACATTTGTTCCAATTTCTTTGACGTTTTTCCCATTTTTCCGTTCCCGTATATTTTGAATAAAGTTATATGTATATCTCATTTTTCACATTTCGCTCTTTTACTACTTTTACCATTAAAAAAGTACGGGAACGCACATATAATAAAATAAAATAATTTAATTTGCACTTTATGAAAATTTATTTAATTCAATCTTCGTCATTATTGAGTTCTATCGACCACTTGATCATTGAAAATAATTTTCACATCAGTTTTCATCAAATTGGTGAAAGATGATGTCAATGCAGTCAGGGTAGTGCCCGGCAAGCGTCTATCGAATGGGAAGCCCATAGTTCGTCTATCGGGATAGAGTTTATCCTTCAAGCCACAGAATGAATAGGCATCACCACAAACATCGGGGCTGTCAAAGAACAAAATAAAGAAAACCTCGCCATTAATAACCACTTTTAAATGCTAAAAATCGTTTAGTTTACCTATTGTTGGTTTGTTGTACTGCGTCATTGGTGTAGTCCGAAATCATTACGAATAAATCGAATGTCATACCCTCAGGCTTGCCCTTGGGCAAAAGAAGATGATCGGGCCAACCACAACCACAGAATTGGAATGCAGCTAAATCATTGGCATTGGTGGGTTGAGCACTAGGTCCCACACGACGTAATGATCTTTCGAAAGGAATTGTAACGGAAGATTCATCAGAACGGCGGCGAATTGTATTTCTTCCAGGATTCACTGTGGAAAATATTCAATATTAAATTCATTCAACCCAACTTGTGGTTCATCAACTTACAATTCACTGTGAATTTATCCATTTCTATAGCCAAAAGACGTTGATCTTCAAGACTGAGTGGTGTTCCACGCTCATCGGTTTTAGGGCATAGGAAAATGCGACAGGTGCCTTTCTTTGGTTTAGCGTTCGAATTGGTTACATTAACAACATACTCGAATGGGGCATGTTGCAAATGTGTAAAGGTGGCAAACACACTGCCATTGGGACCGAAATCCAGACCAGCAGCCAGATCGACGTTGGATTTTTGCCAATAGGTTAAGAGTACATTCGGAGCCGCTGTACGTGAGTTGATCTTGGCCTCAACGTTGTTAATCGTGATGCCTCGGTAGGCCAAATGGCTTTGATCGTAAGGTGGCAAACTGGTCTTGAATTTATTGAAAATAGTATCCAAATATCCATGCCATTTGTAGAAGATAGGATCACGCATTGCAGTCGTAACATCACCCATTACTCCGTATTCTTCCAAATGACGCGCATCGGGATCATGGGCAAAGGAAATGAGATTGTGAACCATGTTATGAAGATTACCATAGTACTGACGGTTAATCGATAAGGACGAAGCTTCAATCATATCACCCAGCATATCAATGCCCTTAACTTCATCCAATGGATAGCGTTTTCCGGATGGCTAAAATTTGAAAAGTGTACGCTTAGATTATGTCACAATCGAATGTCATCCATATAAACTTAACTTACATCTACAACAAAACCTTGATCGATGGCAGCCAAAATACGATCACGCCATCTTTCACATTCAGCAATTTCAAGAACATTATTCTCACGATTCATGTCACGTAACACCGTGTTGGCTATACGACCGGGATATGTACGATTATTGACACTGCTCAGAAGTTTGGGGAAGTAACCCTCGGCAATGGGAGCACGCAAGTTGCTCATTAGTTCGGTACGTTTCAAGTTATTGCAGAAGCGTTCCACGTTGTAGCGGGCTATAACTTGATGATGCATATAATAAAACAATTCACCGCGACGGTCCTTTGCAACAACCTCACGAGGACCTTCAGTGGGATATACCAAATGCCAGTGCCAATGATGCATATTCACTCCGATATCTTCACGGAAATAGGCGAGACGTTGTTCATCCTCCAAATCTGATGCCGTATAGTTCCTTGGAATTTCAATCAGAGACTATGAATTGTAACGGAAAATACCATAATTTAAGCAAATTTTGGAACAAGTACACATGTAAATTAAATTCCTTACACGCTGACTGGGATCCGGTATAAGAGAAGCTTCTTGACGGGCTTCCTGCAACAGAGATGGTTCTACAAAGTTCGAGGGAAATGTTTCAGCAACTGGTGGAACGCGAATATTGCGTGTATCCCGGCGATGTTGAATGGCAACAGAAAAACAATACTGGAACAACACTGGATTAACACGATCCCTGCAATGAAATATTTAAATAATAACTTCGTTTTTCCCCATCGTATCGTCAACCTACTTGGTATAGGCACAGAGCGATGCAAAACTTTGCAGGTCAGGACTCTCCATAAACAAGGTGATAAGTTGGCTAGCAACCTTCTTATGTTGGTCTTGGAACAGAGAGAACTGTTGCTTCTTTCCAATAACTTTGGCGAAGTCCAAATTAGGTTTTCTTGCCAGGTCACGCAAAGGGATCTACAATAAAAATAACTCACACATTTGTAGATAAATATTAAAATGGGAAATTGTCCTTACATAAATACATACCTTTACATCAACATGATCACCGTATCGGGATTGAAGTTCTACATTGGAACCACTGTAACGTTCAGTGTAGTAACTATCGGGCAGATCTAAAGCGGCCTTGCCATTATCACGTGATGTAAATACTGGTTCCAAAGGACGTTGGAACAACAGTTCAAGGGCTTTGGTATCGTTTGAAGACATTTTTAAATTTCACGCAGAATTGCAGACAAGAGAAGTAGTGAATGTTGAAACAATTTCACAACTGATGACCTTTCCCAGTTCAACGCAGTTTTTATAGTGCCAAACAAAACGAAAATACTAGTGATAAGTGCTGGAAATCACACTTTAGCGGTTTCCCTTGGCCCAATCATGTCAACGAAATTTTTGAATTCTGTGGTCGGGTCTCTTACCACAACAATTGATAAAAGTGCGTGTGGTGATTAGAAGCTGAATAGATCTTTGCTTTTAGAATGATATGTTCCGTATGTCCCTTTGTGGGAAATAATGTGTGGATATATGTATCTGTATGCGTTGAATACGAACAAAAACAAGTAAAAACATATCAGTCGACATTGTCAACAGAGATAGATATACTCTTAGCCTGAGACAAAAAGGAAAAAAGCAAACACATATTGATTTTGTGTTAATTCCATGAATTTTTTACACATCGTCCGAGAACGGATGTTCATGGGTTATTCGTCATTATGTTTTGTCAAAATTTAGCCATACAATCACAATTTCCATTTATGGACTGGTTGAATCCGGCTACACAGCCGAAATTCTTTGTAACCAAAATTAATGTATTTAGGATGTTTTCAGAATTTAAAGGCCTTTTTTTAGAAAGATTACGAGCATGGTTTGGGATTCACAGCGCATTCGATACAAATCACATATGCAATTCACCGCTAGTCACATTCATTCATGCGTGTTGAAATTTCAAAATTTTTCATTTCAAAATTTGGCCGAGTAGAAACATGCAACAAGTTTGCTAGCATCTGATTGGCTGACACGTTAATGTTGACATTTCTGTCAGATATGTAGTTTGCAATTTTTGTAATTTTCCATTCCCATACAAATTTGTACTAGCAGAAGATAGGAGAAGAGGACGTCATTCTGCTACATTTTTAGCTCTGTTCCTTTACGTGCAAGAATCTTCAAGTTTTACCACTTTTTACACGAAAAGCGTTTCTTTACTTCAGATATTATACAATTCAAATGGCAGCAGTTTACTACTTTTGCCGGTTTTACCATTTTCAAAAGTAAAGGAACAGACCAATTGTTTAGAGAGAAGTTTTTAGATTACGGAAACGCTTTTCTAGCAAAATTTAATAGGAATATTTCCTGTCCATAGAAATCTATACATGCCAATTTACAGGTAATTCGGTAGGAAAGTGTACCAATACTATACTAAAAGATGGATTGGTCCAACAATATTTTAGGTCCAATCTTTGCAATATCGTAATATTTATACAAGACATAGATAAGGTTCGAATATAAATTATATCGGTCCACTCCTTCGGGTATCTCCAACATAAAATATCAATAATAGGTTAAGAGGTTACCCCCAGTCGTGTAACCCAAATGTCAATTTTTATGATTTTATTACATTATTATACCCTCAGTCTTTAGACTAAAGAGACAAATCGGTCCAGTCCTTCAGGTACTTCCCTCACAAAAGTTCAAAACTTTTCGCTAAAATGGTGCGTACAATAACTTTCGAAGGCAGTAACCGATTTTGCACATCATATAATTTCTACCAGAGGTTCCAATATGTACTCTACCGGTCGACTTCTTCAGGTACCTCCCACACAAATGATCGGAAAAGTGTAGTTTAATACCTCCTTTCCAATCCCTTTGATTTTTGTTGTTACAACTTTTATTCACTGTCCCCTTTATGCAGGTGCAAGTTTTTTCAGGGGCAAGCCCACACATAGATCCACTCCTTCAGGTACCTCCCCAACAAAAGTTCAAAACTTTTCGCTAAATTGGTTGGTACGCACGATTATCTGGACGAAACAACCGATTTGGTTCAAACTGTGCATCTCCAACCGATTTGGTCCAAACTTTGCATCTCCTAATATTTTGTCCAAATTTAGTTTAAATTCGAAATTGGTCCATATCGGTCTTCTCCTTAGGGTATGTCCCCCACAAAAGTTCAACATGTTGGTTAAGGTGCAGTTTAGGATCTGTTCGAAAATTCTTGGGAAATTTATACCAAAGCTACTCCTTGTGTTCTGTTTGCAGCGATATTATGTATTTCGTGGGCAAGTCCATGCTTCCTAACGTAGTGGTACAAAAGATCTATGTTATACTGTTCCCAACTGAATTGACTGTTGAGCGCAATCTGTATATCCAAACGACATAAAAATTTGCGTGAAACTTAAAGACTATCTGTTTGATGTTTAATGTTTTTCTTCGTCTTGGTCATAATGAGCAACGTCTAATCCTTAAATATTTCCAATAGATATGCGATTTTCAGGAAGAAGAAGAGTTACAAGTTCTTGCTAGATGAAAGTTGTCCAGCAAGAATTTGCAAACTCTCAGTAAAAGAACTGTCAAAATGTCTCTCTCGAATCGCTCTCTTTTGCAGACTTTTTGTGTTAACAGACGACTTCCAGCAACAATTGGTACAAATTGTTACAAATTTTAGGGTAACCAGACAGACCTATTATGACGCCTACACCATGATAGGGGTGTGGTGGTTTAATGTTAGAAATTTGTCATGTTTAACTTAAATTCTTTATACCATAGATATACCACACTATACTGTGAAGTTAAAATCAACTATTATCCTAGACGTATCTTGTTTTAGTAATATTATTATTTTTGTACATAAATTCAAGGTACCTACTTCAATCAATAGAAAACATGTTCTTTTTTGCATAATGTTGATATTTAAGGAAGAAGTATGGTAAAGTACAGTTTTAGAGTCCCATGGCTGGGGAGGCTCAAAAATAATATTTAAAAAAAAAACAAAATTATAACTATTTACATATACATATATTAAAACTTATAGTCAAGATATGCTAATATTTGTACCAAAAATAATATTTGAAAAAACTTTAAAGGTGTCGGTATGAGAACATTTCGAACAAAAACGTGGCGAAGGCGCCCCATGTTACCATATAACGTTCTATGAGGCTTCAAATTTCATATGAAAAGTTATATACCCCAAAAAAAGACTAAACACCAAAATTCAGCCAATTCGGTGGAATATTGAGGCAACAACCTTCAAAATACCGAAAATCGGGAGGTACCGTTCAAGGCGTGGATGAAATTCTGGAGATACCGTTCTATGGGGAAAAGTTTCTGGGGGAAAGTTTTATACCAACAACATAGACAAAGTAAAAATTTTTACCCAATTCGGAGTAATATTGAGGCCACAACCTTCAAAATACCGAAAATCGAGAGGCACCCGTCTATGGAGGCTATATAAAGGCCTGGACCTATACCGAAAAATTTAATATGGGAAGTTTTATACCACAAATGATGACTAAATACCAAATTTCAGGCAATTCGGAGGAATATTGAGGCAACAACCTTCAAAATATCGAAAATCGTGAGGTCCGTTCAATGGGGGCTATATAAATGCGCGGACCTATACCGAAAAATTTCATATGGACAGTTTTATACCCCAAATGAAGAACAAAAACAACAAAACATTATTCCACAACATCCCATACGGGACAAGGGAGACTTCTCTCATATCAATGAGTGCACCCCGATTCATATTTAGCTCAATGATATGGGACCTACTGTTTATCGCCGAGTCCGAACGGCGTGTCTTAAGACACCACTTATGGAGAAGTTTTTCAAGGCTGAAATACTCAGAAAATGTCGCCAACATTACTGAGGGGTATTTTGCCACCGTTGAAAAATGTTTGATTTTGCCTGGCCGGGGTATCGAACCCCCGACCTTCTGCGTGCAAGGCGGGCGTGCATACTATTGCACCACGGTGGCACCCAAATGAAGACTAAATATTAAATTTCTCGGGGAAAGTTGCATACCCCCAACCAAGACTAAGTACCAAATTTCAGTCATTTCGGAGGAATATTGAGGCCACAACCTTCAAAATACTGAAAATCGGGAGGTACCGTTCTATGGGGGCTATATGAAGGCGTGGACCTATACCGACAAAATGCTAGGGGAAAGTTGTACACCCCCAGCGAAGACTAAGTATAAAATTTCAGTCATTGCGGTGCACAGTGTCCGATTTTCCGAAAAACCTGGCCAAAACTCTAAAAATGAATGGATTTTGACCTAACCTTTGGTTCTTATGTTTTTCGGGCCGCTGATTTCATTTTTGATATTATTTAACCCACAGGCGGTCATTTAAGGGGACTTTTTGGTCCCTCCTCCTATAAAATGCGATCTTATCGGATCAAAATATTCTACAAATTTGTTCGCCATCAATTTCTACTATAGGTTCTAGAATACATCAAAACTCTATATCTTACCTAAACACCAGAAATATGCAAAATTATAAACACATTTTAGGGTTAATGACGTAATTTATATGGATTTTGGCAAAATTGTCATACAAAGCATCATTTTAGAAGAATGGCATCAAAGACAAAAATGTTCTCCGCTAAATTTCACTATAAGTCATTAAAGAAATGAAATCTCTATTTCCATTACATACAAGGAAATATCGTTATCAATTTTGCCAAAATACCAAGAAACTAAAATAGGGTTGCAAGCTTCTACCATTTCTACAGTTTTGGGAATGTTTGAGTTAAGATCACTTGGAATCCGTGCACTTTAGGTGTATAATGTCTTTGGCAACTTTACTGACAAGAATGCGAGGAATATTTTTCTTAAAAAAATTAAACCTCGTGCGAGTCATAAAGGGGTCTTTTTGGTCCCTTTTTCTAAAAATCTTTAAAATCTCCTATAAAATGTAATGGAATCAGATCAAAATATTCTAGAAATTTGTTCGCCATAAAATTTTACTATAGGTCTTAGAATACATCAAAACTCTAAATTATTACCAAACGCCAGAAAGTGACCCTATCCTATATTCTGACATTCTGAATCAAAGAAAATGTGTACATATCTGCAAGACAAAATATCACATAGAAACGAAAAGTGCAAATATGTGCAGGATGTTTCGATGGAAATTGGTAAAAAACTTTTCCCTTTTTATGAAATGAAAAGTTACACAGCCCAACTCGATCTTACTCATAACTATTTTCATAATTTATTGTGAAAATTGATCTTGAAAAAATTAACAAGTACGGACATCAATTATTAAAGAACGCACAATTCATTGGCGACACTGAACATCTTAAATACGTTTCACATACCTTTCATTACATTTACAAAAAGAAAATATTTAATAACCGTTGTTTATTTTGCATATTATCATAGATGTATAAACAAATTAAATATTGAAAAAAAAAATTAAATTCCAAATAGGGTCACTTCGATCTGCTTTTATACTCACTTATTAAACAAGAAATGTATATATTTTTTCATAACTACACGCACTGGGATCCTATAAACAATATCTGACCCTTTTTAGTGTAAATTGATAAATTTTTTTTTCGATTTTTGGCCAGGTTTTTTGGAAAATCGGACACTGTGCGGTGTGATAATGAAGCTAAAACCTTAAAAATACCGAAAATCGGTTGGTACCGTTATATGGGGGCTATATCAAAACGTGGACCGATATAGACCATTTGCAATACCAAACATCCTAGGAGTAATAGAATCTTCTATACCAATTTACAAAGCTCTATCTTAAAAATTGCGAGCTGTATCTTGATTTCAACAGACGGACATGGTTATATCGACCTAGAATTTTACCCTGATCAAGAATATATATACTTTATGGGGTCTCCGATGAATATTTCGATGTGTTACAAACGGAATGACAAATTTAATTATACCCTCCATATTAATGTGGAGGGTATAAAAATGCACATTCCACTTCGGTCCCTACTCCCAACAACAAATTGTGCACTACTTATTAATTTTCGTATACTTAAGGTACGTATTTCGACAACCACATATCACAACCTACACTGACATTAGTACAAAATAATAACTGTAATCTTAATTCCAAATCTCAGAATTCCACCTGTATCCGTTCGTCCAATACCAAATTGTACCATTTAGTTCTCTTCGTACCCTTAAGTACGGTTTTCCAAAACTACCTAAAACTTTTACTTTAACAGTAAACCTAACTTCAAATTTCAGGATACCAGCTTTATTCGTTCAACCAAATTCAAATTGTACCAAATTTAGTACCATTTAGAACTTTTCGTACCCATAAGTACGAACTTTAAAAACTTCCTCAATTCTACAGGCCAACAGTAATCATAACTTCAAATTTCAGGATTGCAGCGCTATCCGTTCATCCAAATCCAAATTGTACTAAATTTAGTACCATTTAGTACTGTTCGTACCCATAAGTACTAACTTCCAAAATTTCTTCAATCCTACACTCCAACTGTAATCTTAGTTCCGAATTTCAGGATTCCAGCGCTATCCGTTCATCCAAATCCAAATTGTACCAAACTTTGTACCATTTAGTACTTTCCGTACCCGTTAGTGCGATTATCCAAAGCTTCCTGAATCATAGACTTCGACAATAACATTAATTCCAAATTTCAGGATTCCAGCTCTATTCGTTCACCCAAATCCAAAATGTGCCAAATTTAGTAATTTTCGTACCTATTAGTACGAGTTTCCAAAACCACCTCAATCCTACAGTCCAACAGTAATCTTACTTCCAAATTTAGTACTTTCCGTACCCATAAGTAAGAATTTCCGCAACTACCTCAGTCCTACAGTACAACAGTAATCTTACTTCAAAATATCAGAAGTCCAGCACTATCCGTTCGCTTAAATCCAAATTGTACAAAATTTAATACTTTCCGTACTCATAAGTACGATATTCCAAAACTTCCTCTATCCTACATTTCAACAGTAATCTTAATTCGACATTTCATGATTCTAGATCTATCTCAATTTATCTATCTATCTCTATTGTGCCGAATTTAGTACCATTTACTATTTTCCGTACCCATAAGTACGAATTTCCAAAACAACCTCAATCCTACACTCTAACAGTAACCCTAATTCCGAATTTCAGGTTTCCAGCTCTATCCATTTACCCAAATCCCAACTATATTAAATTTAGTACCATTTAGTACTTTTCGTACACATAAGTACAAATTTTCAAAACCACCCTCATTTCTCAATCCTACACTTCAACAGTAATCTTAATTCCACAGTTCAGTAATATTAATTCCTCAGGGACATTTGGAAAAATTATTTAAAAGAGTTGTGAGTAAAAAAAAATTAAGTTTCAGTGTTTTATTTAGAAATGCACTTAAAATTTGGGAATAATTTGTCGCTTAGCCTCAATAAGTATATTCTTTCTCATGATGGAATCTCTCAAATAAAACTCTTGCCGTTTAATTTTGCCACCATTTATAATTTAAATGCAAGCGTTTTATTTGAAAGATTCCGTCATGAGAAAGAATATATTTATGGAGGCTAAGCGACAAATTATTTCCTAGTTTTAAGTGCATTTCTAAATAAAACACTGAAACTTAATTTTTTAAAATTATATTTTATTTTTAACTTTTTAGTAAATACATTTTTTTGACCACTGAGAACAAAATTATAGTCAATTAAGGCCGAAAATTTAGATAAAAACTTTAAAATGCCTGAAATCGTGTAGTACCGTTATATAAAGGCCATACCAAAACCAGGAATTATGTCCATAATTTTTGGTGGGGAAGTTTCTGTACCATTGGGGACTCCAAATGCCAAGTTACAGCCAATTCGGCCTCAAAATGAAGATAAAATCATTAAAACACTTGGAATCGGGTGGTACCACTATATCGGGACTATATCAAAACCTGGACCCATGTCAAAAATTTTTGGTGAAGAAGTTTCTGTAAAATTGGGGATTCCAATTGCCAAGTTACAGCCAATTCGGTCTCAAAATGAAGATAAAATCCTCATAATACTTAAAATCGGGTGGTACCGCTATAAGGGGGCTATATATGGGAAAATGCCTGTATCATTGGAAATGCCAAATGACAGCTAATTCGGCCAAAAATGATAAAATCCTCAAAGTACCTGAAATCGGGTGGTACCGCTATATGGGGGCTTTAAGAAAAATTGGGGCCATATTCATGTATTGTCATCCAAATCTGAAAAGTGTGCAAAGTTCGAGTTCGATTGGTCAACTGCAACTGTGTGGAAAATGAGTTACCAGAGTTGAAATGCAAGTTAAATAAAACGCCGTTAAAACACTGTAAAATAGACCAATCTTTGTTTTAATTTCATATTCATAGTTTTGTTCCTTTACGTTCAAGAATCTTCAAGTTTTACCACTTTTTACTCGAAAAAGGCTCCTTTACTTCAGACACAATACAATCCATATGGGAGCATTTTACAACTTGTACTACTTTTGCCGGTTTTACCATTTTCAGAAGTAAAGGAACAGACCACATGTGTTGTCATCCAAATCTGAAAAGTGTGCAAAGTTTTAGTCTGCAACTGTGTCAAAGTTTGAAATGCAATTTAAATAAAACACAGTAAAAACACTGTAAAAATGGACCAATATTGGTTTTGATTCCATATTTTATTTTAGAAATTGCACTCATGATTCAACTACTTATTTGGCTACAAACAAAGATGCAGTCTGTCATTTCTTGTACCCATGATTATCTTTTTGGATACAAACATTAAAATATCATAAAATAAATTGTTTCTTGTGTTCTTAAGAATTTTATTTGCAAAAAGTTATTATAAATGTAAACATTGCTAAAATGTGAAAATTTTATAAAATGGATTCAAATCGGACATTTTCAAAATGTGAAGAACGGAATGCCTTTTTCATGACTCTGCGTGGACTGCTTCTAAAATAGCTATTCAATCACTACTTCACATAGAACAACTTCAAATAAATTTTACTGGGAAAGTGAACCCATAACTTTTGGTGTTTAACCCCCTGTTTTTGTAAAAAATTTTATTATTCTCACACGAATTGTCAAATTTTGTAGATGGGTTTACTCGTCTTAGCGCAAATGTCGAGCGCTGATTTTTAAATGGGGAATTCTTTACTAAATATGGAACGCGTCTACGAAAAATTAGTTCCGTATGTCATCTGGGGGCGGAGATATGGATGCCTAAATTATTACGAATATAGACGAACGAACAAAAAATAGTTACAAAAACTGGGGGTAAATCTCAAAATAACTTATAAGTTGTGTTCCAGAACTAAAAAGTTTTTACAATTTTTATCACTTTTACACATTTTTTACCACACAGCGTTCCCGTACACCAAAAAGTGGTAAAATGTTCACTTCTATTTAAACAAAAATGGCGCTGAATGACTCTCTCAATTTGAGCGTGTAAAAAATAGTAACATGGTTGCCGCCTTCTGATTGGCTGGTAGGCTGACTTTGACATTTGTTCCAATTTCTTTGGCGTTTTTCCCATTTTTTCCGTTCCCGTATATTTTGAATAAAGTTGTATGTATATCAGAGATCAGATTGAGATGATTCGTCTTTTGTATGCATTCATTCTTTCGTTGCTATTGACATGCATTCATTCGCAAATATCAACTGATGTTATTGCTTAACGTGCATTCATTATTTTTGATGATTGCCTTCTTTCGACACTATTTTTCTAGTGCCGTTACATGTCAAGCAACAAAATTGCAGTACATATAACAAATCATTCACTGTATTCGCTATGCTTTCGTTGCCTTTTTATTGCACTATAGTGCAATGTGCGTATCTAATTAATAGACTGGTCAACACAAATTGTCTTTCATATGATTTTATAGTGTTTCTAACACATATTGGCGAGTAATTTTATACCCTCCTCTATACTATATACTCCTCGAAATAATCATTTTGGTTCCAACAAAGTATATATATTTTTGATCAGCGAACAATTCTACGTCCGCCCGTCTGTGTTAATCACTTTAGATGGATACAATTTTTATTGAAATCTATTGTAGGTATGTCTGCAGAACTTTTTGTATTGAAACAGGGCTATAAAGATCAACGTTTTCGTATAGTTCCCTTACAAAGACACGCGTCGACGCTTTAATAAAATTTGAAGGTATTAGCCCCATATGCCCCGAAATTTATTTGAAATTTGGTATTTTGTGTTTATTAAGAGCTAAGAAAACATTTTCATAAAAAATCGGTGTATATAGGTCCACGTTTGTGTATAGCCCCCATATAACAGTACCAGCAGATTTCATTTATTTAAAAGTTTTTATTTACATTTTCGATCTAAATTGGCTGTAATAAGGTTATGGGGTTCCGTTGAAGTTGAAAAGGGCAAGTTGATAGGGGGAAGTTCGGAAGAGGATGTTAGGAAATTCGGAAATTGTTTTTCGGAGGTTCGGTGGATGTTGTTCGGAAATTTGATGGAGGATGTTCTGAAGTTCGGGGTAGGTTGTTCGGAAGTTCGGAGGGGTTGTTCAAATGTTCGGAGGAGGTTGTTCGAAATAGTAAGATCTATTTACTAAACATTTAGAAATAAACAAATAATTTAAATAATTAAGTTAATTAAATGCAATAAAAACTTGAAAATAATTTTTCTCTTAGACTCAATAACTATATTCTTCTTCATGATGGGATCTCTCAAATAACAATATATTCTGCGGAAACCTTTTCCAACATTATTTATGGTGGAGGGTATACAAAGTTCGGTCCGACCAAACTTGACGCCATTTTCACTTATTAAATCTGACAATAGTTTTTATCTATCAGTTTTTGGTTTCGAATACAAGTATTTTTTAAGTGGCCTGTTTCACTGATGCTATTGGAATTTAAATTCGTTCGAATTACTACCAAATTTCTGGTTTTTGAAAAAATATGAATCATTTCATCAAAAGGAAAAAATTGAAATATCCTTGCTCACAACTGTATTTAAGAGAAATCTATATTTTCGTCTTGCATGAGTTTACGTTAGATATTTTATATTTTTTTGTAAATAATAGTAATTCTAAAAATTTTCTAAGATAAATGAATTCAAAGATTACAACAAACTTCGGTGTGTAGCTGTATTAACAACACTTAAAATAATCTTGCATTTACGGCAGCGTAAAGGCGCGAGCAACAATGTCTTAGATAAACTGGTCATTAAATCGTAAATTTTTGTCTTATACTATATCTAAAAAAAGCTATATCCTAGTTACATCAGTTATTTTTTTGTAACATGTTAAGTAAATTCTTTCTATTAAACAGAATATCGTTCATTTACTCAAAGAGTGACACATCTCAAAAATTGAGTTTCGAAAAAAACGCGTTTTAAGTTACCGATTGAAATTTGGCTTCCAAATTTAAGAAGACTATTACACAAAAAATAAAATAACTACTTGCACCATATTTTGCAAGCATCCTGCCAGATATCAGATCTAAATTTCAGTGCAAGATCGACCATGATTTGAAGTCTTTTAGTGCTTCATAAACTCAAAACAATGTTTGTTGAATTATGCCAAACTCGTAGTAAATGAGCTGTATCTCGTTGAGTTTTAGAGATATAGGCATGGAAATTTGTAAAGTAAAGTCTTACAAAAAAAAAATAGAAATTGTTAACTCAGAAACCGCATTTTTTAGTTATACCACTTTTTGAGTAAATGAGCGATATGGTTTAACGTTTTTATTATATGTATTAATACTATTTTTTCTTAAATAATCTTGAACTACATATCAGTCCCCATATTATGCAATACAAGAAAAACCTGTAATAAAATAATCGATAAGAAAGTCTCCTATGTTTCTTTCAATCAACAATGTTGACCATTCACACCATTCGCTGCCTTTTAGGTGTGTTAGGTGTGATTGAGAGAAGGCAAGCAATGCAGTGCACTGTTTTCGTCTTACACTCTTGTGATGAATGGTGTAGTGTGCTGTTGTTTTAAAGTGATGTGAACTATCGACAATAGGCAATGGTTTCTGTGAATGCATTCAAAGGCAATGAAATCGCCATTCAAACCGAAACTGATGTATATCTCATTTTTCACATTTCGCTCTTTTAATACTTTTACCATTAAAAAAGAACGGGAACGCACATATGTATAATAAAATAAAACAAGATGATTTGCACTTTATGAAAATTTATTTAATTCAATCTTCGTCATTATTGAGTTCTATCGACCACTTGATCATTGAAAATAATTTTCACATCAGTTTTCATCAAATTGGTGAAAGATGATGTCAATGCAGTCAGGGTAGTGCCCGGCAAGCGTCTATCGAATGGGAAGCCCATAGTTCGTCTATCGGGATAGAGTTTATCCTTCAAGCCACAGAATGAATAGGCATCACCACAAACATCGGGGCTGTCAAAGAACAAAATAAAGAAAACCTCGCCATTAATAACCACTCTCAAACGCTAAAAAATCGTTTAGTTTACCTGTTGTTGGTTTGTTGTACTGCGTCATTGGTGTAGTCCGAAATCATTACGAACAAATCGAATGTCATACCCTCAGGCTTGCCCTTGGGCAAAAGAAGATGATCGGGCCAACCACAACCACAGAATTGGAATGCAGCTAAATCATTGGCATTGGTGGGTTGAGCACTAGGTCCCACACGACGTAATGATCTTTCGAAAGGAATTGTAACGGAAGATTCATCAGAACGGCGGCGAATTGTATTTCTTCCAGGAGTCACTGTGGAAAATATTCAATATTAAATTCATTCAACCCAACTTGTGGTTCATCAACTTACAATTCACTGTGAATTTATCCATTTCTATAGCCAAAAGACGTTGATCTTCAAGACTGAGTGGTGTTCCACGCTCATCGGTTTTAGGGCATAGGAAAATGCGACAGGTGCCTTTCTTTGGTGTAGCGTTCGAATTGGTTACATTAACAACATACTCGAATGGGGCATGTTGCAAATGTGTAAAGGTGGCAAACACACTGCCATTGGGACCGAAATCCAGACCAGCAGCCAGATCCACGTTGGATTTTTGCCAATAGGTTAAGAGTACATTCGGAGCCGCTGTACGTGAGTTGATCTTGGCCTCAACGTTGTTAATCGTGATGCCTCGGTAGGCCAAATGGCTTTGATCGTAAGGTGGCAAACTGGTCTTGAATTTATTGAAAATAGTATCCAAATATCCATGCCATTTGTAGAAGATAGGATCACGCATTGCAGTCGTAACATCACCCATTACTCCGTATTCTTCCAAATGACGCGCATCGGGATCATGGGCAAAGGAAATGAGATTGTGAACCATGTTATGAAGATTACCATAGTACTGACGGTTAATCGATAAGGACGAAGCTTCAATCATATCACCCAGCATATCAATGCCCTTAACTTCATCCAATGGATAGCGTTTTCCGGATGGCTAAAATTTGAAAAGTGTACGCTTAGATTATGTCACAATCGAATGTCATCCATATAAACTTAACTTACATCTACAACAAAACCTTGATCGATGGCAGCCAAAATACGATCACGCCATCTTTCACATTCAGCAATTTCAAGAACATTATTCTCACGATTCATGTCACGTAACACCGTGTTGGCTATACGACCGGGATATGTACGATTATTGACACTGCTCAGAAGTTTGGGGAAGTAACCCTCGGCAATGGGAGCACGCAAGTTGCTCATTAATTCGGTACGTTTCAAGTTATTGCAGAAGCGTTCCACGTTGTAGCGGGCTATAACTTGATGATGCATATAATAAAACAATTCACCGCGACGGTCCTTTGCAACAACCTCACGAGGACCTTCAGTGGGATATACCAAATGCCAGTGCCAATGATGCATATTCACTCCGATATCTTCACGGAAATAGGCGAGACGTTGTTCATCCTCCAAATCTGATGCCGTATAGTTCCTTGGAATTTCAATCAGAGACTATGAATTGTAACGGAAAATACCATAATTTAAGCAAATTTTGGAACAAGTACACATGTAAGTTAAATTCCTTACACGCTGACTGGGATCCGGTATAAGTGAAGCTTCTTGACGGGCTTCCTGCAACAGAGATGGTTCTACAAAGTTCGAGGGAAATGTTTCAGCAACTGGTGGAACACGAATATTGCGTGTATCACGGCGATGTTGAATGGCAACAGAAAAACAATACTGGAACAACACTGGATTAACACGATCCCTGGAATGAAATATTTAAATAATAACTTCGTTTTTCCCCATCGTATCGTCAACCTACTTGGTATAGGCACAGAGCGATGCAAAACTTTGCAGGTCAGGACTCTCCATAAACAAGGTGATAAGTTGGCTAGCAACCTTCTTATGTTGGTCTTGGAACAGAGAGAACTGTTGCTTCTTTCCAATAACTTTGGCGAAGTCCAAATTAGGTTTTCTTGCCAGGTCACGCAAAGGGATCTACAATAAAAATAACTCACACATTTGTAGATAAATATTAAAATGGGAAATTGTCCATACATAAATACATACCTTAACATCAACATGATCACCGTATCGGGATTGAAGTTCTACATTGGAACCACTGTAACGTTCAGTGTAGTAACTATCGGGCAAATCTAAAGCGGCCTTGCCATTATCACGTGATGTAAAAACTGGTTCCAAAGGACGTTGGAACAACAGTTCAAGGGCTTTGGTATCGTTTGAAGACATTTTTAAATTTCACGCAGAATTGCAGACAAGAGAAGTAGTGAATGTTGAAACAATTTCACAACTGATGACCTTTCCCAGTTCAACACAGTTTTTATAGTGTCAAACAAAACGAAAATATTAGTGATAAGTGCTGGAAATCACACTTTAGCGGTTTCCCTTGGCCCAATCATGTCAACGAAATTTTTGAATTCTGTGGTCGGGTCTCTTACCACAACAATTGATAAAAGTGCGTGTGGTGATTAGAAGCTGAATAGATCTCTGCTTTTAGAATGATATGTTCCATATGTCCCTTTGTGGGAAATAATGTGTGGATATATCTGTATGCGTTGAATAAGAACAAAAACAAGTAAAACAAGTAAAAAGTATCAGTCGGCTTTGCCGACAGAGATATACCCTCAGCCTGTGCAAATTGAAACACTTTTTTTCACAATAAACTTATGTATTTAGGGGGTTTCTAAATTTTGGTCTCGTATGAACCGACAAAAATGTTGATTAGGATTAAAGTTCAAAAATTTTACTGTTTTCTCAAGAAGTATGGACTTGCCCCTGAAACAACTTTTACCATCGTAATTGAGGCAGCGAATGTAAGTTGCTTCAAAAGAAATCAAAGTGATTCAATAGCAGGTCTTAAAGTGAACTTATCCAAAATTTTGTGTGGGAGGTACGGGATGGAGTGGACAAATATAGACCATATTCAAAACTGATATATCTGGTAGATATATTAGGGTGTGTAATGTATGGACCAAATCGGTCACTCCCATCAAGAGTTATCGTGCCCACAATTTTTCCGAATATTTTTGAACTTTTGTGGCGTAGGTACCTGAAGGAGTGGACCGATATGGCTTATCTACGAACTTAAACTAAGTTTGGAAACAATATTACGAAGGCCAAATTTTGGCCGGAACCGGCATTTCCGTATCTTGCGCTTCCACCCATAAACATGGTGTCATAGGGTTTGTTTTTCAACTCTCAGGCTATTTTTTCAGAAGTATGGACTTGCCCCTGAGGAAACTTGTACCTTCGTATAGGGGACAGTGAGCACAAGATGGTACAACAAAAACCAAGGCGATTCGAGAGCAGGTCCTAAACTGAACATTTCCGAAATTTTGTGTGGGAGGTACTCGAAGGAGTTTACCTATTGAGTCCATATTGGAACCTCATCTATGTCTGGTAGAAATTTCATAATGTGCAAAGTATGGACCAAATCGGTTACTCCCTTCAAGAATTATTGTACGCACAAATTTTCCGAACATTTTCGAATTTCTGTGGGGGAGGTACCGGAGGGAGTGGACCGATGTAATCCATCTTTAAACTTAAACTAAGTTTGGACAAAATATTACGAAAGCCAAATTTTGGACCGAATCGGCAGATCCGTTCGAGAGTTATCTTGCGCTGCAACCACTACACACGGTGTCATAGGGTTTTTTGTAACTTTCAGGCTATTTTCTCAAGAAGTATGGACTTGCCCCTAATGAAACTTACAGCGTCGTATAGAGGACAGCGAGTACAACTTGCGTAAACAAAAATCAAAGCGATTCGAGACCAGGTCCTAAACTCAACTTTTCCGAAATTTTGTGTGGGAGGTACCCGAAGGAGTGGACCGATTGAGTCCATATTGGAACCTAATCTAACCCCCTGTTTTTGTAACTATTTTTTGTTCGTTCGTCAATATTCGTAATAATTTTGGCATCCATAACTCTGCCCCTAAATGACATACAGATCTAAATCTTCGTAAACACGTTCAATATATAGTTAAGAATTCCTCATTCAAAAATCAGCGTTTCACATTTGCGCTTAGGCGAGTAAATCGATCTAAAAAATTTGACAATTCGTGTGAGAATATAAACTTTTTTTACAAAAACTGGGGGTTAGTTTGGTAGAAATTACACGATGTGCAAAGTATGCACCAAATCGGTTATTTCCTACAAGAGTTATCGTGCGCACAAGTTTTGCGACAATTTTTGAACATTTGTGGGGGAGGTACCTGAAGGAGTGGACCTATATGGCCCTTCTTCGAACTTAAATCGAATCTGGACAAAATATTTCGATACCCGAAATTTGAACCGAATCGATTTATCCGTTCGAGAGTTATCGTGCGCACCAGACAGACAGACAGACGGACGGACATTGCTAGATCTACTCAAAATTGTCTGAAACGGATACAAACATACTTGGGGTCTAAAACCATTATTTCGATGAGGCACATTTTTGGTCGTATCAAAGTGTAAATATCCTCTTTAGCCTAAAGGCTGAGGGTATAAACATATCAATCGACATTGTCAACAGAGATGGATACTCTCTTAGCCTGAGACAAAAAGGAAAAAAGCAAACACATATTGATTTTGTGTTAATTCCATGAATTTTTTACACATCGTCCGAGAACGGATATTCATGGGTTATTCGTCATTATGCTTCGTCAAAATTTAACCATAAAATCACAATTTCCATATGAGACAGACCTTTGGGTAGAAATTGGGACTTTCATTTATGGACTGGTTGAATCCGGCTACACAGCCGAAATTCTTTGTAACCAAAATTAATGTATTTAGGATGTTTTCAGAATTTAATGGCCTTTTTTTCAGAAAGTATACGAGCATGGTTTGGGATTCACATTAATGTGTGTTGAACTTTCAAATTTCAAAATTTGTCATTTTTAAATTTGGCCGCGTAGAAACATGCAGCAAGTTTGCCAGCATCTGATTGGCTGATACGTTGATGTTGACATTTCTGCCAGATATGAAATTGGCAATTTTTGTCATTTTCCATTCCCGTACTCTTTGGACAAATTGGTATGGAAAACAATTTTTCACAGTCCTGGTTAAAAAATTTGTCTAGCAGAAGATAGGAGAAAAGGACGTCATTCTTCTACATTTTTAGCTCTGTTCCTTTACGCGCCAGAATCTTCCAGTTTTACCACTTTTTACTCGAAAAGCGTTCCTTTACTTGAGATATTATACAAATCAAATGGAAGCAGTTTACAACTTTTACTACTTTTGCCGGTTTTACCATTTTCAAAAGTAAAGGAACAGACCATTTGTTTAGAGAGAAGTGCAAGTATTGCTGCTTTTTAGATTACGCGAACGCTTTTCTAGCACAAAATAGGAATCATAGTACTATATGGTGCTAAATACACATTAAACATTGTTCATAGTCTTGTGCCGGACTATGAAAATGATCATGACATTTTTTTGAGTTTATGGATATGAAGGGAGCGTGTTAATTTTTAATCAAATTTGACGAAAAATATATAGGACTTTTCAGAACTTTAGGGGCACTTTTCTTAACAATTAATTGCGCGACCGTTGAGAACAAATTTGAACATTTGTTAATAGATTTGATAGGGATATTTCCTGTCCATAGAGATCTATACATTCCAACTTACAGGTAATTCGGTTGGTAAGTGTACCTGTACTATACTAAAAGATGGATTGGTCCAACAATATTTTAGGTCCAATCTTTGCAATATTGTAATATTTATACAAGACATACATATAAATATAAACTATAAATATAAACTAAATCGGTCCACTCCTTCGGGTATGTCGAACACAAAATTTCAGAAATAAGTTAAGAGTTTTTTTTTATTTTTTCAAAAGGCTACCAGTCTTTAGATACCCTCAGTCTTTAAACTAAAGAGGCTAAAACAATGTCATGCGGGCAAAATGTGCCTCATCGAAATAATGGTTTTAGACCCCCAAGTATATTTGGACGAAATCCGTTTCAGACAGCTCTCGAACGGATCAATCGATTGGGTCCTAAGTTTGGCCTTCGTAACAGTTTGTCCAAAGTTTTTTTAAGTTCGAAGATGGGCAAATCTGTTCACTCCTTCAGGTACTTCCCCCACAAAAGTTCAAAACTTTTCGCTAAAATGGTGCGTACAATAACTTTCGAAGACAGTAAACGATTTAGTCCATACTTTGCACATCGCAAAATTTCTACCAGACATAGATGGGGTTCCAATATGGACTCTATCGGCCCAATCCTTCGGGTACCTCTCACACAAATGTTCGGAAAAGTGCAGTTTAATACCTCCTCTCGAATCCCTTTGATTTTTGTAGTAACAACATTTATTCACTATCCCTATTATGAAGGCGCAAGTTTTTTGAGGGTTAAGCCCATACTTCCCGAGAAAATGGTCCGAAAGCTGTAAAAAACCCTATGTCACCATGTGTAGTGGTTGAAGCGCACGATAACTCCCGAAGGGATCAGCCTATTCGGACCAAAATTTTGCCTTCATAATATTTAGTTTAAGTTAGAAGATAAGCAATATCTATCCAGTCCTTCAGGTACCTTCCCAACAAAAGTTCAACACTTTTTGCTAAACTGGTTGGTACGCACTATTATCTGGACGAAGCAACCGATTTGGTCCAAACTTTGCTTCCCCCAATATTTTATCCAAATTTAGTGGTACGTAGTGGTCCTGTACCCAACTGAAATGACTGTTGGGCGCCATATCCATCGAAAAGAAATGGCTCGCAAAATAAGGTGCACTTTCAAAATGGACTATGTCGATTCATTCCTTCAGATAACTTCTCCGCAAGACTTTTGAGCTTTAATCCAAATAATTACTTGTATAGCAGAATTTTTTATACCCTACAATTGTTTGTAACACATCGAAGTAATGGTCGTAGACCAATACTTATACATACCAAAAAGAAACTATCGGCGAACTGAGTCGATCTGGCCGTGTGTGACCGTCCGTCCATCTGTATATCTAAATCTTGTAATCTCATTACAGGTCGCAATTTTGATCGGATCGTCACGAAATTTTGGGGATTATTGGGGGTCCAGAGAGGAAGAAGCCTACTGATTTTGGTGATGTCGGATAATATTCAGGGTCGGAATGAGCATTTGAAGACATTTTTTTATTTTTTACATTTGTCATTCCGTTTGTAACTCATGGAAATAATCATTTGCGACACTTTGAAGTATATATATTCTTGATCTTCTGAACTGAATTGAAATAAAGGACTGAAATTTTGTACACAGGTATCTTTGGTCTGAATTTAGATCAAGTTCAAAGATGGGCTATATTGGTCCACGTTTTAGTATATAGTATAGCCCCCATATAACGGTATCGCCCAATTTCAGGTTTTTTTGACGTTTTAGCTACATTTTCTAGCCGAATTAGCTATAATTTTGCATTTAGGGTTCCCAGTAGTAAGGAAACTTTTCCACCAAAAATTATGGACATTGGTCCACGTTTTGTTATAGCCCCCAGAAAACCAATTATTCCATATTAGGACAGAATATTTCATGGAGGAGAGTGTAAAAATTCGGCCGGCCGAACTTAATGCTTTGTTACTTGTTTTTAATTTCAATTAATCCAAATTGTGGAAATTTATTTCCATAGCGGATATATTCGCACCTATTGGACATATTCCAAGCGGAGAATTTGATAATGAGAGTAGACCGTCTAAGCTTTAGATCAATACCAAACGTGTTGGTCATGATGTTCAAATATTAGAGTTTTTGTTATAGCCGCTAAACTATCTCAAATTTAATATTTTGAAACTTTTATTTTAATGCCAAATATGTATATCTCCTTCTATTTGGTATACTATAAACGTGTTACCTGTTAATTAAGCACAGCTTTAAATCAAAGCTCTACCGAGTAGATTGTCGATTTTTGGAATTTTTTGTAATCGCATTTCTATTGGAAATATTTAAGGATTAGACGTTGCTCATTAAGACCCAAGACGAAGAAAAACATTAAACATCAAACAGATAAGCTCTAAATTTCACGCAACTTTTTTAAGTTGTTTGGATATACAGATTGCGCTCAACAGTCATTTCAGTTGGGAACAGTATAACATAGATCTTTTGTACCACTACGTCAGGAAGCATCGACTTGCCCACGAAATACATTCGGCATAAATTTCCCAAAAAATTTCGAACAGACTCTAAACTGCACCTAAACAAAAATGTTGAACATTTGTAGGGGAGGTACCCTAAAGGGCCAATTACATACGGTCAGTTGTGCGACGCGGTGCGCGTTGAAAACAACAACAACATGAAAAATGTGTAAGTGATTCCAAGTTTGTTCTTGAAGTTTTGATTTGGTTGTTGTAACGCAACGCTCAACTCGCCGTATGTGCAGCGGCCTTAAAGAGAATACCGATATGGACCATTTTCGAATTTAAACTAAATTTGGACAACATATTAGGAGATGCAAAGTTTGGACCAAATCGGTTGTTTCGTCCAGATAATCGTGCGTACCAACAAATTTAGCGAAAAGTTTTGAACTTTTGTTGGAGAGGTACCTGAAGGAGGTACCCGAAGAAGTCGACCGATAGAGTCCCTATTGGAACCTCATCTATGTCTGATAGAAACTGTATGATGTGCAAAATGGGCATTTTGGGATGCACGACTGGGGGTAAACTCTTAACCTATTTTTGAAATTTTGTGTTGGAGATACCCGAAGGAGAGGATCGATATAGTTTATATTCGAACCATATCTATGTCTTGTATAAATATTACGATATTGCAAAGATTGGACCTAAATATTGTTGGACCAATTCATCGTTTAGTATAGTATAGGTACACTTTCCAACCAAATTACCTGTAAATTGGCATGTATAGATCTCTATGTACAGGAAATATCCCTATCAAACCTATTAACAAATGTTAACATTTGTTCTGAACGGTCGCAATTGTTAAGAAAAGGGTCCCAAAAGTTCCAAAAATTCCTATATCTTTTTCGTCAAATTTATCGCGCCTGTTCTGTCATTCTCTTCTATAGCACAAGTGGGAAGTCAGACAAACCTCAGAGTCGAGGATATTCTTTAAACAATCCAATATGTATACTCGTCAAAAACCAAATATGTCTTGTGCCAGACATTGAAAATTTAACATGAAAATTATTTAGTTTTTAGGAGAGAATGGAGGTGAATGACTCCCTTTTTCCCTTCATACCCATAAATTAAAAAAAAAAAATGTAATGATCATTTTCATAGTCTGGCACAAGACTATGAACAATGTTTAATGTGTATGTAGCATCATATAGTACTATTTTTCCTATTTTTTGCTAGAAAAGCGTTTCCGTAATCTAAAAACCAGCAATACTTGCACTTCTCTATAAACAAATGGTCTGTTCCTTTACTTTTGAAAATGGTAAAACCGCCAAAAGTAGTAAATATTGTAAACTGCTACCATTTGAATTGTAAAAAGTGGTAAAACGTGAAGATTCTTGCACGTAAAGGAACAGAGCTAAAAATGTAGAAGAATGACGTCCTCTTCTCTTATCTTCTGCGAGGCAAATTTGTTACCCAGTACTGTGAAAAATTGTTTCCATATCAATTTGTCCAAAGAGTATGGGAATGGAAAATTACAAATATTGCAAACTACATATCTGGCAGAAATGTCAACATTAACGTGTCAGCCAATCAGATGCTAGGAAACTTGCTGCTTGTTTCTACTCGGCCAAATTTAAAAATGATAAATTTTGAAATTTGAAATTTAACACGCATCGAATGTGCTGTGAATCCCAAACCATGCTCGTATACTTTCTGAAAAAGGCCTTTACATTCTGAAAACATCCTAAATACATTAATTTTCGGCTGTGTAGCCGGATTCAACCAGTCCATAAATGAAAGTCCCAATTTCTACCCAAAGGTCCGTCTCATATGGAAATTGTGATTGTATATTGAATAACCCATGAAAATCCGTTCTCGGACGATGTGTAAAAAATTCATGGAATTAACACAAAATCAATATGTGTTTTTGTTTTTTCCTTTTTGTCTCATTCTAAGAGTATATCTATCTCTGTTGACAATGTCGACTGATATGCTTTTACTTATTTTTGTTCGTATTCAACGCATACAGATATATCCACACATTATTTCCCACAAAGGGACATACGGAACATATCATTCTAAAAGCAGAGATCTATTCAGCTTCTAATCACCACACGCACTTTTATCAATTGTTGTGGTAAGAGACCCGACCACAGAATTCAAAAATTTCGTTGACATGATTGGGCCAAGGGAAACCGCTAAAGTGTGATTTCCAGCACTTATCACAAATATTTTCGTTTTGTTTGGCACTATAAAAACTGTGTTGAACTGGGAAAGGTCATCAGTTGTGAAATTGTTTCAACATTCACTACTTCTCTTGTCTGCAATTCTGCGTGAAATTTAAAAATGTCTTCAAACGATACCAAAGCCCTTGAACTGTTGTTCCAACGTCCTTTGGAACCAGTTTTTACATCACGTGATAATGGCAAGGCCGCTTTAGATTTGCCCGATAGTTACTACACTGAACGTTACAGTGGTTCCAATGTAGAACTTCAATCCCGATACGGTGATCATGTTGATGTTAAGGTATGTATTTATGTATGGACAATTTCCCATTTTAATATTTATCTACAAATGTGTGAGTTATTTTTATTGTAGATCCCTTTGCGTGACCTGGCAAGAAAACCTAATTTGGACTTCGCCAAAGTTATTGGAAAGAAGCAACAGTTCTCTCTGTTCCAAGACCAACATAAGAAGGTTGCTAGCCAACTTATCACCTTGTTTATGGAGAGTCCTGACCTGCAAAGTTTTGCATCGCTCTGTGCCTATACCAAGTAGGTTGACGATACGATGGGGAAAAACGAAGTTATTATTTAAATATTTCATTCCAGGGATCGTGTTAATCCAGTGTTGTTCCAGTATTGTTTTTCTGTTGCCATTCAACATCGCCGTGATACACGCAATATTCGTGTTCCACCAGTTGCTGAAACATTTCCCTCGAACTTTGTAGAACCATCTCTGTTGCATGAAGCCCGTCAAGAAGCTTCTCTTATACCGGATCCCAGTCAGCGTGTAAGGAATTTAACTTACATGTGTACTTGTTCCAAAATTTGCTTAAATTATGGTATTTTCCGTTACAATTCATAGTCTCTGATTGAAATTCCAAGGAACTATACGGCATCAGATTTGGAGGATGAACAACGTCTCGCCTATTTCCGTGAAGATATCGGAGTGAATATGCATCATTGGCACTGGCATTTGGTATATCCCACTGAAGGTCCTCGTGAGGTTGTTGCAAAGGACCGTCGCGGTGA
Source organism: Musca autumnalis (assembly GCF_047663935.1). NCBI lineage: Eukaryota > Metazoa > Arthropoda > Insecta > Diptera > Muscidae > Musca > Musca autumnalis. Next base: position 153,254,573 of record NW_027411644.1, read on the forward strand.
ATTGTTTTATTATATGCATCATCAAGTTATAGCCCGCTACAACGTGGAACGCTTCTGCAATAACTTGAAACGTACCGAATTAATGAGCAACTTGCGTGCTCCCATTGCCGAGGGTTACTTCCCCAAACTTCTGAGCAGTGTCAATAATCGTACATATCCCGGTCGTATAGCCAACACGGTGTTACGTGACATGAATCGTGAGAATAATGTTCTTGAAATTGCTGAATGTGAAAGATGGCGTGATCGTATTTTGGCTGCCATCGATCAAGGTTTTGTTGTAGATGTAAGTTAAGTTTATATGGATGACATTCGATTGTGACATAATCTAAGCGTACACTTTTCAAATTTTAGCCATCCGGAAAACGCTATCCATTGGATGAAGTTAAGGGCATTGATATGCTGGGTGATATGATTGAAGCTTCGTCCTTATCGATTAACCGTCAGTACTATGGTAATCTTCATAACATGGTTCACAATCTCATTTCCTTTGCCCATGATCCCGATGCGCGTCATTTGGAAGAATACGGAGTAATGGGTGATGTTACGACTGCAATGCGTGATCCTATCTTCTACAAATGGCATGGATATTTGGATACTATTTTCAATAAATTCAAGACCAGTTTGCCACCTTACGATCAAAGCCATTTGGCCTACCGAGGCATCACGATTAACAACGTTGAGGCCAAGATCAACTCACGTACAGCGGCTCCGAATGTACTCTTAACCTATTGGCAAAAATCCAACGTGGATCTGGCTGCTGGTCTGGATTTCGGTCCCAATGGCAGTGTGTTTGCCACCTTTACACATTTGCAACATGCCCCATTCGAGTATGTTGTTAATGTAACCAATTCGAACGCTACACCAAAGAAAGGCACCTGTCGCATTTTCCTATGCCCTAAAACCGATGAGCGTGGAACACCACTCAGTCTTGAAGATCAACGTCTTTTGGCTATAGAAATGGATAAATTCACAGTGAATTGTAAGTTGATGAACCACAAGTTGGGTTGAATGAATTTAATATTGAATATTTTCCACAGTGACTCCTGGAAGAAATACAATTCGCCGCCGTTCTGATGAATCTTCCGTTACAATTCCTTTCGAAAGATCATTACGTCGTGTGGGACCTAGTGCTCAACCCACCAATGCCAATGATTTAGCTGCATTCCAATTCTGTGGTTGTGGTTGGCCCGATCATCTTCTTTTGCCCAAGGGCAAGCCTGAGGGTATGACATTCGATTTGTTCGTAATGATTTCGGACTACACCAATGACGCAGTACAACAAACCAACAACAGGTAAACTAAACGATTTTTTAGCGTTTGAGAGTGGTTATTAATGGCGAGGTTTTCTTTATTTTGTTCTTTGACAGCCCCGATGTTTGTGGTGATGCCTATTCATTCTGTGGCTTGAAGGATAAACTCTATCCCGATAGACGAACTATGGGCTTCCCATTCGATAGACGCTTGCCGGGCACTACCCTGACTGCATTGACATCATCTTTCACCAATTTGATGAAAACTGATGTGAAAATTATTTTCAATGATCAAGTGGTCGATAGAACTCAATAATGACGAAGATTGAATTAAATAAATTTTCATAAAGTGCAAATCATCTTGTTTTATTTTATTATACATATGTGCGTTCCCGTTCTTTTTTAATGGTAAAAGTATTAAAAGAGCGAAATGTGAAAAATGAGATATACATCAGTTTCGGTTTGAATGGCGATTTCATTGCCTTTGAATGCATTCACAGAAACCATTGCCTATTGTCGATAGTTCACATCACTTTAAAACAACAGCACACTACACCATTCATCACAAGAGTGTAAGACGAAAACAGTGCACTGCATTGCTTGCCTTCTCTCAATCACACCTAACACACCTAAAAGGCAGCGAATGGTGTGAATGGTCAACATTGTTGATTGAAAGAAACATAGGAGACTTTCTTATCGATTATTTTATTACAGGTTTTTCTTGTATTGCATAATATGGGGACTGATATGTAGTTCAAGATTATTTAAGAAAAAATAGTATTAATACATATAATAAAAACGTTAAACCATATCGCTCATTTACTCAAAAAGTGGTATAACTAAAAAATGCGGTTTCTGAGTTAACAATTTCTATTTTTTTTTTGTAAGACTTTACTTTACAAATTTCCATGCCTATATCTCTAAAACTCAACGAGATACAGCTCATTTACTACGAGTTTGGCATAATTCAACAAACATTGTTTTGAGTTTATGAAGCACTAAAAGACTTCAAATCATGGTCGATCTTGCACTGAAATTTAGATCTGATATCTGGCAGGATGCTTGCAAAATATGGTGCAAGTAGTTATTTTATTTTTTGTGTAATAGTCTTCTTAAATTTGGAAGCCAAATTTCAATCGGTAACTTAAAACGCGTTTTTTTCGAAACTCAATTTTTGAGATGTGTCACTCTTTGAGTAAATGAACGATATTCTGTTTAATAGAAAGAATTTACTTAACATGTTACAAAAAAATAACTGATGTAACTAGGATATAGCTTTTTTTAGATATAGTATAAGACAAAAATTTACGATTTAATGACCAGTTTATCTAAGACATTGTTGCTCGCGCCTTTACGCTGCCGTAAATGCAAGATTATTTTAAGTGTTGTTAATACAGCTACACACCGAAGTTTGTTGTAATCTTTGAATTCATTTATCTTAGAAAATTTTTAGAATTACTATTATTTACAAAAAAATATAAAATATCTAACGTAAACTCATGCAAGACGAAAATATAGATTTCTCTTAAATACAGTTGTGAGCAAGGATATTTCAATTTTTTCCTTTTGATGAAATGATTCATATTTTTTCAAAAACCAGAAATTTGGTAGTAATTCGAACGAATTTAAATTCCAATAGCATCAGTGAAACAGGCCACTTAAAAAATACTTGTATTCGAAACCAAAAACTGATAGATAAAAACTATTGTCAGATTTAATAAGTGAAAATGGCGTCAAGTTTGGTCGGACCGAACTTTGTATACCCTCCACCATAAATAATGTTGGAAAAGGTTTCCGCAGAATATATTGTTATTTGAGAGATCCCATCATGAAGAAGAATATAGTTATTGAGTCTAAGAGAAAAATTATTTTCAAGTTTTTATTGCATTTAATTAACTTAATTATTTAAATTATTTGTTTATTTCTAAATGTTTAGTAAATAGATCTTACTATTTCGAACAACCTCCTCCGAACATTTGAACAACCCCTCCGAACTTCCGAACAACCTACCCCGAACTTCAGAACATCCTCCATCAAATTTCCGAACAACATCCACCGAACCTCCGAAAAACAATTTCCGAATTTCCTAACATCCTCTTCCGAACTTCCCCCTATCAACTTGCCCTTTTCAACTTCAACGGAACCCCATAACCTTATTACAGCCAATTTAGATCGAAAATGTAAATAAAAACTTTTAAATAAATGAAATCTGCTGGTACTGTTATATGGGGGCTATACACAAACGTGGACCTATATACACCGATTTTTTATGAAAATGTTTTCTTAGCTCTTAATAAACACAAAATACCAAATTTCAAATAAATTTCGGGGCATATGGGGCTAATACCTTCAAATTTTATTAAAGCGTCGACGCGTGTCTTTGTAAGGGAACTATACGAAAACGTTGATCTTTATAGCCCTGTTTCAATACAAAAAGTTCTGCAGACATACCTACAATAGATTTCAATAAAAATTGTATCCATCTAAAGTGATTAACACAGACGGGCGGACGTAGAATTGTTCGCTGATCAAAAATATATATACTTTGTTGGAACCAAAATGATTATTTCGAGGAGTATATAGTATAGAGGAGGGTATAAAATTACTCGCCAATATGTGTTAGAAACACTATAAAATCATATGAAAGACAATTTGTGTTGACCAGTCTATTAATTAGATACGCACATTGCACTATAGTGCAATAAAAAGGCAACGAAAGCATAGCGAATACAGTGAATGATTTGTTATATGTACTGCAATTTTGTTGCTTGACATGTAACGGCACTAGAAAAATAGTGTCGAAAGAAGGCAATCATCAAAAATAATGAATGCACGTTAAGCAATAACATCAGTTGATATTTGCGAATGAATGCATGTCAATAGCAACGAAAGAATGAATGCATACAAAAGACGAATCATCTCAATCTGATCTCTGATATACATACAACTTTATTCAAAATATACGGGAACGGAAAAAATGGGAAAAACGCCAAAGAAATTGGAACAAATGTCAAAGTCAGCCTACCAGCCAATCAGAAGGCGGCAACCATGTTACTATTTTTTACACGCTCAAATTGAGAGAGTCATTCAGCGCCATTTTTGTTTAAATAGAAGTGAACATTTTACCACTTTTTGGTGTACGGGAACGCTGTGTGGTAAAAAATGTGTAAAAGTGATAAAAATTGTAAAAACTTTTTAGTTCTGGAACACAACTTATAAGTTATTTTGAGATTTAAACACCAAAAGTTATGGGTTCACTTTCCCAGTAAAATTTATTTGAAGTTGTTCTATGTGAAGTAGTGATTGAATAGCTATTTTAGAAGCAGTCCACGCAGAGTCATGAAAAAGGCATTCCGTTCTTCACATTTTGAAAATGTCCGATTTGAATCCATTTTATAAAATTTTCACATTTTAGCAATGTTTACATTTATAATAACTTTTTGCAAATAAAATTCTTAAGAACACAAGAAACAATTTATTTTATGATATTTTAATGTTTGTATCCAAAAAGATAATCATGGGTACAAGAAATGACAGACTGCATCTTTGTTTGTAGCCAAATAAGTAGTTGAATCATGAGTGCAATTTCTAAAATAAAATATGGAATCAAAACCAATATTGGTCCATTTTTACAGTGTTTTTACTGTGTTTTATTTAAATTGCATTTCAAACTTTGACACAGTTGCAGACTAAAACTTTGCACACTTTTCAGATTTGGATGACAACACATGTGGTCTGTTCCTTTACTTCTGAAAATGGTAAAACCGGCAAAAGTAGTACAAGTTGTAAAATGCTCCCATATGGATTGTATTGTGTCTGAAGTAAAGGAGCCTTTTTCGAGTAAAAAGTGGTAAAACTTGAAGATTCTTGAACGTAAAGGAACAAAACTATGAATATGAAATTAAAACAAAGATTGGTCTATTTTACAGTGTTTTAACGGCGTTTTATTTAACTTGCATTTCAACTCTGGTAACTCATTTTCCACACAGTTGCAGTTGACCAATCGAACTCGAACTTTGCACACTTTTCAGATTTGGATGACAATACATGAATATGGCCCCAATTTTTCTTAAAGCCCCCATATAGCGGTACCACCCGATTTCAGGTACTTTGAGGATTTTATCATTTTTGGCCGAATTAGCTGTCATTTGGCATTTCCAATGATACAGGCATTTTCCCATATATAGCCCCCTTATAGCGGTACCACCCGATTTTAAGTATTATGAGGATTTTATCTTCATTTTGAGACCGAATTGGCTGTAACTTGGCAATTGGAATCCCCAATTTTACAGAAACTTCTTCACCAAAAATTTTTGACATGGGTCCAGGTTTTGATATAGTCCCGATATAGTGGTACCACCCGATTCCAAGTGTTTTAATGATTTTATCTTCATTTTGAGGCCGAATTGGCTGTAACTTGGCATTTGGAGTCCCCAATGGTACAGAAACTTCCCCACCAAAAATTATGGACATAATTCCTGGTTTTGGTATGGCCTTTATATAACGGTACTACACGATTTCAGGCATTTTAAAGTTTTTATCTAAATTTTCGGCCTTAATTGACTATAATTTTGTTCTCAGTGGTCAAAAAAAATGTATTTACTAAAAAGTTAAAAATAAAATATAATTTTAAAAAATTAAGTTTCAGTGTTTTATTTAGAAATGCACTTAAAACTAGGAAATAATTTGTCGCTTAGCCTCCATAAATATAATCTTTCTCATGACGGAATCTTTCAAATAAAACGCTTGCATTTAAATTATAAATGGTGGCAAAATTAAACGGCAAGAGTTTTATTTGAGAGATTCCATCATGAGAAAGAATATACTTATTGAGGCTAAGCGACAAATTATTCCCAAATTTTAAGTGCATTTCTAAATAAAACACTGAAACTTAATTTTTTTTTACTCACAACTCTTTTAAATAATTTTTCCAAATGTCCCTGAGGAATTAAGATTACTGAACTGTGGAATTAAGATTACTGTTGAAGTGTAGGATTGAGAAATGAGGGTGGTTTTGAAAATTTGTACTTATGTGTACGAAAAGTACTAAATGGTACTAAATTTAATATAGTTGGGATTTGGGTAAATGGATAGAGCTGGAAACCTGAAATTCGGAATTAGGGTTACTGTTAGAGTGTAGGATTGAGGTTGTTTTGGAAATTCGTACTTATGGGTACGGAAAATAGTAAATGGTACTAAATTCGGCACAATAGAGATAGATAGATAAATTGAGATAGATCTAGAATCATGAAATGTCGAATTAAGATTACTGTTGAAATGTAGGATAGAAGAAGTTTTGGAATATCGTACTTATGAGTACGGAAAGTATTAAATTTTGTACAATTTGGATTTAAGCGAACGGATAGTGCTGGACTTCTGATATTTTGAAGTAAGATTACTGTTGTACTGTAGGACTGAGGTAGTTGCGGAAATTCTTACTTATGGGTACGGAAAGTACTAAATTTGGAAGTAAGATTACTGTTGGACTGTAGGATTGAGGTGGTTTTGGAAACTCGTACTAATAGGTACGAAAATTACTAAATTTGGCACATTTTGGATTTGGGTGAACGAATAGAGCTGGAATCCTGAAATTTGGAATTAATGTTATTGTCGAAGTCTATGATTCAGGAAGCTTTGGATAATCGCACTAACGGGTACGGAAAGTACTAAATGGTACAAAGTTTGGTACAATTTGGATTTGGATGAACGGATAGCGCTGGAATCCTGAAATTCGGAACTAAGATTACAGTTGGAGTGTAGGATTGAAGAAATTTTGGAAGTTAGTACTTATGGGTACGAACAGTACTAAATGGTACTAAATTTAGTACAATTTGGATTTGGATGAACGGATAGCGCTGCAATCCTGAAATTTGAAGTTATGTTTAACGTTTGGCCTGTAGGATTGAGGAAGTTTTTAAAGTTCGTACTTATAATTAAGATTACTGTTATTATTTTGTACTAATGTCAGTGTAGGATTGTGATATGTGGTTGTCGAAATACGAAAATTAATAAGTAGTACACAATTTGTTGTTGGGAGTAGGGACCGAAGTGGAATGTGCATTTTTATACCCTCCACCATAATATGGAGGGTATAATTGAATTTGTCATTCCGTTTGTAACACATCGAAATATTCATCGGAGACCCCATAAAGTATATATATTCTTGATCAGGGTAAAATTCTATGTCGATATAACCATGTCCGTCTGTTGAAATCAAGATACATTTTAAGATAGAGCTTTGTAAATTGGTATAGAAGTTTCTATTACTCCTAGGATGTTTGGTATTGCAAATGGTCTATATCGGTCCACGTTTTGATATAGCCCCCATATAACGGTACCAACCGATTTTCGGTATTTTTAAGGTTTTAGCTTCATTATCACACCGCAATGACTGAAATTTGATACTTAGTCTTCGTTGGGGGTGTACAACTTTCCCCTAGCATTTTGTCGGTATAAGTCCACGCCTTCATATAGCCCCCATAGAACGGTACCTCCCGATTTTCAGTATTTTGAAGGTTGTGGCCTCAATATTCCTCCGAAATGACTGAAATTTGGTACTTAGTCTTGGTTGGGGGTATGCAACTTTTCCCGAGAAATTTAATATTTAGTCTTCATTTTGGGTATAAAACTGTCCATATGAAATTTTTCGGTATAGGTCCGCGCATTCATATAGCCCCCATTGAACGGACCTCACGATTTTCGGTATTTTGAAGGATGTTGTCTCAATATTCCTCCGAATTGCCTAAAATTTGGTGTTTAGTCATCATTTGTGGTATAAAAATGCCCTTATTAAATTTATCGGTATAGGGCCAGGCCTTTATATAGCCTCCAAGGCGGGTGCCTCTCGATTTTCGGTATTTTGAAGGTTGTGGCCTCAATATTCCTCCGAATTGGCTAAAATTTTGTACTTTGTCTATGTTGTTGGTATAAAACTTTCCCCCATAGAACGGTTTCTCCCGAATTTCATCCACGCCTTGAACGGTACCTCCCGATTTTAGGTATTTTGAAGGTTGTGTTTAGTCTTTTTTGGGGTATATAACTTTTCATATGAAATTTGAAGCCTCATAGAACGTTACCTCCCGATTTTCGTAATTCTAAAGGTGACGTCAATATCCCACCTAAATGACGGAATCTTGTTATTTAGTCTTCCAGGGGGTTAAAAAGTATTCCTGAAAAGAATTATTAGTATAAGTTCACGTCTTCATGTATCCCCCATAGAAACATACCTCTTGATTTTTGGAATTTTTAAGTTTTAGCCACATTATCTTACCGAAATATAGGAAATTTGGTAATTAGTCTTCTTTGAGTCTAAAAACTTTCCGCGGGAGTTTGTCGGAATAGATTGACGAAATTTGGTAATTAGCCTTCATCAGTAACGAAAGGAAACTAATTTGTCAATTTTACTTCAATACAACTCGTGGTGGAGGTTCGGCCCGGCCGAACTTAACGCCGTTCTAACTTGTTTATTGTTAGGGTAAGTATTGGTGTGTAACATTGGTATAGGGACGTGTTTTAAGAAATGCGTACCATAAATTTACTAAAAGTAATAAAGCGGTGAAAATGTTGTATTGGGTTTAGGAGCAGAGCTGTAATTCTGAAATTTGTTTTTAAAGTCATAATAGTGTTTATGAAGATGGCTTTAAAAATGCATAAAGTACTAAATGGTGCACAATTTGGTATAATTTGTTATTGTGTAAAGGGGTTAGCAGGAATTTTTGTAATTTTAGAAGGAGGTTTCGGAAATTTGTACTTATATATGTATTTATATGTAAAGTACTATAATTTGGTTTGAGGGAATTGATAGAGCCGGAATAGAGAATCGCAGTTGGTATATGGTAACATGGGGCGCCTTCGCCACGTTTTTGTTCGAAATGTTCTCATACCGACACCTTTAAAGTTTTTTCAAATATTATTTTTGGTACAAATATTAGCATATCTTGACTATAAGTTTTGATATATAAATGGTTATAATTTTTTTTTTTTTTTTTTAAATATTATTTTTGAGAATTTACAAAATGTCATAAAAGTGTCGAAGCCTCCCCAGCCATGGGACTCTAAAAATGTAATTTACCACACTTCTTCCTTAAATATCAATATTATGCAAAAAATAACATGTTTTCTATTGAATAATCGAAAATGATTTTAAAATTCACAGAAAGTAACCGATTCTAGCGATTGATTGAAGTAGGTACCTTGAATTTACATAGGTACAAAAATCATAATATAACTAAAACAAGATACGTTTAGGATAATATTTGATTTCAACTTCACAGTATAGTGTGGTATATCTATGGTATAAAGAATTTAAGTTAAACATGACAAATTTCTAACATTAACCCACCACGCCACTATCATGGCGTAGGCGTCATAATAGGTCTGTCTGGTTACCCTAAAATTTGTAACAATTTGTACCAATTGTTGCTGGAAGTCGTCTGTTAACACAAAAAGTCAGCAAAAGAGAGCGATTCGAGAGAGACATTTTCACAGTTCTTTTACTGAGAGTTTGCAAATTCTTGCTGGACAAATTTCTTCTAGCAAGAACTTGTAACTCTTCTTCTTCCTGAAAACAATCAATCATCTGTTTGTCTTATGCCATACTATGAAAATTTTCATGTGAAGTGAAACTCTGTACACAAGGTTCTGTAATCTGAAATTATTCTTTGTGTTTAAATTCGTAACTCTCAAACCAATTTAAAGCAAGGGAAATATCAAAATTTTCATTTGATTTCATATACGTGTGTGGATGTCAATGAAATTTTAGAAGAAAATGACAAAGAGTTTTCAATGAAAATTTTCATAGTCTGGCATAAGACTTTTTAATTTTTTGTTGATTTATGTTTGTTTAAAAACATTGAAAACAATTTTATTGTATTATTTTTTGTAGAACAAAGTGGAAAAAGTCTATTTTTGGGTCATTTTCTTTTTTATTTTTAATAAAATACAACATTTACATCATTGGCGGGCAAATTGTTCTGTTTTGGCAAGTCAGCTGATTGCTTGCTGGTGTTTGCTGGGAAGGTGTCTGTTTACTTTTTACAATTTTCTTGCAAAAGAGAATAAAAACTCCTTACTCTCTGATAAAGTTCTTGCTGGACAATTCTTGCTGGAAAAGTAACCAGACAGACTTAATATTAATATATTGACATTTGCAATTGTTTTTTTTTTCATGCGAATTATTGGGATTTATATTCTTAAGTAGTTGTCTTCTAACGGTATAAAATGTGTTTTTGATATCACAATAGGTAAAGAAGAAAAATGAGTTACCAGATTTGAACTAAACGGACCAAAGCAAGTTAAATAAAACACTGTAAAAATAACTACCATAATTGTTTTTCCCAATACCCTGAAAACACAAAACCGCGTGCGTCTGCTATCATACCTATGACACAACTGCCAAACTTCGGGAGAAGATAGATCTTCATTAAACTCACAACTTTGCCTTTAACGGATTTTATCTAGCACTTGTATTTTGCGAGAAAATCGGCGCTGGCGTAGCCGCCCCAGTGGCGAAGGCGCCCCATGTTACCATATATGGTTTGAGGTTATATCCAGTAGTGCGATTCTCTAACACATTTTTTGAGTTACCGACAAAAATCGATAAAATTAAAACGCAAAATTATGAATCGGTAGAACTTTATGACTGCTTTTAATTCGTCGCTAACTTACCGAAAAACATCGGTAATTACCGAAATTATAAGCATTTTAAATTTACCGACAATTGCCGGTAACTCAAAAAATGAGTTAGAGATTCGCACTACTGGTGTACGAAAAGTACTAAATTTGGTAACAATTTTATTGCATGAACGATGACATAAGGAGTTTTTTTCTGAAATGCGTACAAATTCTGAAATTTGGTATTAGAGTCGATGAGGGCTGAAATAGTATTGGAAATACCTACCACTACTAAATGGTACTAAAATTGGTCCTGGTTTTATTTTTAAGTTTTGCTCAAATAATCGGTTGCTTGCTAGTGTGGCCGTTCATTTTTGTCAGTCATCAGGCAACCACAAAATAGTTTGTGGTTGCTGGACAGTTTGACATTTATCGATATTTCCGAAAAATCGACAGTCAAAACTGATTGTGTGTGTTTTATTTAACTTGCTTTGGTCCGTTTAGCTCAAAATCTGGTAACTCATTTTTAACACAGTTGCAGTTAGTTGACTAATCGAACTGAAACTTTGCACACTTTTCAGATTTGGATGACAATACATGAATATGGGCCCAATTTTTTCCTACAGCCCCCATATAGCTGTACCACCAGATTTCAGGTTTTTTGAGGATTTTATCTTCATTTTTGCCCGAATTAGCTGTCATTTGGCATTTCCAATGATTCAGGCATTTCCCCACCAAAAATTGTGAACATAGGTCCAGGTTTTGGTATAGCCCACTTATAGCGGGACCACCCGATTTTAAGTATTATGAGGATTTTATCTTCATTTTGAGGCCGAATTGGCTGTAACTTGGCATTTGGAGTCCCCAATGGTACAGAAACTTCTCCACCAAACATTGTTGACATAGGTGCAGGTTTTGATATAGCCCCCATATAGTGTTACCACCCGATTTCAAGTGTTTTAAGGATTTTATCTAAATTTTCGGCCTAAATTGACTATAATTTTGTTCTCAGTGGTCAAAAAAACGAATTTACTAAAAAGTTAAAAATAAAATATAATTTTAAAAAATTAAGTTTCAGTGTTTTATTTAGAAATGCACTTAAAACTAGGAAATAATTTGTCGCTTAGCCTCAATAAATATATTCTTTCTCATTATGGAATCTCTCAAATAAAACGCTTGCATTTAGATTATAAATGGTGGCAAAATTAAACGGCAAGCGTTTTATTTGAGAGATTCCATCATGAGAAAGAATATATATATTGAGGCTAAGCGACAAATTATTTCCAAGTTTTAAGTGCATTTCTAAATAAAACACTGAAACTTAATTTTTTAAATTATATTTTATTTACAAGAATGTTTTACCTTCTGAGGAAAGAAAGCTCTTAACCCATTTCGTACTTGGTGTTCGATTTTTCGAACAGTAGAATCACTTCTTTTCAAAAAAATATTTATGGATGAAAAAGGTTAAATTTTAAACAAGTTTTGGTATATGTATAAAGTCTAATTTGTCAGCAAATAAAAAAAAAATTGTCCCTTGAAAACCCCCTCTCCCCCTCAATGTTAAGATTAGATTTTTGAAACCTATATTTTTGGATACTTTTTAAATTAATTTTAAAAAATTATAAGAAAAATTAAATTAAAAAAGTAATCATAGGGAATTATTGCCAATATATGTAGCCGTTTCACAAAATATAGAGAACTTGATTTGAATGCACAAGCGCGAATTTACAGATATGCAAAGTTGACTGTTCGAAATTTCGAACGCTGGTACTTAACCTACATATCGATGGGTATATCAAAACGTGGAAATTTACTGACAAATTGCGGGGAAAAGTTATTATTGCACCATATAAGACTAAATACTACATTTCAGCCATTTCTAAAGGACAGTGCGGCTAAAATCCTGAAATACCCTAAAATTGTTAGGTACCATTCAACGGATGCTATATAAAACGTGGACCTATGCTGACAAATTTCTGGAGGAAAGTTAAGTAGCCTTAAAAAAGACTAAGACTGAAATTTCCCGAAAATCGGGCGGGACCGTTCTATGGGGGGCAATCCAAAACGTGGACCAGTGCTGACACATTTCGGGGAAAAGTTTTGTAGGTCCAAAGAAGTCTCAATACCAATCTTCAACCATATTTTCATACAAAAATTGTAAAATAAATCAATAAAACGGCAAATAAATCAATTTTATTTTACTTCTATACATGTAGCTTAAGCGCCAGTGTTCGAAATTTCGAACACCACTTTCCGGGAAAACGAAAAATCGGAAAAATTTTTTGAGTTGATTTTTGACATCAGTCCTAATTACCCTAAAAAAGTGATTTATTTTTAAAAATAAATAAAAAATTTGTCTCGATACGATATGGGTTAATTAAAATATCTCAAAACATGTGTCTCGCTGTTGATGTGTAAGAGTGAGATACGACTGTTTCTTGAAAATCGAATTAATATGGTACGAACATTACTTAAATAAAAATGAATATTGATTAAAATTGACATTAGTTCAACAAAATTTTCAGATTAAATATTGTTGATTTGTTTTTTATATCTATTCCGCATACGAAGTAGCGGTCACTTTGCTAGTAAAATTATATAAAATTATATTGATATTATAATTTCGATATTACAGCCAAAATAAGCACACATTTTGGTAAAAAATATTTTTTTATAGTAGAAAATATTGGAAAAATCTATAGGAATACTTCCTTCATTTTGCTTAAATCTCCCAATAAAATAGACGGATTTTGATTTATACACGCAGAGAAAAAATATTTTTCGGTTTTGTTGGAACAAAAATATTTATTTTGGTTCCAAAAATGTGTTTGTTTTGTACAAATATTGTAATCCAAATCCAAAAATATCATCTTTTGTTCCGAAAATAGAAAACAAAAACAACTTTCGAATTTCCGCAATATTGTAAAAATCGTTAACAATACCGATTGTAGGAACAATCATAATCTAAATTTTTTACAAAACATATTGTCAGCCCTGAAAACCAGATACTAAATTTTTTGATTTGAGTGAATATACTTCTCATATACACTTTCCACACAACTTTGATGTAAATATCGCGTATAATATTACGAGCATTGATGAACGCAATACATGGTTTGCTACTTTAGTTGACAACAAAGACAAACAAAAAGCCTCAAGCAGCCACCACAACATAAGGAATAATTAAACACCATAACAAACATGAAAAGGAAAGAAGAATGAAACAAAACAGAAACAAATAAAAACAAGAGTCTCACAAGTACATACACACAAAAACAAAGGTAAAGGCAGCATGTCATACAAACACACCACAACTCACCAAAATTGTTTTTTCAACACGGCATCGAATAGCGAGAGAAGAGAAACAAATTTTCGAAGAAAAGAGAGAAATATTGTTCAGTTGACACAAACTATTTTTGGATTTACAATACTACATGAGGAATCCAACAATATGTTAACAATACATATTTTGCTCTTGGAATATTGTTGGATCAAACATATTTTTTTCTCTGCGTGTAGACATTCATATTAAAACTTTCCCATTGAGGAAGATAATTGGGTTGCTGAGGATATATCTCAGGGCTTCTGAAATGGAAATAGAGGTCAAATAACACTGCCCAACAAAATTGAAAAAGTTGAATGTTTCAGACTCTCTTGAGTAAATGAGGGATATGGTCTTTCTGTATATGAAAATCACATGCGGACAAAATGATTTTGATAATTACGCGATTTACACGTATTTTAAAATGCATGTAAATTAAAATGGATTACACTGGTCAACAGGACTTTTGTTTCAACCGAAGTTGCAGTTGTTTCTAGATGAAATCGTCGAGTTGTTTTCAAATCCGGTCCCGGTTTTTCTCCATCAGCTCTTGTTTTTGAGATATAGCTCAAAATCGGTTTTTACGAGTTTAAACAAGACTTTCGTTATTTTCGGATACAAACAAATATTTTTTGTGGGTTTTTCGGCATTAATATATTAAGGAGATGTTGTACGCTCGATACAAATCGTTTTTGAAATAGTTATGGCGAGTATATATCAAAAAAATATAGAAAATATACACCGGACCTTGTACAAATTGCTTATTTTGAGTATTTTAAGCTGTAATTACGTCATCGGGGGAAGTCATAGGATCTTCATATGGTAATGCGGATATGCTTAGGGTGTCTACTATATAGTCCAGTATTCAAATATATAATATAAAGTTCATAGCGCCCATGATTCGGCCATAACCTAAAAATCATCATGAAGACTGCCATTGAAAAGTAAATGGCTTATGTGGTAATGATATCACTGGTAAATTATTTCCCTTTAGCAGTCTTCATGGCGATTTTTAGGTTATGGCCGAATCATGGGGGCTATGAACTTTATATTATACATTTGAATACTGCATTATATAGTAGACACCCTAAGCATATCCGGAGTACCGTATGAAGATCCTATGACTTCCCCCGAGGACGTAATTACAGCTTAAAGTACTCAAAATATGTAATTTTTACAAGGTCCGTCGTATATTTTCTATATTTTTTTATATATACTCATCATAACTATTTCAAAAACGATTTGTATCGAGCGTACAACATCTCCTTAATATATTAATGTCGAAAAACCCACAAAAAAATATTTGTTTGTATCCGAAAATAACGAAAGTCTGGGTTAAACTCGTAAAAAACGATTTTGAGCTATATCTCAAAAACAAGAGCTGATGGAGAAAAACGGGGACCGTATTTGAAAATAACTCGCCGATTTCATCTAGAAACAACTGCAACTTCGGTTGAAACAAAAGTCCTGTTGACCAGTGTAATCCATTTTAATTTACATGCATTTTAAAATACGTGTAAATCGCGTAATTATCAAAATCATTTTGTCCGCATGTGATTTTCATATACAGAAAGACCATATCCCTCATTTACTCAAAGAGTGGCATAACTCAAAAAATGCGTTTTCTGAGATAGCAATTTCTATTTTTTCTACGACTTCTATTTTGTCTTGTGTCAAAATTTCATGCTGATATCTCTAAAACCATACGAGTAACAGCTCATTTACTACGAGTTTGGCATTATTCAACAAAAGTGTTTTTTTGAGTTTATGATGCACTAAAACACTTCAAATCATGCTTGATCTAATCAAATTTTAATCGTCAACTTAAACGCGTTTTTTTTTTTTTTTTGAAACTCGATTTTTTGAAATGTGTCACTCTTTGAGTAAATGAGCGATATCTTTTAAGTTGTATATATTTTTGGAATTTGGAGGCTAAGATGTAGCATCGGCTGCATCTTAGCATTAAAAAAACTTAAAATATCGCTAATTTGCGCAAAGTGCATACAATTTTTGTCCGCATCCGATTTCAGTGTCCACCATGAAAATCTAAATCGATATATGTATATCTATTTGAAGGCGATCAATCAAGAACCGTGGATGTAGCATCACACACTATTTTTTGGGATAAAATGAATGCAGCTTCCTTATCAGTGAAGTTTTCAAACATCTGTTTCAGCTAAAACGAAGATGCTGCACTAGTTTTTTTTCATTGCAGTGGAAACGATGCGTAGAAAACGCCATAAAATACGTGATATTTTCAAAAACAATTTTAGGTGTTTTTTCTACTTTGGAATTTCTCGTAACTCGCGTTTTAGTAGATGTATTTTCACGGGGAATGATATATTGGATCCGGAACGTAAAAAACCAAAATTTGCAATGAAATACGAGGTATTCTAATGACAATTGCGAATATTAGACCTGAAAAATAGGATTTTTACATTCACGACACATACATATATCAAATAACTCAGAATCGCAAGTTCTACAATCCTATAAATGATTTTTTGAAAAAACTGAAATGAAATGAAATTAGAAGAAAATTTCGAAAAACACAGTAAAACTGGCTTCAAAATGTCAACATCATTTAATGGTAGAAGCAGATCAAATTTCAAAAAGAAATACATTAGTGAGACTATCCTTATTTAGTTGACTTCTACTTTTACTTTGACAGGAAAATCGTGAGAAGTGTGGTTTACTCACAAATCGAGAGAAAACAAAAAAGACAAGTTTTTAACATAAATATAGACACAGCTTCCACGCAAGTTATCTCTTAAGGCCAATATTTTTTGCCACGTCCAAAAATCATTTCATTTTATCCAAAAATATTTAATTTGTATAATATACACTCACAAGTCGCGTGTTCTAAAAGGATAAACCTTAGCTTCAGCAATGTTAAATTTTCAAAAAATATTAGTGATATCTGTTTTTGGTGTACTATAAACGTGTAACCTGTTAATTAAGAAGATCAGCCAATTTTTTAAATCAAAGCTCTACCGAGTAGATTGTAGAAAGTGGTCAACTATAAAGCATACGATTTTTGAAATTTTTTGTAATCTTATTTCTATTGGAAATATTTAAGGATTAGACGTTGCTCATTATGACCAAGACGAAGAAAAACATTAAACATCAAACAGATAGTCCTTAAGTTTCACGCAACTTTTTATGTCGTTTGGATATACAGATTGCGCTCAACAGTCAATTCAGTTGGGAACAGTATAACATAGATCTTTTGTACAACTAAGTCAGGAACCATGGATTTGCCCACGAAATACATAATATCGCTGCATACAGAACCGCAAGGAGTAGCTTCGGTATAAATTTCCCAAGAATTTTCGAACAGATCCTAAACTGCACCTTAACCAAAATGTTGAACTTTTGTGGGGGACGTACCCTAAGGAGAAAAACGATATGGACCAATTTCGAATTTAAACTAAATTTGGACAAAATATTAGGAGATGCAAAGTTTGGACCAAATCGGTTGGGGGTAACCTCTTAACCTGTTTTTGAGATTTTGTGTTGGAGATGCCCGAAGGAGTAGACCAATATAGTTTATATTCGAACCTTATCTATGTCTTGTATAAATATTACGATATTGCAAAGATTGGACCTAAAATATTGTTGAACCAATCCATCTTTTAATATAGTATAGGTACACTTTCCAACCGAATTATCTGTAAATTGGCATGTATAGATCTCTATGGACAGGAAATATCCCTATCAAATTTATTAACAAATGTTCACATTTGTTCTGAACGATCGCAATTGTTAAGAAAAGAACCCAAAAAGTCCTATATCTTTTTCGTCAAATTTATCGGGCCTGCTCTGTAATTCTCTTCTATAACCCAAGTGAAAAGTATACAGACAATGCACATTACGGCCATTTTTGGTGCTTCAGACATACCTCAGAGCCGAGGATATTCTTTAAACAATCCAATATGTATACTCGTCAAAAACCAAATATCTCTTGTGCCAGACATTGAAAATATAACATGAAAATTGTTTAGTTTTTAGGAGAGAATGGAGGTGAATGACTCCCTTTTTCCCTTCATACCCATAAATTCCAAAAAAATCTTATAATCATTTTCATAGTCTGGCACAAGACTATGAATAATGTTTAATGTGTATGTAGCACCATATAGTACTATTTTTCCTATTTTTTGCTAGAAAAGCGTTTCCGTAATCTAAAAACCAGCAATACTTGCACTTCTCTATAAACAAATGGTCTGTTCCTTTACTTTTGAAAATGGTAAAACCGCCAAAAGTAGTAAATATTGTAAACTGCTACCATTTGAATTGTAAAAAGTGGTAAAACGTGAAGATTCTTGCACGTAAAGGAACAGAGCTAAAAATGTAGAAGAATGACGTCCTCTTCTCTTATCTTCTGCGAGGCAAATTTGTTACCCAGTACTGTGAAAAATTGTTTCCATATCAATTTGTCCAAAGAGTATGGGAATGGAAAATTACAAAAATTGCAAACTACATATCTGGCAGAAATGTCAACATTAACGTGTCAGCCAATCAGATGCTAGCAAACTTGCTGCTTGTTTCTACTCGGCCAAATTTAAAAATGATAAATTTTGAAATTTGAAATTTCAACACGCATAAATGAATGCGACTAGCGGTGAATTGCATATGTGATATGTATCGAATGCGCTGTGAATCCCAAACCATGCTCGTATACTTTCTGAAAAAAGGCCTTTAAATTCTGAAAACATCCTAAATCCATTAATTTTCGGCTGTGTAGCCGGATTCAACCAGTCAATAAATGAAAGTCCCAATTTCTATCCAAAGGTCTGTCTCATATGGAAATTGTGATTGTATATTGAATAACCCATGAATATCCTTCGTTCTCGGACGATGTGTACAAAATTCATGGAATTAAATCAAAATCAATATGTGTTTTTGTTTTTTTCCTTTTTGTCTCAGGCTAAGAGTATATCTATCTCTGTTGACAATGTCGACTGATATGCTTTTACTTGTTTTTGTTCGTATTCAACGCATACAGATACATATATCCACACATTATTTCCCACAAAGGGACATACGGAACATATCATTCTAAAAGCAGAGATCTATTCAGCTTCTAATCACCACACGCACTTTTATCAATTGTTGTGGTAAGAGACCCGACCACAGAATTCAAAAATTTCGTTGACATGATTGGGCCAAGGGAAACCGCTAAAGTGTGATTTCCAGCACTTATCACTAATATTTGCGTTTTGTTTGGCACTATAAAAACTGTGTTGAACTGGGAAAGGTCATCAGTTGTGAAATTGTTTCAACATTCACTACTTCTCTTGTCTGCAATTCTGCGTGAAATTTAAAAATGTCTTCAAACGATACCAAAGCCCTTGAACTGTTGTTCCAACGTCCTTTGGAACCAGTATTTACATCACGTGATAATGGCAAGGCCGCTTTAGATTTGCCCGATAGTTACTACACTGAACGTTACAGTGGTTCCAATGTAGAACTTCAATCCCGATACGGTGATCATGTTGATGTTAAGGTATGTATTTATGTAAGGACAATTTCCCATTTTAATATTTATCTACAAATGTGTGAGTTATTTTTATTGTAGATCCCTTTGCGTGACCTGGCAAGAAAACCTAATTTGGACTTCGCCAAAGTTATTGGAAAGAAGCAACAGTTCTCTCTGTTCCAAGACCAACATAAGAAGGTTGCTAGCCAACTTATCACCTTGTTTATGGAGAGTCCTGACCTGCAAAGTTTTGCATCGCTCTGTGCCTATACCAAGTAGGTTGACGATACGATGGGGAAAAACGAAGTTATTATTTAAATATTTCATTGTAGGGATCGTGTTAATCCAGTGTTGTTCCAGTATTGTTTTTCTGTTGCCATTCAACATCGCCGTGATACACGCAATATTCGCGTTCCACCAGTTGCTGAAACATTTCCCTCGAACTTTGTAGAACCATCTCTGTTGCAGGAAGCCCGTCAAGAAGCTTCTCTTATACCGGATCCCAGTCAGCGTGTAAGGAATTTAATTTACATGTGTACTTGTTCCAAAATTTGCTTAAATTATGGTATTTTCCGTTACAATTCATAGTCTCTGATTGAAATTCCAAGGAACTATACGGCATCAGATTTGGAGGATGAACAACGTCTCGCCTATTTCCGTGAAGATATCGGAGTGAATATGCATCATTGGCACTGGCATTTGGTATATCCCACTGAAGGTCCTCGTGAGGTTGTTGCAAAGGACCGTCGCGGTGAATTGTTTTATTATATGCATCATCAAGTTATAGCCCGCTACAACGTGGAACGCTTCTGCAATAACTTGAAACTTACCGAACTAATGAGCAACTTGCGTGCTCCCATTGCCGAGGGTTACTTCCCCAAACTTCTGAGCAGTGTCAATAATCGTACATATCCCGGTCGTATAGCCAACACGGTGTTACGTGACATGAATCGTGAGAATAATGTTCTTGAAATTGCTGAATGTGAAAGATGGCGTGATCGTATTTTGGCTGCCATCGATCAAGGTTTTGTTGTAGATGTAAGTTAAGTTTATATGGATGACATTCGATTGTGACACTTTTCAAATTTTAGCCATCCGGAAAACGCTATCCATTAGATGAAGTTAAGGGCATTGATATGCTGGGTGATATGATTGAAGCTTCGTCCTTATCGATTAACCGTCAGTACTATGGCAATCTTCATAACATGGTTCACAATCTCATTTCCTTTGCCCATGATCCCGATGCGCGTCATTTGGAAGAATACGGAGTAATGGGTGATGTTACGACTGCAATGCGTGATCCTATCTTCTACAAATGGCATGGATATTTGGATACTATTTTCAATAAATTCAAGACCAGTTTGCCACCTTACGATCAAAGCCATTTGGCCTACCGAGGCATCACGATTAACAACGTTGAGGCCAAGATCAACTCACGTACAGCGGCTCCGAATGTACTCTTAACCTATTGGCAAAAATCCAACGTCGATCTGGCTGCTGGTCTGGATTTCGGTCCCAATGGCAGTGTGTTTGCCACCTTTACACATTTGCAACATGCCCCATTCGAGTATGTTGTTAATGTAACCAATTCGAACGCTACACCAAAGAAAGGCACCTGTCGCATTTTCCTATGCCCTAAAACCGATGAGCGTGGAACACCACTCAGTCTTGAAGATCAACGTCTTTTGGCTATAGAAATGGATAAATTCACAGTGAATTGTAAGTTGATGAACCACAAGTTGGGTTGAATGAATTTAATATTGAATATTTTCCACAGTGACTCCTGGAAGAAATACAATTCGCCGCCGTTCTGATGAATCTTCCGTTACAATTCCTTTCGAAAGATCATTACGTCGTGTGGGACCTAGTGCTCAACCCACCAATGCCAATGATTTAGCTGCATTCCAATTCTGTGGTTGTGGTTGGCCCGATCATCTTCTTTTGCCCAAGGGCAAGCCTGAGGGTATGACATTCGATTTGTTCGTAATGATTTCGGACTACACCAATGACGCAGTACAACAAACCAACAACAGGTAAACTAAACGATTTTTTTAGCATTTAAGAGTGGTTATTAATGGCGAGGTTTTCTTTATTTTGTTCTTTGACAGCCCCGATGTTTGTGGTGATGCCTATTCATTCTGTGGCTTGAAGGATAAACTCTATCCCGATAGACGAACTATGGGCTTCCCATTCGATAGACGCTTGCCGGGCACTACCCTGACTGCATTGACATCATCTTTCACCAATTTGATGAAAACTGATGTGAAAATTATTTTCAATGATCAAGTGGTCGATAGAACTCAATAATGACGAAGATTGAATTAAATAAATTTTCATAAAGTGCAAATTAAATTATTTTGTTTTATTATATGTGCGTTCCCGTCTTTTTTAATGGTAATAGTAGCAAAAGAGCGAAATGTGAAAAATGAGATATATGTATGTACATATAACTTTATTCAAAATATACGGGAACGGAAAAATGGGAAAACGTCAAAGAAATTGGAACAAATGTCAAAGTCGACCTACCAACCAATCAGAAGGCGGGAACCATGTTACCACTTTTTACACGCTCAAACTTGTCTGGTAAAAAGTTTTTTTTTTAAAGAGAGTCATTTAGCGCCAATTTTTTTTAAAGAGAAGTGAACATTTTACTACTTTTTGGTGTACGGGAACGCTGTGTGGTAAAAAATTTGAAAAAGTGGTAAAAATTGTAAAAACTTTTTAGTTCTGGAACACAGCTTATAAAGTTATGGGCTAACGTTTCTTATTTGTTTACAATAAAATTTGCCAAACATGGTTTTAAACGGCTCCGATGGGGCTGGTAAGAATGGGAAAAGTGGTTGCAAAAACGCGCATTAGGATATCAACTAATTAAAAAACAGATATCTTGCAGTATACTACGAGATCAATTCGAATGATTTTTTTGCAAATTGAAAGTTTTCTAAACTAATTATAAATTAAGATATTTTGATTAAATACTCTTATTTTGGTTTGGAATCACTAGTACAGGGTTTCGTGTAATCACTTAACCCATTCTTTCTTAAGCAGATGTCATTCTGATGAAACTTCTTTTCGAGAGATGTTTCACAAAAACAAATTAATTTGTATTTTCCATTAAAAATTGAAATTTGACTTCCCAAATTAAAAGAATATTACACAAAAATTGCAAACAGCTAGCCAGATATCACTGATAAGTTTCTGTGCAAGATCAAGCATGATTTGAAGTGTTTTAGAGCTTCATAAACTAACAAAAACTTTTTTGTTCAATTATGCGAAACCCATAGTAACTGAGCTGTAACTCGATGAGTTTTAGAGATATAAGCATGAAAGTTTGACACAGGATGAAAAAGAAGTCATAGAAATAGCAAATTTAGAAAACGCATTTTTTAGTTATGCCACTCTTTGAGTAAATGAGCGATATGTATATGGGTAACGATGATTTTTATACCCTCAGCCTTTAGGCTAAAGAGAGTATATGGGCAATACTATTGAAAATTTAACATCGTTGAAGCCAAGGTTTACCCCTTTATAACTCGCTAATAGTGGTTGTATATTGTACAATTTTAATGCTTTTGGATAAAATGAAATGTTTTTAGACTTGGCAAAAAATATTAGCCTTCAAAGTTGATTTGCGTGGAAGCTGTGGCTGTATTTATGTTAAACAAGTAAGAAAGTATCAGTCAGCTGAGCCGACAGAGATATACCCTCAGCCACGTACCCGAAGGAAAAAAGTTAACACAATACTTCTGTAGGTTTTTTAGCTGTTGGGAAAATTTTCCAGGATGGAAAGGGGCGCAAAAAACTACATGTTGCAACAAAATTCAGAATGATCCAAGACGAGTGCTTTTTTTCCAAACTTTGGGTAGGGTGTACCCATAGGAGTGATCCGATGTAGTACATATTCGGACCTAATACAAAGCTGTAGGAAATATTTTTTTCTTTATTAGTCTATGGATATTTTCCTTACAGACTATATAATTAAATATGTTGTACTTAATTTTCTGAATTTAAATATATTACAATTTTACTTTTCAATTTACAAAGTTTGAGCTAAATCGATTTCTCTCTTAAAGTGTTATTTTACACATTAGCCAGTTTAGGTGGTGCCGGTAGGATTTTCTGGACCTTTTTGGGTCATTATCTCAGGAAGTATGGACTTTCCCAAGAAAAAAAAATTACAACGTCGTAACCTGCTGCGTCACAAATTAATAAGATCAGAGAGGAGTTGTTAAACTATACTTTTTCCAAATTTTGTGTGGGAGGTACTCAAATGTGTGGACCGATATAGTCCATATTAGAACTCGATCTATGCCTGAAAGTAATATTACCAATAGCTAAGTTTGGCTCAATTCGGTTATTCCCTCCTAGAATTATCATGCCCACAATCTTGGCGAAAAATTTTGAACCTTTGTGGGGGAGGTACCGGAAGGAGTGGACCGATATGGTCTATCTTCGAATTTAAACTAAGTTTGGACAAAATATTGAAAGACCCAAAATTTTAACCAAATATGTTGATCCGTTCGAGAGTTATCGTGCACTCCAACTACGACACATGGTATTATATGGGTTGTTTGCAGTTTTCGTGCTGATTTCTGAGGATATATGGACTTGCTCCTGAAAAAAATTATACCGTCGTAATGGGGGTAGTGAATACAAATGGCTGCAACAAAAATCAAAGCGATTCGAGAGCAGGCCTTAAACTGCACTTAAGCAAAATTTTGTGTGGGAGGTACCCGAAAGAGTGAACCAATAGGGTCCATATTGGAACCTCATCTATGTCTGGTAGAAATGTCACGATGTGCAAAGTATGGACTAATTCGGTTACTCCCTTCAAGAGTTATCGTGCGGACAATTTTTCCGAACATTTTTGAACTTTTGTGGGGGAGGTACCTGAAGGAGTGGACCGATATGGCCCATCTTCGAACTTAAATCAAATCTGGACAAAATATTTCGATACCCAAAATTTGAACCGAATCGATTGATCCGTTCGAGAGTTATCGTGCGCACCAGCCAGACAGACAGACGGACGGACATTGCTAGATCGACTCAAAATTGTCTGAAACGGATATCGTACAAACATACTTGGGGTCTAAAACCATTATTTTGATGAGGCACATTTTTGGCCGTATCAAAGTGTAAATACCCTCTTTAGCCTAAAGGCTGAGGGTATAAAAATGGGTAAAAATGGGTTGAAGCCAACGTGACTTTTTTTGTTTTCGCTCGGTTTGTGATTAAACCACATTTTTTCCCGATTTTCCTGTCAAAGTGAAAGTAGAAGCCAACTAAATAAGGATCATCTCACCAATGTATAACTTTTCAAAATTTGATCTGCGTCTACCATTAAATGATGCTGACATTTTGGTCTAATTGGGTCTAACTTGTACAATTGGCATTCGATTTACTCGTGCATGATTGCAAATTTTGGATTTTTACGTTGCGGATCTAATAAATCATTATTCATTAAAATCCATCTACTAATACGCGGGATAGGAGAAATTCCAAGGTAGGAAAATCACCTAATATTGTTTTTGAAAATATCGCGCATTTTATCGCGTATTCTGTCGGCCGCTTTCACTACTATGAAAAAACTAGTGCAGCATCTTCCTTTTTGCGGAAACAGAGATTTAAAAACTTCACTGATAAGGGAACTACATTCATTTTATCCCAAAAATAGTGTGTGATGCTACATCCACGGTTCTTGACTGATTGCCTTGAAATAGGTATACATATATCGATGCAGATTTTCATGGTGACACTAAAACCGGATGCGGAACGAAATTGTATGAACTTTGCGCAAATTAGCGATGTTTTATAGGTTTTTGCGTCCAAATTATATTTCGAAAAATATATACAAATTAAAAGATATGGTCTTGCTGTACATGAAAATCACATGTACATGAAAAAACATGCGGACAAAACGATTTTGATAATTACGCGATTTACACATATTTTAATAATGCATATAAGTTAAAGCGGTTTATTTGAACCCTATTTCCGTTTAAGAAGTCTAATGATTTATTTCAACAACCCGATAACTTTCCTCAATAGGAAACCTTCTATGTGAATGTAGATAAAGCAAAATCCGTCAAAAAAAAAGGTTGGCAACACTGAAATGAATTGCTAAAAATTTTGCTTTGCTCTCGGGAAAAATTATAAAAAACGATCAATATACTATTTTAATGGATTAATACTATTTGGCAATAAAGCAGTGGAGTTTTCAAGTTCCGGCGAATTGAAGTTTTGCTGAAAAAAAAACAATTTTTTGCAGTTTTCCTGATCTGATTATCTGTTTTGTTTTTATAACAACAATTACCATATACAGCTGCGTTTTGAAGAAGAAGAAGAAGACTATTTACCTTTTGTTTTGAGACACCATTTGTTTACTGTTGACATCTTTGAAGCTGCGTACAAGGCTTCTTTTTTATTGAATTTTATTTGTTCACATCCAATTCTATGGCACCTGCAAAAACATATACTTGCCCTATTTGTAGTAAAACTATAGGGAAAGTTTACAGTGTTGGGTGCTCGAACTGCCCCAGCTATTTCCATCCAGCGTGTATTGGCATGAGTGAGAAGGAAGTTAAATCCAAAAAAGATTTGGTGTACGAATGCAAAAAATGTTCTCGGAAAAAGGCACCTTCCTGTAGTAATGCTAGTGATACTTGCAGTAATAGTGTTACTACTAATGTTGATACGTCTTCCGGTAGCAGCACTGTGGCGCCTGGAGGTAATGATGACATAATAAGCATTGTAACAGACGTAGTTAACGACATGGCGGCAGCTTTGAAGGCAAAGATTGAGCAACGCATGCAATCATACGTCGCTGATTTTCGAAGCACACTGGATGGTGTCGTTGCGCGTTTCCGTGAGGAATTTTTGGATGGACTGCGCAAAGTTACGGATGATGTGAAAAACTGTGAGGATAAAATTGGTTCCATATCCACAACGATAGAAAATATAAACAAAGAAATAGGAATATGTAAATCCTCAATGTCCGTTATTAGTACTCTTCAGAAAAGCTAAATGCAGTTATTGGTGGTAATTTCCAAACTCATATATATTTAGACGACCACCTCACTCCAGCTTCTGCGAGGTTAATGTATGTGTGCCGAATGCTGAGGAAACAAGGAAAACTTGAAAAATTCATCCTGGTTAATGGTGATGAGCCTGGTGTTAATGCTTTGTTTCCCAATGGCAATGAACGTTTTCTTAAGATCGATGATTGTGAGAGACTTCTGGCTAGTAGCTAGTTATAGCTTTAGTTATATATATATTATCATATATTAATTTAGGTCAATTGGTTCCTTTACATTTTTTCTTTAATTCTGGTTTGCCATAATGATCATTGAGTAGTTCTCAATAATTTTTCCTGAGGATATGTTTTTTTTTAGATTGTTTCTCTTTGCCCCCTTTTTATGCATCTTTACGCGTGTTTTGATCTTTATTTAAATCTTTATTTCATAATGATCTCATTTTCTTCAGTTAGGTTCCCCAGCAACATATTTTGGTTATATTTTAATGACAGCAAATAACGATCTTGGTCCTATTGTTGGTAATTCAACCTTGATCAAAAACAAATTGAACCAATACTCTGGTTATTTGACTTTCGCTCATATCAACTGTCAAAGCTTGCGACCTTCAAATTACAACTTTACTCTAAGTGAGCTTAAGAGCATTATTTGTAATAGTGGTTTGGGACTGTTCGCCGTTTCCGAGACTTGGTTGAAATCTTACGTTTCATCGAAATCTGTTGCTATTCCTGGCTATTCATTTGTACGCAATGACCGTCCGAGTGCTAGGGGAGGAGGTGTTGGAATTTACGTACTAAATGGCATTAAACATAAGGTTGTTTTTCGTTCATCAAATCCTGGTGTTTGCGAGTCCCTTTTCATTGAACTTATTTTAGGCGTAAGAAAAATACTTTTTGGTGTGGTTTATTTGCCACACGGCAATATCTCATGCTTTGAGGAAGTGCATGAAGACATCTTATCGAGGTACAATACTATAGTTGCAGTTGGAGACTTTAACTGCAACTTGTTTGACATTTCCAAGTCGTCCCAAATGCGGAATGCTTGCCTACGTCTTGGTCTTTCAGTTAGTCATAACTCTCTTCCTACACATTTTAATATTGCTACAAACTCTGTTTCACTAATAGATTTTTTTGTTTATAGTAATTCATGCTCTCTTATATTCTCGGATCAAGTCCAATGCCCCTCTATCTCGCACCATGCTTTAATATTTGGTGCCATTGACATAAACATTTCTAATTCAGAACAATTTTTCGAGTTCCGTGACTTTAAGAATATCAATTGGGAAACTTTGCACGAATATCTTGTGGGAGTAGACTTTAGCAGTTTTTATGGCTCGACTAATGTCGATATGCAGCTTTCATTTCTCGATTCGCTTATTGCAAATCTCTTTTCATTCGTTCCCATTGTGAGAAAGCGAGTAATTACGTCAGCGGAGCCGTGGTTAAATAGTAGATCTATAACACTATCAAAATCTTTACGAGATATGGCATACAATAATTTTTTAAGATATCCTACGCAGCAAAATAGAGCAGTATATTGTACCCTTAGAAACAGAGCTAAGTCAGTTCTTAGAAATGAACGTAGGAAATACTACACAAAACGTTTTAGTGGACTTGACGCAACACAGGTCTGGAGACAGCTTCGTGCTGGTGGTGTCGTTGGTAGTGACAATAACCCCGCAATGGATTTTGACGTCAATGTTCTAAATGCTTATTTTACTGAGAACCATAGTGTTTGTAATGCGTATGTTGATTTGCCCGATGCTAACGGACAAGGTTATACCTTTTCCTTTAATTGCGTTTTCGAGATTGATGTTTTTAGAGCATTTAGGCGAGTTAAATCACAATCAGTGGGTGTAGATGGTATACCTGTTAAATTTTTAAAGCTTATTTACCCATACATATCTAACCAATTTACACATTTTTTTAACACAATGTTCACCACTTCAGTCTTTCCACAAGCATGGAAGGTTGCAAAGGTTGTTCCTATCCCAAAAGCTAAGGATATATATGCTATGGATAACTTGAGGCCTATTAGTATTCTGCCGGCACTTTCTAAAGTAGCTGAGCACCTCATACGAGAGCAAATTCAGGCATTTATTGATGACCATAAACTTATCTATAATTATCAATATGGCTTCAGGCGTGGACTTAGTACCACCTCTCTGTTAGTAGATTTAACGGATCTGATTAGGGAGACTGTTGATGGAGGTGAGAGTAATGTTCTTGTTGCCCTTGATTTGTCCAAGGCGTTTGATTGTGTAGACCATTCGAGGTTAATTGAGAAGCTACGCTGTAACTATGCGTTTGATAGCACTTCTTGTAAGTTAATTTGTTCCTATTTGTCAGGACGTTCTCAGTACGTTTCCCTTAACGGTGTTATTTCCAGCAGATGTAATATTTATGGTGGGGTACCTCAAGGTTCCATTTTAGGCCCCCTTCTTTTCATTTTATACCTCAATGACATTGGTAGTTCTTTATGTAATAGCAGTTGTCGTCCATTCTTGTATGCTGATGACATACATTTACTGTTTAAAGGTAAATCCAGCGCTCAGTTGGAGCATGATATTAATACTACCTTGTGCTCTATATCACGTTGGTTAGGTAACAATAATTTGGTAGTGAATGTTTCTAAAACCAAAGCTATAGTTCTGGGTCCCTTATGTCGCCTGAATAATGGTATTAATATACAACTTAACGGAATGTTGATTGAGTTTGTTGATCATTTAAAATGTTTAGGAGTTATACTCGACACAAAACTTGATTTTTCAGCGCATATAGACGCGTTATACCCTAGAGTAGTTAATATTCTCCGGAAATTGTATTCTACTGAATTGTATTTGCCTCTCTTTGTCAAGAAAAATCTTGCTTATTCTATGTTAATATCTATCATTTCTTATGGCATAGAAGTTATATCGGGTACAACGCATGAACATTTTGGAAAAGTAGAAAAGCTGTTCAATATGATTGTAAGATATGTTTATAACATGCGCCGATATGACCATATTTCGGAGCAGGCAATGATTTTCCTAGGAGTCCCGTTTAATACTTTTGTTCAGCAACGAGTTGTTTCATTTCTTTATAAATCGGTAATTTTTGAACTTCCCGGTCTCCTGCGAGATCGGCTTGCTTTCTCTAGATCTACTAGAAACACACAACTTACATTTCCACGTTTTTCAACATCATTATACGAAAGATCTTTTATTGTTCGCTCTCTTCGTTTATGGAATCATCTTCCTGCAGAGCTACGAAAGTTTTCGTTTTCCAGAAGTATATTTCGACAAAGGTTTGAAAGCTTTGCAGTTAATAATACGTTGGGCTGATGTAATATTATTGTCACGAATATAACTTGTCATTTGTTTTGTAGAGTCTGCTGTATTGGAATTCTGGTGCATTGATTCATTTTGTTATTACCAACAATAGGTATATATTAACTCTTTTTTTATTTTGGCTGGGGAGCCTTATTCATGCCTTGTAGTTTTTTAACGCTCACACATATGTACATTTAATTATACTTATAGTTATAAGATTTGAATTGTAATATTTTAAGATACATTTCCTGATTCGAAGACCACATTTGTAGTTATTGCATGTTGTGATATTAATAGGCCAAATGGCTTCTTCGCAACAACAAAATAAATAAATAAAAATAAAAAAAATAAAATAAAAGAAGTACTCCTATAGAGTTTTTCCAATATTTTCAACTCTAGAATTTATGTGAAAACTATTATTCCAAACCAAAATTTGTTTTTTGTAACACAAATACATATGTGCTTATTTTGGCTATAATATCCTAACTACTATCCCGATGATAAGTTTGGTCTCATTTGATTCCCCGTGAAGTCTTTCTTTAAAACTGTTACTTTTTTTGTAATTTTTCACGGGTAAATGGACCTATATTTTCAAAAAATTCAGATTACATTTAAAATTTTGTCAATTTTTTGTAAATTCCGGGAATGCTGAGTAACATTTTACAAATATTATGCAATCTACTAATTACGCCACTTCGTGATAACTTTTTAGTGACAATTGTGCTCAATAAATTAATTAACGTTTTTATAATAATTTTTACTTAAAAGCAGAAGTAAAACCGCGATAACATTTGTCCGCAACAACCAGAATGTAGCGCGAAAAGAAAAAAAGTAAATTATTTGGAAATGGAATATGAAATAATTGGCAACATTTCCCATATACACTTTGATACGATGAAAATGTGCCTCATCGAAATAATGGTTTTAGACCTCAAGTATGTTTGGACGATATGTGTTTCAGACAATTTGTAGTCGATCTAGCCATGTTCGTCCGTCTGTCTGTGCTGCTGGCTGGAGCGCACGATAACTCTCGAACGAATGAACCGATTCGGTTCAAATTTTGGCTTTCGTAATATTTTGCCTAAACTTAGTTAAGGTTCGAAGATGGGCTATATCGGTCCACTCCTTTCGGTACCTCCCACACAAAAGTTCGCAAATGTTCGGAAAATTTGGGCGCGCGATAACTCTTGAAGGGAGTAACCGATTTGGTCCACACTTTGCACATCGTGAAATTTGTATTTGTCCACTCCATCCGGTACCTTCCACACAAAATTTCGGATAAGTTCACTATTAGATCTGATATCGAATCACTTTGATTTTTGTTGAAGCAACTTGCATTCATTGCCTTAATTACGATGGTAAAAGTTTTTTTCAGGGGCAAGTCCATACTTCTTGAGGAAACAGCCCGAAGGGTGTAAAAACCCCCTATGGCACCATATGTAGTGACTGGAGATCCACTTCCATAATGGTCAATGTCAATCCATTCCTTTTAGCATCTCCTCCGCAAAACTTTTGATCTTTAATCCTAATCAACATTTTTGTCGGTTCAAACGCCCAAAAATTTTAAAACATCCTAAATACATACGTTTTTTGGGAAAAAATTGTTTCAATATACACAGGCTTAGGGTATATCTCTGTCGGCAAAGCTTACTGATACTTTTTACTTGTTCTATATTTAACTGGGCAAAACAAGTTTTTGTGTACGGGAAAGCTGTTCCTGTAATAAAAATTTCAATTCGTATGTGAATTTGAAAACGAAACACTCACTGTCTCCCAACTGTCCATCATTTTTTCACAGACAGTCGGTTTAAAAAATGTTTGACATTTTTGTAAAAATAAGTGAGATAGTAATTGAAATGTGTTGAAACAGAACCTGCCCAAGGGCACGCGTGAGGGTGTGACATTCGATTTGTTCTTAATGATTTCGGACTACACCAATGATGCAGTACAACAAACCAACAACAGGGGCTGGATTCTTGTTCTATGAAAATTTTAATTGAAAAATATTTCCTTTATAATTTTTTTCATTTGACAGTTTTCTCCTTTGTAAAAGTTTTCATTTCACATTTTCATAGAAACAGAATTGAGCCCCAGGTAAACTAAACGATTTTTTAGCGTTTGAGAGTGGTTACGAACGGGTTCCTTTATTTTTTTTCACAGTCCCGATATTTGTGGTGATGCCTATTTATTCTGTGGCTTGAATGATAAACTCGAACAATGGGCTTCCCATTCGATAGATGCTCGCCGGGCACTACCCTGAATACTTTGACATCTTCATTTACCAATTTGATGAAAACTGATGTGAAAATTATTTTCAATGATCAAGTGGTCGATAGAACTCACTAATGATGAAGATTGAATTAAATACATTTTCATAAGTGCATATCGACTTCTTTTGTTTTATTATAAGTTATTGTGAGATATAAACATAGTGGCCGCCAAAAGTTATGGGCTTACTTACTTACTTAGCTGGCCCATTAGAGAACATTTGTTCCATAAGCCGAACTAAGACAAGATCTCCAATTCTCTCTAATTGTTGCATCGCTTTTTGGAATACCGCGCCTTGTCATTTCTTCTTCCAGTTCTGCGTTCACAACCATGTACGCCTTTTTATCGGGTTCATCATCGCTCATTCTTATGACATGGCCTAGCCAACGCAATCGTTGCATCTCAATGCGTTTATCTATACTGGTGTGGTTGTATAGCAGATCCAGCCCGTGATTCATACGACATCGATATTCACCGTCAACGCAGATCGGTCCGTAGATCATTCGAAGCATTTTTTTCGCAAACACACCAAGCACTGCCTTGTCTGCTTGCGCAAATACCCAGGCTTCGAAACCATACATCAGCATGGGTAGTATCAGTGTTTTGTAAAGTGTTATGTTTGTTTGACGAGATGTGGCTTTGTTTTTAAACTGCTTACTTAAGCCAAAGTAGCAACTGTTGGCCAATACAATTCTTCTTTTTTTCACAACTGATTTGTGTTATTTGTTGTGTTTACGGCGGTCCCGAGGTAGACGAAGTCTTTTACTACCTCCAAATTATAAGAGCCAACTTCAACAGTTGATCCGAGCTCTATGGACGCATTGCGCGTCGACACCATCAACTTGGTCTTCTCACCGTTTACCGCCGGACCCACTTTTGCAGATTCTCCTTCCACCTTCATAAAGGTATCAGTTACTTCTTTTACTGATCGACCCATGATGTCTATATCATCAGCAAGTAACATGTGACTATTGGTGTAGATTGTGCAATTTTTTTAACGTCCCCTCGTATAACCTTTTCCAGCAGTATGTTGAATAAATTACATGAAAGGCTGTCTCCTTGCCTGAAACCGCCGAATGAGCTTTGCTGGGGTACCAGATTTGCCGCAGGGTAAATATCTGGTCAATGGTGGACTTGCCAGTTCTAAAGCCGCATTGGTATGCTCCAATTATTTCGTTGACCATAGGCCTTAGTCGTTCGCATAATATCCCTGACACTATCTTGTAGGCAGTAGGGAGAAGATTTCTGCCCCTGTAGTTGAAGCATACAGTCTTATCTCCTTTCTTGTGGACGGGACATAGGATGCTCAGGTTCCAATCGTCGGGCACGCGTTTTTCCTGCCAGATGGTGCTAACTGGCTGATTCATACACCTTATCAGCGCTTCGACTCCGGTTTTGAACAGCTCGGCTAGTAGGCCATTATTCTTCAGCCGGTTTATTGCTGTCTTTACTTCATCTTGGTCGGGTGGTATACATTCAATACTATCTTCTGGGATGCGATCTGTGGTATCATCGTCGACTTCGCTACTATTGGATACCAACAGTTTGGAAAAATGCTCTTTCCACATCCTTAGCACACTATCTGTATCAGTTACCAAATTACCTTGCTGGTCTCTGCAGGAGGATGTGTCTGTACCAAAGTCATCAGTTTGATGGTTTACTCTTTGGTAGAACTTTCGGACTTCATTCTGGCTCTTGTAGTGCGATTCTCTAACTCATTTTTTTGAGCTACCGACAAAAATCGGTAAAATTAAAACGCAAAATTATAAATGAAAATTGAAAATAAAAGTTTACAGCACTCTTGCTATTGGTAGAACTTTACGACGACGTTTTATTCGTGGCTAACATGCCGACAACCATCGTTAATTACCGAAATCATAAGAATTTTTATTTTACCGATTTTTATCGGCGTAAAGTTAACCTTCTTTATAAAGAATGCGAACATTCCAGGTACAGATTCGTAGATCATGGTCCTTATAACGTTTTCCGGGGTCGTCAAATTTAGAGAGATTTGTTTTTCTTCCCTTTGGTTTTTTATAGTAAGCTGCTTTTTTCAAGGGGAGGGTTACCTCACTTCCTTTAACGGGTATTAAAGGCAGCTACCCCAGGTGACACCACGGGGAGGTCAGTATCCACTTGAGATGAGAGAGGGACCAAGATAAATCCTGGACTTTGCCATGTTAAAGCCGGTCAGGACCGTTCCATGGTATCTTTCATCCCATACGTCATGTTACGGGCTAATGTTTTTTTTATTTTTTTACAAAAAAAAAACCAAAAATGGTCTTAAATTGCTCCGATGGGGCTGGTTAGAATGGGAAAAGTGATTACGAAAACACGTACCTATTAGGATATCAACTAATTGAAAAATAGAAATATTGAAGGATACTACGAAATCAATTCGGATGAATTAAATTTTTTTGACAATTTTTCTAAACTAATCATAATTTACTTTAACATATTTTCATTTAATTTGTTTTGGAGTCACGAGTATACTGTTTTTTTTTTTTTTGTAATCACTTAACTTATACTATGTTTACATTTACGAAATCCACTCGATTTCAACTGTCAATTCCATTGCTCAAACGTCAAATGAAATCCTATCGATTTCAAATGAGTTTTCATTTGACGTATTCGCAAAGGAATTGACAGATGAAATCGAGTGGATTTCGTAAATGTAAACATAGATGGTCTGTTCCTTTACTTTTAAAAATGGTAACAGTGGCAGAAAATGGCAAAAGTGGTAAACTGCTATTATATAAATTGTGTGCTATGAAAAATAAGGGAACACTTTACAGGTTAAAAATTGTAAGAAATGGTAACCTCAGGCACGTAAAGGAACAGAGCAAGTATTATTCAACTTACGCAGATGCCTCTTAAAGAAAGATGTTCCAGAAATAGAAATATTATTTAAAGATAAAATGTTATAATAAATCCCTGGCAATGCGAACTTTATTGCTTACTTTCTTAAAGTAAGGAATAACAAAAATGAACTTTGAAGGAAAGACATAAGAACGGGCCTAAAAGAAACACAAAGTTCCTTTTAATGTATCTGGCACTTATTCTTAAAGAAACCTTGTAAACAAAACACTGGTTATCTATCCGATACCGGCCAACAACAGAAAGGTTATAATCATGGTACAATAATTCATAGGTAGGCCAGGTATGAGAATCGCCAAAGAATACAACCCTGTCGCTATGGCGTAAAACGTCAAAATTGTTTTGATGAATGATAACGGATGAGTAAACAAAGAAGAACGAAATGTTGAAATGAAAACAAAACAGAGTTGAATTTTTTGATCAATAATAAATATCAACTCTGCATGTCAACTCGGTTTTGACAGATTAAGCCATAACAAAAAAAAATTGTAATCAGCTGTTAGCTGTGGCCTACCTAAGAATTATTGTACCATGGGTTATAATTATGAGCCTTATGCCACGTTTACACTTGCGCTCCAAAATCCATTGGATTTCACGAAATCCTGAAATACACCCCGGTGTTTATACTTATTTTTTTGTGGATTTCAAACATATCACAATAATCAAGGTAGATGCATATACGCAGCTGAGCGAACATGAATTTTCAAAACAAGTTGTTGTAAATTGAATTAAACATCAAAAATATACGACAATATAGAACTTTACAACTTTATTTCGAAAATTATCGTAAAATTATCTATATATCGTATTAATTGTGTATAGTACCAAAAAATAAAAAAAATAATGATTTTATCGTTGAGACATCATAATAACAAATTCTGATAGATAAAAGTTGTGCTCAGAACCTGCAAAATATTAGTACTTGCAGTAGTTTTCCCGTTTAGTGCTAAAAATGCGTTCCCGTGCACCGAAATCTAGCAAGACTTGCAATTCTCTTTAAACAAAAATAGCGACGAATAACACCCTCTTCTCCTGTTTTCTGCCATACAATTTTGGCCTAGTAGAAACCAGTAGCAAGCATGTTCATATATTCATTGGTATCTAATATTATAACTGATACGTTGATTTTGACATTTCTGCTGGAGTTTTCGCAATTTCCGTATTTTTTAGGAAATTTGTATGGGGAAGCAATTTTTGACAATTCGCTTTATTTTCTAAAATTACCATTAAAAAAGTACGGGAACACAATGAAAAACAGCATTGTAACAAAGTAATTTAATATTTTTCACATTGTTTACATTTTAACATACTAACTACTAACATGTTACATATTAACATACTAACATTTTTTGTTGCAGCAATTCGCACATCTACCTTGTTTATTGTCATACGTGAAAAGTGTTGCAACTTTTGGTACTTTTTAGGCAAAAGCAAGGTTGTATATCATGTGTACTGTGATTTCGATGTTGATTTCGCTGAAATCACGAAATGAGATGATTTCATTTTTGTATGCGAAATCATGATAAATTTTGCTTGATTCCGCACGAAATCACGAAACGCCTTCGAAATCACGAAACGAGGCCGAATGTAAACCAAGCATTAAGGTAAAGTCACTGTCGGCAAATATTTGCTCCAGCGACCGACAGTGTGCGCTTAAGAGCAAGTGAGCGTAAATAATACATTGAAATGCTCACTACCTTGTTTATTGGTCCCGGTCCACACTAGAAATAATTTCATGAAATTATGCGTTCTTAGATCGAGTTCAATACTAAATTACTGTTTTGAAATGGTTTGTAGTGGGGAACTTGATCTAAGAACGCCCAATTTTATGAAATTACTTCATTGAAAACACTCTAATGTGGACCGGGAATTGTGATGCATGAAAATATGGCAACTTTTGGTACGCTTTTGGGCAAAAACAGTTGCTCTGTTCCTTTACGTGCCTGAGGTTACCATTTCTTACCATTTCTAACCTGTAAAGTGTTCCCTTACTTTTAATAGCATACAATTTATATGATAGCAGTTTACCACTTTTACCATTTTCTGCCGTTGTTACCATTTTTAAAAGTAAAGGAACAGAACAAGTTTTGTATATCATGAGTACTGTGATTTCGATGTTGATTTCGCTGAAATCACGAAATGAGGTGTTCAATTTTTGTATGCAAAATCATGGCAAATTTTGCTTGATTTCGCGCGAAATCAAGAAACGATGCCGAATGTAAACCAGCATAGTCCCGGACCACAATAGCGTTAATATCGAATTCCGCACTACAGCAAATTCATGATTTTACTCTACTATGGAACTCGATAGTCCCGGTCCACACTAGCGTGAATTTCATTGGTCATTTTATGAAATTAGGTGTTCTTAAATCGAATTTCCCACTACAACAATTTTATGATTTTACTTTACTATGGAGGTCGATCTAGAGACGCATACTTTCATGCAATTTTTCCAATGAAATAACTCTAGTGTGGACCGGGACATAATTTCGTGAAATGTTTTAATGCAATTCTTGCTAGTGTAAACCGGGACATAAAGGCCTGGATACATAAGCTGCATCGCCTGCTTGCCTTGCTTTCCCGCTTCATTTCTGACATAAGAAAAATAAAAGAATAAAAAAGTCCGGGCCAATTTCGAAGTAGGTTGTCTTTTCCTTCTTTGTTCTTTTATTTTTATTATGTCAGAAATGAATCAGGAAAGCAAGACAAGCAGGCGAGGCAGCTTATGTACCCAGGCCTTAAGGCCTGCGTACAAAAGCTAATACAGTTGGTACCCTAACTGCAAACCGTAGGAACACCGATAGACACGAGGTCGCTTAACACACCGGTTTTGGGGATCCTTGTTAAGGCGGAAGATCAGTACCTGGAATAACCTTTGGTCGTGCACAGCTTGCTAAAAATCAGGGCAATGTACTTAAAGTACAGACCCAGCAAAAAGTTTGCATCCGCGGATGCAATTGAATCATTACAAGTGCACAGTACACATGATATACAACCTTGCTTTTGCCTAAAAAAGTACCAAAAGTTGCAACATTTTTCACGTATCACAATAAACAAGGTAGGTGTGCGAATTGCTGGAACAAAAAAATGTTAATATCAAAATTTGTAAACAATGTGAAAAAATATTAAATTACATTGTTACAATGCTATTTTTCATTTTGTTACCGTACTTTTTTAATGGAAATGTTAGAAAATAGACCGAATTGTCAAAAATTGCTTCCCCATACAAATTTCTTAAAAAATACGGGAACGGAAAAATGACGGAAATTGCAAAAACTCCATAATATTAGATACCAATGAACATATGAACATGCTTGCTGCTAGTTTCTACTAGGCTAAAATTTTATGGCAGAAAACAGGAGAAGAGGTTGTTATTCGGCGCTATTTTTGTTTAAAGAGAAGTGCAAGTCTTGCTAGATTTCGGAGTACGGGAACGCATTTTTAGCATTAAACGGAAAAACTACTGCAAGTACTAACATTTTGCAGGTTCTGAGCAAAACTTTTATCTATCAAAATTTATTATTATGATGTCTCAACGATAAAATAATTTTTTATTTTTTCATTTGTTAGTACTATACACAATTAATACGATATATAGATAATTTGACGATAATTTTCCAAATAAAGTTGTAAAGTTCTATATTGTCGTATATTTTTGACGATTAAATCAATTTACAATAAATTGTTTTGAAAATTCATGTTCGATCAGCTGCGCATATGCATCTACTTTTATCATTGTGATGTGTTTGAAATCAACAAAAAATAAGTGTAAACACCGGGGTGTATTTCAGGATTTCGTGAAATCCAGTGGATTTTGGAGCGCAAGTGTAAACTTGGCATAAGTTGTTATTTCTTTATGTTATAACAAATTCTTCGAAATGTATACACTCTTGTTTATATTTTGAAGAAATTGTAGTTATCAACCAACCGTTTTTTTTTGTAGGGATCTCTACAGCAACTGCTTATAAAATGTATCGAACGGAGTGCATTTTTCATATACACCAATTGTAGAGAAGTTTTCGACTACAAAAATGCACAGGAAATGTCACCTAAAATAGTAAAATTAAGAAATAAATTTGGTAGCCAGGAATGCTGTTTAAAATGGTCACAACCCGTGATATTTGCTTAATATGAATTCGTTTACCTTATGCCAAGTTTATATTTGCGCTCCAAAATCCACTGGATTTCACGAAATCCTGAAATACACCTCGGTGTTTATACTTATTTTTTTGTGGATTTCAAACATATCACAATAATCAAGGTAGATGCATATTGCCAGCTGATAGAAAATGAATTTTCAAAACAAGTTGTTGCAAATTGAATTAGTCATCAAAGATATACGACAATATAGAACTTTACAACTTTATTTAGAAAACTATCATAAAATTACCTATATATAGTAATAATTGAGTATAGTATTGAAATTGAAAAAATAAAAATGATTATATCATTGAGACATCATAATAATAAATTTTGATATATAAAAGCTGAGTTCAGAACCTACAAAATATTACTACTTGCAGTAGTTTTCCCGTTTAGTACTAAAAATACGTTCCCGTACTCCGAAATCTAGCAAGACATGCACTTCTCTTTAGACGAAAATAGCTCCTGCAATACAATTGTGGCCTAGTAGAAACTAGCAGCATGTTCATTGGCATCTAAATACGATAGCTGATACGTTGATTTTGGCATTTCTGCTGGAGTTTTTGCAATTTCCGTAATTTTTCCGTTCCCGTACTTTTTAAAAAAATTGTATGGGGAAGCAATTTTGGACAATTCACTCTTTTTTCTAACTTGACCATTAAAAAAGTACGGCAACACAATGAAAAATTGCATTTTAACAAAGTAATTTAATATTTTCTCACATTGTTTCCAAATTTTGATAATACAATTTTTTGTTGCAGCAATTGACCATCTACCTTGTTTATTGCGATACGTGACAAGTGTTGCAACTTTTGGTGCTTTTTTAGGCAAATTCAGGGTTGTATACCGTGATTTCGATGTTGATTTCGCTGAAATCACGAAATGAGATGATTTCATTTTTGTATACGAAATCATGATCAATTTTGCTTGATTCCGCGCAAAATCACGAAAGGCCTTCGAAATCACGAAACGACGCCGAATGTAAACCAAGCATTAGATATCAGGCTATGATCTAATGCTACGTTTATATTTACGAAATCCACTCGATTTCAACTGTCAAATCCATTGCTTAAACGTCAAATGAAATCCAATTGATTTCAGATGAGTTTTCATTTGACGTATACGCAAAGGAATTGACAGGTGAAATCGAGTGGATTTCGTAAATGTAAACAAAGCATAATAAAAGTCTGATATTAATGATTTTAACTTACAACGTACAACGTACTTTATAGTGGTAAAAGTCGTAAAAGTTGTAAAAGTCACAAACGATTTCCATAGTCGATGGTCAGACTAGCACGATTTCAACATGGCGACGTCAAGTTTATAGGCGAGGGGTATGAAGTAGTGAAACCCATGTACATGGTTTTCTGTGTTTGTTATGTTGCCTCTTCTTGTTTTTCGTTGCAAGAGTTTTTCTTCCATTTTCTTTCATTTTTATTTTCTCAAGCAAACGCTAACAACAAAACAAACATAAAAAGATTTAATAAAAACAGTTAATTAATGAAATAGTGAAAATTTAACTATTAATATTAATTTAATTATTAATGTTAATTATTTTGTGTTGGTTTTTGGTTTATTTATGTATTTTTTTGTTTTTATTGGCATGAGAAACACAACAAACGCGAATGGTAAAATAAAGAGGACACGCAAAAATCTTAAATTCCACATTAACGTGTGTGGACACTAACGAAACTTGAAAAGAAACTTTAACGAAATTGGTTTCAAGAAACCTTGCTAGTCTGACCATCGACATATAAATTTTGTGTACGGTAGCGCAAAATGTGTAAAAGTGGTAAAAATTGTAAAAACTTTTTAGTTCTGGAACAGAGCTATTGTGTGTTTTTGTGACTACTCGTTAATCCGGACAATTCGATAATCCGGACATCGCCGAAACATGTGGTGTCCGGATTATCGAGACTATACTGTAGTTAAAAAACTTGCAAAAAATATGTTTTTTTTTTTTTTTTTTTTAATTTTGGATTATAGTACGTTCATGGTATAAGTAAAGAGGTAGATTTAAATGAAAAAAATCTATAGAACCCTTGTTTTTCTGGAATTCCTAAAACTTCAAAATAAAAGCAACAAGTGGGTTTGTTTACAATGCATTTTTTGAGCATTTTATAAAAAACGCGAAAAATGAATGAGGCGTTAAGTTTTCTCCACATAATCGAGTTGTGAATATGATAAACTGATTGTTTCCATGCAAATCTCACCAATTTCTTCCATACAAATGATCTAAAAACAATTTTAAAAATCATTGAATTCGATTGTTTTTAAAATTCTTTGGCATATTATTCAAACACCACACACACATACACAGTTTGTTTATATTGTTTTGAAGTTTTAGGCATACTCGAATGAAAAAAATTAAATTTACATAAAGCTTTGGCTAACCTTTCTTATTAAACCATGAGTACGTTTATATATAACCGGATTTAACAAACCCACTGGATTTCAAATGTCAATTCCTTTGCGTATACGTCAAATAAATCCTCATTAAGAAGGTTAACCCTGCAAAAGGCTATAATATAAACATGACCTTAACACCAGACAGTTTGTCTTCAAATACAACTCTGATTTACTAACACATACATACATTTGTCGTTTGTCTCCCAGCTGTCCATCATTTTTTCACAGACAGTTGGGTTAACAAATTTTTGACATTTTTGTGAAAAAGAAGTGAGATGATAATTCAAATGTGCTGAAAACAAAAGAATATGTACAAAAACAAAATATGTGAACGAAAAACGAAAAGGAATCGATGATTTTCATACATAATTTTACAACTGTTTTTGCAGTTGTCTGGACGCCTACGTCACACAGGCAAGTTTTGTGTTTTTGACAATCAATACATGAACTCAACTGTCCTGTCATTTGTAAACGCAGGGTAAGTCAAGTTATGGGTACTTTACACGATATGTTTTTTACATATGAGTTGTCACTTTGCATATACATTTTGTATGGCAGAAGTGACAACTCATATGTAAAAAACATACCGTGTAAAGTTTGTGTTGTGAAATTCTTAATTTTCTGCATTAAAATTGTGTGCGTGTGTATGTGTTATTGTATCATGTGTATTTGCGATTGTGTGCGTAAGCAAATGACGAAAAAACAGATGTAAATACACCTCATTTGTTTCTAGGATTTCGTAAAACGAAATCATTTAATGTGCATACGTAAAATGGGCTTTAAGCCTTCTCGTATATGATGGCAGGATGAAATCACTATTCCAATGAAGAAAAGCTGTCTGGTGTAAACGCCTAGAAAACAACCTCTGAAAATATACGCCATACGACATTCATAATAGTGTAGAGGCCAATGACAATAGAAAGCTTTGCGACGAGCTTCCCCACAAAGTGGTTATTTGACTTTATTTTCAATGATAATCGGTATTTATATCCGTCAAATGAGCGAGACAACAGCATAATTGTGCAAAAGAGCCAACACTATATTAGCCTCGTCGTTTAACCGAGTCGAGTCTTTTGTACGTTCGTTAGTAAAGGCAGTCGTCAAAATCAAGTGCGATTTGTGTGGTGCAAAGAATTGTGAATTCGTCGTTACTACATCGAATTCATTTGCCAAATCTCTGAATTCTGACAAAAGAGCAATTTCACAAATTTCCATCGTTTCTTTTTTTCTTTAAAATATTTTCCATTAGAAATATTGAATAGAATTAAATAAATTTTTATTGATATTCGGATTGTTTGGTGAGCTTTGCTACACAACAATTGGGTGAGGAGCAGTGGCGGCTTCAACCTCTCGTGGAAAAAAAGAAAAATCATACACAGAAAATTTGTAATCAAATTTTTAACAGCATAAAATGGCGTTAAAAAGAATTAATAAGGTATGTGAGAGCAATTGGAGAATGTTTCAATAAGAACGATGCAATTGTTGAAGGACTAAACGAAAAAATTGAAATTTAAAATGCGGTGACAAGAATGAAAAAATGCCTTTGATTCGCATAAGAAAAAAATTTATGCAAGAAAGAAATGTGAAACGTCGTCGGTCGTCTCGGAGTGTAAAAAATGAGAAGCGAATAAAAATGACGGGGAAAATCGAATAAAATGATGGGCGACCGACCGAAGAGCCCAACCGATGAGACACCGCACACACGGCACGAAGTTTTTTCTTTTTAATATTTTTTTTGCTAAAGCTTGCTAAAAAAATATTAATGGATATTCAAATAAGGGAAAAATGATGCATTGTGGTGGATGGATGGCGGTGACGACGAACTTAAATGAACAAAAAAAAAAAAAAAACAAGTGAAAAGTCCAATGATCTTTGCAAAATGGATAATTGCTCAAAAAGTTCCGTGCAAATTTGTTAAAAAAGTGTGGTTTACGGCGGTGTGGGGGAATATTGTATTTTAAAATTTTTATTTTCTGCATGTGGACCCCCTCATTTCCTGTGCGTGTGTGAGTTGATGATGATGGACTTTTGTTTTTTCTTGTATTCCACACAAATGGAATGAAGAATTTGCACTGTAAAGTGTCTGAAATGAAAAGCGGATGAAGCCGGTTTCAATGAATGTGACCAAGGAATATTATTCTTCCATCTATGCCACAATTAAAAATAGAAACACAATGGCAATGTTTTTTCTGCTCTTTCCTAAAAGGTGTTACCCAATTTTCGTGGTATACACAGCAATTATAGCTATCAGTCTTTCCGTACGTTTTTTATGGCAGCAGTTCTGTTGCTATCAAAAGCAAAAACACAAGAACAACACACAAAGCAAAGACAAAGTGAATACTCTCCAGTAGTTAGTCAGTCATGGCACAAGTTGTCTCAGTCGCCACCAGTCTGTTAAAATGCAAAGAACCTAACCTAACATTTATTTCTTTAAATTGCAAACACTAACAACAGTGGTGACAACACGTCAACGTTTGTCATTACTTTGTCTTGTGGATGGAGTAGTGGAAGGATATTTTTGTAATTATTTTTTTTCTGAATGCGGGGTTTTTAATTGATTTCTGCTGCCATCGCTGGGAGCTGGAAAGAAAAAAAACGAAGAAAAACTTCTAGAATATAGTACAATCATAAGCAATGAGAACCGAGGCGACGACGTTGGCGTCGTCGTGGACTGTTCACAACATCAGCAGGGAAACGTCACATTTAACAGGGACGTTAGCTGTTTTTTGTTGTTTTGCTTTCTTCGTTTGGTTTTCGTCGGGGGTCGGTCTACTTTCTATTTCTTTTCTTCTCACAATTCGTATAGCTTTCTCTCAAAGGCCAAATTGTTTGAAATAGTGTTGTCTCCCTTTTGTTTGTTGTTGTTTTTGACAAACCAACAAACAGACGGACGGATGGGCAAACAAGCAGAATAGCAGTGAACAGCAACGTTAACAGTGATAAAGAGCTCGCTCTCTATTGTCGCAGCTGTTTTACGCCCTTGTTTGTTTTCTTGCAAAGCCGGCTTAATTCCAATAGGATTTTTTGGTTTGTGA
This sequence comes from Musca autumnalis, assembly GCF_047663935.1. Lineage (NCBI taxonomy): Eukaryota > Metazoa > Arthropoda > Insecta > Diptera > Muscidae > Musca > Musca autumnalis. Next base: position 153,299,309 of record NW_027411644.1, read on the forward strand.
TTTTCGCAATATGCCATTGTAGGGGGCGGTTGTAATCCACAGAATAGGAGTTTTTAAATCTTATAAATTATTACTCAAAAAAAAATCTATAAAGATGTGTTTTTGTTTCTTTTTTTGCGATTTCTTATTTTAATCTGCTCTGATGCTGTTGTCCCTTTCTTTCCCCTTTGTTATTTTTTTAGTTTTTGTGTTGCTCTGTGCTGTTGTTGACGTTACTCAGTAATTTTATAAAATACAGAGTTGTATTTTTTGATTTATAGTTTGCAAAAACTCATGCGTGACACAAACGCACACATTTTTGTGTTGTTGTTCATCTGAAGAAGACAAAAAAAAAAAAAAAACAATGTACACAAAAATCTTATCAGCTTTTACAATTTGATGGGCTGAGTTGATCTTTCTTTTTTATCAAATAGGACCTAGTATCGAGGAGCTACCAGATGTTTTGAATATCTAATTGTGTAGAACGAGTATTCGTTTTCTTCGCGACAAGTAACCATGTACATGATTGGGAGTGTATTTGAAGAAGTAATTGAAATGACCACCTACCGTAAGATTTCAATTAAAGTAAAAATAACATTGCCAGAGGATGGATGACTTCCGTATCGTCAGTTGCTTGGCAAATGACTGCAAATGTATGAAGTGCTATGTTTCTTAACGCCCTTGTATTTAAGAACTGCGAAGCTACGTTTTTTAAAACGTCAAAAATAGGCATATAGTTGCATTTTCGAGGAACAATGCATGTGTGTGCAACTGAAATATTTTGACGAAGTTTAAACAACACAAAGCAAATGACGATACAGAAGTCAGCCGATCCTGATCACAACGATATATAGCTTTGATTGCGGAAGTCCATACTTCCCGATATTATAGGCATTCCCGGGTATATGTTTTAACATTTTCCTATTTTTACTTGGTCAATATAGGTATCGTTTTAAAGCTTAAGGAAAGTACGGCTGATTTCCGTGTCGTCGGTTGCTTGGCAAATGACTGCAAATGTGTGAAGTATTATATTTCTTAACGTCGTAGTACTTAACTGCGAAGCTACGTGTTTTAAAACGTCAAAATTACGCATTTTTAACGCAGGAAAAAAGCAAACATGTATCATTTTTATTTTTGTATGAGTGTGCAACTGAAATATTTTGACGAAGTTTAAACAACACAAAGCCACTGACGATACGAAAGTCAGCCTACTTTTGTTCGCGTAAACAATTTTTGTATCTGTTCTGTTTAAAAGATAACCCTAAATTCTTTATGCTCTTTAAAGAATGGTTTAAATTCTTTAGTTTTAAGGTGTATTTAAAATTGTAATAATTTGGAAATATGATTCTTGCAGACTCTGGAACATAACAGTCAGTTTTATCATTACAAGATTCCGTTCAGACCCAAAAATTTGGATTACTGGGCTTTACATATTAAATTAGCAATGTAATCCATTAAAAACTGTGGTGGTGATTCTCGGCGCTCTGGCATTATTCGCTTAAAAAATTAACACGACTCGGACAGGTTTCATCCTCATTTGTGCCAATGTTGCACCACTTCAGGTGCTAAAACCAACCATCTTTTTACCTTGAGCACACTGACCAAAATATTGAATTCCATTTGATGTGGTTAGGTGAAGCTCATATTTTTCTGCCGCCTCAAGCAGTATATCTTTATAGAGCGGTTGCAGTAACGAGATGTCCGGGAAAGTTTTTTCTGATGTCCACGTTCAATTTCCGGTACTTTTGGCTGGCATTTTAGGTTATTTTCTGAAATTTCTTCTATATTGTTAAGTTTGTATGTTGTGACGATAATTGTTTTCTAGCAAGTGGTTAATATTCATACTAGCGATTTCTCTAAATTACTTCAAGTATATATATTTGTAGAAATACGTCGTAGATGTTTACTAGCCAGTTGGCTGTTCTCATATTCGCTTACCGGTAGTAGTTCTTTGTGTCTTTTGTTCACTTTTTTGGTGAGTCATCATAATTGTTCTTCATTTTTTATTTAATGTTGAGAAGATATGGCAAACATTTTGTTATTGTACAATGTTCGTATGCTTTGAAAAGCATATTTGTTTTTAAAATTTATTATTAGTTTATCTCTTTATCTCATAAACAACTGCAACTTGGGATTTACTAATAATCATAAAATGACACATCTTAGCGTGGTGTTAGTCGTCGTGCATTAGTAAATATATTTATATGCCTTTGCTATAATAATAACAAATGTATTGAATGACCTTCTAATGTTATTTGTTGTTTTACAGTTAAGGTCATTACAAGAAATAATAAATAAAATATCGATTTTTTCTTTTTTAAAGTTGCTGTTATGAAGGCTCGTTTTCTCTTTATAAGTGGGCAATTTTGATGACGCTCTAGTTGGTTGGTTGGCTTTGCATTGAAGAAATTTTGCTTATAATGAAATTGTCATGGATCAGCTGTTTTGTTATTCAATAGGCATAAACGAATTTCATAAGCCCAACGTTCGTCTTGACACTTTTGATGGCTAACATGGTAGGATCACAGTGACAATGCCAATAAATGACCAAGGAAATTGTGTAAAGTGTAAAATGAGTCGTTCTTGATTCAGTTATATTGGATATATTGCAATACCTGAACAAATAGATGAATTGTTTAAACGTCGTCAAAATATTTCAGTTGCACACTCATACATTGTTCCTCGAAAATGCAACTAAATGTATCAGAAATAAAAATGTTACATGTACCTGCGTTAAAAATGTGTTTTGAAACACATAGCTTTGCAGTTAAGTACACAACGGCGTTAAGAAACATAATAATTCGCAAATTTTCAGTCATTTGGAAGGCAACTGACGATACGGAAGTCAGCCTATATTTGTCACAATCATATAATAGGTTTGTCCTTGTACTTTCTCAGTAAATATTACTCAGTAAGTTCTTTTTAGAGAGTAAAACATTTTATACTCTTTCAAAGGAAAAATTAAAAAAGTAAAAAAGACAACATTCAGTAAAAATTTTCAATTTGATTAATATTTACGATTATGATATTTGGATATTTTAAACTTTTGACAACTGCCTAAAGCTACAAAATGTTACTGAACAAAATTCTTTCAGTAAAAATTATAAGTTCTCAGTAGTTCTCAGTAATAAAAATTTCAAAACAAGTTTCTCAATTCATTCTCTTTTACTGAACATTTGTTAAAAAACAACATTCAGTAATAATTTGTAATAATTATTACAAATTATCGAGTACGCAGACACACTTAATATATGCACATCGTGCAGAGTGTTGGGCATGTGTCATTCATTTCTTTGTGAAGTTTGTGTAGGAAAAGGTGAAGAATATAAACCTATTATTAATAGATGTAATTTAGAGGAAGTACTCAGTTAATTAGTGGGCTGTCGAAGACGCCTATATAGTCGACGAATAGGTGATACATATTCTCTAGGATTTGGCTTAGGGTAAAGATTTGGTCTTCAGTGGTTTCGATTTTAGCCGTTTACACAATATGCCCGACAGCGCTTTATATGTGATGGTTAGGAGACTTATTAATGCTTCTGTAGTTGGCACAAAACAATCTTTTCTCCTTTTTTGTGCACGGGACACCGGACGTGCAGCATGCACCATGGATTTTTAGGTGGTGATTTTTTGTATCCAAGTATGGATTTTGCGTAAGTTGGAAGAGAGTGGGCTATTCTTTGCCATTGCTCTTCCACATGGGTCAGTTGAGCTCTTGTGTTTCCAGATTTTCTACATCCAGTTTCTGTCCTGTGTTAGATCTCACTTTCACCACAACATTAGGACGATTGAGTGCGTACCTTGGCTTCTACAAAGAATCGATGTTCGTCTTCGAATAGATTGAACATCTAACGCAATCAAATCTCGTCTATCACGAGAAGATCAATCTGGTTTTCCCATTTGGGAACATCCACATGACCTTGTGTAAGTCAAGGTGCTGGAACCTGGTGCTACTGACTACCATTTTTTTGTTGCCTCAATATTGATAAGCCTCATTCCGTTGTCGAATGTTACCCCATGAAGGCTGAACTTACCGTCCGTTGGACCAAAGATATTATTTCCCCAATGTTTGCAATAAAATCTCTAAGAACAATATTAAGTCATGGTCAGGGCAGCGGTTATATGCTGTCTCTAGGTGCTTGGACTGAATCTGTAGATCAATTTTTTAAGCCTCCGATTTTCACCAAATCCAATACCTAGTTTATGTTTCGTTTCATCGCACCGATAACATCAGCTTTATACTTACCATGTACATTCGGCAGTGCGCAAACTGTAGAGATTTCGGACATTCAAGGTGCACATTCGCAAAGCGTTTGCGGGGGTCGTTAACATGTATCATTTTTATTTTTGTATGAGTGTGCAACTGAAATATTTTGACGAAGTTTAAACAACACAAAGCCACTGACGATACGAAAGTCAGCCTACTTTTGTTCGCGTAAACAATTTTTGTATCTGTCCTGTTTAAAAGATAACCCTAAATTCTTTATGCTCTTTAAAGAATGGTTTAAATTCTTTAGTTTTAAGGTGTATTTAAAATTGTAATAATTTGGAAATATGATTCTTGCAGACTCTGGAACATAACAGTCAGTTTTATCATTACAAGATTCCGTTCAGACCCAAAAATTTGGATTACTGGGCTTTACATATTAAATTAGCAATGTAATCCATTAAAAACTGTGGTGGTGATTCTCGGCGCTCTGGCATTATTCGCTTAAAAAATTAACACGACTCGGACAGGTTTCATCCTCATTTGTGCCAATGTTGCACCACTTCAGGTGCTAAAACCAACCATCTTTTTACCTTGAGCACACTGACCAAAATATTGAATTCCATTTGATGTGGTTAGGTGAAGCTCATATTTTTCTGCCGCCTCAAGCAGTATATCTTTATAGAGCGGTTGCAGTAACGAGATGTCCGGGAAAGTTTTTTCTGATGTCCACGTTCAATTTCCGGTACTTTTGGCTGGCATTTTAGGTTATTTTCTGAAATTTCTTCTATATTGTTAAGTTTGTATGTTGTGACGATAATTGTTTTCTAGCAAGTGGTTAATATTCATACTAGCGATTTCTCTAAATTACTTCAAGTATATATATTTGTAGAAATACGTCGTAGATGTTTACTAGCCAGTTGGCTGTTCTCATATTCGCTTACCGGTAGTAGTTCTTTGTGTCTTTTGTTCACTTTTTTGGTGAGTCATCATAATTGTTCTTCATTTTTTATTTAATGTTGAGAAGATATGGCAAACATTTTGTTATTGTACAATGTTCGTATGCTTTGAAAAGCATATTTGTTTTTAAAATTTATTATTAGTTTATCTCTTTATCTCATAAACAACTGCAACTTGGGATTTACTAATAATCATAAAATGACACATCTTAGCGTGGTGTTAGTCGTCGTGCATTAGTAAATATATTTATATGCCTTTGCTATAATAATAACAAATGTATTGAATGACCTTCTAATGTTATTTGTTGTTTTACAGTTAAGGTCATTACAAGAAATAATAAATAAAATATCGATTTTTTCTTTTTTAAAGTTGCTGTTATGAAGGCTCGTTTTCTCTTTATAAGTGGGCAATTTTGATGACGCTCTAGTTGGTTGGTTGGCTTTGCATTGAAGAAATTTTGCTTATAATGAAATTGTCATGGATCAGCTGTTTTGTTATTCAATAGGCATAAACGAATTTCATAAGCCCAACGTTCGTCTTGACACTTTTGATGGCTAACATGGTAGGATCACAGTGACAATGCCAATAAATGACCAAGGAAATTGTGTAAAGTGTAAAATGAGTCGTTCTTGATTCAGTTATATTGGATATATTGCAATACCTGAACAAATAGATGAATTGTTTAAACGTCGTCAAAATATTTCAGTTGCACACTCATACATTGTTCCTCGAAAATGCAACTAAATGTATCAGAAATAAAAATGTTACATGTACCTGCGTTAAAAATGTGTTTTGAAACACATAGCTTTGCAGTTAAGTACACAACGGCGTTAAGAAACATAATAATTCGCAAATTTTCAGTCATTTGGAAGGCAACTGACGATACGGAAGTCAGCCTATATTTGTCACAATCATATAATAGGTTTGTCCTTGTACTTTCTCAGTAAATATTACTCAGTAAGTTCTTTTTAGAGAGTAAAACATTTTATACTCTTTCAAAGGAAAAATTAAAAAAGTAAAAAAGACAACATTCAGTAAAAATTTTCAATTTGATTAATATTTACGATTATGATATTTGGATATTTTAAACTTTTGACAACTGCCTAAAGCTACAAAATGTTACTGAACAAAATTCTTTCAGTAAAAATTATAAGTTCTCAGTAGTTCTCAGTAATAAAAATTTCAAAACAAGTTTCTCAATTCATTCTCTTTTACTGAACATTTGTTAAAAAACAACATTCAGTAATAATTTGTAATAATTATTACAAATTATCGAGTACGCAGACACACTTAATATATGCACATCGTGCAGAGTGTTGGGCATGTGTCATTCATTTCTTTGTGAAGTTTGTGTAGGAAAAGGTGAAGAATATAAACCTATTATTAATAGATGTAATTTAGAGGAAGTACTCAGTTAATTAGTGGGCTGTCGAAGACGCCTATATAGTCGACGAATAGGTGATACATATTCTCTAGGATTTGGCTTAGGGTAAAGATTTGGTCTTCAGTGGTTTCGATTTTAGCCGTTTACACAATATGCCCGACAGCGCTTTATATGTGATGGTTAGGAGACTTATTAATGCTTCTGTAGTTGGCACAAAACAATCTTTTCTCCTTTTTTGTGCACGGGACACCGGACGTGCAGCATGCACCATGGATTTTTAGGTGGTGATTTTTTGTATCCAAGTATGGATTTTGCGTAAGTTGGAAGAGAGTGGGCTATTCTTTGCCATTGCTCTTCCACATGGGTCAGTTGAGCTCTTGTGTTTCCAGATTTTCTACATCCAGTTTCTGTCCTGTGTTAGATCTCACTTTCACCACAACATTAGGACGATTGAGTGCGTACCTTGGCTTCTACAAAGAATCGATGTTCGTCTTCGAATAGATTGAACATCTAACGCAATCAAATCTCGTCTATCACGAGAAGATCAATCTGGTTTTCCCATTTGGGAACATCCACATGACCTTGTGTAAGTCAAGGTGCTGGAACCTGGTGCTACTGACTACCATTTTTTTGTTGCCTCAATATTGATAAGCCTCATTCCGTTGTCGAATGTTACCCCATGAAGGCTGAACTTACCGTCCGTTGGACCAAAGATATTATTTCCCCAATGTTTGCAATAAAATCTCTAAGAACAATATTAAGTCATGGTCAGGGCAGCGGTTATATGCTGTCTCTAGGTGCTTGGACTGAATCTGTAGATCAATTTTTTAAGCCTCCGATTTTCACCAAATCCAATACCTAGTTTATGTTTCGTTTCATCGCACCGATAACATCAGCTTTATACTTACCATGTACATTCGGCAGTGCGCAAACTGTAGAGATTTCGGACATTCAAGGTGCACATTCGCAAAGCGTTTGCGGGGGTCGTTAACGTTAGAGGGGTTTGCTTTTCCTTTTTTTCGTATACTTCTTGAGATAATGACCCATAAGCTCCAAAAAAGCCTTCCGGAACCAACTAAACTTAGTTAATACGTAAGGTAACTCTCGAAGGGAAAAACTGGTTTGGTCCAGACGTTCATATCGTATTATTTCTTATTGACTCTGATTATGGCGGATATTGACCACAACGACGGACCACAGTTTCGGGTATCTTCCACATGAAGTTTGGAAAGAGTGCAATTTAAGGACTAGTCTGGGATCGGTTTTACTTTTTTGGCAACATGTTCCCATGAGCCCAGCAAAAATACTCATTACAAAACCCCCTACTAACCCCTTATTTTTACAAGGGCATGTCGCGCGAAATAAGAATTTATTTTTTGACCACCTAAATTAGTATTTGAATAAGTAGTTAATAAATGTCGTGACTACTTTTCAAACTAGTTATATAAGGGGCCAAAAAGTAACTACGTATATCGCGTGACGTGCTCTTGTTAAAATAATGGGTTAGTAGGGGTTTTGTAATGGGTATTTTTGCTGGGTGGCCCTAGTTGCGACGCACAGTGGCCAAATTTCCGGAAAACCTTGCCAAAAATTGTATCAATTTACACTAAATAGTGTCAAATATTGTTTAAAGGATCCCACTGCGTGTAGTTATGAAAAATTATATAAGTTTCCTGTTTAATAACTGGGTATAAAAAAAGTGAACCTATTTGGAAATTGTATTTTTTTCTCAATATTTATGTTGTAATATACAAACTAAACAACGGTTTTTAAATATTTTTGTCGCCAATGAAGTGCGCGTTTTTTAATAATTGATGTCCGTCCTTACACAATTTTTTTCCATGTCAATTTTCACAACATATGTATGTTGAAAATAGTTGTGAGTAAGATCGAGTTGGGCCGTGTACCTTATGATTTCATAAAAAAGGAAAAGTGATTTACTAATTTCCATCGAAACATCCTGCACATATTTTCACTTTTCGTTTTTATGAGTTATTTTGTCTTGCGAATATATAGACATATTCGTTGATTTAGAATGTCAGAATAGTGTATTGGGTAACTTCCTGGCGTTTTGGTAAAATTTAGAGTTTTATGTATTCTAGGACCTATAGTAAAATTTTATGGCGAACAAATATCTAGAATAATTTTATCTTATACGACCACATCTTATAAGAGACTTTAAAGATTGGTGGAAAAACGGACCAAAAATACCACTTTTATGACTCATACTTGGCAGTAAAGTTGCCAAAGACACCATATACCTAAAGTGCAAGGATTCCAAGTAATCTTAACTCAAATATTTCCAAAACTGTAGAAAATGTAGAAGCTTGCACTCCTATTTTAGCTTCTTGTTTTTTTTTGGCAAAATTGATACCGATATTTCCTTGGTATGTAATGCAAATAGAGATTTAATTTTTTGGTGACTTATAGTGAATCGTCATTGACGCTATTCATCTAAAATGATGTTTTGTATGCCAATTTTGGCAAAACTCACATGAAGTACGACCTTAACCATAAAATGTGTTTTTATTTAGCATATTTCTGGAGTTTAGGTATGATATAGAGTTTTGGTGTAATCTAGAAGCTAGGTTTAATGGCGAACAAATTTGTAGAATATTTTGATATGATACTATCACATTTTATAGGAGAAGGAACCAAAAATATCCCTTTAATGACCGTCTGAGACCACTCAAATAAAACGCTTGCATTTTTAATTATTAAGATATTAATTTAAATGCTACAGACATATTCCACTTTGCTAATCTGAAAACTAAAGTTAATTGAATATTCCCTTTGATGAAAATTTGATTTGATCGAATTATTAGATTACAACAGTTCCAAACAAATTCCCCATTCAAAACAAAAAATACATACATATATTCTAATGGTATAATTTCACATAGCTGAATATTTTTTCTCCCAATTGTCATTAACAATTAATTGGCACCTTCCAGCAAAACAAAATTTCTTTTTTCCGATAAATAAAATACAAAGAAATACCAGTGGACGTCACCACATAAAATTGCTGTTAAAATTCAAAAATCTCAAAATAATTTGAGTTAGAACATTTTTTTTAGTTGTTTTTCTTCGGATTTTATTATTCACAATGTTGTTTTTGTTTTGGTCATTGCTGACGTTTTGTCAACGTTGATCATTTTTGATGGACGAATTTTATACAGCCATACACTATAATATCCAACCAGCTATGTGTACGTTATTTGTTATGTATGTTTGTCAGTTTATGTGAATTGATGATGATATATATAACCTATGTATTATGAGGCATAATGGTGTGCTACCCCTTCCTGATCTTACTCTACTACGTATAACATATTTTTCTATATTGTATGTATGTATGTACAAATGTGGTAGATTTCTTTGCTTTTGTTTTCATTCTACGTCAAGGAAATAAAAACAGAATGTAGGCTTGTGTGCTTTCTTCTGCCTTCTTCATGTCGTCACAATTCTTATAACGCATAGTCGCATTGGAAACAAAGTGTAAAATGTTACACTTGTACACTTTTTATATGAAATTAAAATTTTGTTTAGTTTATTTTAAATTGTCATCCTCCTAAGTTTTTAATTCCAACGAGGCAGACAGTGTGCATAAGAGATTATTTTTAGTTAAAAAGAATGGAATAATGGAATATGTTTTCTAGTGTATATTATGTAATTTTTATATATACTGCTTCATATGACCTTTTTCGGTAGAATTTTAAAAGGTTACAAGATAAACTGTCACAATGTCAGCAACCTAGTTTGGTATTGAAATGCTCAGAGAAATGCCTAAACCAGATTGCATCCCGGTTATATTTTGATATGAGACCGTATTTTTATCAACGAGTCCGAATGGGGTGGAACATAGTACGGCGGCACCACCAAAAGAAGTTTTTTTATAGGGGAAATACTCTGAAAATGTGGATAGCATTCATTCAGGGAATTTTCCACAGCTGATGGGATGTTCTGCTCATGTATTGAACTTCAAACACTCTGCGCTATCTTGCTTTTTTATACAAATTAATATTCCTAGACGCAGGGGATGTCTTTTGTGTCCGTTTATATTCACATTCGAAAGCATATTTGGTATAGTTGGTCACCTTTTGTCAGGAAAAACTCTTTCATACCAACCAGTTATTTTCACTGTTATAAAAATCTTTTTATACCCTCCACCATAAAATGCATGGTATTGTAACTTTGCCATTCCGTTTGTAGCACACTGAATTATTCATCGGAGACCCTTTAAAGTACGACGGCCAAGGGACCGACGGAATTGGTCGCTAAAACCGATTTGTTATTATAAGCGATATTTGTTCCGTTGATATTTAGTTCCGTTGGAGTTACACAACTTTTCCTTAGAAATTGTCGGTACACGTCCACGTTTTGAAATAGCCCCATATAACGGTAACGTCTAATTTTCCGTATTTTTAAGGTTTTTGTCGCATTATTCCACTGAAATTGCCAAAGTTTGGTATATATTCTTCGTAATGCGTATAAAGCATTCCTGCAGTGAATTCTCGGTATAGGTCCACGTTTTCGTATAGTTCCCATAGAACGGTGTCCAACAGAAATAATTGACATTTGGTATTTTGTCTTTGTTAGGGTATAAAATATATACCCCATAGAACGATACCGCCCTATTTTCGATATTTTTGAAGTTTTAGCCACATCCAGCCATCATTATAATTTGTTATGAAAGTTATGAAAAGTTCGGCCAAACTTAACGCCATTTTTATTTACTTGTTATTTGTTTCATCTCTGCTGTTCCACTGTACAAATGTGGCATCATATGCATTTTTTGGTTTTGCAATCTGATTATGGATGGGTTTGTTAGGCAAACATTTTTTTTCATCTCTTGCCAAAAAAATCAACTTTACTTGTATTTGTTTGTGTGCAAAACAGGGCCAATGAACTTTTTAATACAGAAATTTTACATGACTTTTTGGTGGGGGTATTAAATTTTATATTTTTAGTAGTGGTGGGATGTGTGGAATAAGACGACGTGCGTGTGAAATGTTTGCTTATTGTCGTTTTTTTACGGTTTCTTGATATTTTTCTTGCATTTTTTACCTTCATTGCACAAATCTATTTTTTATTTTGCTTTATGACACATAGTTACAGAAACACACATATGGGTGACTGCACCATAGTAAACCGATAAAATGGTATTCGTTTAAGACTGGAAGTTTAAAATAAAAAATATAAGCGGTTTTATTTAGTTGAATTAATTGAGCTTTCATGACATAAGGAGTTTGTATTGAAAAAGTGATATATAGCGAAGTCGACACACATCCAACCAATATGCGACCATCGTTTCGCTGGTGGTTTAATTCATCTCATCAGGCATATTAGATGTGGTGCTAGACAAATACTGAGTTTGAAAACTTGTATATATACTAAACTTATTGGAAATTTGCAGTTGTGAACTATTTTTGAAGCCTTTTTACTATAAAGCAAGCCTAGTGTCTCTGGTCTTCTTAGAATCCTTCTTCAATACACACACATATATAAATCGAAGATTTTTTTCATTCGTGAATTGTAATGCATTCTAGTTCGGAAGTTTGATAGATTGGCAGTGGCTTAGAACCCTAAGACGTCGGCAACATTGTCAGTTTGTTGGAGAGGTCCCAGGTTCAAACCTTAGCCGGGCAGCGGTTTTCACTTATGGTGGTAGGTCTACAACTCTTTATGTGTACTAGGAGTTTTTACAACGAAGTTGGTTGTGAAGTATTTTTGAAGCCTTTTTACTATCAAGTCAGCCTAGTGTCTCTGGTCTTCTTAGAATCCTTCTTCAATACACACACATATACAAATCGAAGGTTTTTTTCCTTCATTAATTGAAATGCCTTCCAGTTCGGAAGTTTGATAGATTGGCAGTGGCTTAGAACGCTAAGACGTCGGCAACATTGTCAGTTTGTTGGAGAGGTCCCAGGTTCAAATCTTAGCCGGGGCAGCGGTTTTCACTTATGGTGGTAGATCTACAACTCTTTTTATGTGTACTAGGGGTTTTTACAACGAAGTGTGAACGTCTTTTTGTGTGAATATTGTAAAAAAATCAAAACATCTCAAACTCATCGTCAGTCGACCTTATAATTTCAGTTTTTTTCCTAAAAATTAGCTTCTTCTTGGCCTCCATTCTCTTATTGTTTTCATTTTTACATTTGTTCGCCACTAAAGATCACACTGACGTAAAAAACAACTCAGACGAAAATGACAGCTTTTTGGTGGAATAAATTAAAGACCCTGTGGTGAATTAAACTTTCATATACATATATTGTTGTTGTATTGTAAACAGTTGTATATCTACAATATTTACAAGATCTACATCTACTAGATCTATAATACCAATTTACAGGGATTCGTGAAAACCGCTATATATTTTTTTTCTTTTTCCATTAATGTTACAACTTTTTTTTCATTTTTGTCACCTTTCGCACCAATCGATCTTGCATTTTACCTTATTCGAGTTTTTTGTTATTATATTTTATAACGTTGTATCTTTATTTATTTTAGGAACTACAAGATTTGGGCAGAGATCCACCTGCACAATGTTCTGCTGGTCCAGTTGGCGACGATTGTAAGTAAATTTGTTAAAATATAATTTATCATAAGATTAATACATACTTATCGCAATAGCTCCATAAGCGTACCATCAATTTATTTCTGTAATATACTCAGATATTGTCGCAGAATTCTAGTCAGCATATCACAGAAGAATAAATTTGTTGTTCTTAAAGTTAATAGATAGGATGATAGTTCCCATTACTTTTCGGTTTATACTCTACAACTCCCAAGAATGGTTTTATCCGTCTTGTTTACTCAGTCTTTGAGATTCAGAACTTATCAAACATAGTGACCACGTCGAGGATTCTAGTTCTGTGAAATAAACAATGTTTAAAACAAAAATATATCAAATTTAACGCTTGCTAATTTTGTCACGAATTTTTAATTTAAATGCAAGCGTTTTATTTGAGAGTTCCAACATAAAGAAGAATATACATACTTATTGAGGCTATGAAATAAAACGCTGTAACTTAATTTTTTAATTATTTATTTCTTTCTAATTTCTTAGTAACTACACCATTTTCACATGTAGTTCGAAGAATTTCAGTTGTAATTTGATTATTTCATTTGAAATTCGAAACATTTCACTTGTAATTTGAGAATTCCAATTGATTTCGAATTATTTCATTTGTTATTTGAGAATTCCATTTGATATTCGAATTATTTCATTTGTAATTTGTATTTTTATTTGTAATTCGAATTATTTCATTTGTAATTCGAATTTTTCCATTTGTAATTTGAATTTTTCTATTTGTAAATCGAATTTTTTAATTTGGAATTTCAATTTTTCAAATTACAAATGGAACAATTCGAATTACAAATGAAAAAATTCGAATTTCAAATGAAAAAATTCAAATTACAAATGAAATAATTCGAAATTCAATTGGAATTCTCAAATTACATGTGAAATGCTTCGAATTACAACTGAAATTATTCGAATTACATGTAAAAAATGCTGTAGTTTTTTTTTTTTTTTTTTTGACCACTGAGAACTCCTTATTTTTATTGAAATTGTATTTAGTGTACATCGAACTGGTTCAAATGTTGAAAAGATCCGATGTTTCAGATAAAATGAAAAATGAAACGATAGTAAAGCACGAGGTCGCTATCTTTTCAAGCTTGACTATCATTTCATTTTTAATGATCCGATGTTTCACGAATTTTACTTTGCATTTATGGCAGTGAATCGGAACTTTCATCACTTCATTAGAACCAATGCAAAAGGTCCGATGAAATCAAGGAACCACTTCCATGAAATGTTGCCAATGAAGTGATGAAAGATCCGACCTTTTCTTCACATTAGAACCAATTCCGTGAATGCTAAGTACAATTCGTGAAACATTGGATGTTTTTTTTCTTCAACATTTAAAACAGTTCTATGAATGCTAAATACAGTTTCAATAAGAACAACGTTGTTGTTTTTTTATTTATTTATCATAGAACTTGTTATTCCTTTATTTTTACAGTGTTTTGTTTAACTTGCATTGGTTTCTGTCTGTTTAGTTCAAATCTAGTAACTCATTTTTAACACAGTAGCAGTTGACCAATCGAACTGAAACTTTGTACACTTTTCAGATTTGTATGATAATACATGAATATGAAACCAAAACCAATATGGGTTCATTTTTATACCCTCCACCATAGTTTGGAGGGCATATTAAGTTTGTTTTTCTGTTTGTAACACATCGAACTAATCATTTGCGACGACCATATAAAGTATATATATTATTGATCAGCATAAAATTCTAAGACTATCAAGCCATGTCCGTCTGTTGTAATAACTCTAGCGTTCGCAATAATTGAGCTAGAGCGCTATATTTTTGCAACCGAGTATCTTTTTTCCATAGGCAGGTCAAGTTCGTAATTTGACAGTTGGGGTTCTTAGTGATCACAAAACATCTCCTCTAAAAACTGTTAACATAGTTCCATGTTTTGGTATAGCCCCCATATAGCGATACCTCACGATTTTCGGTAGTTTGAGGATTTTAGCTAGAATTTTAACCGAACTACCTGTTATTTAACATTTAAGGTTCCCAGTTGTCACAAAATATCTCCTCCAAAAACTGTAAACATATGTCCATATTTTTGTATAGCCCCCCTATACAAATTGTAAATATAGGTCCATGTTTTTGTATAGCCCCCATAAAACGGTGCCTCCCCATTTTCGGAATTTTTGACCGAACTATCTGTAATTCGAAAAAC
Source organism: Musca autumnalis (assembly GCF_047663935.1). NCBI lineage: Eukaryota > Metazoa > Arthropoda > Insecta > Diptera > Muscidae > Musca > Musca autumnalis. Next base: position 153,314,602 of record NW_027411644.1, read on the forward strand.
TGTCAACATACGTCCATCGGAACTTCCCGATTTTCGATTTTTTGGATTATACCTACAGTTTTCACCCATGTATCTGCAATTCGATATTTGAGGTTCCCAGTGGTCACAAAACTTCTCCACCAAAAACATAGGTCCATACTTTGATATAGCCCCATATAAGGTTCTCGACCGATTGAATACATTTTTTTATATTGCACCGTGGTTCAATGGTATGCACGACCGCCTTGCACGCAGAAGGTCAGGGGTTCGATTCCCCGGCCAGGCAACATCCAACATTTTTCAACGGTGGCAAAATACCCCTCAGTAATGTTGGCGACATTTCCTGAGTATTTCAGCCTTAAGTCTGTCTGGTTACTTTCCCAGCAAGAATTGTCCAGCAAGAACTTTCTCAGAGAGTAAGGGGTTTTTATTCTCTTTTGCTAGAAAATTGTAAAAAGTAAACAGACACCTTCCCAGCAAAAACCAGCAAGCAATCAGCTGACTTGCCAAAACAGAACAATTTGTCCGCCAACAAAGGAAGCAAACACGTTGTATTTTATTTAAAATAAAAAAGAAAATGAAACAAAAAAGTATTTTTCCACTTTACAAATTAGTTCTCCATAAAACAATACAATTAGACTATGTTATTTCCACAATAAAATTGTTTTTAATGTTCACAAACATAAATCAACAAAAAACTAAAAACGGCTGATTGATTGTTTTCAGGAAGAAGAAGAGCTTGCAAGTGCTTGCTAGAAGAAATTTGTCCAGCAAGAATTTGCAAGCTCTCAGTGAAAGAACTGTCAAAATGTCTCTCTCGAATCGCTCTCTTTTGCTGGTTTTTTGTGTTAACAGACGACTTCCAGCAACAATTGGTACAAATTGTTACAAATTTTAGGGTAACCAGACACAGCTCTTAAAAAACTTCTCACAAGTGGTGTCTTAAGACACGCCGTTCGGACTCGGCGATAAACAGTAGGTCCCATATCATTGAGCTAAATATGAATCGGGGTGCACTCATTGATATGAGAGAAGTCTCCCTTGTCCCGTATGGGATGTTGTGGAACAATGTTTGTTTTTGTTGTTTTATATTTTATTACCTTATTTAGGTATCAATGGTCACGAAATAACTCCGCCTAAAATTGTGAACAGGAAAGAAAATAATTATTCCGCTTTAGTTCAGAATATTTTATTGTTTCCTATAGCCCCATATAGCGGTACCACCCGATTTCAGGTGTTTTGAGGATTTTGTCTTAATTTTTTGTCAGAATTGGCTGTGGATTGGCATTTGGGGTTAACAATTGTACAGAAACTCCCCCACAAAAATTGTGGACATGGTTCAGATTTTGTATTGCCCTTTTTGCTTAGCTGGGTTTTATAGGGATTTTCAATTATTTTGTTTTTCTAATTGTTATTACAAATAATCATATTATAAAAAATCTTATATTTTTTGATATTGTTATATATTTGACTTATCTGTTCGGAGTAGTCTACGTGTCCAATTTTTTTGTTCGTAAAAAATAAATTTTTATTGGTTTTAAGATTTAATCTAGGTACTAGAGTAGTCTAGGTAAAGCTATTTTCTGTAAAAGGGATGGCCTTTAAGGCTTGGTTACCATTATGCGAAATAAATTAAATTAATTAAAAATTTAAAACGCATATTTGCATATGTGCTGTTAACAGGAAAAAATTTTCATTTTTTTAGATTTCGTACTCATGATATCGTCTAATACAACTGCCCTATAGTCTTATTCATTATATATTCATTATAAATAAAAATACAATTATAATTTTAAAATTAAAACTAAATTATTTATCATTTTCTATTTCAGTATTTCACTGGCAAGCAACAATAATGGGACCGGTAAGATATTTTATTGCGTAATAAATAAATTGTTTCATAGTATTAAATTATAATTAAGATTACCAATTTGCTGATAAGGAAGTCTATTGTGAGGTTTAATGTTGACGTTTTTGATAAAAATTAAATTAAATGTGCAACATAGAAAATGCAACCAACTTAGAAATGCATTTTCTGAAATTACATTGAGACTACAAACCCCTATTTTAGATCTTGTGTTGTTAAATCCAGTTGGGATTTTATGGCCTCAACTAAACTGGACTAAAACGATTCCTTTTTGCACTATTCGGGGCTTTATCTCAGAATCTAATTGGAATTTTGCTTTGCAGTATTCAGCAATATTGTAGCTCTACAAAACTGCATCTAGCGCAACAATATCGTTTCAAATAAATACAAACAAAACAAATGCAAGTGTGAATGTATGAGTTGAAAAAGCAACAACCAAATGATGTTTTTTGTTTGTTTTTGTTCACGCACGTGAGAAAGAAAAGCAAATGCAAAGACAACTCAGTGGAATCGATGAGTATACTGTCTTTGCAAAGACGCGCAGCCCTGATCTAAAGTCATCTGCCCAAAGACTGACCCCGGAATCAATCGATTCACTCGTAAGCAGCTCATCCCTTACCTATAATTCTATTAAATATTAATGCCTTAAAATCGCTAAGTCAAGGGGTACATGCATCCCTTCGACCTTTTTCCTTCGTCGAAAACATTATACATACTTGTAAATTATTTTGTTACACAAATACTGCGAGTAAATTTAATTATTTACATTGACCACGTTTTAAAGATTATTTATTCATTCCTACTAAGAGTAATAATGTATTTCATAATTAAATGCATTTTTACACGAACCACTATTGTTTAAATAGACACACGTCTAAAATAGGTTATGCGTGTAAGTTAATTTTACAGTAGGCAAAACTCATATACTACCATTGGCAATTAGCTGCACACAGCTACTTAAATTCTTGTAAAAACCCCCGATTATCTCCAGAGAGTATATTCTCATATTTTTCCATATGATAGAAAATGCCCCACCCAATGTACGCTATTAAATGTATATAATTTCAATAAGGGAACCGAAAACTATTTCTCTTCCAATATGTTTTATTTCATTAGGAACTGAATTATGAAATGATAAAGTTTTAAAAAGGTGTTTGTGTTGGAGTTCTTCCGCCAAACGAAACCAAACTCTTAATGTCTGCCCAACATAAGGTTCAAAGCCAATATTATTGTAGCAGCTAAAACTTATGATTTTCAATATTCGGGTCTAATTCTTCCGTAACAAAATTCAAAAATTCGTTAATCCATATAAGAACAAGTTGAGTGGGTTAAGTTCACTCAGTAGTGCACTATCTTTGTCTCTATTGATGACAGTGACTGTGTGAATGTCGTACTTGGGGACCACCACCCATTCATCGCAGCAAAATAACGCCAACTTCCAAGGTAAACACGAATGGTTTTAACACAGTTCAGATCCGGGCGATGCAACCGCCTCAATTCGTATCGGGCCCGACTTGTTGCCACGATACCCAACAGATGCTTGGCATGTGGATTGGGACCCCACGATACACTGCATTTGTTTAGCTGCCCAGCTTAAGCCACAAACCAACCTGTCTCCTGATTCTTTATGGACACAACCATTCCAGGTTGCAGAATTTTTGAGTCTGGATATAAAGGGTTATCGTGAAAATAATACACGAAAGAAAATATTTGCGTGGCTACAACAACAACAACAACAACAGCCAAACATTTTGGGTTAATTTGGGGGTCGGAGTCTGACCGCCATCGGTTAGTTTCAGGTGTCCATATTACTAGACATATTTAATAAATTCTAAACTCAATTACATTTATTATTGATTTATTATAACTTTTGAGATTCCTTCTGGGCCAACGCTGTGGATAACTTCGCGTTTTGGGAAACAAATTTGCCTAATCGGTGATCTATGAAATGACGGTAAAATAAAACGCTCAGCTCTTAGGGGGATATGAATTTCTGGCATTCGACCAGCAGTATATAGTGAGTGACTGCATCAGTTATGATGTCCTGGTAAATGCTCGCGGCTACTGTGAAATTTGGGGGGCATGACAGTTGAATGCTTTACATGTTTAAAAGAATTCATCGGTCCGAGAAGTAAAAGTTATTTTAATTATTAATAGACAAAATTTCATTCATTCTCGCAACAGGAAATATTTTTTTAAAAAAAGGTCAAAAAGTCATAATCCTAATGTACACATTATGTACTTCTATATGACTGCAATCCTCATATACTATGTATTTAGTGTACTGCACCGACAGTCGAATTAGAAAAGAAAGTCCATCACGTCCACTTCTAGTTCGTTCCTTTCACAATGTAAACATTGCTACAAACTTTATTGTTATTGTAGTATCCATCCCTGTCATTGTTGTCGAATGGAATGGTGGGGTGACAGTCTTTGGCCGTTTCGTCAGTTTTTCTGTCGTTTTTGTCGCAGCAATTCCTGAAAATTTTAAAAAAAGTTATTTAACGAAAACAATCTGTAATGCATTGCTACATTAGCTTACGATGCCACCCACCAAAAGATCAAGTAAAGCAGCTGTAAAAAGCTTCATTAGGTTCAAGGATGGAAGCTGTCTCGAAAGACATTCAAGAAATTAAAAGGGAAGATGAGATTAATTATGCAGACAGTTATGAAAGACGTAGAAATAATGTGAAGATGAAGGAATACTAAGATAAGGTTATGTATTGACTCGGCATTGCGTACAAACACGGAACACAGTAACAAACAATTCTATCGGCTATGTTTCCATCTTTTTTTCCACGTTATAGTCTGGTTATTACAACATTAAATTCGTGATGACACCAGCCAAACTGGCCACATAATCCACATTTAGAATATTTAATAGAAATAGCTAATCTTATGAAATAAAAATTATATTCCATGTAATTTTATCGTTCATATATTGAAATATCTATATTATACATACATATATATTTTCTCTTATCTTAACATTTATTTATTTATTTTTTTATATATTTTTAGCCTGACAGCCCGTACCAAGGTGGTGTATTTTTCTTAACAATTCACTTTCCAACAGATTATCCATTCAAACCACCAAAAGTGGCTTTTACAACGCGTATATACCATCCAAATATAAACAGTAATGGATCTATTTGCCTCGATATATTGAGATCTCAGTGGTCGCCAGCACTTACTATATCAAAAGGTAAATAAAAATTACATAATTCCTTATAGAAGTAAATATTAATGACATTATTTCTTTCCTTTTTTTCAGTTTTATTATCAATTTGCTCTCTACTCTGTGATCCAAATCCAGATGATCCTCTTGTTCCAGAGATTGCAAGAATATATAAAACTGATCGGGAAAAATATAATGAATTGGCACGAGAATGGACTAGGAAGTATGCTATGTGATGCGTTCCAGTTTGTATAATTGAATCGTCGTCGTCGTCGATGTTGATGTCATCGTTGTTGTTGCTGTTGTTGCCGTCGTCGTCGTTACCGTCTTCAACATCATCATCACTACCATCATTGTCGTCGTCGTTGGCGCCATTAATGTTGCCGACGTTGTCGTCGCCGCCGACGTCGTCATCATCATTATTCTTATTCTTATATTTCAACTTAATTATAATATTATTGTCGTCGTCGTCGTCAAATGGTTACAACAACAGCATCTACTATTTAAATAAATTCAATAATAAAAAGAACAGCAAGATAAACTTTTACAACTACAAGGAGAAGAAGAACAACAACAACAGCAGCAACAACAATAATAATATTGAGAACAACATCAACAACAACAATTGCAGCAACAACAGCATCAGCAACAACATAATATATTGAAGAAAGAATAAATACAGCAACAAGAAATGTGTTTTGTAAAGAGAAAGATGATTTGAAGGATTAAACAAAAATAATAATAATAAAGGAAAACAAAAAAAAAAACAAATGATAAAAGAATTTTGCTACTATCACTACAACAACAACAACTTACTACTTAGCGACAAAATAAATAAAATTATGTAATGTGTAAACGCGCTCTTAAAAGAAAAAAAGTTACAATTAAAGTAAATAAAAGCAACAACAGCAACAGTAAATATATATATATTATAATAAAAAGAGAAATACAAATACACTACCAAACAAATCGAAACATTGCAACACCACACAAGTCCCTTCTTCTCAAGGTCCCCTCCTCCCCTTAAAAAGACACAAAAACACGTACACGCAAACATACATACCATACATAATATGATTAATAAACGAACAAAAGCAAAGGCATAACGATGTGAAAAAGAAAAAATTAAACATTTAATAACAATAATAAAAAATAAATAAATTCATTTACTCAGTTTACAACATAAAACAAAGAAGAGAGAAAATAGAGGAAAGCTAAATAATAAATGAGAAGTAATCTGTAAAAAAGAAGAGTTTTAAGAAACCAATACAAGATCAACACTTTTAAGATTTGCATTCAGCCTTGAATCATTTCCCCATTTTTACATATTTAATCCCTTTGTCGTATTTACAATGGAAAAACAAATCAATCATAAATTAGAAAAGTAAACAATGAAACATGATATTAACAAACTGCAGCTTTTCTTTTTCCCCCTATAAATTTGAAGCAAAATGTTATGGGGGTTCTAAAAAGACGTTTAATTAAATAGAATAATTCATCTTCATGCAAGGCGATGTATTATTTTTACTACTGTTTGTGACAGTATTTAAATAACTAAGTTAAGGGGATAACCATATTTCCAATGACATATTGGAAACCTGGAATATGAATGCTGCTAATTACGAATAAATTTGAAATTTTAACCCATATATTGAAAATTGACACCAACAGTTCTATTCAAAATGTTCATATCAGAAGCATTGGCATTGTTTTTATGTACTGAAATGTTTGACTGCTTATGCTTTAATTCTGGATTTCTACGAAGTACTGCCAATGTTGTTTTATTCATTTTTATTTTCATACCAAATTTTAGTATAAAACTAAATGAATGGTACGGTACTTCTGTTAATAAATTGTCACATTTAATGCGAAATGAAACAATTATTAAAACTGTAATGCAGAGAAGATAAATTCCGCATATCCCCCACATCTGCAAGTTCAATTTTTGGTGTTCGAATGTATATTTTCTTAAATACACGAATTTCTTTTTGTATAAAGAATTGTGTCTGGTTATGTTTTCTTTTTTCACAAGTACGTAATACTTTCAAGTTAAAATCTCATTGCTTTTATCAATTTGAATTTAGAAAATTCAATCTTTCAAAATTTGTCATATACTCGGCAATGCGGAAGAAATTTGGTTTCTTAAACATTTTAAAGAATTTTTTGCTGTGCTGTCACTTAATCTCCACCTTTTAAATAAATATTTGTATTTTGCAAAGAATGAAAAACGTATGACGTGATTTTATTAAATAGTTACCACTCATCTAATAAATTTGACAACACCGCTTAGAGTTCTATAATTGCTAAGGCCAAATCACATAAATATGTTTTTATCTTATTAATTTTTTTTTCAATGAATGGAATTTTGTCATTGTAGCTCCTTTTCATCATCTGTATATTTATGATGTTCACTTGTTTTAGGTGTAATCTAAATAAGTAAATACGTATTTTAATTTTTAATAATTTTCAATAATAAACGTATAAAAATTTAAAACATTTTGTTGATCATCCTTTTTTCATTGGATAAGGTCTATCATTTAGATGTAAATCTCTTGTTTTTGTCAGAATGTAAGAATGATTTCTTTTTATTCAAAAATTGGGTAATAACGTGGGCGTTGTTGTTGTTGTAGTATTTTTAAGTGGAATGGGGATGGGTACGGATATATATTTGTTACATATATTTATGTTGCCTGAAATGTAGCCTAATTATCATTCTTGTCTGGCACCAACTTTCATCAATTCTATAGAATGGCCGACGTTTCGGAACGTCAATTTCTTTGTAAATGTCTTACTAGGCGTTTACACCAGACAGTTTGTCTTCAAATACAACTCTGATTTACTAACACATACATACATTTGTCGGTTGTCTTCGAGCTGTCCATCATATTTTCACAGACAGTCGGGTTAACAAATTTTTGACATTTATCAGCCCTATTCTGAACATTCCCATGGGAACTGTTTCCCATTCCCACGTTTTCCATATTCTCAACGACGTGGGAACATCAAATCATGGGAATTGAATTTTCGAAATTTGAAATTAGTTACACCAAATTATGATAGCATACTTTTAGGGGGCTGTAATTTTGGGGTCGATTATGGATAGCAACTCAACTGTAGTTGCGTCGCCAGAAGAGAAAATCATGCGATTAAAATGAGCAAAAAGACGAAAATTTTAGTCAAATTCAATCAATATCAATGTTTTAAACTTTCAGCTATTAATTTAATTGTAAAGAAGTATAAAATTTAGTGTGGAAATAGAAAATTCTATCACTAAATTTGCTGTGGGCAACGCAACTAGAGTTGGGTTGCTATCCATAATCGACCCCTTTGTTTTGTAATACAAAATGCCTATTTGCATTGAATTCGCGGTTTTTGAATTAGATTAGCAAAAGCACAACTTACTTAATTCAACAACCGTGCATTGATTTATGGATTTTTTAAGTGAATGGAGTCAACGATGTGTGATGTTGTTCTAATAAGCACATTTTCTTCAGATTGTGCGAATTGGTGTAAGCATTTTTTAATTAGTAGGCAAACATAATTTTTATGTAAAAAGTAATAGGAACTTTTTAAGTTTGTAACGAATTTAAAAATTGTATGTTGATACCGAGTAATTTTAGTTAGGGGTTTATCGCTAGTTTTACTTATTCCTAATGATCGCTAGAACTCGTATTTTGCATATTTTTAAAAAAATTCAAAAAGATAAGTTCGGATATTTTTCTCGATTATTACATATTTTTGCTTGTTATTACATATCGTCACCAAAAAAATCCGAAGACGTATCTCAAAAAAAAAAAAATAATAATAATAAAATACGTTTGTGATTGAATCTAAAACTAAAACACATGCCCTTGCAAAATTTCAAGCTTCTACGTTCAAAAATAACGATCCTATTCAAGAAAAGGCATTTCGGAAAATGGAATAGCATTGCAATAATTTGGCATATATGTATGTACGCCTGTGATCTTTGTCGTGTCGTTGAGGAGACTAACACGTTTTCAATAGAACGTTAGTCGTCTGATTTAAAAAACCCGAAGGTTATAGTACGAAAATGAATAAAAGTTGTAAAGATTGTATATATTATGGTTATTTTCCAATATATTTTAATAATTATTGCCAAAAATTCTTTTGAAATTGATTTGTTTTCACTTGTTGTTCTGCGTTAATAGAATCAACCATGACTCTTTTTCTCGTATTTCAATACATATGGTCTGTTCCAGAACTGCAAAAATCTACTAATTTTTACTACTTTTTTTTTGTTTTGTTCGATAACATAAAGGAACATTTTTTATCGGTGTAAAACATGTTAGATTCTTGCAGGTTTTTGTATCATATAAGAATATGCAAAATCCGAAGTCTACTAATGACATATTTTACAGTACATTTTGTATGCTTTTATTAAGCAAACACTTGGCGATTATAAATATTTGCAATAATTTTGTCGTGTAGATGTCTTAAAATATGAAATTTCATAAAAATATGAAATTTCTTGATTTTTTTTTTTTCAAACTCCCACACTGTTTGCTGGGGAGATTTTTCCCACAAAAAGACACAAAATTCTCCCACAATTCAAGATAGAGAATGTATACTTTTTTCCCATGGGAAGAAATTCCCAATTCGAACATCATTCAGAATGAGGGGAGATGGGAAATGGGAAAAAAAACTCCCACAAAATTTTGTTCAGAATACGAAAATGTGGGAATGGGAAAAAATTCCCAACTCCCATGCGTTCAGAATAGGGCTGTATGTGAAAAAGAAGTGATACGATAATTCAGATGCGTTGAAAACAAAAGAACATGAACAGAAACAAAATATGTGAACGGAACACAAAAAGAAATAGACGATTTTTATTCATAATTTTACAACTATTTTTGCAGTTGTCTGGACGCCTACGTCACACAGGCATGTTTTGGGTTTTTGACAATCAATACATGAACTGAACTGTCCTGTCATATGTAAACGCAGGGTTAAGCATTCTATTCCATATCGCAGTGATACAGAATTAACCCAGATATGCCCATTGCTTGGTCTTGAAGATTTCAAAAGTATTTTTATATTATTTTGGATGTAAATGAGAAATAAAAACACTTAAACAATTATTGAAAAAAGTGGTTTTTGAAGCCGTCCTATATATAGGGCATTGGGCACATGACCTTACTGTGTGTGATACGTCACAAAAAATATTACATGTGATTCTATGCCACATTTTCGGCATATAGTAAAGATTTTTTATGACAGATTGCTATTGAATTTTCCTGAAAAATTGCCCATTTCCGATATTATAATGCAATTCACTATTTACATTAAGCGATGGATGGCACCTTTGGTGTATCAGGGCATTTTTGCTTCCAAAAATTAGAATGTTGGCGATACTTCTTTTAAAAGACAGTTGATCTATAGTTCCCGCATTATGCTTCTGAATCTGCAAAGTTTTATGTTCTCCCATATCCACACAGAGTGCTACGATTGGGGAAATACAATTTTTTCTCTGATAGTTCCGATCATAACAGAGTGGATGTCCATTTCGAGCATTCCCAAGACGCAAATGAACGTATCCACCATGAAAAATTACTCCAAGTAAGAATTTCAGTTATATTTACGTAAAATACATAGCATGTCCAATGTCCTATATATAAGACACCAAACTGTGTCAGAACAATAAAACTAAAAATCAATAACTAAATGTTTAAACATATAACACTCAAGCAATTCTTTATAAATAAAAATCGGAAGAAAATATACAGGCATGTCACAGAAACGAATTCCGATCGAAAGTGGAATTAATTCCGTATTTAGCTTCTTCAGAAAACGAAAAACGAAGAATTTTTCGGAATGAAACCACTTTTGATTTTGCAAACGGAATTGTATTTTTAATTTTTTTAAATTTGCCACTTTAAAAACAATCTAAAAACACTTAGAAATAATAAAAAAATAATAAATGTTTAAACATATAACACTCAAGCAATTCTTTATAAATAAAAATCGGAAGAAAATATACAGGCATGTCACAGAAACGAATTCCGATCGAAAGTGGAATTAATTCCGTATTTAGCTTCTTCAGAAAACGAAAAACGAAGAATTTTTCGGAATGAAACCACTTTTGATTTTGCAAACGGAATTGTATTTTTAATTTTTTTAAATTTGCCACTTTAAAAACAATCTAAAAACACTTAGAAATAATAAAAATGTTGTTTTGTTAACAAATTCACATTTATGGGCCGATTCCGTACAGCGAGGCGAGTCGTGTCGCGTTGTCAAATGCAATTTTTCGATTCCGTATGGCAATATCGCCTGACGTCGTCAAATTTTGTCGCCGAAATGTTCATTTTCCGGCGACAACAAATTAGCTGTCGCCATACATTTTTACTAACGAATAAAAATAAAATAAAAAAAAATAAAAATAACTTGTTATCGACGATTATTTTCTATCGCTGTACGTAGTGCATTTTTTAAATTTTGTCACAGAGACGATAGACGACGCGACATGACTCGCCTCGCTGTACGGAATCGGCCCATTAATTTCATATTTAAACTAAATAATGAAGTGTTCCGATTTTACAAAATCGATCGGAATCTGAAGAAGCTAAAACAAAAACGATCGAAATGAAATTACGGAATTGAAACCATTCCGATCGGAATCTGTGACATGCCTTATAGTATTTATTCACTTATAAATGTGTCGAAATGTACGTACCGTGTATACGTGGCCACATATTCACTCATTTTGAAAATATCACTAATTAATTATTCAATAACTCAGTAAATCTCTCATGAGGTAACATAAAAAATGGTACTTCTATAAAAGTACCATGTCGTCAAGAATTTTGTGTGTACTATATAGAACATTGTGCATCTCTGGGTTAGAGTTGGGTAATCTAGTTCCTAGTTCCTTGTACTAGTTTCAAAACGTATGATTAACATCATGAAATATAACGTGGGATAGTAAGTATACGCAGTTTGTTCAAAGAAAAAATGTGGGCCATTGGAACTGCGAAGTGAACTAGATAGTTCCAAATAGTTCCTTTGGCACAACCCTAATCTGGGTTAATGCGAAATATTGCACTTCAACACGTCACTGTTGTGTATTTGAAATGCAGAATACACACAAAATAAGCATCATGTTGAAAACTGTTGCATTAGGTAGATTTTGCAACGTTGTGCATTTTGAAATACTTTTACAATGTACGATCAATAACTGAAACAACGTTTTATAACGTTTTGGAAGTCAGCCAAAGATATTTTCATGGACTGATGATAATTCATTCCGAAAAAACGGTTGGCGTACGTATACGTTCAAGTGTCGTAGGCGTAGTCGTATTTTACATTTTTTATATGATGAAAGTTATATAATACGATTTTTTTTTATTTTATAGCATCTTACATCCAAAAAATATCGGAAGAAACACATTCATCAATTCCAGGACGGATTTTTGTTTTGATTTGAATAAATCAGAAAAAAAATCAGGGCAAGTTGTACACAAAAATGATGAGCTCAGTGTAACTATTTTTTGATGATAGTGAAGAAAATATAGTTAAAGTAGCATCTATCAGGCGATACTTTGTGTTTTTTTGCAGAAGGAAGCTTTCAAAAATCCCATGGCAATGACTTTAACCTCGGGATCGCTCAGCCCACATTGTCAAAGGTATTAAGTGAGGTTCTAGAGTTAATAGAGGAAAAACTGTGTAAAATTTGGATGGTTTCCAAATTAACAGAAGATGAAAAGCGTCAAAATAAAAACTATTTTTATACAAAAGCAAATTTCCCGGGCGTTGTCGGATGCATTCACGGGAAACACACGTACATATAATGAGACCAACGGAAGATGTTCGCCATTTATATCGAAATAGAAAAGTATATTTTAGTTTAAACTTTTTTTTTGGCAAGTTCGTTGTCAATTTCTACTTCATTTTGAGGTTTTTCATTTGTCCAATTTCACTGTTATTATCATCCCATGTCTCTTCAATCCCGCAGATCGCACCTGCAGGATTTGAAACCATATTTTCAGTAAGTTTGCTACCGCTTGCTCCATCGACGACAAAGATATTTCTTGTGATGGTCCACCTTCTGCAGCTGTAATGTTCTTCTTATTTTAATGCATTTTTTCTTTAGTTTGGATTTAAAATGAGTTCATAATTTGTGCCATTCATCTGGTGTACGCACACAACTATTTAATTGCTCCGCAACATCCTTCCACAACTCATCAAAAGTGGCTTTAGTTTCGCCAAAAAGTCTGACTCCACGGGCTACGTTTGGATGGGCTTCCATTTTTTCAAGCAACATTTCAAATTGCTGAATTGTAGTAATTTTGACCAATATAAGTACTGAAACACCAAAAAACGTATATAATATTAAATAAATTCACTTAAAATAAATGAAAATCCCAGCAAAATTTGACGGAAGGGGTTCTTTGCGATGACGTGATTTCATGTCATCTTTTGCATTGGTTCAAAGGAAGTCGTGGAAGATCCGATCTTTTCATTAGGATTTGAACCAATGCAAAGGAAGTCGTGAAAGATCCGATCTTTTCATCAGCATTTGTACCCATTCCATCGATCCAATAGAGATGATGTTTGTGTTTTTATTTACACACCTGTTTATTTTCATTTTGGTATGTTCCATTACTGCAAAAATCTACTAATTTTTACTATTTTTTCCGATAACATAAAGGAAAAATTGTTACGTTGTAAAAATAAGTAGATTCTTGCAGTTTCTGGAACAGACCAAAGTTGTTAGAACTGTCGTCGTGATGTTGTCTTACATTTCCTGCATATCAAACAACTAAAACTTCTAAACAATTGGTATTATATGAAGTCCCAACCGTTGCAGCGGTGGTGATTACATTGCAATTTTGGATGTAAACTTTTGAAAAACTAAACTGATAAATTAATTGTAGTTATTTCATGAATTCGTTTGAATTAATAAAGAGTTCTGTTTTTCATGAAAACCCTATTTCAATACAGCATTTCCATTTTCCAAACAATACATGAAAATTTCATGCCAAGGGGTCGGTGAATATGACATGCCAAAGCATTGGTTAAAATGACATGTCAAAGCATGGGTGAAAATGACGTGTCAAAGCATTGGTGAAAATGACATGTCAAATCATTGGTGGAAATGACATGCCAAAGCATTGGTGGAAATGACATGTCAACGCATTGGTTAAAATGACATGCTTAGGATCCAGAAAAGAACGTCATCTTTTGGGGTCCACGCTCATATAAAATTCATCGATGAAGATGCTAAAATGATGACATGCTAGATCACTTGCACCCATGATTGAATGTCATCTTTGGCATCGAACATTTTGCTGGGATGTTACTAACGTTTCAGTATTTCGTTTTTATTCGTTTGTAAAAATGCACGGCGACAGATAATTTGTTGTCGCCGGAAAATTAACATATGCTCTGTTCCAGTACCTGCAAGAAGCTACTATTTTTTACTACGATAACATTTTTTCCTTTATGTTATCGGAAAAAATAGTAAAAATTAGTAGATTCTTGCAGTACTGGAACAGACCATTTATGAGGACAGAATTTGACGTCGTCGTGCGACTTTTGCCATACGTAATGGAAAAATTGCAACTGGCAACGCGACACGACTCGCTTCGAAATACGGAATCGACCCATATTTTTTTGATACGACAAATCGGTATCACGTATGACGTTGAAATACGAGAAAAGAGTCGTGACCTATTTTTTAACGACAGCAAAAATAAAAACAAATCAATTTCAAAAGAATTTTTTGGCATATGTATGTACATATCGTCACCAAAAATGCCCGAAGACGAAACCTACATACAAATCGAAATTCGTTTTTTTATGGGATCCGATACATAAAGTTAAAATACATGCTCTGGAAAAATTTCGAGCTTCTACGTTCAAAAACAACGATCCCATTCAAGAAATGGCATTTCGGAAAATGGGATAATATTGCAGATTTTGTTGTAATGACGGATCCGAAAACCAAGCGTTTCCGCTGTTTTGGTTTCATTTATTACTCCCATTCGTATAGGATTGATAATATCCCGAATACTCGCCCTCATAAGAATTATATTCCATAAAACAGTTTTTAATTTTATAACGTTTTTGCTTCTTCTGTAAAGTTTTGATTTTGTGGGTTACGTCTTCGGTCATTTATGTATATGTATATTGGAAAATTCATTTTCGTATGAAAAAATTCGTGTTTTTATCGGATGACAAGCTTTTTATTGAAAATCTGTTAAGAGGCGTCCTATAACGATTCAAGCAGTGCTAATTTCTTAATTTTATTTTTCTTCTAAAACCGACAGCGAACAACAATTTTTACATTTTAAACAAAAAATCTTTCATTTTTAGTTTACGATAGGCAATTTAGCTACGAGTAATTTCTCGCAAATTTCTGCTCAATAACTCGATAACGAATATTGTCATCCCAAATTTGAGTACCCGCTTCGAAACAACTCCATATGGAACATGGTACAAATACACAGGTAGCCGCATCGGCAATTGTTGGTAACATAAGGTGTCAAAATTTGACATCAATTCAATGCAGTTGACACATTATGTTACCATCAGCTGGCATGATAATGCTACCTGTATTATTGTACCATGATATGGAATCACATAATTAGGCCCCTGTATTGTGATTGCACAAAACATGAAAAAAGGGATACAATGCCGACTATTACGATATCTATGTTGTTTGACCACCTATGACAACCTACGTCACATCGTTGTAAAGGTGATATTTTCTACATTCCTTTACAGGTTTTGCTTTCGATATACCTTTTACAGAAGGTATCGCTTTGAAACAAAAAGTTTGCCTTTTCTCCAAATAAGTTTTTTCACACTGACACCCGAATAATACCCGACCATTACCAAAATCAATAGGGTTTTCCTCTGTGGGGACCACCATTAACGCCCAAAATTTCGTGACGATCCAAAAAAAAAAAAAATTAATTTGGCCAGCCTACTCTGCATCATTCTAAAGATGGAATTTTCTACTTTCATAGTCACACTTTGTTTTTGGAAGGCCCCCAACCAAAGCTGAGATTGTCGTCATTATTATTAAAATCGCATAAATGAAAAGTTGTGTTCTATAAGCGGGCTATTGCGATATCTTCGTTGTTTGACCACCCACGATGTTGACTTTCTCTACAAATAAGTTTTTTGCCCATTCCGACCCTGAATATTATCCGACCATCACCGAAATCAATAGGTTTGTTCCCCCCCGGGACCTTCATCAATACCCAAAATTTGGTGACGATTGGATTAAAATTGCGACCTGTAGCGTGATTACAAGGTTTAGATGGACAGACAGACGGCGTTACAAACTTTTTGGCCAAAGCGAACTTATAATATCCTCCCACATAGTCATGGTAGAACATGAAAAGGTAGCAGCAATACCCAGCTGACTGAACTGGGTTGTAGAGTTAGTGTCAAATTCCATACGACATTTTATGCCGGGCATACACTATGGGCATGCAGGACAGCATTTGTAATAGTATTAGTAAATTTTGAAGTTTTTGTCAATGTATTTGGGAGTAGTTTTGGCAGGATTGAAATCAAAATAGTTTTCATTTTGTGAATGAACCGCTTTCAATCCGATGAATTTTGTTTATTTTCCAAGTAACCAACAAATAATTTTTGAAAACAACAAATTTTTGGTCTGTTCCAGAACTGCAAGAATCTACTAATTTTTACTATTTTTTCCGATAACATAAAGGGAAAAATGCTATCGTAGTAAAAAATAGTAGCTTCTTGCAGGTTCTGGAACAGAGCAATTATTTGTGAGGAAATTAAAAATTTGGAAAACATCATCATCATTTTTGCAATATGGATTGAAGGAATGCCACACACTATTCAATCACACACATACACAAGGGTTCATCGGTAGATGTCCTGCATGCCCATAGTGTATGCCCGGCATTATGTATTTATTTCTATGTTCGATGTATATTAGGGATATATATTTTTGAAGACCAAATTTATTCATCAGAAAAAAAAACTATTTCCCATAAAGACGGTTTCATATCATTGACATGTAACCTATAACACCGCTTATAGAGGCGGTACAATATTTGTTAATAAGTGTGGTATTTTGTTAAACTTGAAAAGAATAAAGCCCCAATAAACATGTGCTTTTTTGTTTTCAAAAGTAAACGATTGAAACAGCTTCTCTTTTTCAATGAATTACCAGCGACCCGAAACATTTTTGCAAGTATTCTACTTTCTGCGAGAAATTGTGAATTTAGTGGAATGATATGGAAACATTCAAATTGAAAATCTAACGAGTTTTCATATACGTTTTTCAAAATATTCAATCAAATGTGAAAAATTACACTGTGCAACACTGGAAATGCAAACAACTTCTAATGGGCATTTTCTGAAAGTACATATTGAGACTACAAAAACCTTAATTGGGTTTTGTGTTCTTAGATCGGGTTTAGATTTTATGGCCTCATCTAAACCGACCTAAAATGAGCCTTTTTTCCAGTGATCGGACCTTTATCTCCGAAACTTATAAGAATTTTGCTTTGGAGTCTTCAGCAATATTGTACCCCTAAAGTAGTAGAATTTATGCGTCAAACAGATGAACTAGGAAAAGCAGCATCTAGCACATCAAACTCCTTAAAATATAGAAAAGTTTACATAATTTCTGAAATTCTGGTCAGTAACAACTAAACTGTTGGAAGTTGAAACAAGTAACCATTCTAAAAATTTTCCAAATAATGTGACCATCATTTCTTCAGAACATTCTGAAACTCTAAAATTGTTATTTCCCGTTGTTTAAGGGGTTTTTCATAACATACCTTTTACAAAACTTATTTCAAACAATGTTCACACAGGCTGTTTATTCTCATGTTGGGGATTTCAATGCATTGTTGAAATATTTACCAAATTGTTGTTGAAAAATTTGCTATAAACAAGGCGATAGAGGCATTTTACAACAATATAATGTTCTGAAGAGTTGTGTATTACATTCCAGAGAATATTTTCCCTAAAGGTAATATTAAGAAGAATTTAACATTTTGGAAGATACGCTGCGAAATATACACAAATTATAGAATTTTTAGATATATTCAGCCCTATTCTGAACATTCCCATGGGAACTGTTTCCGATGGGAACGAAATTTCCCATTCCCATGTTTTCCATATTCTCAACGACGTGGGAACAACAAACGATGGGAGCTGAAATTTCGAAATTCGAAATCAGTTACACCAACTTATTATAGCATACTTTTGGGGGGGCTGTAATTTGGTTTTGTAATACAAAATGCCTATTTGCTTTGAATTCGCGGTTTTTGAATTAGATTAGCAAATCACAACTCACTTAATTCAACAACCGTGCATTGATTTATGGATTTTTTAAGTGAATGGAGTCAACGATGTGTGGTGTTGTTCTAATAAGTACATTTTCTTCAGAATTTGCGAATTGGTGTAAGCATTTTTTTTAATTAGTAGGCAAACATAAGTTTTGTGTATAAAGTAATAGGAACTTTTTAAGTTTGCAACGAATTTAAAAATTGTATGTTGATTCGGAATAATTTTAGTTAGGGGTTTAACGCGTATATCGCTAGTTTTACTTATTCCTAATGATCGCTAGAACTCGTATTTTGCATATTTTAAAAAAAATCAAAAAGATAAATTCGGATATTTTTCTCGATTATTACATATTTCAGAAGACGTATCTAAAAAAAAATAAATAAAATACGTTTTTGATTGAATCTAAAACTAAAACACATGCCCTTGCAATATTTCAAGCTTCTACGTTCAAAAATAACGATCCTATTCAAGAAAAGGTTTTCGGAAAACGAAATAGCATTGCAATAATTTAGCATATATGTATGTACGTTTGTGTGATCGTTGTAGTGTCGTTGAGGAGACGAACACGTTTTCAATAGAACATTAGTCGTCTGATTTAAAAAAAACCCGAAAATGAATAAAAGTTGTGAAGATTGTATATATTATGGCTATTTTCCAATATATTTTAATAAATATTGCCAAAAATTTTGGAATTGATTTGTTTTTACTTGCTGTGCTGCATTAATAGAATCAACCATGACTCTTTTTCTCGTATTTCAATACATATGGTCTGTTCCAGAACTGCAAAAATCTACTAATGTTTACTACTTTTTTTGTTTTGTTCGATAACATAAAGGAAAATTTTTTATCGGTGTAAAACATGTTAGATTCTTGCAGGTTTTTGTATCATATAAGAATATGCAAAATCCGAAGTCGTCTAATGACATATTTTACAGTACATTTAGTATGCTTTTATTAAGCAAACACATGGCGATTATAAATATTTGCAATAATTTTGTCGTGTAGATGTCTTAAAATATGAAATTACATAAAAATATGAAATTTCTTGAATTTTTTTTTTCAAACTCCCACACTGTTTGCTGGGGAGATTTTTCCCACAAAAAGACACAAAATTCTCCCACAATTCAAGATAGAGAATGTATACTTTTTTCCCATGGGAAGAAATTCCCAATTCGAACTTCATTCAGAATGAGGGGAGATGGGAAATGGGAAAAAAACTCCCACAAAATTTTATTCAGAATACGAAAATGTGGGAATGGGAAAAAATTCCCAACTCCCATGCGTTCAGAATAGGGCTGATTATAAAATTTGAGGTAATAAATGCAATTTTTCGAGTTCACTATTCCTCCAAATATTTTCTTCATGCTCTTATCTACAAGTTTGCTGCAGATGTCAAAACAAGATTCGTATTGGTTTCAGAGATACAGCCCCGATTTGTTTTAAAAATTCGATCTTTAACCATGTTTAGATGAGGCCATAAAAACCGAACCCGATCTAAGAAAACAAAACCAAAATATGGTTTTTGCCTATAGGTCCTCTACTTTCATAAAATTCTGGACAGAAGTTGTTTGCACGCGATTGGCTCAAAAATGTTGCACAGTGTTATTAGTTTTTTAAATTCCAATAATTTATAGACATTTCCTTGTTTTGTTTACATGTTCGTTGACACTAAAAGGTGTTCTACACGGTATGTTTTTTACATAATTGTGCATACCAACTGTCACTTTTTACAAATCTGAATTTTGTACACATGGTGTGAACCATACTAGGGATACGTAATCGAAGTCAAAGATCGACTATTCGATCTTTCGATTTTTACCTTCAACGGAAAAGTCGACTTTTCGATCATTGGATATTCACCTTTAACAAAAACGTCGACTTTTCGATCTTTCGATTATGATCAAAGTCGATTAAAATCGATTTTTGATCGATTTTATAGCTTTTTTTGATACATATCGCGGTCAACAGAGGGCGTTATTACAATATTGTTCATATAAAAAATTTTGGGTAAGAAAATCGAAAGTCGACCATGAAAGGTCGACTTTTCGATTTCTCTATAGCCAAAGATCGACTACGATTTTTAGACTTTTCAAGCCAAAAAGTCGACTAATCGATTAATCGAAAGTCGACTTGTCTATCCCTAAACCATACCGAAATTTCAATGCATCAAAGTGTTATGTGCATACATACATATGTATATTTTTCGAATAGAACGCGCTCTATTCTCGTCTGTACAACCAAAGGTAAACAGCTGTTTTGTTTGTACGCGATATAAATAAAGAAAACAACAGAAAACGAATGAAAAATAAAATTTTGCCGTACAGAAGGAATTACATATGGGCGAAAAAAAGTGACAGTCGCTATGCATGAATATGTAAAAAACATACCGTGTAGAAACCCCATAAGGTTTACAAACAAAAACAAATTTCAATGTGGTTGTTGTTTAGTTGTATTTGTTGTAGTATTTACTTTACCTTATATTTGTTCTACCATGCCACATAGTGGTGTATGGTATAAAAATGTGCTAGACTATATTTAGACAAATTCCCATTAAAACAATCTGAGGCTCAATTCTTGTTTTATGAAAATTTGAAATAAAAACTTTTATAAAGGAAATAGAGACAAATTAAAAATTTTATAAAGCAAATATTTTTCATTTAAATTTTCATAGAACATGAATCCAGCCCCTGGAATGGATTCAGTTCTGTCTGTCCGTCTACTCCCTCTAAAGGATCAATCGATTTGGTCCAAGCTTTGCAGGTCGTAATATTTAGATCATGTCCTCAGATTTGCCATATCGGTCCATTGTACCCCCCGGGAGTAATACGGACGCTCAGAGAGCGTTGTTGTGGTAGGTTGGTGAATAATTTTTGTACGTCGCGCTGAGAGTTAGGTATAGCTGTAACACGAATGATCATTTCCATTACATAAAATACATAGTTTCGTGCCAGACTATGAAAATTTGCAAGAAAAATTTTTGAGCTTATGGGTAGAAGGGAGAAGGGGAGCTCCTTCACCTACGCTCCTTCCTAAAAGCTAAAAAATGTTCATGTGTTATTTTCAGTGTCTGGCACAAGAGATACTTTAGCTTTGTTTCAGAAGTAAAGGTCGCGTAAACTGAACTTTACATAACGTCGATATTATACTTTTTTGATGGGTCATCTAAATGCACATATTAATACCCAGCAAAATGTTCGATGCCAAAGATGACATTCAATCATGGGTGCAAGTGATCTAGCATGTCATCTTTTTAGCATCTTCATCGATGAATTTTATATGAGCGTGGACCCCAAAAGATGACGTTCTTTTCTGGATCCTAAGCATGTCATTTTAACCAATGCGTTGACATGTCATTTCCACCAATGCTTTGGCATGTCATTTCCACCAATGATTTGACATGTCATTTTCACCAATGCTTTGACACGTCATTTTCACCCATGCTTTGACATGTCATTTTAACCAATGCTTTGGCATGTCATTTTCACCAACCCCTTGGCATGAAATTTTCATGTGTTGTTTGGAAAATGGAAATGCTGTATTGAAATATGGTTTTCATGAAAAAAAACTCTTTATTAATTCAAACGAATTCATGAAATAACTACAATTAATTTATCAGTTTAGTTTTTCAAAAGTTTACATCCAAAATTGCAATGTAATCACCACCGCTGCAACGCAAAAGATTACTTCCTCCGTTCTCCGCAACTGATATTCTTTCATCTTACAAAAGGTTTTTTCAATTATCTTCCCATCACCAGTTCAGATTTCAACATGGACTCCAAATGCACTCCTTTAAGTATTTTTATTTCGTAAATTACTTTTATTTTATAATTTTGTTATTTTATAACAACATTTTGGTAATTTATACTCTTTTGTTTATGTCATGTTCACACGAGCGTTTCAATTACGTTGTTCGCCTGTCGAACGACGTACACGAATTAACCCGTTTCCACGACACCATTCGTAATTAACAGAAACATAAACAAAATTTCCTTCATTTTTGTTTCCTTGTTTTCACAAAAATTTGAACCGAAAAAACATAAAATATACATTAAATGAATAGGAAAAGCAATAGACTTTCCTTCAAATGTATCTTCTATATTTAACTACACACATTTCATTAATTTTTTCCATCAATTCCGAATAATTTTGTATTTGCAATATATTTTTATATTTTTCTATTTTCAAAATTAAAGTGAGAGAGACATGTCAAAACAATGTTTGTGTATACAGACTTTCAGTTATTTGTTTCCTTTTTGTTTCTGATTTTTTACGCGATTTTGAACTAATGGACAATAAATGTGTGTGGAATTAAGAAGGAAACACAACCATCTTCCTTCTGCATCTATATAAAATGTTTAGTTCATTAATTTTCATTCATCTCTTTCCTTTTTTCTAACAATTTTTC
The DNA here is from genome assembly GCF_047663935.1 of Musca autumnalis. Taxonomy (NCBI): domain Eukaryota; kingdom Metazoa; phylum Arthropoda; class Insecta; order Diptera; family Muscidae; genus Musca; species Musca autumnalis. The sequence continues at coordinate 153,337,336 of NW_027411644.1, forward strand.
CATTTCAACAAATTTTTCAATTTTGAATTTAGACATGTCATAATTAATTTATTTCGATTAATGCTCTCATTTGTTAGAGATGGGACATATTTTATCGTTGTTCGGAGAGTATTTCTACTTGAACAACGTAGAACAATTGTCGTTCTTTCTCAGAATTTTGTATGGGGAATCAAGTAATTTATTCGTATTTGAGGGTCGAACAACGAATAGAGAACGAACGACGTACCGTGGAAACGGGCTATTAGTGACGGAAATATGTAGGGATCTACAACCCGGCTTGCTTTAGGGATATCAAAGAACAAAATGTAACGAACGGGGAGGAGAGACTTTTTATGGAAAATACCATTTATGCTTAATTAATTTATTTTTAATTGTTTCTTTCCAAAAGTAGTTTTTTCTTTATTTTCAGATTCTTGTTCCTTTTCGTTTCGGACTTTTTTTTTCAAATTCCAAGAAGCGAGATTTGATTGATTTCATTCTATGTCAGATTTAGAATAGACAAGGGAACTTTTAAAATAGCAATGTGTGCAGTCCGATTCTATTTTTAGCTCGATGGTTGGGACTTCATATAATACCAATTGTTTAGAAGTTTTAGTTGTTTGATATGCAGGAAATGTAAGACAACATCACGACGACAGTTCTAACAACTTTGGTCTGTTCCAGAAACTGCAAGAATCTACTTATTTTTACTACGATAACAATTTTTCCTTTATGTTATCGGAAAAAATAGTAAAAATTAGTAGATTTTTGCTGTACTGGAATACCAAAATGAAAATAAACAGGTGTGTAAATAAAAACACAAACATCATCTCTATTGGATCGATGGAATGGGTACAAATGCTGATGAAAAGATCGGATCTTTCACGACTTCCTTTGCATTGGTTCAAATCCTAATGAAAAGATCGGATTTTTCACGACTTCCTTTGAACCAATGCAAAAGATGACATGAAATCACGTCATCGCAAAGAACCCCTTCCGTCAAATTTTGCTGGGTAATAACAAGTCCGGATTCCAGAAATTTGAAGGAAGGGGTTCTATGCGATGATGTGATTTCATGTCATCTTTTTATTATCATTTGAACCCATTGAAAGGTATACCCCGGTTACACTTAACCGGATTAACCCAGTGGTTTTGGGTTTCAAATGTCAATTCCATAGCACAAACGTCAAATAAATCCTCAGGAAGTGGGTTAACCTGGCAAAAAACTCTAATGTAAGCGTATTGGAAGTCATGAAACATCCGATCTTCTCACTATCATTTGAATCCATTCAAAGAAATTCTTGGAACATCCGATCTTTTCATCAGCATTTGAACTCATTCAAAGGAAGTCGTGAAAGATCCTATCTTTATACCCTCAGCATTTATGCTAACGACGGTATATACTCTTTCATACGGGCAAAATGTGCCTCAGCGAAATAATGGTTTTAGACCCCAAGTATGTTTGGACGAAACGTGTTTCAGACAATTTGGAGTTGATTTAGCCGTGTCCGTCCGTCTGTCTGGCTGGAGCGCACAATAACTCTCGAACGGATCACCCGATTCGGTCCAAAATTTGGCTTTCGTAATATTTTGTACAAACTTAGTTTAAGTTCGAAGATGGGTTATATCGGTCCACACCTTCCGGTACCTCCCACACAAAAGTTCGGAAATGTTCGGAGAATTTGTGCGCACGATAACTCTTGAAGAAATTAATTGATTTGGTCCATACTTTGCATATCGTAGATGAGGTTCCAATATGGACTCAATCGGTCCACTCCTTCGGGTACCTCCCACACAAAATTTCGGAAAAGTTCAGATTAGGACCTACTACAGAATCACTTTGATTTTTGTTGAAGCAACTTGCATTCGCTGCTTCAATTACGATGGTAAAAGTTTTTCAGGGGCAAGACCATACTTCTTGAGAAAATAGCCCGAAGGGTGTAATAACACCCTATGGCACCATATGTGGCTGCAAAACAAAGCTCGAACTCACTTCTGGTTCTGCTGAAAACATTTGCCACTGAGAAAATTTTATTCAAAATCTGAAGAAATTATTTTTGTTTTGATAATATATTGTGAATGAAACATTTTATTTATTATCTGGAGACATCGTAAAGGAAACCAGTTAACTAAATAAATTAATATATCCTTTGGAATCCTGTGCTCTAAAGATAATTATTAAATACCAAGGTTTTATTCGATATTTAATAGTCTAGAGTCCAGATTAGAGTCCCGGAACCTCCTATATGAATTTAGATTACTATAGCTGATTGGGTTCGATAAGAACTTAAGCATATTTTCAAAAAATTACTCGTTTTACGTGGTTATATATACATACGTTTAGAAGCGGTATTATGCCAAAACATTCTGTTATACTACAATTCTGGAGCGTACATGGTGAAATTTTGACATGCTACCTATCCGGTTAGTTATTGGATCTGATAAATATCTCGACCTCATGTATCCTGTACCATTTCTGTCCATAAAAATACCTCCAGGGCAATATAAATCACCTTCTACATTTTGGGTCAACTTTTTCGTATAAGGGGACAAATTCTATTATCTTTCGTTCTGGTGATCAATCAAATTTTTTAAAGTCATATAACTTAAATATTGATTTATATCGAGGAGAAGTACTCGGTTTCACTACTCCAAACACATAACCACACATTTTTTGCATAATTTCTATAAAAAATTCCATTTTTCCTGGAAATTACTGTTTTCCCAAAATTTGCCTATTTTGGTATACCGGTGTCCTTGGTATGTATCGGAGGTGTTTGTATTGATTTATCGGTGTCAAGTCTTTTTTTAACATCTGTTGATGACCTCTGAGAAATCTGCTTAATAATTTGTATAATTATTTGATCATCCCTTGAAGTAGATGTTGTTGTCCTTGCATCTCCTTCCCATCTTATGGCGATTTTAGTTTTTTTTTTTTCGCGGTATCCAGCTCTGTTTTAGATATTGTGATGTTCCTATGTTTATTTTTGGACCTCGTTGGATCCACAATTTTTAAAAATTACCATTTTAGCAAAGCGTTGATAAAAATTTCTGGTCATAATTTAAGTTTTTCTTAAAAAATTAGACATGCCTTGTTTTCGGCATACTTGTTTATCAAAAGTAAACATATGTGGGATAAAATGTACTCCTCATGAAAGCTTTTTGCCCCCTTCTTCTGATTAAAAACAATTTGCTGCCAATCAATACAAAAACTCGTCAAAAATTAACTAATAGATATACGTACCACGTATTTGAAAATGTTTTGAGCAGGCTAAAACATGTGTTCCTCCGATATTTCACACATTTTTTAAACATATGTGTTCATAACTGAATAATCCTTTTTAAATCTTTAAAATATGGTCAATAAAAAATCAAATAACAAAAACAAACATATTTCAAAACTTAAAATGCCCCTAAAAATAGACTGAATATGATATAGGCATCTCACTTGCAAATGTTTTGAGCAGCACTGTATATCTCTGTCGGCAAAGCCAACTGACTCTTTTTTACTTGTTTTTTTTTTTTTTTATTCTCTTGCATTCAGTCGTTGATGAGACATCAACGAAACGAAAGCACACACGCATTGATGCACCTACTGTTTTCTTTATGTTGTATGCTTTTTACGCTACCGTAAATGCAAGATTCTCTTAAGTGTAATCCAACAACACATCGAAGTTTGTTGTAATATTTGAATTAATTCATCTTAGAATTTTTTTACAAAGACATAAATACAATAAGAGGTGTGTTCGTTTACTCAATAATTTGTACAAATTTGTACAAGTCCAGTAACTTCTTGCAAACGACTAAGGTCTTTTGTATTGTACTGAAGAGTAAACGAACAGCATCCAGTAACAATTTGTACAAATTTTGAGTAAACGAACATACCTAAGATAAGACATTTTGTTTGCTATCATTCTTCAGTGAATGGCTTTTGAATTTAACATAATGTTATATCACGATATGGTGATATAACATTTTTTTCTTTTATACATTTTTACGTATTTAACCGAATTTACCGATCCAATTGACAAAGAATTATTCTTGAATAGATCCTTGAATTCATAAATTTCGTTTCTGATACCATTACATGAAATGTTCCTCCTTGGTTGCGATTTTGAATTAACTGCAACCTGTTAAGGGTAATGTTTCTATACAAAGTTTCGTAAACATTTTTTTGTTGCATGCATTTTGTCTAGTCTTAGTTATATTTATGTCTTTGTTTTTTGGAATTACAATTATAGCTCTGTTCCTTTACGTGCAAGAATCTTCAAGTTTTGCAATTTTTTACTCGAAAAGCGTTCCTTTACTTCTGACACCATAAAATTCATATGTGAGCAGTTTACAACTTTTACTACTTTTGCCGGTTTTACCATTTTCAAAAGTAAAGGAACAGACCATATGTTTAACAAATTTTACATTATTAATGATAAACAAGTAAACTTGAAGCTGGTCTTCCTTTTAATTTAATTGTTACTTTTACTCCTAAAGGCCTCATCACATAATAGGATTTCTGGCTGGCTTAAGTCATCGGCTGGCATATTTGGTAAATGACAGTGTTCGAAAATAAACACTATGGTGTCGTACCGTACCGATCTGTACCGTACCAAGGTGGATAGGTACACTACGATAGTGTACCGCTCCGGAACACAAACACTAAAAAATATTTTAGTGATACTGTACCGGAACACAACGATAATCGTAGTGTACCGCATGCCGGAGCACTAAAAATCGTAGTGCTCCGACTGCGGAGGACTAAAAATCAGTGTTCGCAAACAAACAGTACCTTATCATAAGGCACCGTACATGTACACAAACACTAAAAAAAATTATAAAGTTTATGTACGCGTAAACAAACATTAAAAATCCATTTTAGTGTTTATGTAAGTGTACCCAACGAGATTCGAAAAGTTCGTCAAACACACATGTTTGCTACGCAACCTCCATCGTAATGTAACAACCACGTACCCAATCGAAAAGGTTGCGTACATCAGCGCGTACATTAAAAACCACGTAGAGTACATCATAATGTACCTTTAGAAAGAAAGTGTTGGTATGGTACACTTACATTTGTTTGGTTAATAAGGTATTAAAAATATTAAGTTTAATTTTTGTGGAATATATACAAATGAAATACAAGTAAATATAAATGAATATGTATCTTCAACTAATTAGGACTATAAATATCATTATTTAAATGTCATAAATACATATGCAAGAAGTTAGTAATGCCTAAACAAAACGCTCTCATCGAATATCTAAACTCTTGACAATTTACAAAAGGGTTGCTATAGGGCTGTAGGTTATGGAGGTGTTTTTTATTATTAAAAATCGTATCATTTGTATTGTGAAAACAGGTGGTTCATTTTCAATATTTTAGCAAAGTCAAGAAAGCATCGAAGAACAGTTTCAAGTAAGTTGTTTTCAGTATCAACATCATCTTACAAAAAGAAATGCTACACCACCACAATAAGAATTACTTTTTTGCTTTTTTGTGTTTTTCCAAATTATGAATTGCCGTTAAGGTACCCAAGGACTGGTACCTAGCTGTGAAGCGACATCCGGTCTTTGGGTCTGCTATATTTTTATAGTTTGTTTACAGGTAGAATTATCGGAGTTTTTGGTTTTGATAAGTTAGAAAGTCAGAACTAGGTGGAAATATTATTCCTCGCACACCAAAACCATAAAGTACCTATCCTTTTTTTACATCATAAAAATTATGAGTTAAAAAATTGTAAACCACAATATTGGTTTTTATCTTTCTTGTGTATTGTAATAAATTATAACCATTCAGGTACCTCATGAATGATCTAGTTTTTGAGTTTGTTACACTCGTAGTCTTATTGTATAATTTACGGGAAATTTCGCGAAAACCCTTTGGAATAGTTGCAGATAGTGTAATTTTTTAACAAAATTCATTTTTTGCAAACTATATATGCAAAGAACCCCCGCAAATGCTATTTAGTTCATTTTTAAACGTTGAGTGAAAATAATAATATAAATGCCAAGACCAAAAAATATTGTTCTTCGTGATATGTTCAGTACAAACGAATCAAATCAAACAGTGTGTAATTTACAAAATTGTGTCAACAATGTTTTAAATTGGCATTCCGCAAATTTAGAGCGACATTTGAAAATTGTGCATCCCGATTTGTATGCGAACTATATTGATCAAAAACGGGAAAACGTAAAAGAAAAAAGAGTCATCAAAGTATTATTAAAAAAAAAGTGTGAATCCAAAAAAAATTTAAACAGCATTGGTGGAACTTTTTACAAAAAATGGACGTCCTTTACATATGGCCGAAGATAAAGCCTTCAGAGTTCTTATAGAACCTGTTTTAAGTGTACTCGGGATAACTGTAAATGAACATAACGTAATGGAACGAATTATCGCTTTCTCAAAAAATATTAAAACGGAAATCTCAAACGATCTTAAGGATATTATTTTCCCTTAAGATGGATGTCGCAACAAGGCTGGACTTAAGTATGCTGGGTATTAATGTTCAGTACATTAAACATGGTAAAATCGTTGTTAAAACGTTGGCTATAAAGGAGCTTAGATCAAGTCACACTTCTGAATATTTAAAAACAGTTATACTGAATGTTCTAAAGGAATATGATGTTGATATACGTAATATTTTAACTATTACAACCGACAACGGATCAAATATGTTCAAAACTGTACGAATCCTGAACTGTGAAATGCAATTGTCGATAAATAATGATGCCGTGGATTTCGAAGAAGATGAAGATGATATCGATTGCCGAATAGCTATTGACACAATTGAATCAATTGATTTTAACATCTCATCGAACACAATTACTAGCATTCGTTGTGGTGCTCACACTCTCCAACTGTGTGTAAACGATGTTCTGAAACAGTGGTAAAAAAACTTAGAAGTAAAACGATTTTAAATTTTCTAAGAAGTGAACTCTACAAAAAACCTATCATTGATTGTGCGACACGTTCGAATTCAACATATAAAATGATTGAAAGATGCCTGGAAATGAAGGAAATTATAAATACACTAAGCAAGGATTGTCCTGATTTATTTCTTGAATCTGAAGAATGGTCTTTCGCAACTGAATTCTTGGGACTATTTAAACCTATTTACAATGCTACCATTAAGTTACAAAGCGAACTATACATTATTGTTATGGATATAACATTTCAAATTGACGCTTTACCGGATAGCAACATGAAAACCCTTCTCAAGGAGTCCTTGAAGATAAGAAAGGACAAACTTTTAGAAAATGAACTGTTTAACGCAGCTGTGTTCTTGGATTTACGAATCAAAGTATGCATAACTTACGAACAAAAACAAAGGGCGAAGAGCTACATACTATCGTTATATAAACGCATGAAGTCAACAGAAGCTAAGTTTGCTAAAGTATACCAAAACAATGCATATTTATTTATATCAATCATCGTTTATGTTTCAGAACACAATACAAGCCACCCAATATTAGAGGAAACTCCATCACCGAGCAGACCACATGCAGCCAAATCTTTTCCGATTATCTGCAAATGATAGATCCTGCCACAGAAATTCCGAGTTCATCTAATTTACACAATTTAGAAGCTGATTTTGCCACTTATGTGCGGCAATCAAGATTGCCACTAAGTGAAAATATAATAGCATTTTGGTACTCTCAGAAAACCATCATCAGTGAGGTTGATAATATTGTACCGTCAACCCAATTAAGTGTGGAACGCTTATTTTCTGCTATGAAATACATATTATCTAATCAGCAAAACCGCACGTCAGCAACAAATCTTGAACGTATATTAATGGTAAAAGCCAATGGGGATTTCAATTATGAAAGTTGAGCTTTCTCCTGTTAAATTCTATTTTCTTTAGTATTTATGTTAATCTTTTATATATTCGTTAATTTTTTATAAAATAAATAAATGTTTTCATATTTACTGGTTAAATATAAATATAGATACTTTTGTATTTTATTTATACGATATTCACTCTTATTTTTATGGTTGTATTTTTCCTCATGCCATTCATATTTAATATTTCTTTATAAACATCACTCAGGTGTACGCAACCTCTTTATAAACATCACCCAGGTGTACGCAACCTCTATTTGTTTTTTAGGGTACATAATGATGTACGCTACGTTGTTTTTTAATGTACACGCAACATTTATAACGTACGTACCCAACCATTTCGGTTGGGTACGTGGTTGTTACTTTACAATGGTGGTTGCGTACCAAACATGTACGCTACGATTATCGTTGGGTCATGTACACAAACGCTAAAATTTTTTTTAAAGTTTGTGTACATGTACGGTACCTTATCGTAGTGTAACTTTTCATGCTAGGTACGCTACAAAACGTTATTGTACGGTACCTTAATGTAAGTTTTCGAACGCTGCTAAAAATCCTCCGACTGCGGAGGATTAAAAATCGTAGTGTTCCGACTGCCGGATCACTAAAAATCGTAGTGCACCACGTGCTGGAACACTAAAATTGGTCAAAATTATGAAAAAAACAATATTTAGTTTTTGTGGAATGAAGCACAAAAATCGTCGTTTTGTACCACGTTTTGAAACTATATGGCAATGAACCATACATGAATTTATTATGATTTCTGAGGAAATTAAATATTTTATATATATTTTTTAATAAATAAAAATTAAAAGAAACTGTGAAAAACATCTGGTTTGGTGTTTGGACAACGGAGCACTAAAAATCGTAGTGTTCGTCTGCGGAACACAAAAAATCGTAGTGTTCCGACTGTCGGAACACTAAAAATCGTAGCGTACCACGTACCGAAATACTAAAAATAATGTTAAATATTTTATGTTTTTAGGATAAATAAATATGTATTTATTTATTATTTAATAATAATTTATTAAATTATTATTTAATAAATAAAAATTAGAAGAAAATGTATAAAACATCGGATTTGATTTTTAGACAATGGAGCACTAAAAATCGTAGTGTTCCGACTGCCGGATCACTAAAAATCGTAGTGCACTACGTGTTGGAACACTAAAAAATAACAAAGAAATTACGTTTTATTAGGAAAATGAAATATTTGGTTAAATTTGATTAATCAAAATTAAGACAAAATGTCACATCCATGTATGTTTTGTTTGGTTTTTGGACAATGGAGCAGTAAATCGTAGTATTCGACTGTGGAGCACTGGAATGTTCTGACTGTGGATACATGATTTTATTATGATTTGTGAGGAAAATTAAATATTTTTTATTATTTATAAATATTTATTGTTATTATTTTTTTATAAATACAAATTAAAAACGCCTGACTTGATTTTTGGACAACGGATCAATAAAAATCGTAGTGTTCCGACTGCCGGATCTCAATGGAACAATAAAAATTGTAGTGTTCGGTTGTGGAGCACTAAAAATCGTAGTGTTCCTACTGCCGGATCACTCGTAGTGTACCACGTGCAATACAATAAGGTAATGTACCACACATGAGTTTATTATGATTCGTGAGGAAAATTTAATATTTTATGTTTTTTTTTAATAAATACATATTAAGAAATAAAAATTAGTAGGAAATGTGAAAAACATCTGACTGGTTTTTTGGACAATAGAGCAGTAAACATTTTACTGTTCGACGTTTAGGCAATCATCTGTTTATTATGATTTATGAGGAAAATTAAATATTTGATGGCTTTTGGGTCAAGTAAAAGTTAATAAATACGAATTAAGATGAGCATGTTATATCCATGTACTGAAAATTAGTTACAAAATTTGAAAACGTTAGTACAAAAGATGACAACATGTATTGTTTCGATTTTTAGAGATCCGGCAGTCGGAGCACTACGATTTTTAGTGATCCGGCTACTATTTTTATTGTTCCATTGTTTCGATTTTTAGAGATCCGGCAGTCGAAACCCTACGATTTTTAGTAATCCGGCAGTCGGAACACTACGATTTTTAGTGCTCCGCAGCCGAACACTACGATTTTTATTGTTCCATTGTTTCGATTTTTAGATATCCGGCAGTCGGAACACTAAAATTTTTAGTGATCCGGCAGTCGGAACACTAACATTTTTAGTGATCCGGCAGTCGGAACACTACGATTTTTAGTACTTTTTTATTGATCCATTGTCCAAAAATCAAATCAGGCGTTTTTCACGCGTTCTATTAAATTTTATTTTTTAATTTGCATTTATTAAAAAAAAAAATTATAAAATATTTAATTTTCCTCACAAATCATAATAAACTCATGTATCCACAGTCAGAACACTACAATTTGTAGTGCGCTATTGTACAACAACCGAATCAATGTTTTTCAGATTTTTTACTTAAGTTCCCAACGTTATTAATTAATATGTATACATACATGGATTTAAGAGGTGTATCTGAGTTTTTATGCCTTAATTTGTACTTATCTCAAAAATTATAAATATTTAATTTTACTCGAAAATGATTATAAACTCGTGTGTGGTACATTATCATAACGTTATTTTTTAGTGTTCCACTACGATTTTTAGTGTTCCGACTGCGGTACCCAACGTTTTTAGTGTACCAAAATGTGCAAAATGTGGTACACTACGTTTATCGTTGTGCTCCGGAACAGTATCACTAAAATATTTTTTAGTGATTGTGTTCCGGAACACTAACGCTAAAAATATTTTAGTGATACTGTACTCGGAGCGGTACACTATGTTAGAGTACCGTTTATTTTCGAATTCTGGTAAATGAACAAAAGGAAAATGGTAACATATGGTAACTATGTTATCATTTTCCTTTTGTTCATTTACGAATATGCCAGCCGATGATGTCGACTTAACAAGCCATGCCCCTTATGTGACGAGGCCTTAACATTATCTAGAGACCAGTAGTGGGATTCTGTAACTCATATTTGCTGTTACCGACAAAAATCGGTAAAATTAAATCGCAAAATTATGACTAAAAACATAAAGAAAAGTTGGCATCACTGTTTGTGTCGGTAGAGGCTAGAGACTACTTTTTATTCATCGTTAACTTACCGAAAAATTTCGTTAATTATCGAAATTATAAGCATTTTAACTTTACCGACAATTATCGATAACAGCAAAAATGAGTTACAGAATCCCACTACAGAGGTCTGTTTGGAACCCCCAAACAAAAATAATATTGAACATATTTCTAAATAAATATAACAAATATAACAAAATATGGTCTGTTCCAGAACTGCAAGAATCTCCTAATTTCTACTATTTTTTCCGATAACATAAAGGAAAAATTGTTATCGTAGTAAAAATTAGTAGCTTCTTGCAGGTACTGGAACAGACCAATTATAATATAACAAAATTATGTACCAAAAATGTTATTTTTAAATACAGTCAAACACACCTATATCGAACTTTGGAGGCTTACAATAATAAAAATTCTGTTTTTTTCCTAAGGGGTTTTCCATGGTAGAATAAGAAAAGGTAGCAGCAATACACAGCTGACTGAACTGGGTTGTAACGTTAGTGTCAAATTTTATATGACATTTTATACATTTATTTCTATTTCGATGTACATTGGGGACATATATTTTTTGAGAAAAAAATATATCATTCGGAAAAAACCATTTCCCAGAAAGACTTCTTCATATCAATGATATGTAACCTCCTCCAAGTTCGAACGATAAGCAGCGCAGAAAATCCCCGCTTATAGAGGCGATACAACGTCTGTTAATATGTGAGGTATTTTGTTAAAATTTAAAAAAAATAAAGCCCTAATAAACATGTGCTTCTTTGATTTCTAAAACAACACATTGAAACAGCTTCTCTTTTTCTATGAATTTCCAGCGACCCCAAACTTTTCTGCAAGTATTCTACTTTCTGCGAGAATTTATGCATTTAGTGGAATGATGTGGAAACATAAAAATTGAAAATGTAACGAATTTTCATTCAAGTTTTCCCATGGTTCAATTATTAGAAGGTTGGGCAGGTTCATGAAAATATAAAAAAACAACTCTGATGCCGGTTTGCTTATAACTTCAAAATTACTAATAACAAATGCAGCAAGTTTTGTTTACTTGTCAATGTTTCTTTTGTTTTCATTTAATTTCAAATACATATTACTTTTTCATTTATTAAACAACCAAAATGTGTCCCATCGAAATAATGTTTTTAGACCTTCAGTATATCTGGACGAAATCCGTATCAGAGAATTTGGAGTCGAGTTAGCCATGCCCGGACGTCTGTCTGTCTGGAGCGCACGATAGCTCTCGAACGAATAGACTGATTCGGTTCAAAATTTGACCAAACATAGATCAATCCTCAAATTGCGTCAAATCGATTTCTTGGAACACGTTGTATTCCATATTATGACGGTACAGGAGCAAGTCCATACGTCCTAAGAAAATTGCACGAAAGCTGCAAAAAACTCCTACGGCCATGTGTAGTGGCTGGTGAGGACGACAACTATCGAACCGAAAACTGCGTTGGTCCAAACTTTGCATATCATAACATTTCTAGTTTGAAGATGGTGCTCTAAAGATCCACTACTTCCCCACAAACGTTAACCATTTTAGTTTAAGAACAATTTACAATTTGTGTTCAGGATGGAGATAGACATATGCTGTTTCTATATTTTTTTGTTATTATATTTTTTCATGTACTGCCCTGTTGATAAGCGCAAATTCTTAGTCTCTTCCAATTTGTCCATTTGTTCCAGTTCAGGGAAAAATCTTCACCCACATTTTAACAGCCCAATTCGATCACAATGTTTCACTTCAAATCCTACATCATGATTATAGAGCACCACACCAAAATTGCCGCGATAGTCTTCATCAACTACACCGCCACCAACGCCATAATGTCCTTAAGTGCCTAACCTGTACCTGGAGAAATCCATCCGTAAGATCCATCCACCTATCCATCAGTTCAAACTATCTGCAAAATATATAAATCGGTTAAAAATAAAACAGAAAACAAGGATTTGGCCTTACCAATCAACTAAGAATCATCGGAGTGTCGTAAGACTTCTGGTATACTTCCAAGAAGTGTCCATTTTAGGCACAATAACATTTCTTGTGTGTTTTACTTTTTCTTTTTTATTTTGAATTACTTTATTTTGTCAACCTTGTTAAAAATCAATGTATACAAACAAACATCTTCAAAACTGTTTTGACACAATAGGCGGACCACAAGAAAAAATTGTAATCAGCTGTTTGCTATGGCCTACCTTGTAATGATTGTACCATGAGTTTTCCAAAATATTCAACCAAATGTGAAAAATTATTAGTTTTTTAAATTCCAATAATTTATAGACATTTCCTTGTTTTGTTTACAAATACAACTGGCAGTAACGTTACAAACAAAAACAAATTCCTTTGTGGTTGTTGTTCTAGTTGTATTTGTTGTAGTATTAACTTTACCTTATGTCCAATTTACATTAGCAACTTTTTCGCTGTTTCGTCATTTATTTGCTAAAACAGGCAACATTTTGCGTCATTTACCATACAAAAATAAATGACGATAGCTGCGTCATTTATTCTAAACAACGCACGAAAACACCATACTATTATAAGCAGCCCAGTTTTTTTTGTCATAAACTACCAAAAAATGCAACTGTTTTATGATGTCTTTGTTTGTTTGTGTTGTAGCAGAACAAAAATACTCAAACCATGACAAAAGTGTAAATAAATGTTTAAAAAATTGCAAAAATTATGTTTTTTTTTGTTTTTAGAATTTATTTAAGTTATTCGATACACATTTGTGTTGTGAAATTGCTATTTCTCTGAATAAATATATTGTGTGCGTGTGTTTGTGTTATTGTATAAGTGTGTACGTGCGATTGTGTGCGTAAGCAAATGACGCAAAAAATAGATGTAAATACTCTTCATTTGATTCTAGGATTTCGTAAAACGAAATCATTTAATGTGCATATGTAAATTGGACTTTATATTTGTTCTACCATGGGGTTTTTCTTAGCTTTTCTTTAGTTTAAATTTTATTTGAAAACGGTAAAAATAAGAATATTTGTTTTCTTCCTTTGATATATACACAAGTTACACGAATATGTCTTCCATATTTGATCAATTAAAATCATTCTATAACAGTGTCGAACTGTATTTCACATTTTTTGTTGATTAGAATGTTGGTGGGTGGATCTAACGCCAGCTAGAAAGGTGAATATTTCATTCAATTGAGTTGATTTTTTGTGTTGATAAGCGACAAGTAGGAAATTCTTTGCTCTGTTATTCTGAGATGTCAGGCAGACGAAAATAAACATGAAAAGTTTCGATGTATGAAAATATCTAAAAGCACTCTTTGGCGATAAGAACGTGTGTACTTAACTATATACCGAATGTGGAATCGTTGTATCACGTGCTGCGAATATACTTACAGTGGATATATATAAAGTAATAGGTGTGTGTTCTCGAACAATATATGTATAATGATTGGTACCCCATAAATTTATGTATTTTGATCCTCGAGCCAAGTTTAGGCCAGTTTACATTGGCCAAAAAAGCGTATCTATAAGACACTTATTCCTCGGCCAAATAATATTTGGAAGTCCTCAGGATGTTAACTTTGCGTGTACAATCAATTTAGCTACTTTAAAAAAAAAAATTAAAACGTGATTGGTTGAAATGTTCTTTTACTCCATTTTTGATAGGCAGGCTGGGATTACACTATGGCTGGTATACCCCGCCAATCTGCCAATCATCCAATCTAAATAGGGCCTGGGGGCCTTATAGATACATACGCTTATTTGGCTGATCCTTACATAAAGGGCTAATGGAAATTGATTTAACCTGGACTCAAGGATCAAAATACACAAATGTGTGTATAAAATGTATAAAATTCATTTAATTATCCAATAATTGCTCAATTTACCGTAAACATCGTCACAAGGACGATAACCTATTTTTGGCTACCAAATCTAAAATATTCACAGTTTTGGTCGTAAATTCGACAAAATAGGCCAAAATGGAGAATTTTAACCATGTTTATTCGAACATTCCTTTGGTGAGTGTGAGCACTCCTATTATTTTTAAGACAGCATATTTCGACAGAGAATATTTCGATGTGTTACAAACGGAATGACAAATTTAATTATACCCTCCATATTATGGTGGGTATCCTCACGTGTTCTTATGTGTCCAATCTTTCTTCACTTATCTAATCCATTGTAAAGCAGTGTAACTGACATTGAATCTTAAACACTTGTTGTTAAAAGCTTTTGAATACAAAACGACAAAAACACACAAACTTATAATGAGCTTTCGTTTATCAAATTTCTATATGTTAAAAGTGTAAATATGCTGCTTCAAGATGATCGCGTGCTAAAAATTTATGAGACATTCAGGGTAAAGAATTTAATTTCAAAAATTACATATGCATACATCAAGATTTCAAACAAAATAAAATAAGAAGCAGCACTATACGAGGGCGGTTCGGAAACTTCTTAGCCTGTCAATGAAAGAGAATAGTTAGTTTTTCAAAAATATTTTTATTTTTCAATATAATCTCCTGAAACTTCAATACACTTAGTCCAACGCTTTTCTAGCAATTCTATCCCTTGATTAAAATAGTTTTCCTCAAGGTTTTCAAAATAGTGGTTTACAACTGTAATTGCATCTTCATTTGAGGTAAAACGCTTGCCAGCAAGGATTTTTTTTAGATTTGGGAACAAGTAAAAGTCACTGGGAGCTAAATCAGGAGAATAAGGTGGGTGGTCAAGCAACTCGTACTTTAATTCATTGATTTTAGCCATTGTTAAAACACTCTTGTGCGCTGGTGCGTTGTCTTGATGAAAAATTATTTTTTTGTGTTGTAAGCCAGGACGTTTTTCTCAAATTTGTACATTTAATTGATCCAAAAGGTTGCAATAGTACTCTGAATTTATTGTTTTACCATTTTGCAGATAGTCAATCAATAAAATACCTTTGAAGTCCCAAAAAACCGTTGCCATAACCTTACCAGCCGATTGAATTGTGTTTGCCTTCTTTGGGGCACTTCCTCCAGCTTCAGTCCATTGTTTGGATTGTTCTTTTGTCTCTGGAGTATAGTGGTGGATCCATGTCTCATCAACAGTTATGAAACGACGCTTAAAATCCATTTTATTTCGCTTAAAACGATCCAAACAAGCTTGAGAAATGTTCATTCTTATGCGTTTTTGATCGACTGTTAACAAATGCGGCACTCATCTTGCAGAAAGCTTTTTCATCTGTGGTTCTTCATGCAAAATTAAATGGACTCGATCATTTGAGATGCCCATGATAATAGCAATTTCACGCACTTTTATTCGTCGATCATTTAATACCATATCATGCACTTTGGCTACAATTTCTGTTGTTATTACTGTTTTTGGACGTCCACTACGTGGTTCATCTTCAATGCTTGTACGACCACGTTTAAAGTCAGCAACCCAATTTTTTACTGTTGCATATGAAGGAACACTTTCACCTAACACATTCACCATATCATTATGAATTTCTTGTCCCGATAAACCTTGTTTATGTAAATATTTAATGACAGCACGCATTTCTAATTTTTCCATTGTAAAAAAATTGCGGATGCGTCTTTTTTGAACACCTGTTTCTATATGAAGGAGTTGCCAGATCGAAACAAAATTTAACATGTGTTCATAACAGAGATGGAAGTTTCCAAATCACTTAACTTTTTTCTGTTTATACCGCGCTTTTTGTGCTAGGCTAAGAAGTTTCCGAACTGCCCTCGTAATGAGACAATAAAAACTATATAACAAAATTGATGTGCTCGGTCCATGATTTGGTATAGACCCAATAGAGCGTACCTCCCTAATTCGAAGTAATTTGAGAGGTTTTAATGAGTTGACATTTAGCGTTCAAAAGATACAATCATCCTACAAAAAGCAAGTAAACCAATGCTACAGCATTACCTCTGTGCATAGGATCTTTGTGCATCAACGTCATGGTGGTACTAAAGTTATTTGCCACCCTTTAGTGCGATTCTCTAACTCATTTTTTGAATTACCGACAATTGTCGGTAAAATTAAAATGCTTATAATTTCGGTAATTACCCATGTTTTTCGGTAAGTTAGCGACGAATAAAAAGCAGTCGCAAAGTTCTACCGATAGCTAGAGTGTTGTCAACTTTTATTTCAACTTTTCATTCATAATTTTGCGTTTTAATTTTACCGATTTTTTTCGGTAACTCAAAAAATGTGTTAGAGAATCGCACAACTGCTTTATAACCCCAGATGACTATAGGCTAGATTAACCAAAAAAATTAAAGTCGTACTTTCGAAATCAAGGTATTTGCATAAATGTATATCGATTACATTAATCTTATGTTCTATAAAAAGAATATCGACATAGAAATGCAAAAATTGAATTTTGGGATAGCTTAGCGCCTTTTTGCTATAAATTTTATATTTGACCACAGTCGATAACAAACATCGTACTGATTTAAAGCTCTGCTGGTCTTCTTTCATTAGCGGTTTACATGTTTTAATAAACTTAATAAAAGCAAATATACCTAATTTAAAATAAAAGTGTCAAAATATCATAGTTGGGATAGTTTAGCTCTTTTAGGAGTAAGTCCCAATTTACATTACACTTCCGTTACACATGCCAGTAAATTGGTGCCAATTGAGTACATGTATTATACTCGAAAATGCCGAAAAAGTGTTCGACTGGCATGCAGTTTTCTTGTGTGTTTACACATGCCAGTGCAAGTTCAATTCTAAAATTATTTTAAGCCGCATATAACACACAAAATTGCATTATATTTCAGATTTAAAACACAATTCACAACATATTTTACTATTTTTATTTTATTTCGTTTTAAAAAGATTGTTTTCAGTCATAAACATAATGAATCTGGTATTGCCGCCTTTTCAATATTGTATAATCCCAGAGGGGAAATTATTTATCAACCTATATTTGCATGAAAAACATCAAAATTATGTCTTTACTAACCACTAATATATTGCAGCTGCCAAGACGTATTATTTGTGTTTCATAATCTTTTTGAAAATATGCATTAAATCTTTGCATTCTTAAAAGAAACAAAAATGTACATGGATTAAAAAATAGTCTCGGCAACTCTTTTTTCATTTTCGACATATCATTGGCAGCCAGCTCAAAATTTTGCTGGCATGAAAAATCTAGTGCCAGTGGAGCCGACAATTCAAAAAATGTAATTGTGGTAGTAAAATATTGTGTATGTATTGAATTTTTCGAACTGTCACTGGCATGTGTAAAGGTTGGGTTAGGCGAGTTTACTTGCGGCAATTGTCAGTTTGTAGGTGAGAGAGGGGGCTGAGAGGCAAAGGGTTACCATATGCCTCACCCCTCTCTCCATCAAACTGACAATTGCCGCAAGAAAACTCGCCTAATGTAAATTGGGACAAACTCTGCTATTGAGATATTCGCCAAGGAAATACAAGCTTTAGATGGACAAACGGACAGACAGACACATCCACCGCACACTTTAGAGTTGTGCCAAAGGAACTATTTGGAACTATCTAGTTCCTTTCGCAGTTCCAATGGCCCACATTTTTTCTTTGAACAAACTGCGTATACTTACTATCACACGTTATATTTCATGATGTTACTCATACGCTTTGGAACTAGTACAAGGAACTAGGAACTAGATTGCCCAACTCTAGCACACTTGTCGAAATCACTGATCTAGCGGCTCGAAAGATTAAAAATCAAACTGTAAAATTGCGAAATATTTTCCATTGTATCGATTACTGACACTCTGCTGACTAAAATTAATATTAATTAATATTTAATTTTATTTCAAGTACTGTACGTACCCTTGTAGAATAAACTGCGACCCACGTTTTCAATTATATATTCATTACAACATTTGGGATAAGTTCAGTTTAGGATCTGCTCTTGAATCGCTTTGATTTTTGTTTTAGCAACTTGTATTCACTGCACCCAATGCGACGGTACAAGTTTCATCAGGGGCAAGTCCATACTTCCTGAGAAAATAGCCTGAAAGTTGCACAAAACCCCTATGACACCGTGTGAGGTGGTTGGAGCCAGGGCTTCGGAGTCGGAGTTGGAGTCGGAGTCTGGAGTCGGAGTCTAGCAAATTTTGCTGGAGTCGGAGTCGGAGCCGGAGTCGTGAAAAAAAGCTCGACTCCGACTCCGGGCAACAATCTGTTCTACATTTATCAAAATTTGTCAAATCAATTTAAATTATTTAAATGATCATAATTTAAAAACTCTTAATCTCTATTTTGACTACAAAATGCATATCGGAAGCATTTTTGGGTCAATTGATTGGAATAATGTTTGCATGTTCCAAATATACCTAGGGAAGATCTTTTAGAAGATTTACAGGCCATTTTACAGAAGACTCACTGGTCTTCTCTTTTTGTTTTTTATTAGAAGTCATTTATGTCTGCTTCGAAAGAGCCTGTTGGACTTCTATGAAAGACCTTGTAGTACTTTAAGGGAAATCATACGAAAGACCTACTAGACTTCTTGCTGAATTTGTATGAGAAAAGTTAGAATCTTCTTAAAGACGATGTTCCTGCTATTTTCTAAACGACATATTCGGTCTTTTGAAGAACCATGCGTCTTTTATAAAGAAGTCTGCTTTTTTATAATAGAATAGTGTGTGGTTATCTATAAGTAAACCTACTTAACCATTTCTCTTTCTATTTAAGGGGATATTCCTATGCTATCCTGTTTTTCTTCGATGAGAAGAGATTAAATGATTTTTCGATTAAGTCATGCATCTAGGATAAATTTGTCAGTATATTTATGCTGAGGAATGAAAAATATTTAACAAATTGACGTTAAATTATGAGCATTGCCTCTACAGGATGGTGGATATATAAATTTCTAGAACAATTTAATCATTTCCGATTTTCAGTTCGGCTTAGCCGTACTAAACGTTGGTTTTACTTGTATTCTTTTTTTTTAGGTGGTAGACAAAAGAGACTTTCTACCATAAGATACAAACTTGTCATTCCGTTTGAAACGCATCGAAATATTCGTCGGGAACTTTATAAAGTATAAAGATATAAAATTGCCGGTATTGGATTACGATTTAGTATAACGGCACGGCCCGATTTTATGTATGTCAAAGGGTTTCTTTTGTCACATTACGTGGTGCAATACGTAAAAAATAACTATGGACGGACAAGAATCCGAGATATTATCCTTGAAGATGAAGAGTTATGTAGGCAAAGGCCTACAAGTGTAAATCAAAATTCTTAACGGTTTGAAGAAAATGATCCCTTTTGACATAAAGGTTTCAAGTAACCTTAACCACGAAAGTGTTTGTTAAGGGGCAATACGCTATTTTGGTCTTCTATCACGTTGCGGTGTTAAAATAATTTTCCATAACTAAAAAAAATTACAAAAAGTGTTATCGGTCAGTAATTATGGTAATTTGGTATTTCGAGTCTCATTGGGTACATAAGTCAAATTCGGAAAATTGTAAATATACTCGTACGTCTGTACGATGGTAATAAAACAGCCCGAAGGGTGTAAAAACCACCTATGTATGGCACCATATGTAGTGGCTGGAGATCCACTTCCATAATGGTCAATGTCGATCGATTCCTTTTAATATTTCCTCCGCAAAACTTTTGCTCTTTAATACTAATCAACATACGTTTTTTGTGAAAAAATTGTTTCAATATACACAGGCTGAGGGTATATCTCTGTCGGCCAAGTCGACTGATACTTTTTTACTTGTTTTTTCTATATTGAGCATTAGGTTCTAATTTATTTCATTGACGTTTTCGTTCTTAGCAATAGCAATAGGTGTATACATAAGAAAAAATAAGTTTTTCAAAGTTTTCGGTCCAAAACTCGACTTTCTAGATAGCCACTGTTAACTCAGTTATACAGTCAATATGTAATTAACTATCTGAATCTTTCAAATGATTTTCCCGTCGCTCAACCATTGCTGACTGGCTATGCTAAGCAACAGTATTTAAAATCTAGTGTTGGGTAGCCTAGTTCCCTGAAAATTTGATGTTGCGTGTTCCTTTCCTGTAAAGGAATTAGTTCATTAGCCCTCATACCAGTGAGAAAGTCCCTTGGCGGCACGTAATTTATTCGAAGAATAGTTTACCTAGAAATATTTAAATCATTTAAAGCGTTGGGATTAATAGCTTAGTTTTTATTGGGATTTATAGCTAAACGAGGAAACGAGTAGAGATCTAATATAGGAATTTCCATAAATTAAAAAAAATGAAAAATCGTATAACCCCTTTTATATTATTTTTGGACATTCAAAATCACCGGCAACTACGGATTGTTGTATTGTATTCTCGTAATTATGCATCCAATAGATTTAAATTCCATTGCCTTATTCGAAGACTATAGCACTTGTATGAAACAATGCCTTTTTTGATTTCGACGACAAGACAAAGTCAGTTGCTGATGTTCATAGAAATAACTAAAATATATTCACCATAATGATATGAGTGCATTTGAATTGTGAAGTTATATCTCAAGTCGTAAGAGGCTCATGTCCCATGTGCACATGGGCTACGAAGTTTATATCCCTGAAAAAGAACTATGAAGAAATATACACCAATTGTAGAGAAGTTTACACTACTAAAATACACAGAAATGCCACCTAAGTTACGCTGGAAGAGTAAAATTAAGAAGTAAATATGGTAGCCAAGAAAGCTGTTTAAAATGGTCGCAACCCGTGATATTTGCTTAATATATTAAACGACCAATATTAATGATTTTAATTTACAAAATTATATGTTTCGGTAATCCGGACAATTCGATAATCCGGACATTGCCGAAACATGTGGTGTCCGGATTATCGAGATAATGTACATACATACATCATTTATGGTGGAGGGTATAATATGAGTTCAAAGTCACCCCATTCTACACTTTTTGTAATAAAAACTTGCATTTAACAGTTTGTTTGGAGACGCGTCACTGCAATAATTTTCCTACTTCCACCCATATCGTGGGAACCGTAGGATGGACTTTTTCATTTTGTAATTTCTTATCTGATATTTCGTGATCAATTCCAAGTGATATCTGATCTTATGTATCAAAATTTTTCCCGTAATCGTTGTTTTATTTGAACCAAATTTAAAAATGTTGGGCGTATGAACCGACAAAAGTATGGATAGGATTAAAGTTCAAACATATGCGGGGATATCAATAGATACGGCTTTTTATCACACTAGCATACGAAAAACATAATATCGCTGTAAACAGGGCCACTAGGAAAACCTTCGGTAAAAATATCCAAAGGATACTCAAACCACACAAAAGTGTTGAACATTTGTGTGGGTGGTATCACAAGGATTGGACAGGTAGGGCCCAAATTTGAACATAAACTAAGTTTCGACAATATTTAGAGATCCCAAGTTTGGACCAAATCGGTTGCTACGTCTAAATCGCGCGTACCATTTTAGCGAATATTTTCGAACTTTTGTGGGGCAGGTACCGGAAGCAGTGGACCTATAAGCACCACCTTCGAATTTTATCTAATATCCGAAGAAATATTACAATATCCAAAGTGTGGACGAACGCAGTATTCGGTTCGAGCTCTCCAGCCACTACATATGGTGTCATAGGGGTTTTTTACAACTTACGGGATGTTTTCTCAAGAAATGTGGACTTGCCCCTGAAAAAACTTTTACTGCCGTTATTGAGGCAGCGAATGCAAGTTTGTAAAGTATGGACCAAATCGGTCACTCCCATCAAGAGTTATGGTGCGCACAATTTTTCCTAAACATTTTTGAAATTTTGTGGGGGAGGTACCTGAAAGAGTGGACCGATACAGCTTATGTTTGAACTTAAACTAAGTTTGCACAAAATATTACGAAGGCCACATTTTGGACCGAATCGGCAGATCCGTTCGATAGTTATCTTGCGCTCCAACAACTACACACGGTGTCGTACGGGTTTTTTCTTCCTTTCAAGCTGTGTTCTCAGGAAGTATGGATTTGCCCCTGATGAAACTTATACCATCGTTTGGGGGGCCGTGAATACAAGTTGCTATAACAAAACTCAAGGCGATTCGAGAGCAGGCCCTAAACTGAACTTTTCCGATATTTTGTATGGGAGGATTGAGTCCATATTGGAACCTCTTCTAAGTCTGGTAGAAGTTTCACGATGTGCAAAGTATGGACCAAATCGGTTACTTCCTTCAAGAGTTATCGTGAGCACAAATTTTATAACCCATATTCGAACTTTAACTAAGTTTGCACAAAATATTACGAAAGCCAACTTTTGGACCGAATCGGTTGATCCGTTCGAGAGTTATCGTGCGCTCCAGCCAGCCAGACGGACGGACATGACTAAATCAAATCCAAATTGTCTGAAACACATTTCGTCCAAACATACTTGGGGTCTAAAACCATTATTTCGATGAGGCACATTTTTCCCTCGTTAGCATAAATGCTGAGGGTATACAAAATGTTATCATTAACATTTAAAAAAATATATCAATTTTTAATATTCCGTTCTGACTAACTATTTCTAATTATTACATATGCCGTTATGTACAGTCAACACTATGTTTCAATACTGTACTAGAGTTTCATAGTATCCTTCAAGTCCATTTTTTGATTTTCTGCACGCTAGATCGGTATTTTTTCCCACTGTGATACATTCCATTAGTGACCCTCATTCAAATTTCAGAATTCTGGCTCTACCGGTTCAGCAAATACAAATGGTACCATATTATTACCTATAAGTACTTTTCGTACCGTCCTAGTTCGAAATTCCAACAAAAAATAAATTGGTCACTTATCAGTTGAATTGCTCATATACGTACATAAGCGCCAATGTTATTAAAATTTAGCAACAATTATAACAACGACAATAACAACAACAGCTACAGCGTCAACAATTACAATAACATAAAATGTTAAAACAATTGTGTTCTAATTGTTATCGGCTCTCTGTTGTTATGTGCGCGCCTATTTCTTGCTTTTATTCATTTCTCTATTCGATTTGTTTAAACTATTTTTATTTTGCAGATTTCTGGCAGCTTTCTTTCATTATTCCCGATTAGCTAAGAAAATCGCCAAGAGAAAGAAAACCAACCGAAAACTGACAATATTCTCGGCTGCTGCAAACTATAGTTAATAGTTTTGTTGAAATTGGTTGGCATACACCTCACCTGGTCTGGTTCGTTGCTCCATTTGTTGTGACGAGAGCGAAAAGCGACAGCGCGGTACAATTCAAGTCAGAGAGAAAAAGTACTGCTAGAATGCGGGAGAATTCAGTTTGGATCCCTAATTGCAAAGAGTTTAGTCGGTTTCGATCATTTCAACGGTTCAGTGGCTAAGAACGTGTGAGCGAAAGCGTGATAGCCCCTCCGAGGAGTAAAAAAAGCATTGTTTCTTAACGAATTATAAGAAAAAAAGAATAAATAAATTTGTTATAATTAAAAGAAAGTGCACGCAACTAGAATCAAAGAAAAGTGCTGAGACAAGATATATCGCCACCAAGAAATAATTGTGAAAAAATAAAAATTATAAAAAAACCAAAAATCATTTTTGATGAAAATAAAAGACGACCTACCATAAACTTTTTTCGATAACTAATATGTAAGTAAACATAACGATTATCTGATCGTCGAGAGTTGTGCAACAATCTGACCATCCACTTGATTTGATATCCTCAGGCAAAAGAAAGATAAATGACAACTGCAAACAACGTCGATAGAAGAGTTCCTCCTCTTATGATATGCCATTGTACTGCGATCATTGTTAATTTATTATGCAAACAATTAGTTTATTTCTATTATAAGTGTGTACGTCTATGTGTGTGTGGTTTTCAAATTTTATCAGATTTTTTGTGAATTTCAATCTCTCACTCACGTGTGCGATCATTGCTTTGCCAAGCCTTCTCTTGCCCCATGCGGTGCACGATCCTCGCCCCATCAACGGTTTGGCTATTGTCAACATCAACTGTCTTCGCCATCATCAGCGTCGCTGTGATCACCAACATCTTTATGCCGACCCTCCCCCTTTTTACCATAAATTCTAAGGGGTTAGCAACGGGTGAAAGTATCATCATCATGAGCAGCAACAGCATCAATTCGAGTATTCAAAGCGATGAGCAATTTAATTATTTTCCTTACCTCATCTCACTTAAAAATTGACCACAGTCAATTTTCTGCTATTTTTCTAAGTCAATAAAGTTAAAAAATATGCAACGGCATTGGTGAGAGCCAACCAATCATTGCAGACATATGGAGTGCAAGAATACGTGTGATTTGTTTACACGTTCAAGTATATCGACGGATATCGTTGGTGTATTTTTTTTTTGTTCAGCTACACTTGGCTTTTCTGGTTTTTTAGAATCTTTTGTAAATGTACATCGATTACTTCAAAGCTATGTCCTATAGAAATTCGGAGGACTGGGCCAACAATAAACATATTTATAAGGCAAAGATGATTTTGTTCCCGTAGCCGGACTTTATATCTGTCCAAGGGTAGAAGCCTAAAATTCCGGCAGAAAGCCAGCTATCTACGTCAAACTTTCACTTGAAAACAAAACAACTCCCATATAGATTATGTCTGTTACATAACATCGAATTGAAGTCCCAAACATTTTGGGCGTTATGTCCTATATCAAATGCGCATCGGGAGTTATTGCACGCACCGCTTTTCTACGAATTCATAAAGTGAAGTGCAATTATATATCATGTAATGAACAACTTCAAATCTGTTAAATGCATAAGACGCATTTACATGCGACCTCCCGATTCTTTTGAAATTTATACCACAGATAGGTCTCATTGTCCTGAATACAACAACATATTTTTTAAGGAAGTATGAACTTCCCGAGATATAGGCCTTCAAAATTCCAAAAAAATCTCGTAGCCATGCAAGTCTTAAATCCTCGTCAGAAGACCGGCTGTTGGGACAAATTTAAAATTTATAAATACACGAACCTCATTTTTCCGGGAAAGGAAATCACAAACTTTTTTTGTTCATTCATACGGGCAAAATGTGCCTCATCGAAATAATGTTTGGACGAAATCCGTTTCAGACAATTTGGATTTGATTTAGCCATGTCCGTCTGTCTGTCTGGCTTCCCCCACAAAAGTTCTAAAATGTTCGGAAAATTTGTGTGCACGATAACTCTTGAAGGCAGTAACCGATTTGGTCCGTACTTTGCACATCGTGAAATTTCTACCAGACTTAGATTAGATTTCAATATGGACTCAATCGGTCCACTCCTTCGGGTACCTCCCACACAAAATTTCGAAAAAGTTCAGTTTAGGACCTGCACTCGAATCGTTTTGATTTTTGTTGTAACAACTTGTAATCGCTGCCCTCCATACGATAGTACAAGTTTCATCAGGGGCAAGTCCATACTTCCTGAGAAAATAGCCTGAAAGGTGCAAAACGCCCTATAACGTCGTGTGTAGTGGTTGGAGCGCTGTATAACTGTCGAACGGATCTGCCGATTCGGTCCAAAATTTGGCCGTTCCACTCTTTCAGGTACCTCCCACACAGAAGTTTAAAAATTTTTCGGAAACATTGTGCGCACGATAACTCTTGAAGTGAGTGACCGATTTGGGCCATACTTTACACGTCCTAATATATCTACCAGATATAGATGAGGTTCGAATATGGACTACACTTGTCCACTCCTTCGTGTACCTCCCACACAAAATTTCGGATAAGGTCCCTCTAAGACCTCTCGAATCACTTCGATTTTTTCTTGAAGAAACTTGACTTCGCTGCCTCCATTACGACGGTAAAAGTTTTTTCAGGGGCAAATCCATACTTCTTGAGAAAACAGCCCGAAAGGTGTAAAACCCCTATGGCACCACGAACTGATCAACCAATTTGGTCCAAATTTTTAACCTTCGCCATATTTTGTCCAAACTTAGTTTCAGTTCGGTACTTCCCCCTAAAATTTAAAAAAAATGTCAATAAAATTCTATGCACGGTATCTCTTGAACGGGCTGAGAGTATATCTCTGTCGGCAACCTTTTTACTTGTTTTTATTTCAATCTTTTAAACTTCACATTAAATTCATAATTGCTCTTATTTACAAATATTTTCAAGAACTCATATTTTTTGATTAAAATGTATGAGAAAAAGGTCCAAAAATCAAGGTCCGACTCTATACAAATTAAGTTCGCGTAGCCAGCCGACTTTTGCACCTGTACATAGGAGAAAACGTTAAATCCCCGGCCGAAGGGCGGCTATTGGGGAAATATTGAAATTTTTAAAGAAATTTTGGGGTTAAGTAGGGTTTAGGCGCAGCCCTGCGATTTCTGAAAAAATTGAAATTTTTACCACAGATAGGGGTTATTGTCCTGAACACAAAAATATAATTTTAATCTGGTGGAAGTCCGTACTTCTCGAGATATTGACCTTTAAAGTACAAAAATACGGCAGGTCTTTTCAGACTTTTTCTCCACATAAGTTTTATGGTCATTCCGACTTCTGAATATTATCTGACCATCACCAATGTTCACTTCTGGGACCTTCATCAACATAAAAAGTTCGATCCGATTAAAATTTCAGAGTAAAGGTTTAGAAGAACAGACGGAATTGCTCTCATAGCCAGATTGACTCAGCTCGTCGAGATATTCATTTATACCTTCCACCATAATACTCGTATGGATGGTATAATTAAATTTGTCATTCCGTTTGTAACACATCGAAATATTCGTCCGAGACCGAGGCGTTGCCAGATGAGAAAATCATACAATTAAAATAACTGAAACGACAGAAATTTTTGTCAAATCCATTCAATGTCAGTGTTTTGAACCTTCAGCTATTAATTTAATTGTAAAAAAGTATGAATTTCGATGAGGAAATGAACATTTTTATTCCCTCAGCATTTATGCTAACGAGGGTATATCACGAATATTGTCAATTATTTCATATTCCATTTCAGAAAAAAAGGATACATTTTTTTCGCGCTACATCAACGATTTTTGATATGTACGTTGAGAAAAAAATTCCCAGTACTAAGCTGGTTGTTGCGGACAAAAGTTATGGCGCTTTTATTTCGCTTTCTAAGAAAGAAAATATTATAAAAACGCTAATTATTTGATGAACACAATTGTTACAAAAAAGTTTTCTCGAAAATGTTACACAGAATTCGCGGAATGTACATAAAATTCATAAAATATTGAATATAAGTCAAGTTTTTTTCAAAATTAAGGCCCATTTAGTGGTCATAAAATTAAATAAAAATTTGTTGTGGATCAAAACTTCACGGCGAATCAAATGAGACTACAATCATACAGATTGGTGTTATAGTTTCGATGTTGCAGCCAAAATAAGCACATATTTTATTCAAAAAAATAATTTTTTGTTTGAAAAATATTTTTCACATGCATTATGTAGTAGAAAATATTGTAAAAATCTATAGGAATACTTCATTCTTAAAAATATACGGATTTTGCTTTATTGACATTCGTATTAAAGATTTCCTATTAGGGAAGGTAATTGGGTTGATGAGGATATATCTCGAAGCTTCTGAAATGGAAATAGAGATCAAATAACCCATTTTAATTTATATGCATTTTAAAATACGTGTAAATCGCGTAATTATCAAAATCATTTTGTCCGCATGTGATTTTCATGTACAGCAAGACCATATCTATTAAGTTGTATATATTTTTCGAAATATAAGTTGGACTCTAAGATGTAGGTAGCATCGGCTGCATCTTAGCATTAAACAAGTGAGCAAAGGCTATAGTCGGGACGAGGCCGACCATGTGATACCCTACATCACTACCCCTGTGCATAAGCTTTCCACTGGTAAACATTTCTTTTAGGGAATATAATCCGACTACCACCGAAAATAATATGCCTCTTTCTCTCTGGGACCCCCATAAGCAACCAAAATTTCGTGACCATCCGATCAAACTTACGACCTGTAGCTTGATTGCAAAAAATGGAAGGATTGGATGCATTACCGACTATTGTGGTATCTCCCTTGTTTGACCACATTCGCCAACCTGCTTTACACCAATGTAAAGGTAATATTTTCTTCTTCCATTGACAGGCTTTGCCCTTGGAATACCCCTACTAGAAGCCGATATATTCACAAAGAATAAAACTTTGAATTTGTCTCCAAATGAGTTTTTCCCCATTCCGACCCCTAAATATTATCCGACTATCACCAAAATCAATAGGCTTCTTCCTCTGTGGGGCCCCCATCTACCCCCAAAATTTCGTCACTATCCGGTCAAAATTCCAACTTGTAGCGTGATTACCAAAAATGGAAAAATTGGGTATATTACTGAATTTTGCAATATCTCGGTTTGCTCACTTACGCCAACATACTTTGCATCAATATAAACGAGATCTTTTTTTCCTCCATTGACGGGTTTTCCTTTTGGAATACTCCAACCACTCGGAGATATTCGCATAAGAAAAAAACGTTGACTTTTCTCCACATAAGCTTTTCGCTTATTCCGACTCCTGAATATTATCCGACCATCAACAAACTAAATAGGCTTCTTCCTCTGTGGGGCTCGCATCATTGCGACCTGTAGCGTGATTACAAACAAATCGGAAAATGGGATGCATTACCGACTATTGCGTTGACCGTTCTCCAAATAAGTGTTTCCCCATTCCGACCCCTGAATATTAATTGACCATCATCAAAGTCAATAGGCTTCTTTCTCTTTGGGACCCCCATTAACCCCCAAAATTTCGTGACGATCCGATCAAAATTGCGGCCTGTGTCGTGATTACAAAAAAATCGGAAAATGGGATACATTATCGACTATTGCCATATCTCTGCTATTTGACCACCTACGACAACCTACTTTACATCGTTGTAAAGGTGATATTTTCTACTTTCCTTGCCAGGTTTTGCTTCTGATATACCTCTTAAAGAAACATAGATATTGGCTTTGAAATAAAATGTTGACTTTTCTCCAAATAAGTGTTTGCCCATTCCGACCCCTAAATATTATCCGACCATCACCAAAATCAATAGGCTTCTTAATCTGTGAGACCCCCATTAACCCTCAAATTTTCGTGACGTTCCGATCAAAATTTCCACCTGTAGCGTGATTTCCAAAAAATAGAAAAATGGGATGTATTACCGACTATTGCGATATCCCCGTTATTTGGTTACCTACGCAGACCTAGTTTGCATCATTGTAAAGATGGGATCTTCTACTTTCATAGTCAGGCTTTGCTTTTGGAAAATTTTCAACCAAAGCTGTGATATTCGTCAATATAATGAAAATCGCAAAAATGAAAATTGGGGTTTTATTTGCTACTATTGTGATATCTTCGTTGTTTGATCACCTACGAGCACCTACTTTACTTCATTAGAAAGTTGATATTTTCTACTTTCATTGTCAGGTTGCTTTTGGTATACCCCATACAGAAGCTGAGATATTCGCTTTGGAAAAAAACGTTGTCTTTTTATCCACCTAAGTTTTTTTGCCCATTCCGACCTAAATATTATCCGACCTTCACCAAAATCAATAGGCTTCTTCCTTTCCGGGACCCCCATCAACATCCAAAATTTCGTGACGATCCGATCAAAATTGCGACCTGTAGCGTGATTACAAGGTTTAGATGGACAGACGGACAGACGGACGGACTGACGGACGGACACACATAGCCAGATCGACTCAGCTCGTCGAGACATTCATTTTGGTATATATAAGTATGGGTCTACGACCATTATTTCGATGCGTTACAAACTTTTTGCCCAAAACCAACTTATAATACCCTCTCCACATAGTGGTGTAGGGTATAACAACTAGTAAATTATAATATGTTTTATATTGCATGTTTTTATCAATCAAAATAGTTTTAACGCTTCCTTGTTTTTGTTTTACAAACTCCATTTTTATTGTACATGATGCAATATAGCGACGTATATATATAATATCCCGTAATTATATAGATTGTCATGTAAATTATTGGGAGGGCTGTTGTTAGAAGCATCTGTTAAAACGAGCACAACAACTTAAAAAATAATTAAAAAAAACTATATAGTATTTTAGGTATTCGTCGATTTTTTTAAACATATTTCTAGCATCCAGATTATGTAAAAGTTAAAAGTAACGATTAAATTAAGAATTTTAAATCAGATTTACTTAACCTCTTGACTTCTTTGCATGCTACACATTAGAAGTGTAAATTAGATTCGGTGAGAAGACATTTTTGTTTTCTATTAACAATTTTGTATGTATTTCCTTTTTTTACGAATCTCACTGTTAGTTGGTATGTCTGTTTGTTTAAACGACAACAACAAACACTGCCGGTGAACTTGCCCCGTTTATATTTTAGTGGAATCGTTTTGGCATTTGTTCAATTTTGTATTTCGATGTGCTCTTTGAGAGAGTTTGTTCTTTTTGTGAATATTTTTTCCGTTTTTTTGCATATCTAGTTTTTGTTGTTGTCAACAAATTAACATCGATGATACCAAGTAATTCTCTTCATTTCTTCTTTTCCCATTCTTTTGTTTAGCATTTCATTTAGTGT
The DNA here is from genome assembly GCF_047663935.1 of Musca autumnalis. NCBI lineage: Eukaryota > Metazoa > Arthropoda > Insecta > Diptera > Muscidae > Musca > Musca autumnalis. The sequence continues at coordinate 153,368,672 of NW_027411644.1, forward strand.
AAGCAAAAATTTTGAGATTTTTTTTGTTAGGACATTCCTTGATTGTATTTTAATTAATTGAATTTCAATCAATTTAAACGATAATGTTAATTTATTTAACTTCGTACGCAGAAAATATATGATACTTTTTTTAGCGGGATGACAAAATTTGGCTTTTGAGTTTTACAACTAAGAAACAAATAAAACAACAACAAAAGTAACAACAACCTATGGTTGAAGAAATACGAACGGTTAAATTAGGGCAGTGTTCACCAGCCACAACAAATTCAACCCCTGCGTTTGTGTTGGGCACACACACGAGATTATCTATCCCTTTCTAGATAAACATCGTGTGCGTTAATTCATTGCAAAAACAAAGAAGATGATCGGTGGTGAAAGTAACGTTCAAACTCACCACAATTGAGATTGTGTGCGTTCACACAGACACGGCTCGCGAGCCCAGTGGTGATTAACACTGAACTAGGGATGCACAAAACAATATATGTCACAATATATGAAACGAAATGTAATTTACGCTAGAGTACTGTTTTGTGCATCTCTAGATTAAATCTATTAGATGGAGAGAAAACGATTGTCAATGAAGAACTAGCTATACAGGTGAAATGCCTCGTAAAATGAATGAAAAGATCACAAAATTCATAAGACCCGGTCCACACTAGCGTGAATTTCATTAAAAAATGTCATGAAATTAGGTGTTCTTAAATCGAATTCCCCACTACAGCAATTTTATGATTTTACTCTACTACGGACGTCGATCTATAGACGCATAATTTCATATAAAAATTTCATTCAAATTACTGTAGTGTGGCCCGGGGTTTTTTTCATAAAATTTTATTTAAGCCTTGAAGCCAATGTAAAAATTATTCTTCAATGGGATAAGAAGTCATCGCATTTGTATACTTTTAAAAAATGAAAATTTAAAGGTCTGAGTAGAGCAAAATTAGTTTAATCTTTATATAAAAACAAAACAACAAATGTCGGTAGTTGCTAATTGCATCAGTTGAGAAAGCTGGACAGATTTTGATATTTTTTATTTTGACTTTTGACCACTTTTACGCCCACCTGTTTAAATATTTCACATCTACAAAACTATAGAACCGATTTTCCTGAAATTTTCAGGGAATGTACAAGGTTGCCTCCCGGTGAAAATAGGCTATATATTTTGTTAAATTTCGGGCGTGGTGCCGTACCTCCCCTACTCATTATATTTACAAAAATTACGAATCGGTTTGAAAATTAATTTCCGAGACAATGTTGCACAGTGGATCCACTTGTATGGAGAAAGTGGCCAAACATATTTCCAGTGTAAATATCAATCTAATGCGCTGGTTACAGCTTTGTGCTGCTGCGAAGATTGTTTTAAGAAACCATGAGCGTAGCATTCTCCCCACTTTCCCCTCTGGAGGGGGTATACTGCATTAATTGCTTTATGCCGTTAATACAAACCCACCAAAATTTGAAGGAAGGGGTTCCAGGCGATGACGTGATTTCATGGCATCTTTTGCGTTGGTTCAAACGAAGTCGTGAAAGATCCGATCCTTTCATTAGCATTTGAACCAATGCAAAGGATGTCGTGAAAGATCCGATATTTTCATCAACATTTGAACCCATTTAAAGGAAGTAGTGAAAGATCCGATCTTTTCATCAGCATTTGAACCCATTCCATCGATCCAATAGAGATGAATTTTCTGTTTTTATTTATACAATTTTTTCTAAATATATAAGATTAATTATTTACAATAGGCTTGATGTTGTCGGAGACTCGAAATCACAACCAACGTTGTTAAAACTCTTGTCGTAATGATAATGTCATTGCAAAGGGTTGGTGAAAATGACGTGCCAAAGCATCGCTGGAAATGACATGCCAAAGCATTGGTGAAAATGACATGTCAAAGCATTGGTGTAAATGACATGCTTTGGATCCAAAAATGGATGGCATCTACACTCATATAAAATTCATCTATGAAGATGCTAAAAATATGACATGCCAGATCACTTTCACCCATGATTGAATGGGATCTTTGGCATCGAACATTTTGCTGGAAAATGTCATGAATAAAAGTACAGATTATCTTATGATGCAAAAATAGGCATGAGGAAACAAAACAAATCCGACCAATTTTGCGGTTTAAATAGACCAACGTTTTTGTCTGAGAATTGGTAAAATTTTTAATATAGACCTTATGGCGTTCTTCCTGGAAGACACGAACCGCTAACGTAGGTCATATTTGGAAGAAGAATTCTTGACCTTTCCATTGATGCCAATTCTGTCAGATAACCGAGTTATGCCCTAATAATCCATAGAAACCATATTCTAGGGCAGCTTTAGTCTGCGACCCACCATTTAAAGTCTGGCTCATATTAATACTGGATAATCTTATACCCATGACCTACATTGGAAAATTATTACGAGATTGGCACTAGGGTTATGACTTTTTGACATTTTTTTTCCCAAAAATGATTTCCTGTAGTGAGAATGAATGAACTTTTGCCTATTAATGCCTAAAATAACGTTAAATCCATTTTATTATAAACAAGTAAGAAAAGCGTTAAGTTCGGTCGTGCCGAACTTTTTATACCCTCCACCACAAATTTTAGCCATTTCGGTGGATTAATGTGGCCACAACCTTCAAATTACCGAAATGCGGAAGGTACCGTTCTATGGGGGCTATATGATGGCGTGGACCTATACCTAAAAATTTCCGGGGGAAAGTTTTATACGCCTAAAGAAGACTAAATATCAAATTTCAGCCATCTCGGTGTGATAATGAGGCTAAAACGTTCAAAATATCGAAAATCGGGAGATATTGTATTATGGGGGGCTATATCAACACGTGGACCTATGTAAACATTTTATGGTAGAAATGTTTCTTAGCCTCTGGAAACACAAAATACAAAGTTACAACCGATTCTGTTGTCAAATGGGACTAATACATTCAAAATATATTAAAATGACGCGTACTTTATATGGGGCCTTATATGGGGGCTATACCAAAACGTGGACCTATATAACCCAACTTTGGTAGGAATATTTTTTGGCCTCTGGAGACACAAAGTACCAAATTACAACCAATTCGGTGGTAAAATGGGCCAAATATCTTAAAAATTCCTTAAAACGACGACGCGTCACGCGTCATTTTGTATGGGGGCTATACGAAAGCGTGGACCTACATAGCCCGCTTTCAATACCAAAAGTCCTACGTAAAAATAACATATTTTCCCAAAATTTCATCAACCTACGTCAATCCGTTCGGACGCTAGAGTGATTTCCACAAACGGACAGACGGACGGACATGGCTATATCGATGTAGAATTGCACGCTGATCAATAATATATGTACTTTGTGGGGTCTACAATGATTATTTCGAGTAGTTACAAACGTAGTGACAAACTTAATATACCCCCATCCTATGGTGGAGGGTATAAAAAGGTTCCGCACAAACCAATTTGAATTTTTTTTTTGAAAAAATCCTATGAAGCGAAAATTTTTTTTTCTCAAAAAATAATTTCATGTTTCACGATTTTTGCATATTAATGACTAAAACAACTTTTATTCCATTTTAATATTGAAAAAGGTCCCGCACAAACCACTTTTATGATATATGAAGTAAAGTTATATATAATTGAATGATATACATTTATGTAATGATATGAGGATAAAATTAGTGAAAAACAAACGGTTTCGTCATTTTGGTTATGTCGTGTGCCACTTTACTTTAATTTCAGATAAATATCGGCTTACAGTGACTTCAAAAAATGTCCAATGTTCTAAAAAAATAAAAACTTTAAAAGCTTTTTGTGTGGTAGCTTTCTTTATCGGATCACTTTATTATTAACATTTTATGTAATCTTAAGTAAAAACTCATCAAAATATCATACAGGGATACGAGGACACTGGTGGGCATCATGACTAAAACCTAAGGTCAAATTTTAGTATATCATCGAACTGACATTACAAAATACACTAAGAAGACATACAGCTAGTTAGAATTCCAAAATATGTTAAAACGCTATATTTAAAAAAATAGCTATTACCTCATCTTGATATAATCTTGATATAACCATATCCGTCTGCCCATTCGTCCGTCCGTCTGTTCAAATCAAGGTACAGCTCGCTATATAACATGGGTTGTAACTGTCATACGTTTAACATTTTCTTCTTGAAATTTGTTGGTATAGTTCCATGTTTTCATATAGCCCCCGTGGAACGATACCTCCCGATTTTCAGTAATTTGAAGGTTGTGGCCTCAATATCCCACCGAAATGGCTGATATTTGGTTTTTAGTCTTCTTTGGAGTTACAAAACATTCCTCCAGAAATTTCTCGGTGCAGGTCAACTTTATGCAGCATCCATAGAACGGTATTCCCGAATTTCGTTTCGTTTTGAATGTTTTAGCCACATTATTCAACCGGAATAACGGAAATTTGGTATTATAAAAATAATTGTTCCACAAACATCCCTGAAGGGACAAGGGAGACTTCTCTCATATCAATGAGTGCACCCCGATTCATATTAGCTCAATGATATGGGACCTACTGTTTATCGCCGAGTCCGACCGGCTTGTCTTAAGACACCACTTTGTAGAGAAGTTTTACATGGCTGAAATACTCAGGAAATGTCGCCAACATTACTGAGGGGTATTTTGCCACTGCTGAAAAATGTTTGATGTTGCCTGGCCGGGGAATCGAACCCACGAACTTCAGCGTGTGTGCATACCATTGCACCACGGTGGCACCCAATTTGGTATTAGTCTTCGCTAAAGGTACAAAACATCCCTTGCAAAAAATCAGACGGTATAGGTCTACGTTTTGGTTTAGACCCCATAAAAGGTAGCCCCCATTTAAGGATTTAAGAATTTTCGAAAATTTTAGTCACATTTTTCTACCGAATTGCTTTGTTAATTGAAATTTTGAGTCCCCAGAAGAAAGAAAACTTACTCAAAAAAAAAAAAAAAAAAAAAAAAAAAAAAAAAAAAAAAACTATATCCAGCTTAAAGTATAGCCGGTATTGCCCAATTTTATGTATTTCGAGAGGTTCGAACCGAGATTGCTGTAATTTAATATTGTGTGTTGCAATTCGGAATATTGTAAATTTTGGTCCATGTTTTGAAAGAACAACTTTGAATGGAATTATCATCAGTTGCAGGAAATAACAGGAAATAACAGTACTTTCATAAACGAAAGGATACTAATTGTGCATATTTACTTCAACACAGTTCGTGGTGGAGCCCGGGCCGAACTTAACGCCGTTCTTACTAGTTTCGCAGATATTTTTGGATATTTATAGCCTCAGTGTTTTGGCTGAGACAAGAGAGAACCCTATTATACTAGACTATATCGGTCCACTCCTTCGGGTTTCCCACACACATTTTTGGCACAGGTGAATTTTAGTAACTCTTGTTGGATTGGCGGTATAATTTTTTTAGGGGCAAGCTCAGACTTCCTTCCCCAAATATCTAAATAAACCCAAACGTAACTCAAGTTCTAAGAAGGGTTATATTGGAAAACTTGTTTGGGTACCTCCTGTCCTGTTTACATTGACATAATGGTTTTCGTGGGCAAGTCCAAGCTTTTGAAATTATGGTGCAAAAGCTTTAAAAAATCCAGGACGAACACTTGCGCATCTTAATATGTATTTTTTTCACATTTGAATCAAGTTTAAACATTAGCTATATAGGTCAACTTCTTCCGGTAGATTATGTAGTGGACTTGCGACATTTATGCTACTCATTACAATGGAATTATGACGTTTTTAGATATTCAAGAAAATTCGACTTACTTACATTACAAATATTTTAATTAATTATATTGAATAATTTATAATTGACTGCCGTCATTTGTGGATATTGAATTCATTGAACCAAGAAAAAAATATTCTAATTTATTTTAAATGAATTATTGAACAGGAAAATAAATTGTATTTAAAAATACTTATTTGTGATATTTAGGGGAATGACGATATTACGCAATTAAAGTTTTTTTTTTAAATAAATACTGTATTTGGAATGTTGATTTACATTTTATGTAGCAGTAATATTATTTTTATCTCATATTACTCAATTTTGCAAGATCTTGTTCTTTACACTCATATTTATTATTGTGTGTTTATTTCAAAATTCTGCAGCCCAACAATAAAAAACAAACAATACTTTTTCTTTGTAAAGTAATGTATCTTAATCTCAGTTTTGTTGTTTTACATTTTCAAACAGCAAGTTCGTAAAGGGCGGGAGCTAATAAAAATATATTTGCTTTCGGTAAAGGCATCTAAGTCTGTAGTTTCGGATTTCCCATCAGTTCTCTTAGTTTTTTTTTCCAGTGCTTACCATGCATAGCTTACAAATTTCAATTTACTTAACATGCTTTTGTTAAAATTTCTAAAGTTCAAAAACCAACCAACAATGAATTGTTAAAATTAAAAAAATGTTGTTAGGTGAGAATAATGTAGCTGTGTTTTTTCGAATTCTATTTACTTTAAAATTAACCTTAACCTTCATCTACCCGATATTACACAGTGTGAAAAACGTGTAATTGTTATAAATAAGTGAAAAATCTACTATACATGTTATATCCTAAGACGTTATAGCGTACTATATTCTGTACATAAAGACAATACAAAGTGGATAAATGTAACACCGAAGAAATCGTTGTACAGTTTATCAATTAAATCTCTTCCAAAGAAATAAATGTTATTAGCGCTGAATTAATTTAGGAAATACGACAACAATTGCGAAAATTGCGAATGATTTAATCGTTCAGAAGCAACGACGAATAACAACTATAAAAATATTAGCAATATAATATATCAAATTGGGAGACCTAAAAGGTACCAGACCAATTTTGAAGGTAAACAATATCCTCCTATACATATGTCGCTTTAGGGAATTTTGATGGCATTAGTCCCATTTGCCCTTCGAATTGGTTCTAATTTGTGATAATGCGTTTCCAGAGGTTTGGGCCACTCTAATATTCATATGTACATAGTTCGATGTTTTGGTAGGTATTTTTAAGTTTCATCATCCATCCGAATTACTGAATTGTGGTTAGCGCCCTTTTTGTGGACGTCTCACAGTGGATCAGAAATAAAAATCGATCAAGAAATTTTTGCAGATAATTTTTTAAATAAAAAAAATATTTTTTTCCTGCAAGTAAGAAAGTATCAGTCTGCTGTGCCGACAGAGATATACCCTCAGCCTCGCACTTAGCCTTTGGTCCATTATATCAGGAAGTATAGACTTACCCACGAAAAAATTAGGCCGTCGTAACAAGGCCCGCAAGAAAATAACTTGTTGCAAAAAATTTGAAACAATCCGAAACTGCACTTTTTACCGATTTAGTTCATATTTAAAAGTGATTTATTCTTGAAAGTAATATTACCACAGGCAAAGTTATAACCAATTCGGTTATTCTCTTCGAGAGTTATCGTGTGCACCATTTTAGTAAAGTAGTTTGTGCCGTCCATAATTCCAGAGAAATGGGCCAAAAGATATAAGAACCCCTATGGATGGAGCGCACGATATCTCTCGAACAGATCAGCCGATTTGGTACAAAATTTGTTGTTTACGGTATGTTCGAATATTCTTTGGCAGTTTATTCCGATTATGGAATAATGTTTTCCATGTGCCAGTTCATGCTTCCTGACGTAGTGGTCCGAAAAGCTCTATGTTGTACGGTGACCAGCTGAAATGACTGGAGAGCGCGCTATCTATCGGAAAGAAATGACTCCCAAAATAAGATCCACTTCCAAAATTTACCATGAGCCTGAATTCCTTTAGGTACCTCCTCCGCAATACTTTTGATAATTTCCAAAAAGAGCCATATCATCTGAAAAACCTCCTAAATACATAATTATTGAGGAACATGATTTTGATTGTGCAACCTTTAGTTGATCTGCCTATAGATGTAAGTTTCAATTCGCACAGGCTGAGAGTATATCTCTGTCGGCAAAGCCGGCTGATCCTTTTTTACATGTTTTTCATACAAAAAGCAGTAATTTGTCATTTAAGGTTTCATGGGATCTCCACGAAAAATTGGCGCCAAATGTCACATTTTGGTACTACCCACATATCACATCACGATTTTAGATACTTTGAGAAGCTGCATTTTCTAATTTCTAATTAAAAAAATGAAACAAAAATGTTTTTTAAGGGCCAGCAACGCTGGCAAGTAACAAATATAAGAAAAATATTTTTTGACATTTTTATAAATTTCCAATTTTATTGTTAAATATAAAATCTTTAGGGTGCCACCGTGGTGCAATGGTATGCACACCCGCCTTGCACGCTAAAGGTCGTGGGTTCGATTCCCAGGCCAGGCAACATCAAAAATTTCCAACGGTGGCAAAATACCCCTCAGTGATATTGGCGACATTCCCTGATTATTTCAGCCTTGTAAAACTTCTCTACAAGAGGTGTCTTAGGACACGCCGTTCGGACTCGTCAATAAACAGTAGGTCCCATATCATTGAGCTAATATAAATGGGGGTGCACTCATTGATATGAGAGAAGTCTCCCTTGTCCCATCTGGGATGTTTGTGGAACAATTACACTGTGTGTAATTTTTTGAGTCATATTTTATTAACCATATTCTGACTCCACAGTGTGATAGAAGACCAAAAAATAGAAGATACGTGTCTCGCCGTTTTTCCCTATCACATCAACTTTAGCGGTTATAGGCCTCCAAAGTTTAAGGCTTTGATGTAAAAAGGGGTCATTTTTCAAGACTATATCTTCCAAACCGTTAGGAATTTTAAATTTATCTCAGAGGCAAAGTTGTAGATCTTGTCTTAAAGAACAAAAATTGTGAACAAATATAATCCATCAAACTTCATATACAAGGTCAAAATCACCAAGGTTAAATTTCTTTTAAAATTTTTCTCGGGTTTTGGTCTGCAGCTGTCAAACCGATCAAATTTGAAGCAAACAACCAACTACAAAAATGTACCTCAGATCCCAATAAACATCTTTCTAGAACATATGGACTCCGTATAGGTGGTTCTTAAAGGTCAAAATAACAAAGCAAATGGGATATTTATCCTGTTTTCTCTGGTTCTGATCCACAGATACTAAACCGTTCAATATTCAAGAAAACAACCTTGCATATGAAGTTTGATGGATTATATGTGTTCACAATTGTTGTTCCTTAAGACAAGATCTACAACTTTGCCTCTGAGATAAATTCAAAATTCCTAACGGTTTGGAAGATATAGTCTTGAAAAATTACCCCTTTTTACATCAAAGCCTCAAACCTCTGGAGGCCTACAACCGCGAAAGGTGATGAGATAGGGAAAAACGGCGAGACACGTGTCTTTGATCTTCTATCACGCTGCGGTGTCAGAATATGGTTAATAATTTCGTGTTGCACAGTGTTATTATTATTATAAAATAGAAATAGGTGTCTGAACCATTGTGGAAAATAGGTGTCTGAACCATTGTGCGCTGCAACCGCTTTTCTTGTTAACAGACATATTGTGAAATTTTGTGTAGAATATTTCTTCTTTTAACGCCTTTCGTCTAAAACTAAATTTCATGTTACTTCATGCACCAACTCGAAAAAAGAACAAAACAAATTTATTAAAAAAAAAAATATTTGGGTGTTTTGTTGACAAATATGATGTATATATTTTCTTCACATATATTGTAAATACATATTTAATTTATTCGGCGACTTATATTGAAATTTGATGGAGAATATTTTTGTCTTTGACATCTTCTATCTAGAATGAAGTTTTGTGGGACAAAACTTAATTAACTCAGATAAAGTACAACATTAACCCTTAAACGCGATTTTACTTTTGGCAGATTCCTGGCGTTTAGGTACGATTTAGAGTTTTGAGGTGTTCGGGGACCTATAGTAATTTTAATTAATTAATTTTATGACAAATAATTTGTAGAAAGCTTTGATCTGATACGATCACATTTTAAAGGAGTTTTTTGAAAAAAGGGGACCAAAAAGATTCGTTTAGTGAATCGCATGAGGTTTAATATTTTCATTGTTGTCAGTAATATTGCCAAATACACTTTATACCTAAAATGCAAGAATTCCAAGGAATCTGATGTCGAATATTTCAAAACGTGTAAAAATGGGCGGAACTTGTCACGCCTATTTAGGTTACTTCCCGACGTAAACTTTTAAAACGCCGATACACTTATCTTCTTTTTTCGGTCCTCTTTAATAATCTGGCCGAATTATCTTGTAATTATTTTTTGTGTTGTACAATGCAATTTACGTGCAGGTAAATATATTTCAAATATCGCGAAAGTAATAAGGATTTGCAAAATATTATAATTGATTTTGATAATTTTTTGGATAAATTTTTTTAAATAATAGAATTTTAACCTGTTGTGAAATTCTAGTTACCTGTATGTTTTCTTAGTGTATTTTATAATGCCAATTCGATCATATACTTTAATTTGACATAAGGTTTGAGTCATGATGCCCATCAGTGCCCACCTCGGGAATAATATTCAAATGTAGGCCTTGGGTTTAAGATTATCCAGTATTAATATGAGCTGTCATCTAGTGCCAGACTTTAAATGGAATAAAGCTGCCCCAGAATATGATTTCTATGGATATAATAGGGTATTTGGCACCAATGGAAAGGTCAAGAATTCTTCTTCCATATATGACTTGCGTGGGCGGTACGTGTCTTCCATGATGAACGCCATAATTCGTTTTAAAAATTTTACCAATTTTCAGGCAAAAATGTTGGCCTTTTCAACCTGCAAAATTGGTTGGTTTTTATGTTGTTTTGTAGATTATTTTGTTTCCCCATGTCTATTTTTCCATCTTAAGATAATCGGTACTTCTGTTCAAGACATTTTGTATATACAGCATAAACAATTTATACCATACACCCCAGAGGGGAAAGAGGGGAGAATGTTATTCGCATGGTTTCGTATAACAATCTTAGCAGCAGCCCAAACCTGTACCCAGCTCATTAGCTTGATATTTAGACGGGAAATATTTTTGTCCATACAAGTGGATCCACTTTTTCAGACTATAACACTGACTGTCAATACTTGTCGTTAGCTGTTTAGGTTCTTATGGTTGGGGAAACGATCGACAATTGCAATGATTGGACTAGAGTAATTCTACGAAAAATAAGTAGTAACTCTAACAGTCTGTTTCACTATGTCGAACGAAAAAGAAAACGAAAGAAAACTACTTAACTCGTGTATGATTTTCAATGATTTTGCAAGTGAAGTTGCTCGAGTTTAGGCAGTGCCAAAGAAATTCTCGATCAGAGTGTTTCTTTGCTCACGTATCTATCAAGTTTCTTGTTGAAAAACAAGAAACAAGGGAACTGACGAAGATCTGTGGCGAGATCTGAAACTATAGTCTTCCATGCCTTACCCCTTGGTAAAGTAGTTTTAATAAAATATTAAAACAACGACTATGGGATTAAGTCTGAATATTTTGAAAAATTTTCAAATTTTGTAGTTGTTTCGAAGCAAAAACAAAGTCAATATTACCATGAAAAGTAAAGCTTAGGTGTTTTCGTTCGCATTCAGGCCATTAGTGAAACAGGCCCTTAGTTTTGAGAGCTAATGTAAGGGTCTGCTTCACTATGTCGAATGAAAATGATTGCGAACGAAAAACACCTAAACTTTGGTTTTCATGGCAATATTGACTTTGTGTTTGATTTAAAACAACTACAAAATTTAAAATCATACACGAGTTTAGTTGTTTTAGTGAAACAGGCTGTAAGTTGATTCAAACAATATATTGTCGGTAGATTTTGGTTATGACAATAATCTATTATTCATTGCTTTATTTTTAATCATTCACAAGTCACTCCACATTGGATATCAAATTTTATTTGCTTAAACCACAAAATGTCAGATTGTCATTTTAAGTATTTATTTTTAAAATCATTTGTTATTACTATTTGTGACATATGTACATGTACATATGTTTGTACATTAGGGATATAACTTTTTGGAGTATAAAATGTGACACCAGTACCATGCAGATAATGTTGTCTTTAGAATAAAAAGCCAAGGTTGATCGATGAAAGAGTTCCCACAACGAAAGCAGTTTCCAAGGGAATTTTTAAATATTTATTGAGTTTATAGACTTTCTTTGAGTTACACAAAAACGACAAAATTATAAGAAAGTTAAAGATAGATTTGATAAAAAGCACATGAAAAATGGTTTGGCCCTAAGCAGTTTATTATATTTAAACAAAAAACCCTATAAAGAATATCGTATCTGTAATTATTAAAAAATAAGTCAATGTATTTCGTGCGGAGACAGTACGAGTATTTGACATTTCTTTTCATTATTATTTGATAGATATGTATAACCCTAATGTACATATGTACATGCAATACTTTTATTGAGTACATGAGGAATTTATGCAATATTTTATTTTCTATTCTTTCCATTTACAGTGTTGACCAATATTGGCATTGATCAATATATTCGCTGGTGTGATTGTTATAAATGAAAATGAATCAATATGATAACATGACTGATTGTGGTCAAACAACAACAACAACTACTACAACATGTTATAGACGCAATAAAATCGATGATGATCAAAAAGTAAGTTAAATAATCCGGAAAACATACTTTATTTAAATGATAACAAAAGTTGTAATCCATTTATGTATCACACAGATATTTAATAAAAAAGGATTTATTAATTTGCACAATATTTTTTGTACTTATTTTACATTTATTAGTTGTATTAATTCCTAATTAAAATGCTGTAATCCGTTTATCTATTTCTTAGGTATTTAACCAAAATAAAAAAACAGATTTTTTAATTTGCAGTATAATTTTTTATTTATTTTTTAAATGTTGTAATCGGTTAATGTATCCCAAAAAAACATCAATTTTTTTAATGTATATAATATTTTGTTTGTGTTTTGCACTTAATTTGTATTTGTTAGTTGTATATATTTTTGTTGGCTAACCACAGACCAACAAATCCTAAACTATGTTTTACTGACCGAACAAAGTTCAATGATCCGTCGTACTATCTGATTAAAACTACTTTATTTTCATTATCAGCCACATTCTGATTTGTCACGTTAGAACAATTTTTTTTTGCACCAAATCCACAAAAATGGGTTATTCTGATAATCTCGACGACATTTTTATTAGAAAAACACTAATTGCATGGACAACTTGCTTATGGTCTTAAAATGTGAATATGAAACAGTTCGTTTATTTTATAATGGGTTAATAATCTTTTGATGAGGAGAAAATTTACCTCCCTTCCAGAATTTTTCTTAATAATAAACTTAGCAAAGGAGTGAACTGTAAAAAATTACTTCTACATACCAATACACGGCTCAGCTTAACTAAATTTAAATAAAAGGTGCTTACATCTGGGAAGTTTTTGCGGTTTCTGAAACTACAATGTTCATAGATGAGAAAAATAAAAAAAATCGCCGGAGGGATTTTCAAATAAATCGCGGTCAAAGTTCAGGTCACATTTTTAGGTATTTTTTTGGTATTCACGATTTTGCTTGGAAACCGTAGGAATGTTGTAGCAGTGAAAATTCTCTACAAGATTGTTCTTTATGATGTTTTTGTAGGTATTACCATTTTTGAGATATAGAAGTTAAATTTTTGACAATTTACTGACTGTATCGTCTCGTTATAAAACAAGGTCATGACTGCAAATTCCCAACTTATACTCAACAATGGTACAACCCAGGAAAATATTACGAAAACCAATCTTATAGAGACATTTCACAGCTTTAAGATTTTCTCTAGTCCCATTTCGATAAGAATTGCCGTTTTCAAGCAAATCGTGAAAACCTAAAAAAAAACTAAAAATGTGACCTGAACTTCTAAATCTCAAAAGTGTAAAACCTAGGAACAAATCATAACGGTCAATCCCCTGGAGAATTTTCACAGCTACAAAATATTCTTTAGCCCCATTTCGATAGGACTTGCGGTGTTCAAGCAAAATCGCGAAAACCTAAAATAAACCTAAAAATTTGAACTTTGACCGCGATTGATTTAAAAATTCCTCCAGCGATTTATTCTTGTCTTCGGGTTTTTCTCATCTATGAACATTGCTGTTTCAGAATCCGCGAAAACTTCCCAGGTTTAATAGGTTTTCATTGAAAGTTAGTTGAGGTGCACCCTGCATGACATTGTTTTATATGGGGCCATACAGTCAGAACATTGTCCCAATTTGAACTACTATATCTCAAAAATGGTAAAACCTACGAAAATACCATTGAGGTCAATCTTGTAGAAAATTTTCACTGCTACACCATTTTCTTTAATCCCATTTCATTTGGACTTGCGATTTCCAAGCAAAATCGTGAATACGAAAAAAGGACTAAAAATGTGAACTTTGACGGCGATTTATTTAAAAAACCCTCCGGCGATTTTTTTGTTTTTTTTTTTTTTTTGATTTTTCCCATCTATGAACATTGTTTCATTTAAATTTAGTTAAGGCGCACCGTGACTAGTGTCGAAAACTTGTGTGAAACTTTTCTGACTTTCCTAGAACCATTTGTATGTTATTGGTTTGGGGTCTATCGTAGGGTTTTTATACCCTCCACTATAGTATGTAGGATATATTACGAATGTCCTGGTCCCTCGGCCTTTAGGCTATATGGATATAAAGGAAATAATGGTTTTAGACCTCAGGTATGTTAGGACGAAATCAGTTTCCGACAACTGCCCGCCTAATTGGCTGGTGAACACGGTAACTCTCGAACAAATCAACCGATTTGGTTCAAATATTCGATATCATAATATTTTGTCCAAACCTAGTTTCAGTTCGAAGAAAGGCCATATCGGTCCATTCCTTCGGGAATCCCCTCCATAAAATTTAAAAAAATAGAGTAAAATGGTGCTAACGATAACTCTCGAAGGGAGTAGCCGAATTTATCATTACTTTGCATATGGTAATATTACTTCTAGGCATAGATCAGGTTTGAATGTGGACTAAATCAGTATACTCCTTTGGGTACTTCCCACCCAAAATTTGGAAAAAGTACAGTTTACTGCTCGTCTCGGATCGTTTTGATTTTTTTGGCGCAATTTTTTTGTGGTAAGCCCATACTTCCTGAGATAATGGCACATAAGCTCCAAAAAAGTCTGCCGGCACCAACTAACCTGACTACGAGTAGTACGTAAGATAACCCTAGAAGGGTGAACCCGTTTTTGTCCAAACGTTGTACATCGTATTATTTCTTACATAGTCGGGTTATGTTCGAATATTGACTACTTTGGACCACTCTCCCGGGTACCGCCGACACAAACTTTAGAAAGAATGCAGTTTAAGGACTCGTCTGGGATTGTTTTTAAATGTTTGGCAACATTTTGCGTATGAGGCCCTAGTTACGACATCACAATTTTTTTCGGGGGCAAGTCCATACTTCCTGATTATTTTCGCAAAAACTCAAAAAGACCCTCTAGAGGTCAGAAAGGCTGAGGGTATATCTCTTTCGGCACATCTGTCTGATACTTTCCTACGTGTTCTGTTTGTAGCTCATCGAAATAATCATTTGCAATCCCATAAAGTTTATACATATATTCTTGAACAGGATAAAATTCTGAATCGACCTAGCCCTATCTGTATTTTATAAATACTCTAGCGTCAGCAATAATTGAGATAGAACGCTATATTTTTGCATCCGAGTGTTTTTTCATAGATAGGTCAAGTTCAAATATATAGCCCCCTATAATGGTACTTTCCGATTTTATGTATTTTGAGGATTTTTGCTACAATTTTTAACCAAACCATCTGTAACTTGACATTTGAGATTCCTAGCGGTCACAACACTTCTCCAACAACCATTATCAATATATGTCCATGTTTAGATATATGCCTCATATAAATATACCACCCGATTGTCCATCAAAAATTGTCAACATAGGTCCATGTTTCGATATAGCCCCCATACAACGGTACCTCCCGATTTTCGGTATTTTGATAGTTTTAGATATTTTTTCTGACAGAACTACCCGTAATTTGACACGAAACTTCTCCACCAAAAATTTTCAACATAGGTCCATGTTTTGGTATAGCCCCCATATAATGGTACCTCCAGATTTTCTGCATCATTGGGGCTTTATCTACAATTTTTGACTGATCTACCCGTAATTTTACATTTGAGGTTCTAATAGTTTTCTTGTTTAATTTTTCCGTCGATTTTACTAAAATTTAACACTTTTGGACCCCTGTAAGATGAAAATAGTTTCCTCTGCCAATTTTAAACTTTCAAGTTGTCCCCCATAGCGGAATACATCGGTTTTACATGTTTGTGTTTTTTATCACGTGTTTGGAAAATGTTAACAACCCTTACGCAAATTTTTTTTGCAAAAATTATTTATTATAATTTTGCCTAAATTGTATATTCATGTGCTAAGGTTAAGCTTGATTCGTATTTTAGAATATTTATTCGTTCTATATCAATAAAATTTGTCTAGTATTCATTTATACAACAATTAACCACTCCAGTTAGTTGAAGACGACAAGACGAGGTAAAGAAGGCGAGAGGGAATTTAATCTGATAATCGCCCCTGTTGTATTTTTATTAGACGAAAAAATGCCGCATTATTTATGCATGGAAACGTGTGTAAGTTTGTCGTCATGTATTTAATTATCTTAATTTATAAAAATGTACATATGTATGTATGAATTTTTGCGTTTTCAAAGGTGGTAGACAGGCGAACTTGGCTAGTTAAATGCCAGCATAAGAAAGTGATGGCTGATTAAAGAGCAGGTTCTAAAATAACTCGTTTGGTTTGTTCTTATCACTTTCATTAAATGTTTTATAATTTGTATTAGCGTTGCGCATTGTTAAGTTATTATTTATTTTTGTTTTTATTTTTTTAACCCTTAAATGAGTTATGCATGGCCTATGGACAGGTCACCTAGGAAGCGATTTAATGTGGCGTTTGTTAAATAATTTCAATGTTAAAATTCTTTGCCGTATCAAATTAAATTTTTCGCCTTATTTTAAGCATATTTATTTTCTAATATTTTTTACGCGCGAACCTTCATGAAAACATACAATTCGCAACATTTCAATCCCATTTGTATTGTTGTAAAATCGCAAAAATTACTTTTCTATCGTTAATGAAAGTACTAAGCTCTTCCATCACGTCAAGCTTTTTCCGAGGATAAGTGGAATCTGCTGACTGAACAATATCAATTTTTTGTAAACAATGAGACATCGATGTTTTCCCAAATACCGTGTTAGAGCCACTTTAGTGGTGGTATCGTTTAACACCCAATCTGAGAACCCGCTATCAAAAAATAAACACAAAATTTTAGCCATTTCGTTTGAATAATGTGGCTAAAACCTTCAAAATACCGAAAATCGCGAGGCAGGTTCTATGGGAGCTACATAAAAACGTAACCTATACCGACAGTTCTCAGCAGGAATGTTTTATATTTCAAACGATGACTATATACGGAATTTTTTAAAACACCAAAAACCAGGCGGTACCGTTCTATAAGGTGGATATGAAAATGTTCTAAGAAAAAGTTGTGTAGGCCCAAAGAAGATTAAATACCAATTGTCAGCCATTTCAGTGTGATAATGAGGCTAAAACCTTGAAAATATCGAGAATCTGGATGTACCGTTACCGTTGGAGGCTATATCAGAACGTGAACCACAAAAAAGATTGATTACCAAATTTCAGTCATTTCGGTGAGATAATGTGGCTAAAATATTAAAAATACCGCAAAACGGGATGTACCGTTGGAGGCAATATCAAAACGTGGACCTATGCTGAGAAATTTCTAAGAGAAACTGTTGTAGACTCAAAAAAGACTAAATACAAAATTTCAGCCATTCGGGAGGTGCCGTTTTATGGGGGCTATATCAAAATGTGGACCTATACTGACAAATTTCTGGAAGAAAGTTCTGTAGCCCCAAGGAAGAATAAGTTCCAAATTTCAGCCATTTCGCTGAGATAAGCCTTCAAAATACAGATAATCGAGAGGTGGCTTTCTATTGGGACTATATAAAAACATGGACCGATATAGCCCGTTTTTCAATACCAAACATCCTAATACTTAAAAGAAACTTCTGCACCTTATTATAAAGCTCTATCCTTAATATTGTGAGCTGTATCTTCATTTCAAAAGACAGACGGACGGACAGACTGTCATGATTATATCAACTAAGAATTTTATAGGGTCTCTGACGAATATTTCGCTGTGTTACAACATTAATTATACCCTCCATAATTTGGTGGAGGTATAAAAACAATATCAAAATAGGACCACGGGCGTACAGAGATGGTTCCAGCCATGTGATTATATTTTCTTGCATTCAGCGAATATCAAAATGAAAATGGCAGCGTTAAAAAGTGGAGACATTGACTGGTAATGGAAAATTTAAGGAGAGTCCAACAACTGACAATGTATCTATGGACAGAAATGCCAAAGAGTCAGGTATACCAACCATCGTGGGAAGGAACCCAAATTTGTACACTGAGAAAGAGGCTTTCTTTATCAGATTCTCATTCGTCAGACTCGAGATACAGGTGTATAAGATTTTCCGTCCAAAACCTGGACTCGCTCAAGCCGAAGTTTCTGAGGAGACTGTCATGACGGGCAAAAAAGTTGAAAGCAAAATGGTGGAGTCTGTTTCTGTTCCGAAGACGAACCCAAATACGAAAGGAGGGAAGAAGCCTAAAGGACTTACCCCTAAGTCCATCAATACGCACAAAGGTGAATAAGTGGCGGAACGGTCTGTTTCTGAACCTAAATCATACACGAAATGCAAGGATAAAGCTGAATGGCAGTCTGTTATAGGCAGAACACAGGCTGTAAGGAAGCTAAGGTGGTTGGGCTCCCAGAAAAAATAATCGTAGATATCGAGAACTCAGGTTCATGAGGAAATTAGAAAGAATTTATTCTCATGCTCCTAGACGCGATCTTCAGATGCATAAAATCTTCCTCGCAGAACCTGGACTCGCTCAAGACAAAGCCTCTGAGAAGACTGCTATGACGTACAAGAAAGTTGAGAAGACAAAACCTGGTGCTCAACCAAAACCCAAAAGGTAAAAAGGCCATAAAACTTACCACAAAACCGATCGAGATCCAGGCGAACAGTTGACGGAGGATTGTTTCTAAACCTTTCGGGCATGAGATGTTCACAGGCTGTAAGGAAACTAAGGTGGTTGGGCAACCTGAGAAATTGTCGTCGTTATAGAAGTCGAATCTAATTTAAAAAGCATACACAGCCTTCCCCACGAATACGATGGTTTTTTATAAAGTCAATCCATCCTTCTACGCAGCCATTCTTAAAAAGAGAAAGCTCCTTACAGAGACGGACAGCGCCTCCTCAAAAAAAAAAAAAAAAAACAAAAACAAACAATACAGCTCATGGGCAAGGTCGTAAAAAACTACAACCCTGACAGGCCCCAATGATACCCTGTGACGAACTTTGAATGGCAATGATTGCTAAAAGCTGACCCCAGTCGAAATCGATCTAAGGAAAATCATCATTCATAATCAGGCAGACCAATAGTTTGGCCGTACAACAAGAAATCTTTAGATTTCCTTGTTCAAGATGTTAATGACCTTGAAAACATTGGAAGGGGGCTGAGCTTACCGTCGTCTCCATATCTGAAATACCTTTCAGAAAGGTCTTACCTGCATGGGTTCCCCACTACCGTGCACAAGGGGGTCAAACTTAATAGGAGCTTCGAAATCCAAATCTCCTTACATCGGGCTAGAGTATCACGTGGACCAAGTGGGGAGCATTCGGTTCCGTCTGAATGCCCCTCACAAGAGGAAGGAAACCGATAGTTCTGATCATGATCCACCAGCACCGCACAGAAAAATAGCATCAAAAGAGGAACATTTGCTTATGTTTCGATGATAAAACAAAAACCAGCTGATGTTTATCGTTTGTTTTTGTTCATGTACACTGTGAATAAGAGAGAATCAAATGCAAATGGTGTAGGCACCTGTATAATACTGTCTTTGCAAATAATCATAGCTCTGATCTACACTAGAACGAACGGAACGAACTAATTCCAAGGAACTATCCCGAACTATATCCAGCTCTTGCGTTTATATACATCCTGTCGTGCATATAGTTCCTTTCATTCGAATAGTTTAAATCCTTCCTTTAATTCCACACACACTTCGATCTTTCGACATTTAGGGTTTCTAGCGGTCAAAACACTTATCTACAACAAATCGTGAATTTGGGTCCACATTTTGGAATAGTAGCCATAAGTGTTAGGTTAGGTTAAAGGACGCGCAGCTGTCAAACTCGTACATACAGTCACTCCACTCGGAGACCTTGTGTGTTCATCCTGTTAAAGTACTGAAATAGGTGTCATATGTAGAAGAAAGTTATATAAAGCACATGTAAAATAGTAGAAACTGAGAGATATCGAAAGATTAAATACGATTTAGGTTTAGAGAAGAGATTGAGAGAGTTTTCCACGCTATGGTGCAGTAATTCCTACTCGATGAAGTCATCTCAGACCTTTGGTGAGTAGAAGCAGGGTTGTTGGCTCGGTTTGGCCGAAGGTTGTCAGAGATTGGATCGTGTGTTGCCCCATAATTCTCATTCTACGGGTTACGAGCATTGGGCATCGGCATTATAGGTGTTCGATCGTCTCCGTCTTCTCCTCAACCTAGCACTACCTGCAGTAGTCAACATCATCATCTCCTACCCTACCCAGGGCGAACTATTGTCGTAAAAATCCAATGGATGACCTGTGGTTTCAATCCGCACCTTTTATTAATGGAGGTCTTGCATGAATAAAGGGCTATAAAACCTCTCTTGGCACGTTCTTCGACATTCCTTTTCCACGTTAGTTGATGGTCCAGGATAATGCCGAGGCACTTGGCCTTTAGAGAGGGCTTCGGGGCTACTCCATCCAGCGTTGGTAGGGTGAATGGTTTGACTTTTCTTTTGTTCGTAAAAAGAACCTGCTCTGTCTTAGATGGGTTCACCCCAAGTTCATTGTTGTGTGCCCATCGTGATAGTTTGACTAGAGCTCCTTGCATGAGTTCCGATAGTGTTTGTGGGAACTTCCCGCTGATCACTATGACCACGTCGTAAGCGTAAGCTATCGTTTTTATACGTAGTTGGTCAAACTCCTTAAGTATTTCGTTAATCACCAGAAGTCACAGCAGTGGTGATAGTACGCCACCTTGTGGTGTGCCCCTGGTGACAGACTTTCGAAAGGAAGTCTCACAGATGTTTGAATTAATTATCCTGCCGCTAAGCATTCCATCGATCCAATTGATAAGTGTAGTGGAAACACATAAGTTAGAGAGTGAATTGTGGATGGATTCAAGCTTAAAGTTATTAAAAGCGCTTTTATGTCAAGAAAGGCTACTAACGTATAGTTTAAGCTCATCATATTCCTCTCGATAAAACCAGCGACTTTATGTAGTGCAGTCTCCACCGATCTGCCTTTGATGTAGGCGTATTGGGCAGGATTTATAACACTATTTTCTAGCCTGAATCTGATTCCAAGGTCAAGCAATCTTTCTAAGGATTTCAATAGCAAGGAAGGTAGGCTGATTGGTCTGTAGTCTTTAGGAAGTGTGCGACTTAACTTCACCGCTTTGGGGATGTATGTCACAGTGACCTCCCTCCACAAAGCCGGAGTGAGCGATAGACGTAAACAGGTTGGGAAATTGGGTTTTGGCTAGGAGATTCAGAGTTTTTAGACCGGAGTTATTCATGTGCCATCATGCCGTTTGATACTGCCGATAGATTTGGGGTTCTTCGACAGTACTCGACGGAATCTGGCTACGTCCTTTCCTCCCTCTATAGACTCGCTAAAGCAGACCTATGATCTGTGTTTAGCCTTCTTTATTTCGCTGTTTCACTTATTGAAAGACACTTTGTAGTTTTCCTAATCTGCGGACAACGTCGTTTTGTTGGCTTTGTTGTAGAGCCTTCTGCTAGATCTTTCGACCACCAGACCGGTTGATATCTTCTGCCTGGGTAAGTAAGTGAACAGGCGGTCTCATAGCTATCTAATATAACCTCTGTCACATGCTTCACTGCACTATCAACCTCGGTGGCTGTTAAAGGGTTGCGTATGATACCGCCCGCTAGGAGCTTACTAGTTCATTGAATTTGTTCCAGTCGGTTTTTCATGGATTTCTATATGGTGGTTGTCGAATACCATTAACGCTATTATGGTTCAGGTATTTTGATGTTATTATCTACACTTGGCTGTAATTTGCCATTTAGGGTTCCCAGTAGTCAACAAACTTCTGTTTTAAAAATTGTGGGTATAGATATATATAAAAAATGTCTCCGTCCCGCCATTTTTTAGGTGTTGTGGGCATTTGTAATTTCGTGACAGAAAGAAATCTAATCATCAAACATTGAACATTAAATGTCATCTGTATGTAGACTTTGTTTCACTGAAATATATTTTTTTTATTTTGAGAATAAAATTGATTTATATTTTGTTTTTTTTTTTTTTTTTTTTGCAATGCTGTTCAGCCTTATATTTTATATTTTTACCTATTTATACTGATATAAGCACGATTATAAAGAAAATTTTATTAATGTAATGAACATTTTATTCAGTTATTTCGACGCTCATAGCATTTGTCAAACTTTGCACCCTTTACACTTGTTCCCAAAACAAAATTTAATACAAAAGTTAGTAACAATAAATGTGCCATCTAAACTACTAGCCCAGCATCCACGACGCTGTTGTAAATAAAATTCAATTTTGTTTCTTCAACAAAAACAAAATATAATTTATCCACATTCCGCTACACACACACTCCGGCTCAAGGTCAATTATAAATATCCAAAACATTCCCAAAGCCATGGTTAAAAAACCTTAAATGCAGTTCATTGTTTAGACCTTAGCGTTTATTGTAATTTGCGCAAACTCAGAGTCGAAAATGTGGATATGGGTATGCCGGCGTACGTTGTGGTATTTTGTCTGTTGTTGCCCGCTATATTTTTATGAATGGTTCAATACGCAGAGCCATACTCAGGCACACACACACTCCCAGAAAATGTCGTAAAATAGCCATGAATTTAATATACAGCTCAGCAATTATTCTTACAAATGATTGGAACAGAGTGAGCATCTTATAAAATACACAATTTCGTTGGTAAAATTAAATGAAAAATGTATGACAAAGTTAAACGAAAATCCACTTCTTCTCAATTGAAATGGTGTTCCGCACTTTTATGTGCGTCATTACAATTGGATCAAAACTTGATAATGGAAAATCACAACAAACTTTGCTGTTATCAAAAAACAATAACAACAATAAAATTCTCAAATAAATCAGCATCCATTATCCCAATATCAAGGAAGAAGAAAAAACTGAGTAATTTCCAAAAACAGGTTTGCAGTTTTGGAAGTGCAAAAACCCATGTGGGCTTGGCTGCAGATTGTCAACTTTCAAGACGTTAACATTTATTGAAGATCGAGTACAAAATCGCGTACGATATTGTGTAACTGTGTATTTTTCACAACTAAAGAATCGACATCATCATCGTCATCACCACAATCATTGAATAAATAAAAAAGACGTAAAATAGAAAATCCAAAAATGACCTCCAAACATGATTTTAGTACATACATATTGTGCGTATATATTTTATGGTACTTATTGTTGATTCAAATCTTTACAGTCAGGGTAATAAATTTTAATGCAAGAAAACGTAAAATATTATTAACTTTAACTATCAGATTCTAATCTCATAACGAACGTAAAATTTATCCAACCACTGTACATATCACAGTTATCGACCGTGTCTTTAACATTCAGTGTACATGAACAGACGATTGGTTGGATGTAGGCACATTCCGAATATAAAGCAAATTAAATCACATAATTCAAATATTTTTTTTACTGTCTTAATTGATAATAAAACGAAAAACATTTATCATTGCAATATAATAATTTAGATATCAACATTGTAGGGGGAATACTGTAGGAAATGTTGTGTTATTTTGCTCAGATATAATACTACGTACAATTGTTTATACTTATGGACATTAGGGTTAATTATTATTGCAATTTATATGGTGCCTAATACATAACCGCAATGTAAAACACTTCCTAAACTTTTCCTCCTTATTTAACTTTAAGGTATAAATTTTACACTTACAAATGTTGGTTGATTCAACTTGATTCAATATTTTTAAATGAGAAAACATCAAAAACGTTTTAGAAATCGATTTTGGTACTGAAACTTTTTTTACCAAATGCTCCAAAAATATGGGATATACATATATGCAATATTCCCCACACTCTATTGTTGTGTTGTTTTTATTTATTATAGCCCTAATTTACATACATATGTATGTTGGTATACCTATTTCAAAGTTATTAATATTTACAAGGTGTGTTTAAAGATTTGCTCTGTTCAATAATCTACAAATGTCTACTATTTTTCAATTTTGACTAAAATTAAAAAAATAATACATTCTTGCTGGTTCTTGAACAGAGCAATATTTTTCTAAATAACATACCCGCAAAATTTTACGGAAGTGTCGATTCTACGATTTTACTGAATCTTTTGCATTTGTTCAAATCAACTCTTGAAACATCCAATTTGCATCAGCATTTCTTTCTTCAGCATTAGAACCAATTCCATGAATGCTAAAGTACAGTTCGTGAAAGATCCGATCTTTTGTTTAATATTTGAATCAGTTCCATGAATACAAAATATAATTTCAATAAGAAGATGTCATGTCCATGCCCATACTCAAAAAAACTAGCATACCTTTCATTTCTGTTTAACAAAAGTGGCGCTGAATAGCGTTCTCTTTTGAACATTTTTACAAGTCAAATTTGGGTAAGTAAAATGTAGCAATATCATTACTACCCAGCAAAAATTCGGATCCGTTAGTCATTACAAAGTAATATAAACAAGCTTCTTTTCGCATTACAAGTAATCTGAAAAGTAATGGATAACTTCTTAAAAAATTACAAGGTAAACCTACTTACTTTACTCCTCACTAAGTAATGAGGACGGTGGCACAGTGTATGTATGTCCGACTATAAATCCTAGGGTTGTGTGTTCAACGCTCATCGTCGGCACGCGAGTTTTTGTTAATTAAAAAATAACAGTTAGTGGTGCACATGTGCACTGCACATTTAAGTTCTTATGCAACCCTTAATGTTCGTGTGCGTGGCACAGTGTGTAGTGTGTTTGGCTAGAAATCAGGGGGTTCGTGTGTTCAACTCGGGCAGGGAGCGAAATAAAATAAAAGTAAGAAGTGCGTATCTGGGACATGTATTAAGGGACAACAAATACATAATTTTACAAGCAATTCTGAAGGGAAAAATTGAAGGAAGGCCAGCTAGAGGAAGGAAAGAAACATCCTGGCTCAAAAATATCATGGACTGGACAGGTTATACCAATGAAACCGATCTGCTGAATGCTGCAAAACACAGAGAGCTGACAACCATTATACAATAAGATAATAATTAAAATGCGATAAATATTAAAAAAAAGATGTATTGTACGATCACTTATATCCGGATAACGGATGAGTAAATAAAGAAGAAGAAGTGTGTTGAAATTAAAAATAAATTCTCCACATCAACTGTTCTAACAATAGAATTTTTTTTCACATTACTTTTCAACTTCTTTTGGCCACAGAATAACTAGTTATTCTAGTGGTTATAAAATAACTAGAAATTGAGTGCGACATGCCCTTGTAAAAATAATGGGGAAGAAAGGGGGTTTGTGAGTAGTTACGGCTGCCAAAAATACCTTACAAAACCCATGAGTTTGGGAGGACTTTTTTTGCTGGGTAGTTTTTGATTGGCCTATACGTTGATTTTGACAACAGTCTATTTCCTGCAGAGGGTCGATCTTTCTAGTTCCTTTTCAAAAAAGGGATTAATTCCGTAATATAGTTTCATATTTCCGAGACCAAAACAGTTCAACGAATCTTTCTCATTCGTCATTCTTTTTGTTTTCTACATGTTATTCTGTGCGGTGCTGTTGCATATTTATCAGCGCGATGATCAGCACTATCCGTTTTCTTCCTCTTACTGAACCGTATGAGGCAGATTCAGACAAAACCCCGAATCCATCCTCTACAGAACTTTAGTTATTCCTCGATTTTACACAAATAGTCATACTTCCTTGGTCCACGTGATACTCCAGACCGATGCACAGTGTGAAATATGGGAAGTTTAGTGAAACTTTAAGGAATTTTGTACATAAAATGAAATATTTTTTATTGAATTTGTTAGCTAATTAATCCACTTCGAATAGCCCATATTCTGTTTAGCGATTTACTCCGACTTAAAAATGCACTTAAAGTTGTACTTTGTTTCATAATTTTTATACACTCAGCATTAGTTCTTTGCAAACTTTGCACATCGTATTATTTTATTATTTTGTCCTTTGGGAAAATGCAGTTTGAAGACTCATCTCGGATGTATATGAAATTTTTGCAGAAGGTTGTTTTTACAGTCCCTATTACAACGGAACAGTTTTCTTTCAGAGTCAGTCCATACTTCCTGAAATAATGGCTAGTGTGCAAGATAACTCTCAAACTTTTTCTTCCAAATTTAGTTTAACGTAACTTAATATTTCGATTTTTCCAATAAATCACAAGTTTGCTTACTAAAAATTGTGCACTATATGTCAATGATTTGGTATAACCCCACTGTACGGTACCTACAGATTCTATCTATTTTGAAGCAAACTGTGATACAAAGCCAGTATATTTTATATATATTTTTGGCCAACACATATGACTGATACTTCCTTACTTGTTTTCTTCTAAGAAATAGAAGATAATGGAGTGGCGCAGACAAACGGTAAGTCAGTATGACATGATTTCTTTTTCGGATTCTGATATCGTATATATATAATCTGAAAAGTTGGATCCTCAGGTATACAGAAAGCTATAAAACGCTGCAGAAATGCGCGGTCTTCGGAAATATTCAATGGACTCAGTTATCCTAACAAAGAGGATATCTGTGATATTAAGAATCCCCTCGCAATTATATATAGTTTGGAACTGAAAGTGATGGTGATTTATGTATATATTAGCTAAGTGCCCGCTACTTCGTATGCGGAAAGGATATAAAAAAAAACACAAATAAACAACAGTAATAAATGAACAAATAAATGAACAGTAAACATTTTTCTTTAATAATACCAATTTTAATTAAGTACTGGTTGTACCGCTTTAGTTCGATTTTCAAAAAAAAAAAAAAAAAAAAAAACAGCCGTATCTTACCATTACGCATCAACACCGAGCCACATTCCTTGAGACATTTTAATAAGAGGTTTCTGTCCTCACAAAATAAAACATTCTTGTAAACAAATAAACCCAAGACCAATTTTATTATCATTCAGAACTTTTTCGTAACCTTATAGTAGGTATTTCCAATAACATTTCAGCCATCAGCGACCCTCATACAAAATTTCAGATTTTGTACGCATTTAAAAAAAGTCCTTATATTACCTATCGTTCATGCAATAACAAAATTGTACCAAATTTAGTAGTTTTCGTACACCTGGGTATAACCATAAAAAAATTACCTTCTTTATCAACCATTTATACCAACCACGAAACTCATTTCCAGCTCTTTCAGTTCTTCCGAACCCAATAATAGTAATTTACATATAAATAAATAAGTACGAATTTCCTAAATCTCCTCCTTAAATTTCTAAAATTCCTGCTAACCCCTTTACACAATAACAAATTATATCAAATTCTGTACCCATTTAGTACTTTTCATTGTATGCATTTCCAAAACCATTTCCATATCTTAACACCAAATACCAACATTGATTCTAAGAACAAATTTTAGAATTTCACCTCTGTTCCTACAACATTTAGACCGCTTAGGTACTTTTCGTCAATTAATGGTACGTATTTCTTAAAACACGTCCATATACCAACGCTACACACTAATACACACCCTAACTCAAAAAAAAAAATTATTCCAAATCCGTCCCTAAACCCAACAGAAAATTCAGTACCATTTAGTAATTTTCGTATACTTATGGTACGTAATTCGGCAACCACATTTATTAACCCTACACTGACATAAATACAAAATAATAACAGTAATCTTAAATCCAAATCACAGCTGTATGCGTTCATCCAATAACAAATTGTACCATTTAGTACTCTTCGTACCCATAAGCACGATTTTCCAAAACTACCTAAATCCTTAACTTCAAAAGTAATTTTAATTCCAAATTTCAGGATTCCAGCGCTATCCGCTTACCCAAGTCCAAATTGTACCAAATGTAGTAACTTTTAGTACTTTTCGTACCCATTACTACGAATTTTGTACTTTTCGTACACATAAGTACGATTTTTCCAAAACTTCCTCCATATCTGAATTCTACACTCCAACAGTAATCTTAATTCTAAATTGTAGGTTTCCAGCTCTTTCCGTTCACCCAAATTCGAGTTGTACCAAATTTAGTACCATTTATTACTTTTCGTACACATAAGTACGCATTTCCAAAACCACCCCCATATCTCCATCCTCCACTTCAACAGTAATCTTAATTCCAAATTTCAGGTTTCCAGTACCATTTAGTACTTTTCGAACACATGATTACGGATTTCCCAAGCCATTTCCATTTAGAAGCACCACTTCTCAACCTTGATTTCCATACCAAATTGCAAGATTCAAGTTATATCCGTTCAAAATATACAATTGGTACCAAATTTAGTAATTTTTAGTACTTTTCGTACACTTCTAGGTCGAATTTCCAAAAACCCATTTCATGATTTCATCCCAGTTTATTTCTAGTGATGTTTAAAGAGTCCAGGTTTTCACTAGAAAAATTATCATTTCAAAAACTGAAAAGCCAATTGATAATTCCCTTCGGTGAGATGAACTCATGATATTGGTAGCGATCAGTAAATTTTGTAGGCTGTCAGTGCGTTTTGTAAACATTACTCTCTATAATAGAGAGAAATGATGAAGTTAAGCCAATGGGGGGAATACTCCATTTCCATTAAGAGTTATTAGTAAAGTTCCGCTAAAGTGCTCATTTTTCGCATTCACAAATTTCTTGGTGTTGCAGTTAATACCCTTGAGGCCCTTGTGGAGAAAGGTATGGCCAAACTGTCGGTCTCCCTGATTTAAATTCACAGAAACAATGATGATGCTCCTTAGACAGGTTTTGACATTCGCAAATTTTCTCGTTGGGGCCAGCCTTGTTAATGATTGTCACTCGAAGTCCGCAATCGGGTAACATTGAGCCGTTCAGGATAAGATTTTGTACGATCTTGCCTATGAGCTTTGGCGGTCGTTTTTCCTGAGAACATGCTGGCTATCTCATTACTGGGAGGTCAATGGATTAAATGTCTGGGCAACGACAGTTGTATACTGTTTTATTTAAATCAACAGATGATGATAGTTTCTCAGGGAGCCCAACCAACTTATCTTCCTTACAGCTTGTGGACGTGCCCTTGACTTTCGGTCATGAGACAGGTTTGGAAACAGACACCTCACCTTTATGAATCAGGCTCGGTTTGGGGTAAGTTTTTTGGACTTCCTCTCACCTTTCGGGTTTGACCTTGGGTTTGGAACAGAAGTAGACACCACCATCATTTTGCTTTGTGCAGCAGTTTTTTTCTCCTTAACATTCTTGCCCGTCGTCATAGCCTTTGACAGAGAAACTTTGACTTGAGCAAGTCCAGGTTCTGGGAGGAAGATCTTATTTAACTATAAATCGCATCAGGGCTAGAGTTACGTTCAGGTTCAGGGATGAAGATCTTATACCACTGAAACTCGCGTCAGGGCTAGTCGATTTTCGTTTAATCGACCGAGGAGTAAAACTCTCGAAATATTTTAAAAAGTCCCTTAAAATAATTCAAAAATTACAACTATGGTCATACAGAAGGAATTTTGACAAAAATCATTCAATATGATTAATTTAAGGATCAATGGTGCGCCTGAATTAACTTTAAATGAAAGGTGCTTACACCTGGGAAGCTTTTTTGGATTCTGAAACTACAATATTCATAGATGAGAAAAATTAAAAAACAAAAAATCGCCGGAGGTCTTTTTAAATAAATCGCGGTCAAAGTCCACATTTTTAGGGGTTTTAGGTTTTCACGATTTTGCTTGGAAACCTAACGAAATAGGAAATGTTGTAGCTGTAAAAATTATCTACAACATTTTCTTTAATCCCATGTCGATAGGAATTGCCTTTTCCAAGCAAAATCTAGAAAGTCTAAAAATTTGAACTTTTTTATTGTAGTTGTTGTAACAGTGTTTTTATTATGTTTAATCTGGCTCTGGGTCTATCTCCAGTTCCAGAAAAATGGCTGTTTCGATGGAATGTAGCCACAGATCCACTGGAGTTAGATGGGAAGGTTTGCGGGGCAGTTAAAAATGTGTTTTGTGTCGTGCGGGTCCATGCCGCATACTGGGCATATGTCTTGCACGGCGCGATCGATTTCCGCCCAATACGAATTTAGGCGACTGCAATATCCCGAGCGTAGTTGAGCCAAAACTACTCTGGTTTGTTGTGGCAGCTGACGCTCCTCAGCTGCGATAGATGGAGGATGTACTCCGAGTACTTTATTCACACTAAAATTGCTTAAGGCCTTGGCAACTGCGTCCGTGTGAATGCTATTCAATCCTGCTTGATATGCTTGTTGATCTAGGGGTTCTCTCCTGAATCGTTCGACCTCCTTCCTGATCTCCCTGAATGGGCCGGGCCTACCCACAAGATGGTGATTGGGATGGCTCACACGATAACATCCAAGCAGGTACTGCAACGAAAGCATCTCATTGTGTTGCTTCACAGGAAGAATTTTTGCCTCCTCATGTAGATGGTCCACTGAAGATTTGAGAAGGCAAGGTAAAAATTTGAACTTTGACCGCGATTTATTTAAAAATCCAGCGATTTTTTCTTGTTTTTGGATTTTTCTCATCTACGAGTATGAACATTACTGTTTCAGAATCCGCAAAAACTTTCCATTTGTAATTGGGTTTCATTTAAAGTTATTTAAGACGCACCGTGCGTGACTTTGTTTTATGTTGTTGTTTCAATTTGAACTTCTATATCTCAAAAATGGTAAAACATAAGAAAATATCATAAAGACCAAACTTGTAGATTATTTTTTCAGTAGGTTGTTCTAGCGGCCTCATTTAAAACGGCACAATCTTTTTCCTTCTTCCTGAGATATTGGTCCAAGCTCCAAAACCCTGCCGATACATACTTAAAAAGCTATAGTGCAAGATAACTTTCAAAAATTTCTTCCAAACTTAGTTTAAGGTAATTTAATATTTCGAGTCCTTTATAAAGAAGTTTGGTTACTAAAAGTGTTTGTCAATGATTTGGTACAGCCCCACATTACGGTACATTCAGATTTTAAAGCAAACTCGTGATACAAAATCAATATATTTTATATACGGCATAGTTATTGTTTTTGTTTGGGTCAGTGGCTGAGGGTATATCTCTGTCAGCACAGCTGACTGATACTTTGTTACTTGTTTTGGATGAATTTGACCGTACATAAGACATTGATGGCTCGTCTGACCTAAGTATAAGTTGTTAATTAGCGAACTCCCTGTTGTCACTCCTCAAGGCACTGAGAATGCTGTACTTGAGACGAAAAAAGCTTTGCATGATTTATTGGCTAAACAACGCTGAATTACAAAAGTCTGGTTTTTAGTAGGCCCACTTAGCACTGGATCTACTAATTTCTACGGATGTAAGTTATTTCCTTTGTACATACGTCAAAAATCTGTAATGTAAACATGCCTTTACATTCCAAAAAGTGTTCGAGTAATTATCGATACCGGAAAAGTCAACAGACAAACCTACTATCACAGTAACAAAGCCACTCGCACATGCGTAAAAGTGCAGTGATTTGAATAGCATAATTTGAATAACATAAAAGCACAATGGAATATTATTTATTTTATCTTTAAAAAATAGAAATCAAGCATCATCCGATCATGTTGTGTGACAATCGGGTTGTCTACACCTGTTAAATTTGATTTCATAACTTTTAACGTATTCTTGAATTAAAACGTAATCTCGTTTAAAACGATTTTGAATCGATGACGTTACGGCAATTTTTAAAAACTGAAGCCATACATACAAACATGCGCACCAAAAACGGCAAAACATACGAGCATAGCACCATAATGAACTGATTGCTTTGTGGTGGCCGCAGCGGCGGCAACAACACCATGTTTGTTTACTTCTGAATGACGGCGGTTGGCCCACCGTTGCGATTCTCAGAGACACCCATTTTCGAATGAAAACGAAAATAAATTCGAACTTTTAAGCCATTGTACGAATGAAACCGACCGACCGACAGAAAGACAGCATAATAAACAAGCTTGTCGCCGCACCGACTTGACGTTTCGGGCTATCAGCAGATATTTTATCCATTATCGAACATTTTGATGTTCGCTTAATTTTCATCTGTGTGCGCCGCGCTTGGTGTTCAGTTATAATTTTGTTTTGCATGCCATCGGTCAAATTTGCGGAATTCTCTCGTTGGGCATGTGAAACGGTGTACGAAATTAAATGTTCCATCGGTCCACAAATTCTATTTTATTAAATAGGCAAACGAACATTAATTGAAATATACAGTGGAAATTGTCATCAATCGATAGTTGTTGATTAGTCCAATACACGAAACGTTTGTTAGATGGTCTCGTGCAGCCAATTGATGTTCACTCCGGTTTTCTAATTGAATGAATATCATCCATCATAGCGTGACTCTCGAAGCCTGCAATTATTTTGCCAAGTGTAGAGGATGTGCGTGTGTGTTTGTTTTTAAATTTTGTTTACTAGAAAGTAAAAAAGAAATAATTTAAAAAAAAATACAACGCACTAAAATTCCGTTAGAATAGCACAAAAATTGCAAAAAGCAAAAACTTGTTTAAACATTTTTTTTTTTGAAAATTAAAAACAAAACAAGAAAGAAATAAACTATAAACATGGAAACAACAACAATCACCACACAAAGTGAAGAAATAAGCAAATTGAAAAAATCGAAAAAGAAAACGGTAATTGCAAAAAATATTTTATTTTTATTTTTAGAAAAACAAACATAAAAATGAATTTTTCAACTGATTAAAAAAAAGAACATCGAAAATGAAAATTACATAGGTTTTTTTTACACTGTAGCTTCTATCAGGATTAAATGAATTTAATGACTATTTTGAAACATTTGTAGAAAAATATTACAATTTAATATTAAACAAGCATTACGCTTCATTCGTGTTCTGTGCCAAAACAGGAACTCTAATCAGGAGATATGTCAGCATGCTGAATGTTGCGAAAAGTAATTCGATCTCAATATAGATTACGAACGAGTCAATATTATGGAAATTTTCACAATATTCCCTTTATAGATTTGTCAAAAAAAAAAAAAAAAAAAGAAAAATCAAAAATAGTAGACAGAGCAATAAATAAATGAAAGAGTGACAAAAAGTAGATTTTTTGGATTGTCCAAAATGCGTGGAAATGCATGGGCCAAATAAAGCTTTATAAGCATGGAATGACAGATAAAAGACAATACTATAACAAAATGCAAAAACCCACACAAAAATATGCGAAAATGTCCGAGTTTTACTCTAATTTTTTCAACCATTTTTGGTGGCGTTTAAACGACTAGTGGCTTTGTGTGGCTTAAAAGGATTCATCTGTTTCAAAACTCCTTTAAAATACGGATCGAAGGACCAATGTCTTCTTTGCACAATAGCGGGGAAAGGCGACTTTTTCCGTATCAGCATTAGAAGAAGAGTAACAATTAAAAATCATTAAGTTCGGCCACCACAAAATATTCTGAAATAAAATGATCGAACAATTTTTGCAACTAACAGATGTGAACTGCGAGAGTTATCTTGCAGATTTGCCATTTCAGTTCGTGCCGTTAGGTTTTCTTGGAGCTTTTAGGCCATTATCTAAGGTAGTATGGACTTGCCCCGAAAAAATTGTATCGTAGTAAAGGGAGCCGCAAGGACAACCTACTGAAAAAAAAATTCAAACCGATCCGAGATGATTTTGTGTGGGAGATACCAGAAGATTGGACCGCTATAGTCCATATTTCAACCTGATACATGACTGTATAAAATAATACGATGTGCAAAGTCTGCACCAATCAGAAACTACATGCCAGAATTATCTTGGGGATTTGCCATTTCAGTTGGTGCCGTTAGGTTTTCTTGGAGCTTTTAGGCCAATATCTCAGGTAGTATGGACTTGCCCCCGAAGAAAAATTATATCGTCGTAAAGGGAGCCGCAAGGACAACCTATTGAAAAAAATTCAAACCGATCCGAGATGAGTTCTTAAACTTCCTTTATCCGAATTTTGTGTGGGAGGTACCCGAAGCAGTGAACCGATATAGTCCATATTAGAACCTGTCCATCTGGAAGGAGTAATACGATGTGCAAAGTTTGGACCAAAACGATTGCTCCCTTCGAGAGTTATCGTTCAAACCATTTTACAGAAAAATTTTGAACTTTTGTGAGGGAGGTAACCAAAGAAGTTGACCGATATGGCCCATCTTCGAACTTAAACTAAGTTTTGACAACTTAGTTACACAAAATTTGGTTCGAATCGGTTGATCCGTTCGAGAGTTATCGTGCGAACCAGCCGGACAGACAGACAGAAACGAATTTAGTCTAAAATTGTTATTTATATGAGGCACATTTTTGGTCGTATCAAAGTGTATGTAAGGAAAAGACAAAATTTTTCAGTTTTCCATCGAAAGAAAATTAAAATATTTTATAAGCTACATGAAAGATTTTTGGTACATGGATTGAGAAAAAATTCCCATTCTCAAATCTGTTCGAGATACTAATTTCGGTTATTGCGCGCAAAAGTTATGAAGGTTTCAATTCTGATAAAAAGAAAAAATCTTAAAAAACGCCACTCAGTATATTGAGAAACACCGTTATTTAATGGCTTCCTACATACTATATGATTACTGAGGTTCCAAAACTTTAGTAAAAATGTTGTAAAATCTATATATATAAAAATGGTGTAAAAAATGTATAGTAATTCATAAAATGAGAACGGCTAGGCCGATTTCTGTAAAATTTTTTGTCAGTTATTCGTATTTTCGAGGAGAAGGTCTTTACGGAAGAAAATTTTGGAAAATCTCTCTGGAAAAGTCGGAAAATTGGAAAAAATCGAAAATTGAGTTTTTGTATGAAATTTTATTCCTTAATAGCGAGACGAAGTTCGCCGGGTCCGCTAGTGTTTTAATAAAATTCAAGCTGTTTATGCATTTTACAAATATTTTAAAAAATATGTACGTAATGCCTAAGCATTAGCGGGTCAATGAGGCAGCCATCGCAGCTACAAGGCTAAAGTCGATGAGCGAGTGGATCAGTAGAGACCACCAAACATACCACCAAAACATTCTAAAGGTCACAACGGGTGAATCTATAAACCAAATAGTATCAGACCGCATACCTGAAACTAGTAAAGTAGCTTTGTGTGAAGTTTTTGTACCAGACATGTGGATCGAGAACTGTCTTGGAATGCATACAGTCTATTAACAACTACTCCCAACATGGCATGGTAAACATTATATGGGTACCAGGGCATTTTGGGATTAGGGGTAATGAAATAGCAAACTCCTTACCAAAACAGGCCAGGGAGCAACCTACAGTCAGCCTAGATAACACCAAGCGCATAAAGCTAAAGGCCTGGGCAAAAGATGAACATACATATATCCCTCTGGAATAGAGAAGACAAGGGAAAAAACACAAAAATCCTATGGGGGAACCCAGACGAGGACAAAACAAAGGGACTGCTTTTACTAAGTAAAAAAGACAGTAGTAGACTGACGGGTATCTTTACAGGACACCTGCAGGGCATGCAGAGAGGACGACGAAACGATGGAACACTACCTCTGTCATTGCCAGGCCTTCACAAACCCGAGAAACCAGCTACTAGGGAGCGACATAATACAAGGACTCGACCATATCAGGACAATCGAGCTCAAAACATTAAGAGACTATGTCAATATGACAGAAATCCTAGACTAACGTCAATAGAATAGTCAGGAATTTCATACACTAAATATACAACCTCATCCTGACCACAAATTAGAGCGCACAACAGGCCTCCTTTATGGCTTAAGTGGCATGTGGTGATCACCCCTCTTTTCAACCTAACCTAACATAACCTAACCTAACATCGCAAAGATTCAAATGAAGACAATATAGGCAAAATAGGTCCGAGTTTTTCAGCTATTTTAGGTAAAATTCACGCGAAAACGCACATTTATTATTGTAATAATTTCCCCAATCTTGCGGAGGATATGGAAGACTTCCAAATAAATTTTGTGTTCCTCTAAATGAAGAATAATTTTGTAGGAAAACAGTATCTGTAACTGTAATGCATGAAAACCTGGAAATCCTCCAAATCACTTGATGTGCATGCGGTTTCCCAATACAACCAATTGTTTTCTTTTCGTTTGTATACATTTACCATGATTTACTTTGGTCGTCTACAGTTTAGTGTGCAAAAACTGCAAAAACTGCATAACGCTTAAAATTTGCACAAAGTACATACACTTTTTATGCGCATCCGATTTCACTATCAAACGTGAAAAAGTACCGTCGATGTACATTCACAATCAATTTTTTGGATAAATCTAATACAGCTTCCATACCGGTAAACTTTTTAAACCTCTGTTTGCGCAAAAACGTGAGTGGTGTGTCGGGTTCTTAACCGAAAAAATACGATCCACAGAAAACGCGAATTAATCCGCGATATTTTCAAAAACATTTTTCGCAAATTTTTCATTTTTTGCAGTAGCCGTTTCCGCCGTTCTAGTGGATGGGTTTTCACGAACTGTGGTTTATATGATCCGTACCACCGAAAAACTGAAATAACGCGGGGGTACCAGCACACTCAAAAGGATATTGTAAATACTGTTTCCAAAAAATAGGTTTTTTAGAACAAATATAGCACTCAATTTTGGCCTTTGGCAGCAGATTACTGTGATACTGTGTGGGCTATATAGTCAATATACATATCGAATGTGCGTCCCATTTAAGTCAAAAATACAAAAAAACACCAAAAATCCGGCTTCAAAATGTCAGCATCCCCAAAATGTGCAGTGGAAATTTCGAAAATTGAAAGATTAGAAGGTTAATCCTCATTTTTTATTCTTCTTTTTTTACTTTGGACATATGTCTGTAACTTAAACGGTTTGCCCGCAATCGAATTACAACTTAAAAAACCTCGTTAGCTTCAACGTGTTTTTACCTATTTTTATTCATTTACACGGTCATAACTTCCACGCAAGTGAACTTTTTTTGAGCTTTGTTAAAAAAACATTTAATTTAATACAGCAATAGTCATAATTAATGGCAGTCCACAGTAGTTCGCGTATTATCACTAGCTAAAGACTGAGGGTATAAAAACCACAAATATTTTCCTCGGGCTCTAAGCTGCTTAGAAGATACCAAATAATATATAATAATATAAGTAAGCTTTTGAAGATGGGAATATACAATAAAATCTGTTAAATAATAGAAGTGTTATGTAATTTTTGGTGTTTTAACTTTTTTGTAATAATTTGTATTTCTTAACATTGGAACAATTGTGCGAATGATTGTTATCATAAGTTTCGAAATAATGATTGTTCCAACGTTATAACTTGCCTTTTTGTTAACCAATTAAAGTAATAAATATATGGCTTGTTTGAAAGATAATATTCGACTCTTCTATAGAAACAAACAATTATAGAAATCCTTTTGGGGAAAAAATGTTATGCCTGTTTAAAGTTTAAAATCTTAAAAGCCCAATTTCTCTACATTTAACGTTATAAAATCACTTTACAATCTAAGGAAACCTAAGGTATTTTCGTCTTCCACGGAGTCCAACAAAACCGAAGTAGTATATCGGACCCCTGAAGAATTTTTGTGCTACATACTATTTTTTTTACTGTAGACTGTGTTGATGGTACCTACCCCACAAACACATTCTTCTTCTTTCTATTTATTTTTAAAACTAAAGATATGTTCATAGTACATATAAGTCCATCACTCCTGTTGTGGTTATTTGTGTAGTCATAGGCTGAGGATACTGACGGCAAATTTATGTTCTTTCGACAGGAATTCGTCAAAAATATGTTATGTGCTGGACCCACACAGGTTTCGGGGATTGCAGTACCCACTTGGTATGAAAGAGGTATCAAGATAAATCAAAACCGATCCTTGATATCTTCCATCCCCTATGACACTCAAACACTCTTAACATCAATTAAACTGCAATGTTTTCAAATATTTGATTTACTCTGTTGCCATATTTGCATAGTTAATTTCTTGAAATTTCCTTGAACGGTTTAGTGTTAAACAAACAATCGTTCACTGTCGTAGAATAGAATAATGCAAATCTTGTGAAAATTATGTACTTTCTAAAGTGTTTATTGTTGAAGGTGTTGTTGTTGCATTTTCTATTTGGTATTTGTTCTCAAAGTGTTAAATTCATTAGAACTGTAATTGACACTATTCGCAGTTACGTTGTGACGTTAGGTTGTTGTGCTGCAAAACAACATCCATCACCTACATACATACATACAGATTCATTTATCACAAAGTGTTTACCGAATACTTTAGTGGGATTGTTATGCGGTTTTCAATAATTATATGACACTTTGGTTATAGAAATGCCACCTTGGCCATACTTATTTGGTTGGTTTAAGGAAATATTTTTTAAGAATAATTTCATTTTGAAGAGAAAATGTGTAATTGGAACCATTTGAAAAATATAAATTCAAGTAATTGTCTTTAAGATATCAAGTTCTATTACATGTTTATAAATGGTTTGAATATTGTTATTGTAATTTCTTTAATAGGTACAATTTCAAATAATTATATGTATATTTAGAATCAGTAATAATTTGTATTATTTCTTTATATTAAATTGAGAAAGATAACGAATAATTGTAATATTTTTTCTGTCACCTGCAATTAACAACAAAGTTGTAAGAATTTAAATGAAAATTTAATGACAAACTATTATTGAATATCATTAGACTCTAGTATTATATATATAAAATCAAAGTGATTAATTTGGTACTGCATACAAATGTGTGTTTTTAATTTTCGAAATAAAATTTTTTCAAGATCAGTTTGTATATACTGGACTGGTTTTGTCTCAAAGGGAAAAAGCGATGTCGATTTTTGTAGGCGGCACACCCTAAAATTTTTAGTTTTGTTAGATTTTAAGATTGCCAAAGTTTGAGCACAATTGGAAGATCTTAACATGTCCCACTGGGGCCTCAAAGTTTCCATAGTAACTGGTATTTTCGCGAAATTGCTCTAAAGGCCACATTTAATGTCCACTCGATGAGAAATTTTCAGTTAATTTCTGTGGCCAAAAAAGTAATTCTACAAAAATTGTGAAAATCGGCTGGATTTTAATATGAGTCTATACCATGGGCCCAAATTATCTAAAATATGGTAAATATACTATTGGAGCAAAATCTTACCCAATTATCCAAAATTTTTGTAGGATTCGTTTTCTTGCCAATGAACTGTTCAAAAATTTCTCATCGATTGGACTGTAAATTTGGTCTTTAGAGCAATTTCGTGAAAATTCACCTTTGGCCCTATACAAGTTGCCGACATCGATTTTTTAAAACCACCCTTGTATATACACAATGAACGTATCCATATACATAGTTAACACCAATGACTGACTACTTATGGTACAATAAAAAGTTATACCAACAAAATCAACTGATAATAAATACAGTATTGTGATTGAAATAAAGAAATTGGTACCAAATTTTTTAACTTTAGTCGGATTGAGAAGAACTATTGAATCGATCGATTTAACCATATCCGTTCGTTTGTCTGTCTAAAATTTGGTCCTCGTAACATTTCATCCAAACGTAGATCAAGTTCAAAGATGGGCTATATCGATCCACTTCTTTGTTTACCTTCCACACAAACATTAAAAATTGTTCGCACCAGTGCAGTTTAAGGACATCTTGGAGTGTTTAAACATTTTCTAGCAACAGGTTGACCTCGCGACGCTATTACAACCGTTTAATTCGGGAGCAAGTCCACACTTTATGAGATTATGGCCCTGCCGGTACCAATTAAGATGACTGATGAATACGTTTACTTATATGTAATTTGACCAAAACTTCGCACATCGTAACATTTCTTCCAAACGTAACTCGTGTTCCAATGTGGTCCATATTGGAGAACACTTTTGGATACCTCCCT
Organism: Musca autumnalis; assembly: GCF_047663935.1. Lineage (NCBI taxonomy): Eukaryota > Metazoa > Arthropoda > Insecta > Diptera > Muscidae > Musca > Musca autumnalis. The sequence goes on from NW_027411644.1 coordinate 153,408,805, forward strand.
CACAAAAGTTAAACATTTTTCAGCCACCTTATCTAGCCAAAATGGCTGTAATTTGGTATTAAGTCCTCTTTGGTGGTGCAAAATTTTCCCCCAGAAATTTGTCAGTATAAGTTCATATGTTGGTATAGCCCCTATAGAACGGTACCTCCCGATTTTCTGTATTTTAAAGGTTGTAGTCACATAACTTTACCAAAATTTCAGCAATGTGTTATTTAGTTTTCTTTGGGGTACAAAACTTTTCCCCAGAAATTTGTCAGTATAGGTCCACATTTTCATATAACCTCTATAGAACGGTACCTCCCTCTTTATGGTGGTTTGAAGGTTTCAGCCGCATTATCTTACCAAAAATGTCTTAAATTTGGTATTTAGTCTAATTTTAGGTTCCAAAACTATGTCCCAGAAATTTGACGGAATTGGGTCCACGTTCTGATATAGCCCTAATAGAACGGTACCACCTGATTTTCGGTATGTTCTAGTTTTTATGCGTAAAATTCAGTATATAGTCTTCGTTGGGGATATCCAGCATTCCTGCAAAGAATTGTCGGTACAGGATCACAGTTTGATATAGCCCCCTTAGAGCAGTACCTCCCTATTTTCGGTATTTTTAACGATTTAGCCACATTATCCTACAGAAATGGTGAAATTTCGTATAGAGTCTTCGTTCCGTAAAGAGTTTTCGGGATATACAAGATTCCTGCAGAGAATTGTCGGTATAGGTCCACGTTTTTATATATCCCCTTTAGAATGTTGCCTACAGATTTTCGGTATTTTGAAGGTTTTAGCCACATCATCCTACCGAAATGACTGAAATTTTGTATGTATTTACTATACGATATGTGGTATAAAACATACTAACACAGGGTTCTCAGGTCGAAAGGTAGGACAATACCGCTCGATGTGTAATCTTTTAAATGATTAATCAACTGAATCAACTGTAGTGATTGTAACTTGGTATTTCGAATGGGGAAAACATCGAAGTTTCATTTGTATTGAACTTAAAAAAGGCGATATTTTTCAGTAAGCGTGGCGGAAACGAATGGAAACTATTGGTTCCAGTGGTTCAGAATCGGTTTTTCCTGGTCAAAACTCTGTAACTTTTGAAATGATAGAGACATTTTCATATTTTTTTGTTCGACAGATAACACAATCAGTTTTCCGGCGAATCAAAATAGGTCATATTCCGTCTATTAGTTGCAGAGGAATTCAAGGTGAAAGTTAACATTTTGAGTTGTTTTCATATTTTGCACCAAATATGAGTGTTTTTGAGTTTTTCAAATGTTCCAATTTATTAAAAAATGTCAAATACTAATATTAAAAAAAAAAAGAAAAAAAAGGAAATTCCTAAAAAAATTTATTCAAATATTAAAAAAATATTCCTTAGGTTTTCAAAAAGCCCATAAAACTCATATAAAATCTCATATATTTAAAAAAAATGTCCATTTGAGCAAAAAACCATAATTAATATGGGAAACGGTACGGAAAACAACACAAATTTTTACCCATATAATTTCAATAAATTTAAAGTGTTAAAGGGACGGAACGTGACGTTTACAAAAGTATATATGGGCTGAAAGAGGGAACTATAAAGCATTATTCTGTGAATACCAAAACTTGTTCCATGCTGTTCCCTAAAAGTTCTAGTCCAGGAATTTCACTAAAATTTAGTACCTGTAGTGCGATTCTCTAACTCATTTTTGGAGTTACCGACAAATGTCGGTAAAAATAAAATGCTTATAATTTCGGTAATTAACGATAAAATTCGGTAAGTTAGCGACCAATAAGAAGTAGTCGTAAAGTTCTACCGATAGCAACAGTGTTGTCAACTTTTTCTTGTACTTTTCATTCATAATTTTGCGATTTAATGTTACCGATTTTTGTCGGTAACTCAAAAAATGAGTTAGAGAATCGCACTACTGAGGAAAAATAAAGTAGCTCACTTCGTGAAAACGCTACGGTAATTTATTAAAACTGTTATTAAAGGCAAGAATCCTACCTACCTTATAAAAAACAATGAACACCATTTTTCTTATAGTTTTCAAAAAATAGCTATTTCTTTCTCCAGAAATTTGCAAAAATTACTATTTTCCAAAATAGAGAAAAAATTGTCCAAATATTGGAAGGTGGGGGCGTAGCGTGCTCCTAAAGCCACGCCCACACCTCCCAATATTTGGACCTAATTTTTTGGTTTCCTTAGAGGTAGTTTACACTATCTATCAATGTCATGTGTGCTGAAAATTTCCATCGCTACACAGTCGCTAATGTGTGCAATGTTGGGGATTTTCCTTACGCCACTTACTTTTTGCGTCCATACCAGCAAAAATTCAGTGAAATTACGTCTCCGCATTGCCTTCGTGGATAATATGGAATGTTATTTCGTGTCATATGACATTGATAGCTCTTATATATAGCTTTTATACCCCTTAGTTTCAATACGTTTACTATCGAATCCTATATTGAAATTAACAATGAGTGACAACAAAAAATGGGGGTTTTGGCCAAGAAAATCGATTTCTGATTTTTTTTCTTTTTCTTGATGTAGTCCCTGTTATTTGTTTTGTTTGCAGTCAAATATAAAATGTTTGTCTGTATTTAGGATGTTTGGTATTGATTAGGGTCCACAAAGGCACAAAATATGTAATAACACTGTGCTGCACCAAAATTATTCAGGGAATCCGATGTACCAATTCCATGGAAAAAGAACATGACTTTCCACTCTTTAGGCCACTTCATTTTTTTATTTTATAACGGTAAATGCACAATTCACTTTTAAATCGGTTATGTTATACAGTTGAAGTTCGAAAAAATGTATTCAAACAAAAAAAAAAAAAAAAAAAACTATTCTAAATTGTACGTTTATAACTTAATACACATACGTACATATTTTGAATATTTTAGCCACATTGTAAAAACAGAATTAATTTTGTATTCTCCAAATTTCCAAAGCATTATAGGCTATATCGATATACATTTATCAATACAGGTCTCGCCCCTTATATCCGTTAAAATTCCCATAGAATTTCTCATCAAATTTAAATATATTTAATTTACTTTTCAAAGTATTCAATGTGTTAATTAAAAACAAAATAACTGCAACAAAAACAAATACTTCGAAAATTATGCAACGCAAAATGCACACACCCACTTTTGGATGACGACGAAGCAATTCTTGTTTTTCTCAAAAAAGAAAAAAAAAATCGAATTGAACAAACAAGTGCTGCAGTTGTTGTTGCCGGAAATATACATTCGTCGAGATTCGAACGTAGCAACGTCATTTCATGCAACTGCGTTTTTCGAAATGCCCCCTCGCTCGTATTTGTAATGCCATGTGAGTGGCGGCTACAAGTTTTTTTTTTGTTTTGTTACAAAGAACATAAACAACAAATGTTGTTTATTTTGTAGTGGAAAAAAGCATAAATATAAACAAAAACATTCAACCACAAAAGTATACCGTACATACATAACTGTGTAATAACGCCAGTACTTGAGTATGACATTCATGTACAAACGCATACAAATAAATACAAACAATGTTCTTAAATAATGATACTACTAAATATAATACTTGAATTTATTATTATTTGTCTTGTGCAAATAAATTAATGTAGTCAGCTAGAATTAAAAAGAAGGGGGAAATAATTAACATATCTACATATGGACTAGAAAGCAGGGGCCATATTAAACTAAAATTTATGGTGAAAATTGTTAAGGCTGATTATTTCCTCTACTGAGGGCCAAGATCTTGCTGTCTAAAATTAATGAAAATTAAATTGTTTCAACTACAAATATACCCTTTTTGATAATTGTTTCAGTATTTTTGTAATTTGTTTTTATGAGTACAGATTTAAACATGTTTGAATTATAGTTTTAAATTCTCAGATCCTACGAAATATTTTGTTCCTTAATCCCGGTCCACACTTTTATTTAAAGGTACATATATTTTCTAAAAAAAGCGAAAAATTACTGTAGGGAATCATTTCCATTTAATGGTTGTCAAACAAAAATTATTTCGGCCTTGAAGGCTAATAGTTCGATATTATAAGGTCATTAAAGGTGATTATAGTCAATTTTATTATTTTCATATATGCATTTAATACGTTTGGATAAGTGATCCAGGAAAAAAACATGCTAAAAGAAAATATTAATGCATACTACGCGCTGCACACTTAAGAATACAAAAGGTTTTTAATTACTCGTCGAGAACAAATTTAAAAAAAGAATGTGGAAGAGAAGAAAAACGTGTGCTCACAGAAACGTGAATGCTGTCATTATACCTACTGCGATTATTAGTTATGCAAATTTTGCGGAACTTAAGTATGCAACTATTGACCTACTTCCGCAACTGAGTGAATATCGGACAGTTTTTTTGATCATTTTTGTTTTTTTTTTAACGTCTCTCGATATTCTTAACTTTTTAGTTTGTGTGTGTTCTTTATATTAATTTGTTTTCTTCTCCTTCTTTTTTCATTAATTTCATAATTTATTATTCATTTTATTTCCTTCTATGTTTCATTTCAGAATGAAGGTCCTAAACATGCCACTTCGCAAGACCCACATCAATTTCCGGAAAATGAAGAACCAAATGTTTTGGGTCATGGCTCACCCACTGAAGTTACATCGATGCAACAGCGCAACGGTTGTTGCCACATCAAATCGACGACAACAGATTCTCAGGTTGATGGCAATGAAAAGTACAAAAAGAATAAATTGTTGTTAAATTTTGAAGAGGTAAGTTGTTGAAAATATTTGTAAACAAGTATGTAAAATATTTAAGTTCGGCTGAACTTTTTATAGTATCCACCATGAAATATTACGAACTAAAATGAAATAAAAAGGATTCCGTTGGGAATTCTAACTACCAATTACAGCACATTTGGGTGGAAAATGTAGAAACTTTAAAAGCTACTGATATGTAATAACTTCAGAATATCTGAAGTCGGGCAATACCGTTATATGTGATAATTCCAAAATGTGGTCCTATTTCCACAATTTCTGGTGGAGAATTGTTTTGACTACTAGGAATCCTAATGCCAAATTACAGCTAATTCGGTCTGTAAATTTAGCTAAAATCCTCAAAATACCGAAACTCGGTATGTAGCGTTATAAGGGAGATATGCCAAAACATGGATCTATGTAGACAATATTTAGCAAAGAAGTTTTTTGACCACTTGTAATTTCAACTGTCAAATTACAGCTGGCTCGGTAAAAAAATGTAGCTAAATTTTCAAAATGCCGAGGTACTGTTAATTGGGCCAATAACAAAACATGCACCTGTATTGACAATTTTTAGTAGTGAAGTGTTGCGACCACTTAGAATGTCAAATTACAGCTATTTCGGTTAGAAATTGTTGCTAAAATCCTCAAAATGTCGAAAACCAGGAGGTACCAATTCATATATATATATAGAATATATATATATAGAATTTTTTTGTGGAAATATCAAATATCAAATTAAAATAAGTTCGGTCAAAAATCTAGCTAAAATTCTAGTTGTGACCACTAAGAACCTCAAATGTCAAATTACAGCTAGTTCTGTAAAAATAGGGAGGTACCGGTATATGAGAGCTGTACCAAAAGATGAAGCTATCTTGAAAATTTTTGGTGGCAAAGTTTCATGACTGCAGGGAACCTCAAATGTTAATTCGCGGGTAGAGCCTCAAATGTTGAAAATGTTGAATTTTTACTGAAGAAGTTTTTTTTCAAAAAATGTAGCTAAAATTCTCAAGATACCGAAAGTCGGGAGGTTATATGGGGACTGCGCCAAAACATCGACCTATATTAACAAATTTTGTTACGACTACTAACAACATCGAATGGCAAATTGCAGCTAGTTCGGTTAAAAATGTAGCTAAAATCCTCAAAATACCAAAAATCGGGAGGTATCGTTATAGGGTGGAGAAGTTTTGAGACTGCAGGGAACCTGAAAATTACGAATAGTTCAGTTACCGTTATATGGGGTTTATACCAAAACATGGACCCATATTAACAATTATTTTATGGAAATTTCTTGTAGCCCCTTAGAACCTCAAATGTCAAATTGCAGATAGTTCGGTTATAGTGCACTCCATCCAGCCAGATAGACGGACAGGGCTAAATCGACCTTAAAGTATCTGAAACGGATGTCGTTCAAACATATGTCGGGTCTAAAACGCTTATTTCGATAAGGAATCTAAATGAGGGTGTATTAGGTTTTCGATTTTCGATTGTATCTGTTACTTTTTCATTATCGCATAGTTTCTAGTTCTGCGTTTGGAGTAGATTGAGCAGAAAACTTGCATCTGTTACTTTTTCATTATCGCATAGTTTCTAGTTCTGCGTTTGGAGTAGATTGAGCAGAAAACTTGCAGTTGAATTATTTGAACCAAATCTGCTTAGATTTATACTGATAGCTTGGTTCTACCAGCCGCACGAAGTGGTACAAAGGTGGCTTGGCCGTGTTATCGATTGTAACATTGTGTGACTCGGATCCATCCATCCAGCATAGTGTGGCACCAATTCATCCGTCATTTCATTCCCTTCAATGTTGGCAATGACCCGGGACCACTGATCATAAGAACAACAACATCAGTACTACTGATTCAGTAGTACAGCCAAGATCACCCATATACGTTAACGTGACTGCAACAACAACATGTGCTCTCTTTTTGCTCACCTGTCGTGGTTTAGCAAAGGAAAGACTCGCTCAGAGAGACTTATGCACAAAATATTTTGAGCACCACCGCAGTAGTACGTTACGTTATGTGCTATGGAGAGGATACTTTTGTCTTTGTAATACCCTAGACCAGAGACGGGCTTCTTTGCAAAGCAGTATAGTGAGGGCGCCCACTGAGTTGTTTTTGCATTTTCTTCTCTCTCTCTCTCTCACTTACTGTGTACGTGAATAAAAACAAACAATAAACATCATGTGGTTGTTGTTTTCTTCACCCACACATAAACACATACTAAAACATTGATTCGCCCAAGAATTTCCATCAATGTTTTAGTATGTGTTTATTTATGTATGGGTGAAGAAAACAACAACCACATGATGTATATCGTTTGTTTTTATTCACGTACACAGTAAGTGAGAGAAGCAAATGCAAAAACAACTCAGTGGGCGTCCTTACTATACTGTCTTTGCAACGAAGCGCGTCCCTGCCCCAAAAAGACGGCAGCGTTAATTTGCATTAAGATCTGCATTTAATTTTACCATGACAGGCGACAGTTTCTGCATTTACAGAACAGCTGTTTGCTGGTAAACAACTGTTTTGTTATTGTTTGCAATGCAAATTTTGTCTCCGAGTATAAATATGCTCTCTCTCTCTCTTACATGAATATGGGCTCTCTTTTACAGCATTGCCATATTGAAATACCTAAATTCAATGTAAATTCAGTTTGATTTTGTGCATTAAGAATATGGATAATGTACGAAATAATTAGAATGAAGGCAGTTAATGCAAATTAACGTTGCCGTCTGTCTAGGGCATAATTCGAACATGCTTTCTTTTACCATTGACTTGTAAAACAAGTAAGAAAGTATCAGTCTCGGACCTAAAGTAAAGAAGTACGCACAATACTTCAGGCGTCTATAGGGGGTTTTTGGGCCAATTTCTCAGGAAGTATGAACTTGCCCACGAAAAAACCAAATTGTAGTCTCGTAACTAGGTTCGCATACACAACATGCCAAAAATTTAAAAACGATAACAGACTAGTCCTTAAACTGCACTCTTTTTAAACTATGTATGCGAGGTACCCGAAAGAGTGGTTCGATGTTGTTAACATTTGGACATAATCAGAGTCTGTAAGAAATAATACGATGTACAACGTTTGGACCTAATCGGTTTCTCCCTTCGATGGTTATCTTACATAGTTGATGCCGGCAGGAGTTTCTGGAACTTTTAGGTCATTATCCCCGGAAATATGGACTAGCTCCGTCATAGGACCCACAAGAATAACTTTTTGCAAAAAAATTCAAAACGATCCGAGACGAACTGTTAACCTGTACTTTTTTCAAATTTTGTGTGGGAAGTACACGAAGGAGTATACATATTTAGTCCGTATTCAAACCTGAGTACAACGTTTGGACTAAATCGGTTTCTCCCTTCGATGGTTATCTTACATAGTTGATGTCGGCTGGCGTTCTTGGAGGTTTTAGGTCATCATCTCAGGAAGTATGGACTTGCGCCATCGTAAAAGGGCTCACAAGGTGAACTTGTTGCAAAAAATTTCAAAACGATCAGAGACGAACTGTTACATTGTACTTTTTTTCAAATTTTGTGTGGGAAGTACATGAAGGAGTATACATATTTAGTCCGTATTCAAACCTGAGCTATGCCTAGTTATTACCAATTCGGTTACTCCCTTCGAGAGTTAACGTGCGCATCATTTTAGTGAAAATGTTTTTAATTTTGTGCGACAGGTACTCCTACCCCAACTGCGACTGACTGATGGCTTTGGGAGTTCATTAGAGGCGGATCCTGTTCTTCCTAGTTCGTCTGATTTTTCGTTACCAACTAGTCCATGTTAGAACTATTCTAGTCAGATTCCCTAACTTAGCAAGTTCTTCTTTACATTCTTACACGAGCTTTGGTGTGACAGTGTTAGCTTTTAATGCTAGGAGCCCCGCTTCACTGTCGAAAAAATGTCTATTGAGTTTAATATATATGTGACGTTGTAGTCATGGCCAGTATCTTCGCCTGAAAATCACTGCAGTCCTCAGGTAGCTTTGTGGATGTAGATATATTTGCTGCTTCCGAGAAGATTTCTTAGCCAACTTCACAATTCATCTTAGAGCCGTCAAGGTATTCTTTTATGTCGTTACCCGTCAATGGTAACAAAAAAAAAAAACTTCCTCCAGGAATTTTTTATTATATTTTTTTTGTCACAGTCTGTTATCGGATGTTTTACTGTAGATGTAAAATTTTCTGATAGTTGGGCCAAAGGTATTGTCGTTTCCAATTGTGGCATTCAAATCGTCTAAAACACTTCAAATGCCTTAGCCAAGTCACCGATCAGTTCTTCATTCTTGGCACTCATAAAACATATCTTTGACTTGCTCTTCAAGAGAACACGGATGCTGAATAATTTGGCTCTTATTTGCATCGTCGCTAGTTCTCTTCCTTTTAAAGGAAGAATGGTAAAAATGGCAAAATTTGTAGATTATTGTAAGCCCTGCACGCAGAGAAGAGATATTGTAGGAGCAATCATATTCTGAGAACAAAATAGCGAATTTTTAAAATATATATGTATATTGTTGTTTCAACCATATATTTTGTGTCATAATGATGCCCGTCACAAAATGTATGGTTGAAACAACAATATGTATTTTTCGATTTTTAAAATACGCTATTTTATTCTCAGAATTTGATTGCTCCTACACTATCTCTTCTCTGATGGAACGTAGCTTTTGTTTAAAGGCAACCTTTAAAGGGCGCCTTTAAAAAGATTACTACACAAACAATGAGAGTCGACAAACTAGTTGATAAATCTCTATCTAGTTGATAAATCTCTAGAAAAAGGTATGTAATTAACAATTTGTCAACATTTGCCTTTGTTTTCTCTTGGTTCCATGTCAATTTGTTTAAATAAATTACAAAATTGTTTTTATATTTTTATTTATGAAACAGTCATTACCCCCACCTTAGGATAACAATGGGTCATAGGGTGGTACTTGAGTATACTCGCTCGTAAGCAAACATAGATACATATCTATTTATAAAAAATACACAGAAAGTTTAGTTAATTTAGTAAACAATTGTTTTATACATACATACGTACATTTATATGTCTCGTACACTTCTACAAAGGCTTATCTAAACTTACAAACAAATACAATTTTTATTTAGATTTGGACGCTAACCAAAAAATTGCAAAAACAAAACAACCAAAAATCGCTAAATCAAAGTCAAAGCCAAAAACAATAACAATAAAATATACCTGCAACAACAACAAAATCTCTTTGTTAATAATGTTAACCTTGATTTAGTTTTGCAAACTAATGTCTGACCCTCTGTCAGTCTGCCGGCGTTCGTTCATCCACTTCAGTTAGCTGCCAGACAGATCGACATGCGTGTAACAAACACAACACAAGTCACTCACTGCCGACGTTCATGTTTTTTTGTAATAATATCTAAACTCAGGCCATCCGTCCCCGTCCGTCTTTGTCCGTTATTGTTGTTGGTTTTAGTTTTCTTTTTAAGTTATGTTAATAATTTAGCATTAATGGTGTAAATGAATAACTAATGTAGTACAGCTACAACAACAATTACGACTGAATGAAATGGCCATCCATCCCAGTAAGCCCGCCAGCCGGCCAACAACGAATTGATAATGATTTGTTAATGAATTTTGCCAATCAATGTGTCAACAATAATAAGAACAACAATAAACTTTTAGCATGAACTTGTCAAATGCGAATTGAATATAAAATCGGCATCTATCATAGTATTGCCAATTCCATCGTCCGTCCACTGCGTTTCTTTGCCATATTTAAAGTCTTGGACGCGCTTCGATTTGGGTGAAGATCACCTTATCATCCAACGTAAGCTTAATAGGTATGCCAACTCTGATATTATGCGTTGAAATCGTATCGTTGGCCATAAGCAGCAACAACATATCTACATATTTGGATGCCAATTGGCAAAGGTGTCAATGCGATTCAATTTGGCAAAATTCTTTTATCAACAACTTACAAAATTTGCATATCTTGACTTTGACCAATAAACATTTGACATTGAAACCAATACGACGAATTCCAAAAAAAATTTCGCCACATTTTTATGCCAGCCATTCATTACAAATTTCAAGTTCAGTCTATTGAATAAATAAATATTTAGTTTAGGTTGGGAAGCATATCGTTACCAGAAATGCCCGAAGACGTAACCCACATGAAAATCAAAATTCGGGTTTTGATGGAATCAGATACATAAAGTTTCGTTTAAAAATAACGATCCTATTTAACAAATGTAATTTCGGAAAATGTGGTAACTTTGCAGATATTGTTGTAATGAAGGATCTTAAAACCAAGAGTTTTCGCGGTTTTTGTTTCATTACTTACTCCCATTATTGATAATACCCAAAATGCGTACGCGCATAAGATTTATATTCTATAAAACAAAACATTGGTGGCGCTTCCAAAAAAAAAAACAAAATTATGAAACCATTTTTTATTTTATAACGCTTTTTGCTTCACCTGTAAACTTATGGTGTTGTGGGTTACGGCTTTGGGCATTTCAGGTGACGATATGTTGGTGGATTATTTACAACTGTAGTATGAAATAAAATGAATGAGCAACATATTTTAGTAAAAAACAGCATTTTCTCAAATCCTCTTGGATGTATAGTTACTATACTAACAACTTTGAACATTTTAGTTCCATATCCATGTATGGAACAAAAAGAGACAAAAACGAATTGTTCCGCACCAAAAATGATGGCGTTTGGAACAAAAAATTGCCCATTTTGCCCAAGTAACGGAAAAGTTTGGCTTATGGAACAAATTGTTTTAAAGGACTTAGTTTAAAAACTGAAGAATAATAGTTTCTAAATCCAAATATTTTTGAATATTGTATTGTTACATGAAAACGAAAATTTATCAATCGTTTAAACAAAAAATCCCTAGTTTAAAGACAAAATTTTGATGTAAGTCTACAAAAATATACGCGAAAAAGTTCATTCGACTTGAAGCTAACCGACTACAAAAATTGTATTATAAGAAAATCGCGTTTAAATGTTTTATGTTACCTTAGAAATACAAAATATCAATCCGTTTTGTCCGATCGAAATTTTTACCAAAAAAAAGTAGTGATAAGTGGAGGCAATCCCTTAAATAAGTTTTAAGGAAACCTTAAATTATGGTCCTTATTGTATTTATATGAGAAAAATAAATGTTCCATTTAAAGTCCTGATTATTAAACTCCACAGTAGCACTTCATATAAGGGAGGTGGAACACGATTGATAAAAAGTGTTTTGGTTGAAATGTGACAAAATGTGTTCCATGTGACACAAACTGCCAAAAACATGAAAAAAGATTCCATGGAACAATTCAGCATCTTTTTGCAATTATAAAAATTGGCCATAACTTCTAGACTATCACAGATATCTGACTAAAATAAACTACTGATATATTCTATGAGTTAGTTAAGTAGAACTGAGCTCTTAAAGTATTGGATTATTGCACCATTTTTATCCTGCTTGGCCTTAAAGATTAACTTGAGTTTTTCTCGAATCAGGCAAATGGCGTATGGAACACTTAAGCATGACACCGACGAAATGATGTGGGCCATTGGAGCTGCGTAGTGAATTAGATAGTTCCATATAACTATTACTATTACTTTCTACTGACCGGCTTCAACATGGCAAAGCCGAGGACTCATCTTGGCCCCTCTGATATCTCATGTGGACACTGACTTCCCCGTGGTGTCACCGGGGATTTGCCTTTAACACCCGTTAAAGGTAGTGAGCTAACATGTGCGCTCTTTCACCCATAAGAACGTTAAGAACTTAAGTTGGGTACTGGGATAATAACCCATAAAAGAATCAGTCGGCTTTGCCGACTGAGATATACCCTCAGCCTATGTGAATTAAAACTTTCATCTACGGACAGATCGACACAATTGTTGAACTTTTGTGGGGAGGTAACATAAAGAGAAGATCGATATCGGTCATTTTAGACGTGCATACCATTTTAGTGATATTTTTTTAAATATTGGAGGGAAGTACAGGAGTTGAAACTAAATTTGGACACCTTTTGGGCTTATGGACTTGCATTTAAAGCATTTACCGTCGTATGCAAGTCGCTTCAACAGAAATCAAAGTGATTCGGGAGCAGGTATTAAAGTGAAGTTATCCAAAATTTTGTGTGGGAGGTACCCGAATGCCACCGTGACACCGTGGAGCAATGGTATGCACACCCGCCTTGCACGCTAAAGGTCGTGGGTTCGACTCCCAGGCCAGGCAATATCAAAAAATTTTCAACGGTGGCAAAATACCCCTCAGTGATGTTGGCGACATTTCCTGAGTATTTCAGTCATGTAAAACTTCTCTACAAGTGGTGTCTTAGGACACGCCTTTCGGACTCGGCAATAAACAGTAGGTCCCATATCATGAGCTAATATGAATCCCTTCAAGAGTTATCGTACGAACAATTTTTCCGAACATTTTTGAACTTTTGTGGGGGAGGTACCTGAAGGTGTGGACCAATATGGCTTATCTTCTTATACTAAGTTTGGACACAATATTACGAAGGCCACATTTTGAACCGACACTTCAGATCCGTTCAAGAGTTATCTTGCGCTCCAGCCAGCCAGACAGACGGACGGACAGTGCTAAATCAACTTCAAATTGCCTGAAACGGATTTCGTCCAAACATACTTGGGGTCTAAAACCATTATTTCGATGAGGCAAATTTTGCCCGTATGAAAGTGTATATAACCTCGTTAGCATAAATGCTGAGGGTATAAAAACAAACCCCTTTAAAGTCGGAGACCCCCGCAAACGTTTTAAGGACCATGATCTGTGAATTTATCCATGGAATGTTCGCTCTCTTTATGGAGATGGTGCATATTTCGAACTGGCAGATGCACTTGAAAAGTTCAAGGCCGATATAACTACCATACAGGAAATACGATAGATTGTGAAAGGTGTCACAACAACACGGACTCTATTATAGCTACCATGACACAAAGCATGAGTTGTGGATTTGTAGTTGGTCGGAGTTAAAATCATCTTATTTCCAGCTTCAACCCAGTGAATGAAAGACTTGCTCCAATACGGATAAAAGAAAAATTCTTCAACATCAGCTTTATTTGCGCTCGTGTTCCCACCGAAGAGACCAAAGATATATTCTACGAGCGCTTAGAAGTAACATATGACATTAAAATAATTCTAGACGATTTTAATATCAAAATTGGTGATAGATGGAAGGCATTCATCGAGCGTGTTGGATGTACGATCGTTCCGAGGAGCAAAAATAGATTCGGCCAGCACCTTGTTGTAGCAAAGGTACGTACCCGATTAAACATAGCAAATAAAGTACGAACGGACACAACATAGAAGTTGGTAAGCTGCAATTACAACAGAGAGCCACAGCACTCAACAGGCTCAATTGCTTCATCTAAGCACTCCTCGTCCGGGTAATGTGTGAGCACAGCCGCACAATCCATACTTGGATACCGGTGACTTCCACCAAGGAACCCATGATATGATCAGGAGTGTCGTGCTGTCGCGCGAAGAGAAAAAATGGGGCATATAGAGCTACTCTAAAATCAGTGGCAACACGTACCGCACGGGAGACGTATCGGGAGAAAAGGAGGCAGGAAAAACGCCTTTTCCGCAGGAAAAAGAGAGAAATGGAAAAGTGGGAGTGTGAAAAAATTGATATGTACAAGAGTCAGAATGAAGTCCATAAATTTTACCAAAGAGTGAAATATCAAACTGATGATTTTTGTACAGTCACATTCTGCTGTACAGACCAGCAAGCTAATTTGGTAATTGATACAGATAGTGTACTCAGGATATGGAAAGAACATTTTTCCAAACTGTTGGTATCCAATACTAGCGAAGACGACGAAGATACCACAAATCCAATCCCAGAAAATGGTATTGAATGTATACCGCCCAGCTAAGATAAGTTAAAGACAGACCTACAACAGATAGAAAACAAAAAAGTTCAAAACACATGAATGATTCGTTTGGTGGTTGAAAAACATCATGTAAGCAATCAAATGTTAAGGCATTAAATGTGTGTGTGTGTGTCTGATCATTTCGCATAGCAAATGTTTGCCAAAAATTCTTTTTGTTTCGGTGGTGAATAAAACTCGGCACAGCATAGCCGAAGTACATTTCACCAATCGTACGCTTTTCGCCTTTTTGCATTGCAAAGTTTGTGGTTTTGTGCTCAAAATATTTTGTGCATTAGTCTCTCTGAGCGAGTCTTTCCTTTGCCAAACCACGACAGAAGAGAATAAAGAGAACATATATTGTTATTGCAGTCACGTTAACGTATATGGGTGATTCAGAGATACTGAAAAAGTTTGTGACTTTGTGCGATTGGTACGGGAATCGTTCCCTTTTTGTTTTCGTCGTTGCACAGGAGATCTCCCTCGAGTTCAACATGTAGCAAGAGGCGATAAGGAACTAATTACCGTTTTTCAGTTCCAATTAGACACGATCTATGCTTACCGTTATCCTTCATCTATGTGGGTTTGAAGCCTCTGTGATCCAAAACTTTTAGATCTTTTTTGTCAACGTAGGCTTCTTGTATGATACCAATGTATAGATCCTTTTTAGCCAGAAGGATTCGCAGAGTATCTTAAGCCACTCTAGATTGATCTGCACGATCACTTTTGGGCGCTTACGTGGATGGCCCCTCTAGCTGCATATTGCTCATCAGCTTATCGTCTTCTCCATTCGGGCCAGTCGGGCGTAGGATTTTATCTTTGGTCTCACCTGTTCATTTGCACCAGACATTTCAGCAGCTTGGGACCGTTGCACTCTATCCTGAACAACCAAACTCTGACACGTGGTCTCATTGGGATATTCACACCATGAAATTTTCTAATCTTGAAATTACTTCGTTTTACAAATTTTGGACAAATGCGGTAATATAATTATAACAAAATGATTCACACACTCGTTTTCACCCTTAGAGTAAACTCTTACTCTATTTCGAACATTTTGACCACCACTCTAAATTTTTTAACATAAAACAGGACAGTGGAGAGTAAACTTCTTGTAGAACTTGTATTCTTCAAGTACACTCATTCGCAGGTGTTTTTCACTAGCGAGTACAATCGAGCAAATCGGACTTCGAGCTCGCATTCTTTGAGTACTGCCTGTCGCAAGTATTTTTCACTCGCGCGTAAATTCGAGCAAATCGGAGCTCTGGTTTAATTCATGTTTTGATCGTTTCTACAGCTAAAGTCTCTATGCATTTTTTGTACCACAAAATATTCTATAAACTAGTGTATTGTTCTCAAACTTTATGGGGAAATAATGCTTGCAGGTTCGGGAAGAGAGCCCTCGTTTGGGGACTTATCCATTTCGTTTGATTATTTGCTTTTATTTTAACCTATAATGGACACCACATTCACAATTTTTTTTTCTCATTTTAGGCACCTGATCATCTAAAATTTAATCCCTACATTAGGCATGGTTATCGTACATTCCTATCCACAAAGCTGTGTCTGCAAAGTATGTTCTGGTGGACAAATGAAACGGTAAATATGACTTTATTGACGAAAAACAATGAACTTTTTACTTAACAGATTTCTTTCGTAGATCAACATATGGAGTCATTTATGCGGATGTATATTATTTATTGGCTTGACAATATTCGATTTTCAATTCCTTAAAGTTCATGCCGATTTGGAAGATCAAATATTGGTGGTATGTCTATTGATATGTTTCTGCCTGTGCATGCTGCTGTCCTCGATCTATCACATTTTCTCGTGTAAATCGGAAGAACACTATGAACTATTCCTGTCGGTGGATTATTTGGGCATATCATTGTCTCTGGTGGCCATCTATATAAGTAGCATGTATTATGCCTTTTGGTGTTTTAAGGTAAGTCCTTGTTGTTACTTTTGGTTGTTTCTATTGATTTTTAATATTTTCTCTCTTTGTCTTGCAGTCTCTTAGGATAATTTATTCTGTGATTGCTTTAAGCATGTTCGCCTTAGCTATGATTGTACAAATTCCCAAATTAAATGTTTCCCTCAACGCTAAAATAGCTGTGCTATTTACATGGGCTGCCTATGGTGTTATACCTCTTGGCCATTGGACTGTGGTCATGGGTGGCTTGGAAAATGAACTTGTGAGGGTAAGTATTTAGAGATGCATGTTGTGGCACTATTTTATTGTGAGATAATTATGTTTTTCCAAAATAGTCTGGCTTAATACCATCAGTTCCCTTCTGTGGATTTTATCTGGAAACAAAAAATGAGGGAACTGATGAGGATCTGTGGCGAGATCCAAAATTATAGTTCATTTAGCCATTGCATTTCTGAAATTTCTACCAATTTTCGCTCCCGTTTCTTGCAACCATTTTGTACTTGTGTCTATAATTTACTTTTTTCAAGTCTTTAAAAGTGCTGGAACGGAACCTTTTAAACACTTTAAATAGTTTTGATCAATTTCTAATGACTTCTTTCGATTTTTTCAGTTAATGGTTCCCCGTGTTATCATCATGTATGCCCTGTGTGCTATTGCTTTTGTGATATACGCTGCAAAGATTCCCGAACGCTGGCTGACCGGCAAAGTTGACTACATTGGTCACTCTCATAACTGGTGGCATCTATTCATTTTGGCCGCTTTCTATCATTGGCACAATACCGGTTTGGTCTATGCCGAATATCGCTTGAATAACGGCTGCAACGGACCTATATTGACGTGAAGAAAATTTACATCGCAAGCAAATGTCTTGGACAATTTCATAACATTCATACAAAATTATTCATGCCATCAGAACGTGTTGAGAATATACCAAAAAAGAAAAAACAAACTAATTCAAATTAACTGCAAAGAGGAACAAATATGTAAAAGTTTGTCTAGTCCAGTTGTTCCTGAACGTTCATCCCGAAGAAAGATTGAAGTGACAGTTGGCTCCAGTTACACATAAATTTGACATTTCATAAGCACTCTTATTTTTTGATTAATTTATTATTTTTGGCGGGAGAATAAGGTGTTGAAAGAAAGAAAGGGCTATTCTCGTCAAATACCAAAAACCATTAATCGATATTGTAGCGAACATTTAGTCTTAACATAATTTAATTTAGTTTTGGTTAATTTTTAATATTATTATTATCATCGTCATTATTATTAATATAGATAGGCATGCGTATTATTTCACACAACCAAAATGAAACTTCATCTTGAAAATTTTGCATGGTATGGATTAGGTCCATTATTGTAGATTTGACCATCATAACTGCAACTCCATTTGTAATCGATCTAACGAAAATTCAAATCAAATTAACACATAAGCCACCATCCACCACTTTGAATGACATAGAAGCCTAAGATGTGTACGAAATGGTTTAGGTTGTTCATGATATTCAGGCCTAAAAGCAATTCAAGGATTTTGTCTGTTTTTTTTAAGTTTAAAATAAATTTAAGTGTTGTATATTTGAAAATGATTGTAATTTTAGTAGGAAATTCAATAAAACGGAATAAACGAATAAACTAAAAGCCATTTATTGGTTGGTATGGGTAGAAACTCAATCTGAAATACATTTGAATTTCTCTAAAATGCAGCGGTGGGAAGCTGAAGTGGAGATAAATAACTGACTGCAACTTGTACTTAAGTTATTTATGTTAAAAAAATACGGAATTGTTCGACCAGTACACCCAATTTTTGGACATATTCGTGTCAACTTCAAGGCCGCATATGAAAGTCGAATAAGATCAAAAGTGTTTCAAGCAATGTATGCCAGAGGTTGGCGGGAATCCGAGAGTAAATCTGGTTTAGTCACAGATTAAAGAGGTTCTTTTTTAACCAACAACTTGTATGCATTTTTTATTTATTAAATTTAAAATATTGAAATATCTTTTAAATGATTTGTTTAATGATTTCGCTCACCACTAATAAAATTAACAACTTTAAAATATTAAAATGGGAATAACTTAGCCCCTTTACAATTAGACTGATATTTTGGTAGTGATTAAAGCTCATATTAATTCTTATCTCTAAACTCTTCACTGACCAAACTAAACAACCCGTTGATCAATGAAGAATTTGGATTTCAAGACGTAATGCACACACAACGCTAGTGATAACAGCTACCGCTGCATGTGGGATCTTAAATGCGATCTTCTATTTGATATGTCCACGAAATATGGAGACATAATTTACCATTTATGATAAAAACTCATAATGGTAATAAAATATTTATTACTTAGGCTGCTGGAAATTCTAGAGGAAGATTTGTTTTTAATTATCAAATTTTCCAGCGCCTCGACATGAGCCGAAAGTATGTACAAAAGTTATTTGTACAAAGGTTGATCTTGATCTTCTCCTGGAATGACTTAAAGGAGCAAATGCGAGAAATACCAAACGATAATTTATCGGTTGCCTATCACAATGACAATACTGAACACGTCTTCAGAACGATAACAAAACATACAAGACAAATCGCAGGTTATACTAAAATACCAAAACTTTATAAAAATCATAAAAACTATTTTCACAATTTTATGAGGAGATTTTTTTAGAACTGGTAACCCCAAATACCTAATTCTAGCTAATTAGGTCAGCCAAAAGCAGGCGGTACCGTTGTATGGGGGCTATACCACATGGCGGGCCAATGTCTAAAATTTTTTGATAGAAAATACGTAGATAAGAAGTAAGAAAGTATCATTCAGCTGTGCCGACAGACATATACCCTCAGCCTCGAACCTAAAGAAATGAAGCAAACACAATGCTTCTGCCGCCTACAGGGGTTTTATGAGTTTTTAGGCTAATTTCTCAGGAAGTATGGATTCGTCCGGAAAAAATTGTACCGTTTTAACTAGGGCCGCATACAAAACATGTTGCCAAAAATTTAAAAACTATCCCAGACGAGTCCTTAAACTGCAAATGCAAATTTGAGGCTGTAATACAGCCGCTGTATGGAATAAACCGATGAACAACGTTTGGTCTAAATCGGTTAAAGTTTAGTTGGAGCCAGGGTTAAAGTTTAGTTGGAGCCGGCATAATTTTTTTGGACCTCTTGGGCCATCATCTTAGGAAGTATGGACTTGCCCCGAAAAAATGCGACATTGTAAATGGGCACGCAAGTGGAACTTTTTTGGAAAAAAATGTAAAACGATCCGAGAGGAGCTTTAAAACTGCACTTTTCCCATAACTTGTTCCTAATTTTGTGTGGGAAGTACCGAAAGGAGTGGACTGATAGTCCATAGAGTCCATATTCGAACCCGATATATGCATGAAAGTAATATTACCATATTTAAAGTTATGACCAATTCTGTGTTAAGACGAGTTTTCCGCCTATTACGTGGATATACTCAGGGGGCCGGGTTCGTCACGGAAATTTATATTTTACATTTATGTTTTACATTATTTATTTTACAGACCGAAATGGATGGTCAGGTCCTCTCACTGCTTCCCTGGAACAACGCAATACCCTCAGGCACCACTTTCGGATCTTTCAGAACCAAGGGCCATGGGTCCTCCCTGATGTTCAACACAAGTAATAATATTGGAGACCGTTCGGCCTTCCCTGAAGTTCAACGGAAGTAGTAATATTGGAAACCTTTCGGACATCCCTAAAGTTGAACACAAGTAATAATACTGGAGACGGTTCGGCCCTCTCTGAAGTTCAACACAAGTAATAATATTGGAGACCGTTGTGCCCTGCCTCAAGTTCAACACAAGTAATAATATTGGAGACAGAAGAAGTAGATAGAAGAAGAAAAGGAAACAACGAAAACAATAATGGGAGTAAAACAACAAAAAAACTACTTTCTTCGGTCCAATATATTGATCATTATGTGTGTAGGGGAAAACAACTTCCCCTTCGCCGCTGGAGGCTCATATATATATATATATATATATATATATATATATATATATATATATATTGTTTTGTGTCCCTTGGCGCCTTGATAAAGTTGATGCGGCGGATGGGGAGGTTGGGCATCGCGGACGTGGATGATCCGGTCCATAACCTTAGCAGCGATCGTTCGAACTCCGACTCCGTACTGATGGGGTATTAGGGAGTAGCGCGAGGGCCAATTGTTGTTATGGTCTCCTGGTGGAACCGATCGCTGTGAGGATAACAACTCCTCCCCTTCGCAGGGGGACAATGTCCCCTTCGCTGGCAAACTTAGGCATCGGACTTCTGTCTCCTCGTTCGAAACTAGTGGCGTTGGCGTGGGTGGGTTGGAATTGTTCCTTCTAGGTCATTCCAGAGAGAATGGAGATCTCTACAACAGAAGAGGCAGGGGACGTTCTCGGGCAATACGGTTCCCCCTGGTGCTGGGTGGGCTCTACCTCCGTTGAACGCCCTATCACCACATGACAAGGAGGGAGTGCATTTCTCAACGGGTTCACTATTTATGGTCGTGCCTTCAGGCCAACGTTCTCCAATTGACGCCACCTTTCTTTATAGTACGCTTTGGTTTTTGGGACCGTCCTCATCTTCTTCATATTTCTTTTCGCCGACCTGCAAGAGAAAGATAACGTTACGGGCTGTAGGTTTCCTTGGAGGGGAGTGAAGGGATAGGATTTTTGGGGATCAACATAGGGCTTGTGTGTTTTACCACGTGTGGTCCCGCATACTTGGGTGCCAATTTAGCGGCGAAGTTCTCTACTACATTCGAAAACGGTTTTTGCTTTACCAGAACTCGATTCCCCACTTGCGTTGTCCACGACCGAAAATCTTTTACCGAGTATAGTCCCGCATACTTGGGTGCCACTTTGGCGGCAAAGTTCTACCTTCCGCTTCCGACAAAGGGCGTTGCTTTGCCAGCACCCGATCCCCCACTTGCGGTGTCCACGACCGGCGCCGCAAATTATAGTGTCGTCGCTGGCCATACCCAAAAGTTGTCGCACAATCTTAAAGATTTCTTGAAGCTCTTTCGTCTTTGACACCGGTTCGCGTTGAAACTACTTCGTCAAAGAGTGCATTCAGGTTTCCCTGTTAATCTTTAGGTTTGTAGCTCGTAATCTGCGGAAAACTTCGGTCAAATTTTTGAATTTTTTCGATTATGCTGTCGAGGGCTCTTTGAAACTTTGCAGGTGCTAAGTGTATTCCGAACGGCATGACTCGCTACTGGTAAAGTCCTCTCCCGGTGACGTTAAAAACCGTATATTTCTTACTTCCTTCATTCATTGGGATCTGCTAGTAACCGTCTTTCCAGTCCAGGCTACTGACATAACGTGCATCCCTTAACCTGTCGAAGATCGAGGAGATAAGAGGTAGAGGTTAGGCATCAGTGTCGGACTTTCGGTTTAGATGCTGAAGGTCCATATATAATCGCCACGTCACATTTTTATTTCGTCAATGTTATCGGGGAGCTGTATGCACTAGCAGATTGTTCGATATATACTTTAGCTAACAATTCTTTGATCTTCTCATCGATTACAGCCTGCATGGCCGGATTTCTCGGGGGCGTAATGTAGCTTAAACGATCATCTGTCAGTAAAATTCTGTGTTTGGCCGCCGTAGATGGTCCATATAGTTCTCTAAACTTTTGTAACTTTCCATCCTAAAATAGTTGTATTCTCCGTTGGTCCTCAGGAGCGTGTTCACCCAATACAACATTCCCACAGGAGACTGGGATTTCTCGGGGGCGTAATGTAGCTTAAACGATCATCTGTCAGTAAAATTCTGTGTTTGGCCGCCGTAGATGGTCCATATAGTTCTCTAAACTTTTGTAACTTTCCATCCTAAAATAGTTGTATTCTCCGTTGGTCCTCAGGAGCGTGTTCACCCAATACAACATTCCCACAGGAGACTGGGACATCCGCTCCCTCTACCCCGTAAATTGTTTTCGGCATCACGATGCTCTGGTCCACGCGGGGTGTTGATGAGCTGTCTGTTCAATTCGTCCTCGTTGCTTGACCCACTTGCCTTAGCTTCAAATCTGCCCGTTAATCCTGCACAGGTTATTTCCGCATTACACTTCACCAGGCAATCCAAGCCAATAATTACATCCACCGTCATCTCCTCTATCAATCTTGATGTCCGTATCCAAGGCCTGATCAACATGTCGTTGGGAGCCATCTGCGAGAGTCACCAACAACTGCTCCGGGAACCGCTTGCCAGTACCGGCTATAGAACGCGCGAACTCCTCACTTATAAAGCATCAAGTAGCACCAGTGTCAACCGTAGCATCCACTTTTCAATAGTAGCATCCACTTTATCTGGGGTAGTGGTTGCTGCTGACTTTCGTCCGGTTGCAGTTGGCGGTGTTGTTCTCGAGGCTGTGTGGGCCAAACAGGGATACTCTTATATCCTCAGCCATGTCCATGAAACCGTCTAACGAATGATCGCGTCTCCTTATGTAACAAAGGAATTCCGCCAATGGGTTTCTAAAAATGCTCTCTAGTTTTTGTTCCTCGCTCATGTCACTATGTCTCATCAGATTTTGCATGTGGAGTGTGTAGTTTTTTAATGTTTCCCGAAGCTTCTGTCGTCTATTACGAATTTCATCGTTCAGATGCTCGAAGTATCGTCTTGGTAGGAAAAATTTCAACACATCTTGTTTAAAGCTACGTCAAGTTTTCCACCTTTTATTGTTGTTGAGGAACCAGATAAGGGCCCTCCCTACGAGAACTTCTCGCATTAATGCTGGTAATACATTCTGACCGTTCAAGGTTTTGCTAAGTCCTTGGGCTTGTGATCGTCTGCCAGGAATTGAGCAAATCTTTTCCTTAGCTCTTTAACCGTGCCACTCGTATTGCGGTCATACTCCGTCACGGAAGTCATTAACTCTTTTTTGCGCAGGATATTTGCCCATAAGACACACAGACTGCTTTCCATGTCTGACCGAAAATCAGATTTCATTTGTGAACTAATTTATGCAAAGATTGCTTCACCTCTCAGGTCCCTGCTCGGGCGCCACTATAACGACACGTTTCCCGCCTATGGGTGGATATACTCAGGGGGTAGGGTTCGTCACATAAATTTATATTGTACAGCGACCGACAGGTAAAAGACGTTTCGTTTTATTTTCAAATTCACAAGTTCAATCTTTATTTCTGGTATAGTAAATTCAAAGCATATAAAACCTTAAAGCTAGTACTATAACAGTCGGTTTCGGTCGTGAGCACCTGAGGTAGCCTCGGTCACCCTCTGCTGGGATGGTCAGGTCCACTCACCGCTTCCCTGGAACAACGCAATCCCCTCATTTACCACATTCGGATCTTTCAAATCTGGGCCCCGCTGTTGGACCAGTCGCCCTCAGATACGCTAGCTAAGCTACAATGCCTCGGAAAGGCGAAATCAACTTTAGTGCATGAGACCAGTCGGTCCTCTAGTTAAACCGTAGAACAGTGGGGCCTTTCGTCCTTTCGGGCCTTCGTATGCGCATTGTAACCCTGACACCCAAAGTGAGACCTTCAGGCCCACGTATCTACTATGTCGGCTTAACAACCAAAGCTAGACCTTTCGGTCCTCGGACACACCAACACAAGTAATAATATTGGGGACCGTTCGGCCCTCACTTAGGTTCAATACTATTAATAATAGTGGGGACCGTTCGGCCCTTCCTGAAGTTCAACGCAAGTAATAATATTGTAGACCGTTCGGCCCTCCCTGAGGTTCAACACTATTAATAACATAAAAAACACTCACCGCAATTCCTCGCTGGTTCTAGTTAACCCCGCTTTCTTTGGAACACTTCCGCACGTCCGTTAACAAATTGGTGAGCTCCGATACGGTATATCTGACACTTGGCTTTACACTCTGGACTTATCACTTACTTAGCACTGTTCGTATCCGTCCCCGATTTGGTGATCATCACCCAACGACCGCAAACTGACCTTCATTCCACTCATCACATCTGTTCTAACCTCGGTGTTCTGGTGCGGAGAATTTACGACTTCACTGGCCTCTTTCTCTTTCGGGTTAAGAGGTCGCTGCCCCTTGGCAACCGGCATCGGTTAAACGGTACCTTGTTTGTCAATTTTGGCTACTTTACTTACCCCTGCCTTGTACCCAACTGCACATCATTCCCGTGCCTAAGCATTTCGCCCCGGGACGGGAAGTTTAATGCATATAAACATGTATTTAGAAAAAGAAAAGGAAACAACGAGAATAAGTGTACCGCAATGATGAATGTAATAACAAAAGTAAAAAAGAACAACAAAACTACACGGTAGACCTGGCAAACTATCGATTGTCGGACTATCCTTTTGATCACTTGGGAAAGATATAAAATGGAAAATGGGGATAGATTAGCGACTATTGTATAAGTCTACTGTTTGCTTCGGGCAATGCTGATTGGAGATGCATCTTTTTCCCGGTGGCTTTTGGAAGCTTTTGGGTAGTCTTTGGAACAATCAACTATCGATCAGCCCATGAGTAAGAAATTCATGAAAATACTATGAGGCATCAGAATAAACATAAAAAGAGCCAGAATGCCAGGATATATCTAGCGTGCATTGCAGTTCTTTGGAATTTGCTTAAACTTCACAGTGAAGAGATGAAACCTCATTTTCAGCATTGGTGAATGTTGCTTTCAATTTAACTTAATTGCTTATCAAATCCGGTGATTTAGTCGATCCATGGAGCTCATATTCCATGACATCGTGAAGAACGCGATCCAGCACATTATGCTGAACATGCAGTCGAACTACAACGCCGGTATTCGCGCTTGTTTTTTTTTATTGTCAGGAATCATTATAATTGATCCGCACAGGTTGTACACATCAAGAACATACTGGAATCCTTTTGCGATTGTTTGAGTTTTCCCATTTTACAATTTGAGCGCAGCCAACATAATTTCTAAAATTTTTGATATTAAAAGCTCTCAAGGTGTGCATGCTTCATTTTTCCAGTTTTCATGCAATCGGGCCTTCTTTTAAAAGTGCCGAAAATTTTGAAGGGTAATATAGGTGTATTCTTACATGCCAATCCCTTGGTTTTTGTTTGAGAAAATACTCTTGCTATATTCCTAACAAATCCCTGACTTTATATGAATGTAACATTTATGATTACATACATATATTTATATCGCATCCCAGCAAAAATCCTCATTACAAACCTCCTTTCCCACCAATTATTTTAACAAGGGCATGTCGTGCGAAATATCTGGTTATTTTGTAACCACTGAAATAAGTAGTCAGAATTTACTCAGTATCTACTTATTTCAGTGGTTACCATCTACCTATTTCAGTGGTTACAAAATAACCAGATATTTTGCGCGACATGCCCTTGTTAAAATAATGGGTGGGAAAGGAGGTTTGTAATGAGGATTTTTGCTGGGATATTTTAATTTTTCATCAAAAGTCGAAAATTACAAAAAATACAATTTTTGAAGTGCTTCCTTTTTAGGCCAAATGCGTAAAAATATTGCAACCATTTCTATTGGGCTGGCTTTAAGCCTTAAATAGGGTTTTAAGTAAAGATGGCTCATAAATTTGGTTTCTGTAAAAAATTACCTCCAACAGGTAGTAAACGGAAAAAATCACAATAATAAAAAAATGCACACTACAAAATACCAATTCATTTTCTAGAAAACTACAAAAGTTGACTAAAAAATATACAAGCATTCTTAAGTGTAATTTCTATCGTGATGGGGTCCATCGACAACGAAAATACCTCGTTTTTTGTTTTATAACGGTAAATGTAGTGAAAACGGGTTTTCTAGGATTTTCAATTTTAAACGGTAATATGTAATTTCTATTTTTCACTACGGATTTCTACTCATGGTTTTTTTCTTTTAAAGGGTCGAGTAAAATCTTTCGAACAAGCCATTTAATTTTAAATTGGTTAACAAATGGCTATGTTGTTGTGGGAAAAAACGCATCAAAAAACGGGAAAATACTTTTCCACGTGCTCTAGACTGCTTAAAAGATACCAAACCGTGTAAGTATTTATTTTTACCAAAAAGAAAATTAAGTTAGCTTCAGAAAACGGGAAAACTAAAGAAATCGGTTGAAAATAAATAAGTTATGCAATTTTTGGTGTTTCTACTCCCTCCGTCCGTCTGTAGAAATAACTCTAGCATCCACAAAAATTGAGATAGGATACTGACATTTTGAAATGATAATTATTTTGTTTTGGGGCAGCTCAAGTTCGTAGATGGACTATATCAGTCCACTATATAGCCCACATATAATGGTACCGCCCGATTTCAGGTATTTTTACGATTTTGGCTACATTTTCAGACCGATTTAGCTATAATTTGGCATTTGGTGTTCCCAGTGAATTGCCAAATTATTGCTAATTTGGTCTGAAAATGTAGCTAAAAACATAAAAATATCTGAAATTGGGCGTTGCCTTTTTATGGGCGCTAAATGAAAACGTGGACATATAGTATTTATTGGTGGAGATCCATAGTTTTTGGTGAAGAAGTTTCACTGTGAACCTTAAATGCCAAATTATAGCTAAATCGGTCTGAAAATGTAGCTAAAATCATCAAATACCTGAAATTCAACCACTATAACATATCCATTTGTTAACCAATTTCAAAATTTAATGGCTTGTTCGAAAGATATTTCTCGCCGCTTTAAAATGAATAGAAATAGAAATTTTAGAAAACCCATTTTTCACTACAATTACCACAATTACCGCTATATAGCAATAAAACGAAGTGACCCAAAGAAACCAAAGGTATTTTCGTTGTCCATGGACCCCAATACGATAAAATTTTTGCAGCAGAACCCTTGAATATTTTTCGTGTATCACAGTGTTATTTTCGAAGTGGATTGACTTACCTAACGTTCTGTGCGACATCTGTTAGAACAGAAAAAATGTTGCCTTCCTTTGTCCAAATCTTTATACGTATAATAATTCTAAATAATTTTAGCGCCATCTAGTGACTTAAGTATTTCATATTGAAGTGGTGGATTCGATCGATCTCTGGTAACAATCAAGAAGTAACAATTTAATTGCATGCTTTTAGGCTAAAACAAAAATGTAATTTAAACAGATTATTTACAGTGAATAAAATTGTTTGAAGCGTGTACAGCCAACCACATTTGATTTTAAGAGGTTGTAAAATGGGGAGACCAATATTTAAATAGAAAGCTTAAACAACACTGTGCGACGCAAAAATAATGTCAAATTAAACTAAGAAAATTATGGAAGTAGATCTAAAAATATGAAGTGTGCGGGCGTTTTGAAAGTTAATATGTCCATGCTTTCTGACATAACACCAAAATGCTGACTGTTTCTGACGATAACTATGGAAAGGAACTTCCAAAATTGGATCCATTTCCATGACGGATTCACGGTGCTCTACCAACTTTAAATGAAAGGAGCTTACACATCGGAACTTTTTTCGGGTTCGGAAACTACAATGTTCACAGATGAGAAAAGTCAAAAAAAAAATCAACGGAGCGCTTTTTAAATAAGTAGCGGTCAAAGTTCACATTTTAAGTTTTTTTTAAGTTTTCACGATTTTTCTGGGAAACCACAAGCCCTATCAAAATGGAACTTAAGAAAATTTTGTAGCAGTGAAAATTCTCTACTGATGATATTTTCGTAGGTTTTACCATTTTTGATATATGTATGAAAGTTCAAATTGGGACAATTCATCAATTATCGTCTCCTTATAAAATAATGTCATGACATAAATTTCCCAACTTAAACTTATATATCTCAAAAATGGTACAAACTAGGAAAAACTAGGAAAAAATTACGAAAGTCACTCTTGTAGAGAATTCTCACAGGTATAAGTTTTTTTCTAGTCCCATTTTGTTAAGTCATACCGTTTTCATGCAAATCGTGAAAACCTAACAAAAAACTTAAAAATGTGACCTGAACTTCTATATCTCAAAAGTGGTAAAACTTAAGAACAAATCATAACGGCCAAACCCCTAGAGAATTTCCACAGCTACAACATTTTCTTTAGCGCCATTTCGATAGGACTTGCGGTTTCCAAGCAAAATCGCAAAAACCTAAAATAAACCTAAAATGTGAACTTTGGCCGCGATTTATTTAAAAAATTCCTCCAGCGATTTTTTCTTGTTTTTGGATTTTTCTCACCTATGAAAATTGTTGTTCCAGAATGAACAAAAACTTCCCAGGTGTAAGCGGTTTTTATATAAAGTTAGTTGAGGCGCACCGTACGTGGCATTGATTTATAAGGAGGCGATACAGTCAGTGCATTGTCCCAATTTGAACTTCTATATCTCAAAAATGGTAAAAACTATGAAAATATCGTAAAGGTTAATCCTGTAGAGAATTTCCACAGCCACAGTACTTTTTATACCCTACACCACTAGGTACTAGGTGGGTAGGGTATTATAAGTTGGTTTTGGCCAAAAAGTTTGTAATGCATCGGAATAATGGTCGTAGACCCATACTTATATATACCAAAATGAATGTCTCGTTTTTTTCCAAAGCGAATATCTCAGCTTCTGTATGGGGTATACCAAAAGAAAAACCTGACAATGAAAGTAGAAAATATCACTTTTCTAATGATGTAAAGTAGGTCCTCGTATGTTGTCAAACAACAAAGATATCACAATAGTCGCAAATAAAACCCAACTTTTCACTTTTGAGATTTTAATTATAATGACGAATATCACAGTTTTGGTTGGAGACTTTCCAAAAGCAAAGCCTGACTATGAAAGTAGAAGATCCTGCCTTTAAAATGATGCAAATTAGGTCGGCGTAGGTGACCAAATAACGGAGATATCGCAATAGTCGGTAATACATCCCATTTTTCCATTTTTTGGAAATCACGCTACAGGTCGCAATTTGGATCGGATCGTCACGAAATTTCGAGGGTTAATAGAGGTCTCACAGAGGAAGAAGCCTATTGATTTTGGTGATAGTCGGATAATATTTAGGGGTCGGAATGAGCAAAAAATTTATTTGGAGGAAAAGTCAACATTTTATTCCAAAGCAAATATCTCAGCGTCTATAAGGGTATATAGAAAGCAAAACCTGGCAAGGAATATCACACCTTTGGTTCGGGACCATCTAAAAGCAAAGCCTGACTATGAAAGTAGAAAATCCCATCTTTAAAATTATGCAAAGTAGGTTGGCGTAGGTGGTCAAATAATAGAGATAAAGCAATAGTCGGTAATACATCCCTTTTTTCCACTTTTTCTGCAATCACACTACAGGTCGGAATATTGATCGGATCATCACGAAGCTTTCTCATAGAGATAGAAGCATATTGATGTTGGTGATGTCGATAGTAGTCAAATATAAAATTAAATATTAATTATTTTAATTCAGTTCGCCTTAAGTTATTTGGTATAAAATCCAGATAGGCGAAAACTTTCATATCAACCTAAAAGAAATGTTTTCGAGTGAAAAGTAATGCACAGAGTTAGTGGTGTAGGGTATCACATAGTCGTCCCCGTACCGACTATAGCCTTTTCTCACTTGTTTTAACCCCATTTCGATAGGACCTGCGGTTTCCAAACAAAATCGTGAAAACCCATAAAAACCCTAAAAATGTGAACTTTCATCGCGATTTATTTAAAAAGCGCTCCGGCGATTTTTTTGTTATACCCTCAGCATTTATGCTAACGAGGGTATATACACTTTCATACGGGCAAAATGTGCCTCATCGAAATAATGGCTTTAGACCCCAAATATGTTTGGACGAAATGTGTTTCAGACAATTTGGAGTTGATTTAGCAATGTCCGTCCGTCTGTCTGCCTGGCTGGAGCGCACGATAACTCTCGATTCGGTTCAAAATTTGGCTTTCGTAATATTTTGTCCAAACTTAGTTTAAGTTCGAAGATGGGTTAGATCGGTCCACTCCTTCCGGTAGCTGCCCCACAAAAGTTGGAAAAACTTCGGAAAATTTGTGTGCACAATAACGAATGGAGTAATTAATTTGGTCCATACTTTGCGCGTCGTAAAATTTCTACCAGACTTACATGAGGTTCCAATATGGACTCAATCGATCCACTACTTCGGGTGCCTCCCACACAAAATTTCAGAATAGCTTAGTTTAGGACCAGCTCTCGAATCGCTTTGATTTTTGTTGAAACAGCTTGTATTCACTGCCCCCATATGACGGTACAAGTTTCATAAGGCGCAAGTACGTACTTCCTGAGAAAATAGCCCGAAAGGTGCAAAAAAACCCTATGACACCGTGTGTAGTTTTTGGAGCGCAAGATAACTCTCGAACGTATCTGCCGATTCGATCCAAAATTTGGCCATCGTAATATATTGTCCAAACATAGTTTAAGTTCGAAGATAAGCCATATCGGTCCACACCTTCAGGTACCTCCCCCATAAAAGTTAAAAAAATCTTCGGAAAAATAGTGCGCACGACAACTCTTGAAGGGACCGATTTGGTCCATATTTTACACATCCTAATATATCTACCAGATATAGATCAGGTTCGAATATGGACTATATTTGTCCACTCCTTCGGGTACCTCCCACACAAAGTTTCGGATAAGTTCACTTCAGGACCTGCTCTCGAATCACTTTGATTTTTGTTGAAGCAACTTGCATTTGCTGCCTCAATTACGACGGTAAAAGTTATTTCAGGGGCAAGTCCATACTTCCTGTGTAAATAGCCCGAAAGGTGTAAAAACCCCTATGGCACCATATGTAGTGACTGGAGAGCACAATATCTCTCGAACTGATCAACTGATTTGGTTCAAATTTTGGCCTTCGTCATATTTTGTCCAAACTTAGCTTCAGTTCGAAGATGGGCAATACCGGTCCACAACTTTTGGTACTTTCCCCCAATATTTAAAAAATTCCAATAAAATTGTATGCACGATATCTATTGCACCGGACATCCAATTCGGTCCAAAATTGGGATCTCCTAATATTTTGTCCAAATTTAGTTTAACTTCTAAAATGACCCATATGGTTCCTCTCCTTAAGGTAGATTCCCCACAAAAGTTCAACATTTTTGTCTAAGTGTAGTTTAGGGTCTGTTCGAAAATCCTTTGGAAATGTATACCGATGCTGTTCGTTGTGGTCCTGTTTAATGCGATATTTATCGAAAAGATATGACTCCCAAAATAAGATCCACTTCAATAATGGACTATGTCGATCCATTCCTTTAAGTACCTCCTCCGCAACATTTTTGAA
This sequence comes from Musca autumnalis, assembly GCF_047663935.1. Lineage (NCBI taxonomy): Eukaryota > Metazoa > Arthropoda > Insecta > Diptera > Muscidae > Musca > Musca autumnalis. The sequence goes on from NW_027411644.1 coordinate 153,440,471, forward strand.
CTTTAATCCTAATCCACATTTTAGTCGGCAAGTTCAAATGTCCAAAAATTCTGAAAAGACCTTACGAGTAAATATATTCGATCTGTCCGTAGAAATTTTTAATTCAGGGCATATCTCTGTCGGCTATGCCGACTGATACTTTTCTACTTGTTTTAATATTTCTATTTGTGACACAGATTTTTTAATTTTGCACTAAAAATCGATTTTTTACTATTTTAGCATATAAAAAACATCAAAATCAGTTAATTTAAGAAAAACTTAACTAAAAATTATAATTTCATTCCTATACATTTTTTTTCTCAAACTATCGTCATTTTATACGAATGATTTATAGCATTTTATTTCTCCGAGAAAAACTGTTTTAGTTTTAGTAGAATTACAGTATAGTCTCGATATTCCGGACTCACGCCAATCCGGACAATGCGGTAATCAGGACACTAGAATTTTTTATGCTGTAGACTCGGTAATCTGGACATCTTATATTTTTCGTTCCTCGATAATCCGAACATCATATTTTTTCCTATCTTGAGCATTATATTCTTATTTATTCCATTGACGTTTTCGTTTTTAGCAATAGCAATTGTTGTTTAATTAAGAAAAAATATTTTTTTTTAATTTTTCGGCCCACATCTCGTTTTTATGGCTAGCCGCTGTTGACTTAGTTATACAGTCAATATGGAACTACCTTTTCGAATCTGTCGAATGATTTTTCTACACTTCAACCATCGATGACTGATTATGATAAACAACCGTATTTTAAATCTAGTGTTGGGTAGCCTAGTTCTCTTAAAAATCTATGTTGGATGTTCCTTTCCTCTAAAGGAATTCGTTTTTAAGGCCTCCGATTAGTGAGAAAGTCCCTTAGAACTGTGTAATGTATTCCAATGATTTTTGATATAGAAATGTTTAAAACATTTAAAGCGTTTTTAGATGGTTGGTTGGTTGGTTTACGTGGTGGCTACACTTTATAGCCTCAATTAGTATGTAAGGAATACCGTTTTGAAAACCACACCACTCGTTCAAGGGTTGTTATTTCGTAGTATTAAATTGGCAGTTAAATCCAGCCTGATGAGTTGAGAAATCGTAGAAGGTCTCCCGGACCTACTTCGGCTATCTCGGCGATATTATGAAGGAACGGCTGTCCTATAGCTTTTAGTCGTCGTTGCATTAGTGCAGGGCAGGAACAGAGGAGGTGCTCAACAGTTTCCTCCTCTTCTTCATCTCCGCAGCTGCGACAGTGGTCGTTGTGTGGTATATTTAAGCGCATTGCGTGGTTACCGATAGCCCAGTGACCGGTTAACACTGCAATAAGTCTTGCCAGGTTCCGTCGATTTTGGCTGATTAGGAACTTTGTGCGTTTGGCGTTGTATTGAGGCCATGTAGATTTTGATATTCGGCATGTTTCCGTTCTGTCCCATCTACTCTCGGCCAATGATAGATAGTATTTGAAGATATCCCCTTTAACTACTCCCATTGGTGTTGCGACTGACGCCTTTGGGAGTTCGTTAGAGGCGGATCCTGCTCTGGCTAGTTCGTCCGCTTTTTCGTTCCCATCCAGTCCCTTATGGCCTGGGATCCAGGTGAGAGTTATTCTTGACAGACGCTCTAGTTTAGCAAGTTCTTCTTTACAATCTTTCACTAGCTTCGATGTGGCAGAGTTTGATTTTAGTGCAAGGAGTGCCGCTTGACTGTCGACAAAAATTCCTATCGAGTTTGGTGTGTGGAGTTGTAAGAGAATAGAACAAGCTTCCTTTATGGCCAGTATCTCCGCCTGAAAAACACGTATAGTATGTAACGGTTGCTTTGTGAGCACGATATTCCATGAATCTAGGATGACGCCTAGGTACTTGGCGTGATCTGATAGGGGTATTTCTTAACCTCTTAGTCGTGGTAGATTAGGTATTGAATATTTGATCTTTGTGGTGAATAGTACCATCTCAGTTGTCCCTGGATTCACACCCAGTCCACAGCTTGTGGCCCAAGTATCTAGTGATTTCAGGGCCCCGTTCATGATGTCACTTATCACGGATGGGAACAAACCAGAGACGAGTATTACCACATCGTCCGCATAAGCAACCACCTTAATCCCCATATGGTCAAGTTTGATAAGGATTTCGTTAATGACAAGGAGCCAAAGCAGTGGGGATATAACTCCTCCCTGTGGAGTTCCTCTGTTTACGTGCTTTGACAGCGTACTGTTTCCTAGTGAGAGCGTTTTTAGATTCTCTTACTCATTTTTGAGTTACCGAAAATAATTGGTAAAATTAAAAAGCAAAATTATTAATGAAAAGTTAAAAAAAATTTGACAGTACTCTTGCTATATGAAAAATAATGTTAATTACCGAAATTATGAGCGATTAATTTTACCGATTTTTTCGATCAATATGTGTACATGGGCTATGAAGTAAGTTTATAATAATATAATTGTTCCACAAACATCCCAGGCGGGACAGGGGAGACTATAAACTATGAAGTTTATATTCTTAAAAAAAAGAACAAGTGAGAAAAGGCTATAGTCGGTACGGGGCCGACTATGTGATACCCTACACCACTACATCTGTGCATAATCTTTTCACTCGAAAACATTTCTTTTAGGGAGATACGAAAGTTTTCACCTAACTGGCTTTTATACCAAATGACTTAAGGCGAACTGAACCAAAATAATTAATATTTAATTTTATATTTGACTACTATCGACATCACCAACATCAATATGCTTCTATCTCTATCAGAAAGCTTCGTGATGATCCGATCAAAATTCTGACCTGTGTGTGATTGCAGAAAAAGTGGAAAAAATGGATGTATTACCGACTATTGCGATATCTCCGTTAGTTGGTCACCTACGCCGACATAGTTTGCATTATTGTAAAGATGGGATCTTCTACTTTTATAGTCAGACTTTGCTTTTGGAAAGTCTCCAACCAAAACTGTGATATTCGTCATTATAATTAAAATCGCAAAAATGAAAAGTTGGGTTTTATTTCCGACTATTGTGATATCTTCGTTGTTTGATAACCTACGAGAACCTGCTTTACATCACACATTGGTCGCAAATGTGAATTCTTTGGCCAAAAGTAAATTTTTTGATATTCTTCCTTTGAATTTTTTTCTTCGCAATATGGAAGTAAACACTCCAAAACAACAAAAACAATGATTGTTTATTCCAAATTTGCATTTACCGTTAGACGAGAAGGAGTCAATATAGAGATTTATTTACTGTGTTATTAATCGAGTTGAGTGCGCAGTATTTTGTGATAATTTGTGGGTTATAAAATCGCAATAAGTAAAAGTGTAAAGGTAAAACTCAAATATGGAGAAGAAAGTAGAATGTAAATAGAATCATTTTCCAAAAAGAACAGAAGAAAAATTCGGTCTAAGAACAAAGCTATCAACATATTTCTGGAACACTCTTAAATTCTTACAGTTAGTTTCAATGGTAAAATTGTTATGGACCGAAATAATTTTGATCGCTAGTGGTCGATGTTAGAAAAAAATCAAAAATACTTTGATGTGTATACTCTAATAAAAAAAATCATTTCAAGGTGCGATTCGTTGCGATAAATGATGCACAATTTTTTCAAGCTACATCAAATTCCGAAATATTTCATTTTCGGCTGGTACAAAATTAATTCTAAGAAACACCATTTTGAACCGATTTTCCTGAAAACTTGGTATTTTTATTTTGAGAGTCCAGAGAATATTTCAACCAAAAATTGTCGACATAGGTCCACGTTGGGTTATAGCCCCCATATAAGGGTACTCCCAATTTAAGGTAATTTGACAATTTTAGCCATATTTTTAAGCCGATTTAGCTGTAATTTTGCATTTTGATTTCTTAAAAGATATGAACCCTTCGCACCAAAAATTACAAACATAGGTCAAAGTTTAAGTTTAGACCCCATACAATGGGATCACCGTGTTTAATATATTTTAACGGTTTTTTTGGAAATTCAGGTTGAAAATAATTCTGAATTAATATTTTGTGACAGTAATAATAAATAAAACTAAATATTAATAAAAAGGAGCGTTCAAATAGTTTTGGCCAGAAAAATTTTATTTCGGACCAGTGTGCATCATTAGAAAAGTGATATTTTCTAATTTCATTGTCAGGTTTTGCTTTTGGTGTACCCCTTATACTCGTAGAAGCTTAGATATTCGCTTTGAAAAAAAAAAACGTTATCTTTTTATCCAAATGAGTTGTTTGCGTCGTACGAACGGACGGAGAATCGATCATGGTTATATCAATTAGAACTTTATGCTGATCAAGAATATGTATTCTTTGTGGGGTCTCCAACGATGTTAAATTTAAAGATACGTCAACCTAACATCCAATGGTACTAAATATAGTATTTTTTCGTGGACATTTAGTTAACATGTTCTAAAAGCTTTTCAGACATCTGTCCACCTGCCACCCCTTATTCTAAATTTAAGAATTCAAGCTCCACTCATTTGTCCAATATAAAGGGTTAAATTTTAGTTCCTTCTGAAAAACAAACACCGGCCTTATCACACCTCTACACTCCAACAGTAACCTAAACTCAAGATTTAAAGTTTCTAGCTTCATTGATTACTTCTGGTGAGGTATAATACCTCAGCATTTATGCTAACGAGGGTATATACACTTTCATACGGGCAAAATGTGCCTCATCGAAATAATGGTTTTAGGCCCAAAGTATATTTCAGACAATTTGGAGTTGATTTAGCCATATCCGTCCGTCTGTCTGTCTCGCTGGCTGGAGCGCACGATAACTCTCAAACGGATCAACCGATTCGGCCAAAATTTGGCTTTCGAAATATTTTGTCCAAACTTAGTTTAAGTTCGAAGATGGGCAATACCGGTTCACAATTTCCGGTACTTCCCCCAATATTTAAAAATTTTCGGAAAAATTATGCGCACGATAACTTTGATGGGAGAGACCGATTTGGTCCATACTGTACACATCCTAATACATCTACCAGATATAGATCAGGTTCGAATATGGACTATATATGTCCACTCCTTTGGGTACCTACCACACAAAATTTCGGATAAATTCAATTAAAGATCTGCTCTCGAACCACTTTGATTTTTATTAAAGCAACTTGCATTCGCTGCCTCAAATACGACGGTAAAAGTTTTTTCAGGAGCAAGTCCATCTTCTTGAGGAAAAATCCCGAAAGGAGTAAAAAACTTCTATGGTACCATATGTAGTGGCTGTAGAGCACGAAAACTATCGAACTGATCAACCGATTTGGTCCAAAATTTGGCCTTCGTCATATTTTATATAAACTTGGTTTCAGTTCGAAGATGGGCAATTCACAACTTCCAGTACATCCCCCCAATATTTAAAAAATGTCCCTAAAATTGTAAGCACGATATCTCTTGAACGGGGCAACCAATTTCGTCCAAACTTTAACTTCTAAAATGGCCCATATCGGTTCTCTCCAAAAAAGTTCAAAATTTCTGTCAAAGTTGAGCTTAGGATCTGTTCGAAGATCCTTTGGAATTGTATACAGATGGTGTTCGGTGCGGTCCTGCTTAAAGCGATATTATAATTTTCATGGACAAGTCCATGCTTTCTGGCATACTGGTTCAAAAGGTATACGATTACCCACTGAAATGACTAGTGGGCGCGATATCTATCGATATCCACTTCCATAATGGACCAAGTAGGTCCATTCCTTTAAGAACCTTTAGTCCTTATCCATATTTTTGTCAGCAAGCTTAAATGCCCAAAAAGGACCACAAAATTTCTAAATACATTTGATCTGTCCGTAGATGAAAGTTTAAACTCACATAGGCTGATGGACCATAATGGACCAAGTAGGTCCATTCCTTTAAGAACCTTTAGTCCTTATCCATATTTTTGTCAGCAAGCTTAAATGCCCAAAAAGGACCACAAAATTTCTAAATACATTTGATCTGTCCGTAGATGAAAGTTTAAACTCACATAGGCTGATGGTATATAGCTGTCGGCAAAGCCAACTGATACTTTTTTACTTGTTTTTTCTCGCACCTGTACATTTCTGTGAAATTTGGTTCACCTCTTTGAAATTTGGTTTTGGTTCAACAGAATGTGTCAAAGCCCCAAATTACATGTAATTACGGTCCCATCCGGCTTTGTCCTTTCCTTACGGGTTTATTACTCCAATGAATTGTTTGTTCTTTATCGTCGGAGTTTTTTTTTATTCCTTTAGATAAATCCTCTAAAAATAGTTAAAGTATCAAAACTTGTTGTAGAAGAAGTCTTAGGCTCTGTTCCAGAGCTTTCTACTATTTCTGAAATTTTGGCAATTTTTCTTTGTAAATTTATCAAAAAATTCAAAAATACTAGATTCTTGCAGGTTCTGGAACAGAGCATAAATATTAACAGAATCCACACTGTTTATTTTCATATAATATTTATTCGCATTTTTCCTTGATCTACTCACTTTTTATTTCGAATCACTTGTTCATATATATGACATGTACGCACATACGATACTATTTAGTGGTCTTTATGTAAAATGTTATTCCAATTTGTGCCAGACAAATCAGGTTAGTGGGAGCACTTCAGTTGTCCATCACAAAGTTATTATAAAATCAATGCCTCTTGATTTCCAACGCTTATTATCTCAAGGTGGTGTAGCATATGAATAACTAATGCTTGAGTGTTTGATACACTTGATGCATATTTAGTTCATCACTGACCACCTCCAACATTTTTTGAAGTGCGTCCAGCCATCACCACGACCGCCGCCACCACCACCACCATAACTAAAGTAATCATCAAAGCAATCAGCCAACATCATCAACTACATCTCATAGCTTTACAACTATCATCAGTCATCGTTTCATCTGCAGCTTCTCTGCGTCCGTCCGTCCGTCTGGCTAGTTTGTACGCCCTCCTGGTCTATCGATTGGTGCTCTGAAATTGTTGCTTTCATGTCAATTCACAACTCATCTCGTAAATGTTTTACAAATTGCCTGTTGGGTCCATCATCGATGCTGTTGTTGTTTGTGGTTGTTGTTTTCGTTATTGCTGTCTCTTGATGAACTGTTTTTAAATATGGGGCAAATCCAATGTTGTTTTTTCGTGGTAATTGTTTTTCGTTCATTTGGTCGATTGCTGTTGTTTTTGTTGTTATTATTATTTTCAAACATTTAAAGTTTTTATTAAACCATTTGGCGAACTTGAAAATGAGATTTTAGTTGAAATTCCAATTCTCATAGCTGAGAAAAAGTCAAATGTTTCAAATTGTTTTGTATAAATTTGTTGAACCGAGCTTGGTATGGCATCAGTATCAGTTGCTGTCTTCGTAGGCTTCGTTCCATTTCGAATCAATCAATTTTCAGTTGCAATCCATTAACGCGAAGTTGGATTGGTTTTTATTGCATTTTTACTTTGATTAATTGCCTAGGACTAATGATGAGGGCATTTATTATTGTTTCTGCTTTAATGGTGGCTGCTGTAGTGGCACGTCCCGAACCACCAGTAACATATCTTCCAAGCCAGCAACAAAGCCAAAGAAATCTTCCAGCTAATAGTAAGAGTTTAATGTTTAGAGTCTTTTGATTTGATTTTAATAATATTCGTTTGTATTACTCCTTTTTAGGCCATCCCGCAAAGCCCCATGTTTACCAACAATTGCCCAGTGATAACAGTTTTACCAACTTTGCAGCTGCTGCTGCCCCAACTTATGGTGCTCCTGTCGCCAACACCAACAAAGCACAAGTGGCCATGAACGCCCAAGAGGATTCCTACAATGCAGCATATCGTCACTCCATGTCCACACAACATCAATCCGGTTATGCTAATGCTCCAGCCGAAACTCAAGTGCACAAACATGTCTATGTTCATGTACCACCCAAGGAATTTGAAGAGGAAGAAGCCGTACAACCTCGTGTAACACACCAAATGGGACCCAAGCAAAAGCATTACAAAATTGTCTTCATTAAGGCTCCATCTGCACCAGCCATACGTGCTCCAATCGTGCCACCAACACCACAACACGAAGAAAAGACACTCATTTATGTGTTGCACAAGAAACCAGAGGCTCAACCAGACATTGTTATTCCCACACCTGCTCCCACCAAACCATCGAAACCAGAAGTATTCTTCATCAAATACAAGACAAAGAAGGAAGAAGCTCCTGTCTATGGTCCTCCACCCGGCACATACAATGGCGAACCACGTCAAGCCGCCGAAGCTTCAAACGAATTTGCTTCAGTTGTTCCTAATGAGGGCAATGACTTCCCTGTCCAAAATGTTGAAGAAGAGGCTCAACCTCAGTACATGAATGTGGAACAGAATCCTGAGTCCTATGTTGAATCAACAAAGACTTCTCGTTCCGATGATGAAGTTCCCGAACCTGATCAATTGTATTTACCTCCCGAAATGAACTCCAGTCCAATTGTCGTAGCCGATAACGAGGAGCAACCTCGTACTCCAGCAGCCACTTATGGCTCTCCTGCCCGTTACTTTATCAAGAGAAGAAAGTAAGCAGAAGATGCCGTTGTGGTGCCATTGTGGTCGTTGTTCACACATGACCACTTATTGTTATTTTATTATTAAGGACTTAGCAGCTTGTTGTTATTCATGAGCCCATCCCGCATTTTTATATTTTATTGTCAAATTTATTATTGTACAATAAATTCATTATTACGAGATATCTTCTTTCACTTGGTTGTTCCAATGGATACACATGACCATAAGCATTTTCCGCTGGGCAAAATTATTGTTGTTAATCCATGAGGTAAACTATTCCGATGTCTGTGTATGACATAGACTAAGCCATAGATTTTTCAAAGAAATTTTCTTTGGAACAGAAATAATAATTTCAGTAGCAACACTTAGGCGGGGTACACACGATCAGTTTAGACTGTCGATTTTTGGGAAATATCGATTACTGTCAAACTGTCCAGCAACATCAAAACATTTTGTGGTTGCCTGATGAATGACAAAAATGAACGGCCACACTGGCAAGCAACCGATTATTTGAGCAAAACTGACAGTCAAAACTGATCGTGTCTACCCCGCCTAAGTGTTGCTACTGAAATTATTATTTTCTTTGGTAGCAGCATGATACCCCTAGCCAGCATTTTCGTGCTGTTTAGGGGAGGCTTCGATATCCAGTGCGGAATTTGCGGCTTTTCGGATAGACTGGACCAATTCACAATTACCAAGGTAGTGGTGTGACACCAGCCGATCGATTTATAAAAAAATATTTTTATTGCAATTTCTCCAACAACATAAAGAAAATGTTGACATAACATATTCAAAATTTTACGATACCACTACCTTGGTAATTGTGCCATGGAGTGGGCAAAACTTTTCAATAGTTCTGATAGGTTATCGGACCGAGGAGTCTTTTCAATAAGCAATTGGTTTATTTCAGTGGATTATTCAGCTGCTATCTGTTGTGATTACAGCTTTTGGTTGTGCAGCTTTCGTGTTGCTTCTGTTACTTCATTCGAAAGTTCAATCCGGTGAGAAGTTTACACGCAGAAAAATAAATATGATTGATCCAACGATATTCGAAGAGCAAAATGTGTTTTATAAAGATATTGTTAGATTCGTATGTAGTATTGTGATTCCAACAATCTTTTTTGTTAATTACAACAATTATTTTTGTCTGCTGGATAAGATTATTCTCTTTTCTTCGACAATTTTATTCTCTTCTCTCGATATTCGATGCCGTGGTGAAAAAACAATTGTGATGAGTTTTGTTTGTATGAGTTCCTCTCATCTTTGTTTTTATACCCGCTACCATAATATGGAGGGTATAATTAAATTTGTCATTTCGTTTGCAACACATCGAAATATTCATCGGAGACCCTACAAAATATATATATTATTGATAGGGGTAAAATTCTAAGTCGATACATCCACCCGATTTTCGGTATTTTGAAAGTTTTAGCATTATTATCACACCGAAATGACTGAAATTTGGAACTTATTGTTCGTTGGGGATATACAACTTTCCCCTAGAAATTTGCCTTCGTATAGTCTCCATAGAACGGTACCTTCCGATTTTCGGTATTATGAATGTTGTGGCCACAATAATCCACCGAAATGGCTGAAATTTGGTATTTGGTCTTCATTTTATACATTATCCCAGAAATTTGTCGGTATAGGTCCACTTCTTCATATAGCCCCCATAGAACGGTACCTCCCGAATTTCAGTGTTTTGAAGGTTTTGGCCACAGCAACCGACGGAAATGGCTGAAATTTTGTATTTAGTCTTTGTTGGAGGTAAAAGCCTTTCTGACTGAAATTACCTCCCGATTTTCGTAATTCTGAAGCTTGTAAAATCAATATCCTACCGAAAGACTGAAATTTGTTATTATTTAGTCTTTCATGGTGTTATAAAATATTGCAGAAGAGAATTATCAGTATAGGTCTGCGGGTTCCTATATCCCCATAGAAGCGTACCTCTTGATTTTTGGTATTTTGAAGGTTTTACTGAAATATCGGAAATTTGGTATTTAGTCTTCTTTGAGTCTAAAAACTCTCCGCCAGAAATTTGTAGGTATATATCTACGTTTTGATATAGCCCCCATGGAACGGTACCTCCCGAATTTCCATCAATGTTTTAGTATTTTGGAATTTCCATCAATGTTTTAGTATGTGTGTATGTATGGGTGAAGAAAACAACAACCACATGATGTTTATCGTTTGTTGCTATTCACGTACACTTTAAGTGAGGGAGCGAAGCAAATGCAAAAACAACTCGGTGGGCACCCTCACTATACTTCTTTGTAAAGAAGCCCTTCTCTGATATACACCATGAAGATCTTGTTTTTATTTGTTTCTGCTTTCTCATTCTTCTTTGTGTTTTGATATCTGAGAAGCGTTTTTGGTCGTAATCTGTGTTTTCTTTTCATGGTATTCCTTATGTTGGGGTAGGTGCTTGGAGGATGAGCGCAATGGAGTAGTTATGTTTCTTCATTCAATTTGTTGTCTTTTTAGTTAAACATGGCGAAACCTGACCATGTGTTTTGTTTGTCAATACTCATAATATTATACGTGACATTTATACTAAAGTTATGTGAAAAGTGTTTATGGGAATCATATATGATCAAATCAAAAATTTCAGTAACAGGTTGTTTGGGCTGACAATAGTTTTTGTAAAACTTATACATTAATATATTTTCTACCATTGGTATTGTTAATGATTTTTACAATATTGAGGAATTTCGCTAGTTCTTTTTGTTTTGTATGTTTGGAGCACAAATGAAACAAATAAATTATTAGAACTAAAATAGATATTGTTGTTCCAACAGAAGTGAAAAATATTTTTTCCCTGTGTGCTCCACTAATCGATAAGTAGCTTACATCTATCACAAAGTGACCGATTTGATTTCGTGTATGTTGATCTGGTTACACCCTAATGTTAGTGTTTAACCCACTTAAAGCCACTGGTCGTTTAAACGTCGCAAAAAATGGTTGCAAAAACTGACGTAAAACTCGGGTATTTTTGCATTTTTTTTTTGCGGTTTTTTGCATTTTGTTACAGTATTGTCTATTATCATTATTTCCACGCTTACAAAGTTTCATTTAGCCTATGCGTTTTCACGCATTTCGCCGAAAACCAAAGCATTTAAAAGCTTCGTTCCAGTGCTTTTTAAATGGCAAAAATAGCAAAAGAGAGAACTGCCGAATTTGCTCTCAGAACACATACTTTTTCAAAAAGAACAGGAACGGAAAATATAGTAAAGTTCAATAATATGTCAAGAACGAAAAATGGCAAACGTCATATGAAAAATAAAAAAATTATGTTTGTATGTATGTTTGCAGCGAATAGTAATTTCAAATTTTAAATCAAATGTTATGTACCAAATCATTATGTATGCAAATCATTTGCTGGTCATTTCGAAGTGAACGTGAGGGTGTGGAGGACTAAAAGTTTCAATAAATTTTCCAAATTTAGAACGCCCTTGGAACAACAAGAATCAGAAGAAATTATTTTTTAAAAAAGCATCAAACAAAGCATCATCCCCTTCGACCAATTTTCCGTAGGCTAATCAATATATCTGCATATTATGTTGACAATAAAAATCATGTTAATAATTCCTTAAAAGATTTATTGTTCGGGTACTTATTTCATCAGTTCATTATGTTTTTGGTCCACAATAATATCGACTGACCAATGTATGTATGTATATCAAGCAATTAAAATATAATCGGCTAGTCTTATCCTTTCCATTCTGTGGTGTTGAGGGAAGGTAACATATGGCTTTAGGGGAAAAAATATGGACATTCGTATGCCAAAGCATTTGTTCCACCGAGGATATTCTTTTAGCAGGAGCTAAATTTGAAGGGACACATCAAGTTGTTGTGGCGTAAACCTGTACAGAAGATGATTCCATCTGTGAAATTTGACAACTCCCAGTATCAACTTGAGATACCATTCTTGCATTTGTCACAATTGACGTAGTTGAACTGTAAGATTGAAATTGTTTAAAAAATTATGAGCTTTGATGACATTTTGTATTTGAATACCGCGTATTTTCATTTAACGATTTAACAGTTAATAGCGAGATGAATTAATTTAATGTTGGCTGCATAATTTCAATAATATTTGCTTTAAAATTATTTTTATTGATGTTTTGGTTCAGACTTTTTTAATTTTATTTCTTTCAAAAAATGTCAAATATTCCTTTTGACAAATTTCCAATTTTTACACAACCAAATTTGTGTAGTAGAAAATAGTAGAAGAGAAAGCCATTTGGAGCCATTTTTGTTTAAAGAGAACAGCAAATTTTGCCAGTTTTTGTAGTACAGGAACGCATTTTATCAAAAAATTGTAAAACTAGTACTAAATAGTACTATTTTGCAGGTTCTGGAACATAGCTAAAAAAGACTTTCGACTTTTGATGACAATTTTAAATAAGACATATAAATTTAATCATAAAGGTTACATTCAAATAAATTCAGGGATTTGTTAGGAGTATAGTAAGAGTATTTTCTCAATCAAAAACCAAGGGATTGTCATGTAAGAATGCACCTATACTACCCTTCCAAATTTTCGGCATTTTTAAAAGAAGGCCCGTTTACAGGAAAACTTTAACTATTTCCCTAAAAAATTTTAAGTTTTCTCGCAAAAAAAATTCTCGGCGCTAAGTGGGTTAAAATAGTGCTTCTAACCAACATGCCACGTATTTTTCAGCCTCGTTCCGTTGTTAGATGTGTGACTATGGATGTACGATTTTCATACAGTTTTCTAAAATATATTCTCGTTTCCAAGTTTAGAATTAAAATCGCCTAGAGTTAATATCAAGGTCAGGGCATCGGCTATGTACGTTTCCAGGCGCTAGTAACAAAATCTTTGGTCTACTTGTCATTGTTAAAGAATTTAGATTTTTCCAAGTTGTTACTCCTATTCATTCGCTGATCATGGTATTTAAAATGTTTGCCGGTTTGCCATTATTATGTTTTTGTCATGTTCTATGTTTTAACCCCAGCCTTTAGGCTAATGAGGGTACATTCACTTTAATACGATAAAAAATGTGACTCATTGGAAAAATGGTTTATGTTTGGGCGAAAGCCGTTTCAGACAATTTGAAGCCGATTAGCCCTGTCCGTATTTGATGATGTGCACGATTTGGTCTAAACTTTGCACCTAGTAATACTTTTTCCAAACATAGATCAAGTTATCTTCGAACTATATTGGCACACTACTTGGTGTACGTCCCCAAAAAAATTCGAAATTGTTCGACAAATATCCAAGGGTGTAACCTATTTGGAATGACTCCAAATTTAGATCCAGTTGACAGATCATGACTACAACATTATACATACTACGTACATTAGGGCGACCCAAAAAAAAAAACAATGTTTATACCCTACACTTGTCCGAAGTCCAACTTTTCTGGCCAAAAGTATTTGTACGTCCTTTTTGTGTTGATATTTAGTTTTATTTTTAAGTACTGTCAAAAAATATTAATTCAGAATCATTTTCACCCTAAATTTCCACAGACCGTTAAAATTCATTAGACAGGGTGACCCCTTTGTTTATAATTTTTGGCACGAAGGGTTAACATCTTCTAAGAAATCAAAATGTAAAATTACAGCGAAATCGGCTTGAAAATTAGACTAAAAATATTCAATTATCTTAAATTGAGGTTACCCTAATATGGGAGCTATACTCCAACGTAGACCTATGTCAAGAATTTTTGGTTGAAAATTTATCTGGACATTCAAAATAAAAATACCAAAATTTCAGGCAAATCGGTTCAAAATTGTGTTCCTTAGAATTAAGTTTGTACTAGCCGAATATGAAATATTTCGAATTTTGATGTAGCGACCACTAGCGACCAAAATTATTTCGACCCAGAACAATTTTAAAATTGAAAAAAAAGTTATAATTTAAGAGGGTTCCAGAAATATGTTGAAAACTTTGTTCCTAGACCGAATTTTTTTCTGTTCTTTTTGGAAAATTAATCTACTTACTTTCATCTTTCTTCTCCATATTTGAGTTTCACTTTTTACATTTTTCTTAATTAGATTTTATAACCCACAAATGATGACTAAATATTGCGCACTCAACTCGATAAATAACAGAGTATACAAATTTCAATTTTGACACTTTCTCGTCTAACGGTATATGCAAATTTGGAATAAACAATCAATGTTTTGGAGTGTTTACTTCTATATTGTGAAGAAAAAAAAAAAACAAAAAAGGAGAATGTCAAAAAATTGACTTTTGGCCAAAGAATTCGCATTTGGGACCAACGTGCAGTGGTAAAGGGTATTATGTCTTTGTGCATTTGTATGTAACATACAAAAGAAAACGAAATAGATCCACAGTTCCTTTTGGGGATATACATATAATCACTTTCTGAGTCGATTTATGCGTGTCCGTCCGTCTCTCTGTCTTTCTGTCCGTCTGTCTATGTATTTTTGTTCGCAACATACAGGTCGCATTTTTTGTCCGATTCAGCTGAAAATTGGGGACTACAACTTTTTTAGCCATAGGAAGAACGCTGTTGCTTTTGGTGAAAATCGGTTCAGATTTGGATATAGCTCCCATATATATTTTCGGCCGATTTCACGTATTTTCTGTACCAAACACGCTATATATTTCCGATTTCGATGAAATTTGGAATGTGTGACTGAATTCAGTCTAGAAATAAATGTGCCAAATTATATCGAAATCGGTTCAGATTTGGATATAGCTCCCATATATATTTTCGGCCGATTTCACGTATTTTCTGTACCAAACACGCTATATATTTCCGATTTCGATGAAATTTGGAATGTGTGACTGAATTCAGTCTAGAAATAAATGTGCCAAATTATATCGAAATCGGTTCAGATTTGGATATAGCACCCATATATATTTTCGGCCGATTTCGTGTATTTTCTGCTCCAAACACGATATATAAGTCCGATTTCAATGTGTGACTGAATTCGGTCTGGAAATAAATGTGCCAAATTATATCAAAATCGGTTAAGATCTGGATATAGCTCCTGACTTTGATCCTTTCCTTACTGGTTTTTGTTTGGAAGTCCCCCGTAATTTTTACCATTTGATCAAAATGCACAGTTGGTCCCATACAAATTACTATGGAAACAAAGATCGCTCGGGTGGCGCAGGTAAACGTTAACCGATCGCCTGGTTTCGCTGTTAGAATTAATAAAAATTAAAATGATCTTCGTTCTAGCAGGTAAAATTTCAAAATAAACAAGTAAGAAGGTATCAATCGGCTTTGCCGACAGAGATATATCCACAGCCTGTGCTGTGTGACTCCTAGACTCTTCCCTCAGATCTGTCTGTCCCTGTTGATTCAGACATTTAAGTGATTATGAAATTCACATTTAAGGTATGAAATATATTTTTTTCATTTTTGATGCTAAGATTTAATCCTCTCGCCTATAAAATATTCTCAAGGTAGCGAGTTTAACATACATAAATGATTTAACAGTAATGCAATTTATTTATTTTCCATTTGTATTAATAGAGAAAGGCAGAGCAACACACAACACAAAGGAAGCTATGAAGAAATGGAATATCAACATCATTTATTATTTAAGTAATTTATTATTCGGGACAAGCAAATGAACGAACACAAGTAAGTAGTCACACTCGTTAGTTGCTCATTTCAATAGTCATGACATTTCCTTTCGTCTCTGTTGCGTTTTCAAGATTTTGTTAAAGTGTTTTGTTCATCTGCAGGACTATTTGATAAACAATAGAATTGAAATTGTATATTAAACGAGAAATAATTGCTCCCTTCTGTTTATAGAAAGTCAAATATTAGCCATGCTGAAGCAAAGATAAACAACAAAATGTTTATACTATGGAGGTAACGGAAACGGTCTTATTAATTAAAAAACTTTTGTTTGAAAAGTGAAGAGGTGAGCAAACTGCTTTGATATTGAAAGGCAAGCATTGAAACGAAGTTTGGTAATTATTTCCAAATTTGTGGCCTAAACGTCGACAATTAGTTATTTCAGTATCCCGGCAGTCTATAATTGTTGTATTTCTTTTGTAGTAAGGAGAGTAATTTCGATTTTTCATCCTTTGGCCTAGTTTGTAACGCCTTATACGAATATATGCATGTATTATTTTGGTCAGGTGCGCATGTAACCCTATAGTCATGAAGTCTGCTAACAAGAAGTAAATGGCTTATGTGGTAATGATATCATTAGTAAATGATATCTCGTTAGCAGTCTTCATGACGATTTTTAGTTGATGGCCGAATCATGGCCGCTATGAACTTTATATTATATACAGTCGAAATCGCTTATAGCGTCGTCGTTTATAACGTCATATCGGTTATAATGACGATTTCAAAAGTCCCAAATCTCTGGGGCCCTTTACAGCCCTCTCGCTTATAACGACATATCGGTTATAGCGACAAATTCCGTCGGTCCCTTGACCGACGTTAGAAGCGATTTCGACTGTATTTGTATACTTGAATATGTAGCAGACACCATAAGCATACCCGGTATGCAATATGAAGATTCTACGACTTCCCCTGATGACGTAATTACTGCTTCAAGTACTCAAAATACGAATTTTTTATAAGTTCCGTTATATGTCTTCTATGTTTTTTGATATACTCACCATAATTTTTGCAGAAACTGTTTGTATCGAGCGTACAACATCTCCTTGTTATGTTTGTATCGAAAAACACAATAAAAAATATTTGTTTGTATCCGAGAATAAAGAAATTCAAGGTAAAAATCGTAAAAAATGATTTTGAGCTATATTTCAAAAACAAGAGCTGATGGAGAAAAACCGCAACCGGATTCGAAGATCCGTGGGTTGTCTGCTCGATGTCCTCAAACAGCTTGGAGTGCTTTACAATATCAAACCATCACTGTTTCATTAAACGGCTTGCTCTTGTTGAGTCCTGGACTGATATATGTGGAGATGGGGTTGAGAGCTGTTGCCATGCTGTGCTGCTTACGGAACCAATGCTGATGATCGGCAACTAGATAACTATTTCTAATTCTGGGGAGATTTAAAGTCTCAAGGGTCTTTGCTACGGACATTCTTGTCCGACTTCAGTAGCGGAACCACCCATTTTCTTATTTTCCAGACTTCTGGAACGACAGATTGAGAACAGCACATCCAGCTGTTTCCACATTACCATGGAAATCTCATCAGGGCTCAACGCTTTGGATAACTTAGCGGTCCTGATGACATTCGAAACATCATCCATTGTAAATTGTGGTGGTTCATCATCAGCAGGAAGAGATCCAATGCGACGTAGTGCTCTTTTTCTTTGCCCTATCACTTCCGGGGTGCTTGACAAACTGTCGATAGAGATAACTTGTGCACCTCTTCGGATCAGTCAGCGTCAAGTCGCCAACCATGACTGAGCTCCTATCTTCTTTCTTTCCAAGGTTTGAGAGTGACTTAATCGTTGCCCACAATTCAGTTATTCCGGCTCCAATGTTGTAACACTTCAGATGATTTAACCACTTGTTCCCTTTATGCTTAGCGACTAACCTGTTAACTTCCAGTGTCAGGGAACTGGGGTTCGCACAACGAAGCTCATCACGCTCATTTCCTAATTCCGCCTCCTCTGCTGGGAAGGTTGGTCTCACTTCGGGTTTTCCATCAGCAGGTACATGTCTAGCGGCTATAGGTCAATTACCTTTCCCATTCAGAGGTGATGAAATCGGGCGGTCTGCTGATGAAAACAATTGTGGGAAGATGGTCTGATTCAAGAGAAACGACGGGTTACCAGGTGACGTCATTTTTCAGACCAGGTGACACGATGATTATATCTGGCGAACTGTGACACTCTCCGCTAATTCTGGTAGGGGCGTTCTCATTGACCGTGCAAAACGTAAAGCTATCAATCTGCTGGTCGTTTCCGAGGACGGAAAGCAACAACTCATGATGAGTCCCTCAAGACCAGATGGTTATGACCTTCCAAAAGCGGGCTAATATTGGGCCTATAATCTGGAGTACAGCTATTTATCGACGACATGTATACTTTCAGCAACACTACCTTGGCAGTTCCACACTTGATTGCTACCCCGTCCCCGGGTAATTAGAGCCAGGTTTAAGCGAGATAGGTATGTGTTGAACAGACTGGTGCAATGGGAAAGCTAATCCCTCACCTCCACTTCTGGTGGAGTACGTTGTAACCACCACAACGCTGTAGTAGTTGTTGAGTTTGGTTTTCGGACCTCCACGATCATGATATTCTTCCGACTCATGAAGCCCACTATTTCCTCGATATTACCTTGGAGTCCATTTCAATTAAATTGCAAAAAGGAAGCACATGCAGGGATTGGAACAACAACGGCTGGTGTTAAGTGCTTCTTGTGCTCCTACTATTTTGGGGATTGCGGGGAGTCGCGTAATCTGGCGACGACCACTCACTGGGGACTGTGTTCACGCAGCATGCAG